>NC_067469.1:6267500-6892500 GCF_025434085.1 Hippocampus zosterae
TAATTCGAAGGCACTAAACCGACATTTCTTCATCTGCAGGTTTTACAAAAGTGAAGGAAAGCTAATTCCTGAGATTCGCTCTGTTGCCGAATACTTGGCTGGTCATTTGGGCGACTGCGCTGGTGATGAAGAAAACACTTTCCTGACTTTGAGGGTATGTCATGTAGCAAATGGCTCGTTTAATGAGTCTTATGGCAACATTAACCCATTATCAAAAGCCCGTTTCTTTATTCTGTACGATAAAACTAACTTTTGTCTGTGTTGGTCTAGGTTATTGGGAACATGGCTCCCGCTGTTGTGCCTGCTAGTCCTGCACTCAGATCTTCAGTGCTCCAGTGTGTGAACCAGCCAGCTGCTTCCCTGGCAGTGCAGCAAGCTGCCATCCAGGTTTACCGGCTGACTCCCATCTCAGATGAGGCACGTGCCAATTTTTTGAGATATTAAAGGATGGTTTGAATAATTCATGATCGTACTTGCTAATTTGATCAATTTCATCTGTCACAGGGAAGAGAGCTTCTCATTCAGGTCCTTTTGGACAGTGCAACCCCACTGCAAAAGAGAATCGCTGCATATCTTGTGGTTATGAAGAACCCGCTGCCAAGTGAGTTGGCACGTTTGGCCGCTGCCCTGCCCACCGAGAAAGATACCCAATTCAAGAGCTTTGTGGTATCCCATATGACCAATATTTTGTCTTCAACTGGGACGAAAACTGAAGAGTGAGTGACAAGCTGCTATGATTTATTTTGTCATTGTCAGGGTACTGTAGAATTAAGACGATTAGAGTTGAAAATGTATCTCTGTTTTCTTGTCAAGACTCAGACAAAAGATTCGCGATGCCATCCAAGACAATGAGATTGGACCCGTCATGAACCCCACCAAATTCTCTCGTAACTACCGGATGGGATCTGTCGAGGGAAATATGATCTTTGAGGGCACCAGCTACCTGCCCAAAGAAGCCATGCTGGAAATGACTCTTAAGGCATTTGGATTTGACATTGACATGATGGAGGTAAATATTCTGAATGATCAAAACACAAACCGCCAGTGTGAGTTTCGATAACACGAATTGGTGACTTGTACGATCATTACAGATTGGTGTTGAGGGTAAAGGATTTGAACCAACGGTTGAAGCACTGTTTGGTGACAATGGATTCTTTCCCGACACTGCCATGAAGACGATGTACTTTGTCTCAGATAACATGCATGCAGTCAAAGAGATTGTACAGAGCTTCCTTCCCGGTTTGAGGAATGCTGAGATGAAGAGACAGGTACTTGAGTCGGCTGCAAAGAACTTGTACTTTGGTTGTGTCAAACAATTCGGTAATACTTCCTCTCGGCATCTGTGTTCAGATCTCTCAGAACTTCATGAAAGAAGTTGGGCAGAATCTCAACGTGCTGATGAGAAAACTGCAGGCCACCAAATCTCCAGAGGCGATGATGTATCTGAGATTGTTCGGAAACGAGCTGGGATATCTGAAGATCAATGAATTGGGAGCTATGACCTACTCTGCTGCCCTGATGTTTGAGAGCATGTTCAAGATGTTCCCTACTAATGTAATGAAAGACAATGTGGCTCAAGGAGCACAGTTTACAAAACATGTTTGAGATCTAAATATGATTTGTATTTGTGCAGCTCTTGAAGGGACTGATGACAAAGGCTGACAACACCATCTTCGCCCACTACATCTTCATGGACAATGACTTTTTCCTGCCGACTGTCACTGGCGTGCCTCTGAAAATTACATTGTCTGGAACCTTCACCCCTGGTGTCAAGGCTGGATTTAAGATGGCCCGCGACATGGTAATTTTTTGCTGAATGTGTTCAACCGTACCAAATGATACTGTACGTATGTCACGTTCTAACGACTGTGCATCTTTTGTGTTTCTCTGACAGAGTGAAGTCGCTTTCATGCCCTCAGCGGGCGTTGAGTTTACAACCCACTTTGGCGCCTACATTCCTGAATATCTCAACTCTGGATTAGAGATGCACTCCAACATCTTCCACGAGAGTGGCCTCCAGGCCAAGATCTCGATGGGACGTGACCACGTCAAACTGACCATCCCTGCTCCAAAAAGCCCAACCAAGCTCATCAAAATGACGTAAGATGCACACAAAAAATGGTGTCGGTGTAACAATGTCAGAAGTGAAATACTTTATTTGAACTCATTCTCTGTGTTTCAAATTTAGAAACACCCTGGTGGCAGTTAATGACCTGAGGGTCGTGACTCTCCCCCCAATGGTGACAAACAAAGTCGATGTCAGTGAATGCACCCCCTTCTTTGCTGGGATGAAATATTGCACTGCTCTTCAGTACATGGATGCTTTCTCTCAGGCACCCTACTTCCCCATCACTGGTGATAGCAAGTGAGATTACACAAAGAACAGCTACATTTTTCGATATAGATTACTGAGCAAAAACGGATTCGTTCATGAAATGATTTTATGCATTTTATTGAATAGATTTGCACTGGAGCTCCATCCTACAGGCGAAGTCACTGAGTACACTGCCACTCTTGCCTATGAGCTGCTGAAAGAGGGAGACGAGGGCAAGCATAAAATCGACTCTGTGAAGTTTGTTCTGAGAGCTGAAGGTACATCACACTCAAGACCATAGCACGCTACTTGACGTGGCTCTGAAATTCACTGGAGTGACATTATGGAATTGGTCGGACCAAAACAGGCGCCGAGCCCACAGAAGCCAGAGCCATCATGAAATACAACAGAAGGAAGCACACGGTCACAGCTGATATCCAGATTCCCAACTATGATGTGGAAGCAGGATTGAGACTGGGTGTTGTTGATGGCAATACCAGAGGCAAAGGAACCCATTCCATCTATTTGGATCTTCTGAACAAAAAAATCCCTCAGCTTTCCCTCATTGGTCGAGCCAAGTAAGAAATCAAGTGTCTCGTGGAGGAACAAAGATGTCATACGATGTCTATTCGCCTCTGACTCGCTGGTATTTCTTTCAGTCTTGAGGTGATGAAGAAAGGTATGCTTCAAATTCAGCTCAAGGTCCCCACACTTAAGGTTGACGCCTCAGTCACAGCTGACATGAAGCGAGAGGAAGAATTGGAATTGAAACTGAAGAGTGAAGTGAAGGTCATGGATGCTGTGTCCAAGCAGGAGATTGCAATGAAATATGGTAATATATGTTTCTTCTGGTTTCTTCCTTATCAAAAACAATCAACAGTAATACTGTAGCTCATCTGAAACTGTTTGCATTTTTGCCCGTTATTTAGACGACAACAAGGTTGAGGTTGGGTTCAAATCTGACATGAACACTGACGTCACCTTTGGCCCATTCACGGATTTGTTTGAGAAGTACACCCAAGACCTTCTTGACACAAAGGTGGGACAGACCGACATGAAGATCTCTCACATCTTTAAGAAGTTTGGAGAGGTATGAGATCCAACAATTTTTGCAAATGGGATTTTATTCGTGTTGAAGTAGAACAACTTCGATGGCTGTCTGTCTCTTAGGCGGCAAACAACTACATGGAGAAGTATGGTGCTGAGATCCCTTACCTCCAGAACTTCAGAGTTCCAAATATGCCCGAAATTTCCCTGCCAGAGACACTGTTCCTGAACACGTATGTTGGAAATGAGCCACATGAATGTGTGATTGGGTGCTTCCAAAACATTTCTAAATTGAACCTTTGTACTTTTTCCAGTGAAACAAAGGCTGTGTACTACTTCAACAAAGAGCGCTTCACCCTCGCCATTCCAGTCCCTCTTGGAGGAAAGTCAACAAAGGAGCTCAACTTCCCGCCGGCTTTAACAACACCTCACCTGTCTCTGCCCGAGTTTGGACTGGAGATCGTCTCCATGGAGATTCCAATCCCGGAGGTTTTTGTCCCTGAGAGGCTCACTTTGACTATTCCTCTGTTTGGCAAAGCTGAAGTTTCAACACAGATGAAGAGCAACCTCTATGACTTTGAGACCTCAATCGCAGCCGGCAAGGATGTTATGGAAGCTCCAAGTTACTCTGCCAAGTTTGATGCCAAAGGAACCTCTCAGTTTGAAATCCTCTCATTCAAGATCGAAGGTATTTTTTTTAACTTCTAACTATTATAGATTAACTGAGTCTTAAACAAGGCTGTAACGACTTTGAGTTTAATTTTCGTTTCTTTCGTTTAGGCTCTGGACTGTTGACCACCACTGACTCACTGAAGGCCCAGATGAAAGGCTCTTTGTCCCACAAGTTTCTTGAAGCCAGTGTCAGTTTTGTTGAGGATGCAACCATCACTGACAAAATTAACGTTCACTCCCATAGCAAGATTGAGGCCACAAGTCCATTTAGCCTCAACGTCGACATCGATCACAACTCTCTGACTGGAATCAACGCTGAGAAAATCTCTGTTGATAGCAGCTTTAAGGGAACGTTCAAGGCCGGACCCCTCTCTGCCAAGACTGTTTCAAATCAGACGTTCTACGTTATTCCATTCAAACCAAATGCAAAGTTCGATTCTTTGCTTGAATTGGAATCAACAATCGTTCAAGCTAAAAACAGAATCACCGCAAGCTTTGTGGATGGTGACCTCCTGGTTGTTTCGAACACCAATGCCTTTGAAGACACCTTGACACATTCCGCTGAGTTTTCTTTCACAGACAGCAGAGCCTCACTGAAGTGCCATTCAAGCGCCCGTGCTCTTGGTATGAAAATCCACCACAAAGCTGAAGCCTCGGCTGGAGCAGGAAAAATTGCTCTGAGAGTGGAAACGAACGCCGACCACCGAGAAGATCTGATCTACTCACTGCTCACTTCCTCTCTTGATGTCAATGGTCTGACTGTAAACAGCGATGCCAACATTAAGCTTCTGAAGAACACGGCCATGCACAAAGCCACCCTGAGAATGGACAAGAATGGTTTGGTCACAAGTGGAACAAACACGCTTCGGAGCCCACTGTCTCTGGACAACACCTTTAACGTTGGGCTGGACACTACGAAAGCAACTCTGTCCTTCAATAACAAGGCTGCATTGTTTGACCTCAACTTTGATAATGGCAATGATCTGACGCTAACACTTTCTAGCCTTATCTTGAACTCTAAGGCTAAAGCCCAGGCTAGTGAGTATGCCTCTTATACTCACGATGTTGCCATTAACCTGACACCCTACACCGCATCTGCCAAGGTCAACAACAACCTGAAGCTTCTCGCCGCTAATATCATCAATGATGCCCAGTTGCTGGCCGGCTCCTACAAAATTGACCTGACCGGAAGTCTGAAAACTACCTATGATAAATCAGAGATCAAGCACAGCTATCAGATTAACTATGCTGACATGACTGCCATCGCAAAGTGCAGCACAATTGGAAATCTTTTTGGAACCTACATGAGCCACACCTCAGATCTTGAGATTATCGGTCTTGCTGCCAAGTTCACCA
Organism: Hippocampus zosterae; assembly: GCF_025434085.1. Classification (NCBI taxonomy): domain Eukaryota; kingdom Metazoa; phylum Chordata; class Actinopteri; order Syngnathiformes; family Syngnathidae; genus Hippocampus; species Hippocampus zosterae. Next base: position 6,272,890 of record NC_067469.1, read on the forward strand.
ATGACGCTCGCTTTAACTCGCAGCTTCTGCGTTTTGACCACAACATCCGTTCCAGCATTGTTCCTTTCGATTTCAACCTCGATGCCATCTTCAATGCTGATGGAGACATGGCGTTGTACGGAAAGCACAGTGCACAGCTCTACGGCAAGTTCCTCCTGCGAGCGCAACCCTTGGCTTTTGCTACCTCACATGAATGCCGAGCCTCAGTGAGCCAGGTGCTAGACAATGGACTTTCCCTCGAGACCACATTGGACAATAAGATGGACGCCGGTCTTTCTATGAATGAACAGAAGGCCATTGTTAGTCTGAAGTCGAAAATCAACAATCACGCCTTTAACCAAGACTTGAGCGTTTACAACACCGCCGAGGGAACTGGCATGAGCATTTCCGCTAACATCCTCACAAACATCATCAACGCAGAATCCACAGACAACCAGGAATTTGGTATCTCAGGCTTCCTCAAGTATGACAAGAACACAAACTGTCACATCATTCAGTTCCCTCTGCTGGAAAACGTGCCTGTCTTCTTGGAAGGTATCAAGGATGCTCTTGTCGGTGTTGCAGAACTTGTTCGCGACTACATCAAGAATGAGCAGATCGGAGAAAAACTTGAAGCTCTTCCTCAGCGTGTGAGTGAGTTTGTTGCCCAACTTAACATTGAAGGCAAAGTAATTCAGTTGAAGGAGTACATCAGTGACCTTACCCCCAAAACTCTGATTTCCATGGAGGATGTGGATGCTGCTTTCAGAAACCTTAAGGTTCACGCTGAGAAAATGATCACTGAGGTCACCTTTTACATTCAACACTATTTTGCCATGATGGAGAAGATTATTGTTGATGGCAGCCTGCCTGAAACTGTGGCATCACAGATCCAGGAACTGCTAAATGCCATTAATGAAAAGTATGACATCAAGGGAATGGTCCTGTATCTTATCGAGACTGTGAAGACGTTGATCCAGCAGATCGACTTGGAAAAATTGAGAGGCACTAGTGTGGCATTCCTGAATAATATTGAGAAGGAATACCAAATTGTGTCTAATCTGAAGGATTGCCTGAATATCATGAAGCAGTCCGTTGACAATTTCGATCTTGTCAAATTTGTTGCTGAACTGAAGGACATCATTAAAGATATTGACATTAGCGGTTCCGTCAAGGTTTTAACGAGTCAGATCCCAATCGAGCTATTCAATGAGATGATGGAGTATATCCAGGAATTGATCCAGGATCTCAAGGTCTTTGACAAAATCAACGCATTGTCTTCCAAGATAAGGGACTTCATTGTCAAGCTTGAAGCGGACAAAAAGATCCAAGTCATCTTTGAAAAACTTGTGGAGGTCATCAAGCAGTTTAGAATTGAGGAAACCCTCAACACTGTTGCCCGAATGGTCAAGGATGCAAACATCCCTGCAAAATGCCAGCAATTCTTCAAGGTCGTCATTGACTACATGCAATCTACTGAAGTTAAGGATATGATTCAAGACCTGAAGTCCTTCGCTGAGTCTATCATGCAGAAGATTACATCACTGGATTATAAGGCATTTGTGGATAAGGTTAATAAAATCACTGGACGCTGCACAACATATGTTCATGATCTAATCAGGGCTCTGGAAATTCCCAAGAAACTAGAAGCAGCAAAGGATTTCGCCAGCGTTGTCTTGACCTCTGCTAAAGGCTTTTCGGATCGTCTGAGAAAAATCAGAGTTGCAGAAATTGTTACATCTGTAAAGGAACTGATGGACCAGGCTATATTTGAAGATATCAGGAGGGTCTTTGAAGAAATCAAAAAAGAAGTTACAAATATCGACTTCAGTGCTGAGCTTGACTCATACGTCACGGTAATGAGGAACTACTACAAGACAGTTCTGGAGATTGCCACTGATATTTGCCAAAGTGTGATAGATGGAATCAGGTCAGTGTTCCCTGAACAAAAGATCATCGGTGAGCTTCAGCAAATCTACGACGCGCTGACAAGCGAACTGACGAAGTATGAGGTGACTATTCCATCCTTCACCGTTCCGCTCACTGACCTTGTGGTTCCCTCCGTGAAGTTCAACATGGATAAACTTCAGCAGGTTGACATCCCCACACAGCTGGACATTCCTGAGTTCACCATTCTGGGCTTCCATACGATCAAAGCCACCACCGTTTCCTTTGATGACATCAAGCAGAGAATCCTCCAAGTTATTGATTTCATCTTGAATTATGACTTCAAAATAATTGATATTGATGCTTTCTTCGGAGACCTCAAGATGAACTACTTGCCTTCCATGCCTGAGATAAACCTCTCAGAAATTACCCTTCCTGAGATCTCCTTCCCGACTCTCCCACACTTCCCTGTCGATAAGCTTGTTAAGTCTCTTTCACTTCCTGAGATTGAACTTCCAAAGATCCCAAGTGACATTATTGTCCCTTGCTTTGGCAAACTCTCTGCCGAGATCCGGTTTAATACTCCCATCTACACCGTGAAGACATCTGCCGAACTCCAAAACGCTACCGAAAAAGTCATGACACCCCAATTCAAAGCCATGATCAGTTCCCAAGGCACATCTCCCAGCTTTGAAATCCTGAATTACAAAGTCGACTCAACTGCTCAGATTGCTCTTCCTAAAATGAGCCGCGTTGTGCTCGCAGAGACCCTCAAGATCAACCATCTTGCTCTCGTTGTCGACCACCTAGCCTCTCTATCTCTCTATGGTCTCTCCGGCCAGGCACAAGCAAAGACTGCAGTGAAAGTGAACACTCCAATTTACAACGCTGATGTCACGAACCACGTTTTCGTTGCAATGGAAGAGGGAATGGCTGCTTCTCTCGAGACTAACTACAAACATCTTGTCGACCTTCCAATCGTCAGTGTCAAAAGTGATGCCATCGTGACCCAGAAAGCAATCGTCCGTCAAGACGGTTACGCCCTCACTTTGACTGTTGACAATGTCGGCAAGTCTGTTGCTCAGGAGAGCAACCACAACAGCACCCTCTATTTGTCACTCAGTCCAAGCCTTGTCACGCTGACTTTCTCCGGCAACACAGACTTACAAACAGCGACGATGAAACAGCAAGTAACAGCCGAGGCGAGCCCTTATGTCTACAAATTCAATTTGCTCAGTAACATGAAGGCGCCAATCGTGAAGAGCAGTGTGGTTTCCGCCTCTGGAAATGTCAACTTCATGACCATGAAGGCTGATCTTAAAGCAAACCATGACACAGAACTGACTGGAGTGATCAGGGGACTCCTTTCCAATGGAATGAACATTGTTGCCTCTCCCGACGAGTTAGTTGCTGACTTCCAAAACAAAATCAATAGCAGGGTTACAATCTTTGGAGCACCTACTGCTAAGATTGATTTGCGCAACGATTATTCGGCCGCTCTGACACCCAACAACCAGAAGCTGAACACAATTTACACCGCTCGTCTTAATCAGGCTGTAATGACTTCCAACCTCACTGTGGACAACAACAGAAATGAGGCCGGCGCCTTTATCGCGATGGATGGTAATGTCAATCTTGACTTCCTCAACAACCCCATCAGCGTTCCTGCCATCCAAATCCCCTTTGTCGACATGCGCACACCAGCAATAAAGGATGTGAATTTATATAAACTGATGGGACTGAAGCACCTGATGATTTCGCCAAAGCAAAACGTGGATCTGGATGCCAAAATTGTTTATCAGAAAAAGAAGGCCGCTCCCATTGCGGTGATCATGAGCCTGATCGAGATCCCCCCTGTGGGTGACCTGATTACAGAGTTGTCCTTCAAGTCTTCTGTTATCAGTGTGAATGTCAACACTGGACTGAATGCAGCAGATGATCTTGTATTCCGTCTGGGAGCTACGACGACCTCAGTGTTTGAGGGCTTAAAGGCTAAACTTGATGGCACCGCCAGCCTGACCAGCAAAAGAGGAATCAAGCTGGCCAATTCCTTGTCCCTAGAAAATCGGCACATTGAAGGCACCCACGACAGCACCTTCAGTGTGAGTAGTGAGACTCTGGAAGCCGCTACCTCCGTGGCCTCTGTTGCACGAATTTCTCTGCCTATACTGAGCTTGGAATTGAACCAGCGTCTGGTTGGGGACACCAAATCCAAAACCAAGGCTCACTCCACTGTGAACATTAAGGGCAATTACAACATTCCAGTGGTCAAGGCTGTTGGAAAAGCAAACACCGATTGGAGCCTGAAGCTGGAGAGAACCAGTGACGACATTTCCATTGAGACAGCCATGAAGGCAAACGTGGATGGCAAAGTCCTTGATGACTATATCGTCCTTGGAGTCCTGGACAGTGACGTGAATCTGTTCTTGAATAACGGCCTGCGTTCCACCTCCAAGGTCATTGCTGATGTCAAGCTGAACCACGGCACCACCAAAGTGATCAACTTCGATTTAAATGACAGCATGTCTTTGCAAGCCTCCCTCAGTCGTATGTACGCCACGCTGAAGCATTTGAGTAACAATGAGCTCAACCTGTTTACTTTCAACACCAACGGGAAACATTTTGCCCAAGCGACCGTTGATATTGCACCAGTCTCTTCCTTGACTGCTGATATTGAGATTAATCTGTCACAACCAAGCACCCTGGGGGATTTCACCATCTCGGAGAAAACAGTGGTCGATGTAACGGTCGCCAAACAGAAGATCTCCACCAACGGCAAGTTCATCAGCCCACTGTACACCTCAAATTTTGATGCGCTCTTGGAGGGAAACGCTCCAGTTTTCAAAGGCACACTTAAATCCTCCGCCACCTCCACTTTCGTCATCTTGGATTATGACATGGATGGTGAGTTCATGATATTCCTTCAGTATTATTAATTATATGTATTCTACTGCAATATTTTCAAGTACTGAATGAAACAAAACCTTTTTTTACCCAACAGCTTCTTCAACGGTAAACTTTGAGAATGCCGCTTTGAACGTGATTAACAAACTCGTCCTGAAACATGCCGACCTCAACATGGATGCCAACCATGTCATTGACCAAAGCACGAGGTAAGATTATCTCTTTCTTTGCATACTGTACTTCTTTCTCCTTCAATCACAGGACCGCAATGTATTTCAAAATCTCTTTTTTCAGTGTTTCTCGCCAGACCCTCAACGTGGACATCACCAGCCCAACTTTCACTGATGTCAACCTTCGCTACGCCGCTCGCAGAGATGTTCTTAGTGCTTCACTATCTGCTCCATCTATTGGCTTCCTGGGATTGCAGTTGAATGGCAGGGTCCCATCTCAATTGAGCGGAAGAGTCTACGGTCGTTATCCTGTGAGTTGAGTAACCTGACGCTTTTGCTAATGGAATTGGTTTTTGCTCAGTCTTGCATAACAGTTCTTTTTTTGGGATTTATTTTTTTAACAGTCTGCTCCAGAGGCTGATGTCGACATCTTCGTCATAAAATCCTCTTCTAAGAACGCAAATAGGATGAACCTCCAGATTACCTACAACACAGAGGCACCCAAAATCATTCTCTCGGAATTGAAACAGCGAGTCCCTTCCATCGTCTCTGCTTTCACTGAGTTTCTTCGCAAGTATCAGATCACAAGCAACATGGACAAGTTGAAGAATGTCGTCGTTACCCGCATCGGTGATGTCTATAACGCCGCCATAAACTACGATGTCCAGATGAGCCAGCTGTCAATCTTCTTCAGAAACACCATTGTCCAATACCAGCAAAACCTCCAGGTTATCGTGGATGCTATCGTTAAACTCCTGAGGGAGACCAAGTTCCAACTTCCAGGGTCTGATGAAATGACCACCCTTCCTGAGGTCCTGAAGAAAATGACCGACAGTATTGCCACGACTCTGGACAAAAACACCAAGATTATGTATCAGTCCATGGAGATCTACTATAACTCATTTGTGGAGAAAATCAGCACCATGAAAGTCTCCATGCCAGTTGGTGATGCGGTTACCGTTGGCCAGATCTTTCAAAACATGAAAACATACGTACGGGACATCATGAATGGACTAGTGGCCTTTGTGAAGAATATGGAGAGTCTTGACACAGCGCTGGTGAAAATGAGTGAGACCATGAGTGCCGTCGTTGGTAAAACTCAGCAGTTTGTTGACTCGATCAAGTCTGACTATTTAGATCAAGCGTTCCTCCGAATCAATGACATCTACCGCAATATTGTGACGCTCATCAAGGTTATCGTTGACAAGATCTCTGCCCTTGATACGGAGCAGCTCAACAATGCGTATGCTTCCATCATCGACATGTTCATCCAGGGAGTTGATCAGGCCAACGCGACTCTTTCCGGGTGGCTGACGGAAGCTTCACCTGAGGCTCGGGTGAAACTCACAAATGGAAGGCTTGAAATTGACCTCCCTTTTGCATTTCAACAATGACGAACAAACCAAGGTCTGAATTAGCAGAAAACAATCCCGCCTCTTTGGAAGGAGTTTTGCCACTTAGATTGCTTAGCCATATTTATGACAAAGGTATAACAGTTTTAAATGATCTTGTTTCATCTGTTGTGCATGTAACCTTTTACGTACTCACGGGATAAATGACATTTGTCAATAAAGTATCTGAAAGTGAACCATCCGAGTTCAATGTTTTGTCTGCAGTGCCTATCAAACAAAACCATTACATTGATTGCGCGTTATATCCGGAGCGCAACACGTACCTCGTCGCAACATGACATATCGGCACGAGAGCCGTTTCTAAAATCCTTGGCTTCATTCAAAGTTGTAGTTTGATTTTGAATGAGCGCTTGAAGCCTACTACACTAGTTTCCCCCGACGCATTCAAATGAGATCCTTGCGAAGAATCACCTGACAGTTCAGTTTGTATTGAGATTAGAATTGAGCATTGAAACCACACTCTCAAACAGGTATTCTTATATATATTTAAAAAAAACATTTACATAACTGTTTCCAAATAAAACATCAGAAATGTTAATAGCCATATTAATGCGAAATGACATTTACTTAATCCTTCATATTTTCAAGCGAGCCATTCCATAAGTGGGAGAAAAGTGATGACAATTGTTATGAGCCCAGGCTGAAAAACAGGATTGACAGTTTATGACATTGCCCTTTGCGGGGTGCAAAGTCATATTCTTTTCACAGGTTTCAATCAAAGCCATAGCATGCAAGTCCGCAAGCTTGTTTGCGATAAATTACATTGCCGTATCATATTCAGTTAGACTTGTCTTCCTCTGTCTAATGAGGTTATCTTGCGCGCAACGCTCTCACACAATCCTGCTCAAACAGCCTTTACTGGCTTTTCTAAATAGGGGAGAGGTGAATCATCAGCGTATGGATTGACAGGTTGAGTCACTTTTGGCTCGACGCAACAAACGCTCACTCACCCACATGCTTAGTCATCACTGGGATTAAAAGTTGGCCATGGCAACGTAGCACGACACAAAAACCGAATATAAGAAACAAGAAAAAAAAAAGATCCAATTAGAAGATGCGGTGATGAACTCACTTAAGAATACATCTCTAATTGCGGTTGGAGTTTGTCATGCACAGCCTTATACGAAGACATCTCAACCAAAAGACTTGAAAAAATATTCTCAGTAAAGTGACGAGTATAACCATAACAGCATGTGTTTATTGTTAAAATAATAATTCGATCAATTCCGAACTGAACCGTCGTAGATGGTAGCAGATGTCTCAAAACATGTGACATGACCCGGAAAAAGAATTTCTAGAGATCAATATGCAGAACTGTATATGTATACAAATAGTGATGACATTCATGATATGTTCCCGAAATCAGAAACAAGAGTCGATGAATTTTAAATGTTGCTGTAAAACAATACGTCATCTGAGTCAACTTTTCTTCAGCAGTATGATTTATATTAAAGATCAAAGGTTATCTCGTGGAAGTTTTCAAACGATAATTCTCGAAGTATGGTACTAGCATCACGAGTGGTACGCAGGATCCCTCTAGTGGTACATGAAAGAATTACTGCCTGAGTACAGTTCGGTTGTATTTAAGATTTTCGGGCCGCCAAGAACTGTTTGTTTCGAAAATGTATCCAGTTTAGGTACAATTCCTTTTTACGTGTGGTGAATTTGAATGAAATCGTTTTAGATACGGTTATGGACAGTTCAAGCTTTTATTAGTGGAAAAAGACTGTTTGCTGTTTCACACCGACCACCCCCACCCAGCGCTGACATCACATCTTATTTTGTGAAACATTTTACCTTTGGCCTGCAACAAGGACTAATCAGACTTTGGAACCGTGACAACACATTTGGAAGACCCTTAATCACGTCTGGTAAGACGGCAGATGTATAAAAGCCTTAAAATAAAGCACAAGGATGAGTCTTCGATGAAAGAGGAAGGCTCTTTTTTTTTTTTTTTAACCAAGGCTTCCAGGTTTCTGAGTCCAACATGGGATGGACGCGGATTTGTCTTTTGTTGCTTCTGGGCACATATACTCTTGCCCGTAAGTACTGTGATATTTAAAGATATTTTAACATAGGCAGTAGATATTTTATATTATCAACTATGTTGTAGAGACTTCATTGTCATCCTGAACTGAGTGAGTGCATTAATTTTTTTTGGGGGGGCGGTTATCTTTCCAGAGCAAGATGTCGGACGTGTGGACGAACAATCTCCAACATGCTTCTGTAAGTTGCCCCTTTATTCTCAAAAATGTAACTGGAGCAAAGTGTTGCTCAAGTCTAACTGACCGCTAATACACATTTCAGTGGCTAAAAGGTTGAGGCACTTCAGGCGCTTTGTGTACGACTACGAGGCTGAGACCTTCAACGGCGTTCCCGGATCCACCGACAACAAGAGCGGCCCCAAAATCTCCTGTCAAGTTCGTCTACGGGCCGGAACTAAAAATCTTTACCCTGTCCTGACTGCAGGGAAAGGTAAACGTGACTAAACGGCGATTCATCTACTGTGCAGGTTGAGCTTGATGTGCCTCAGACTTGCAGCTTCATCCTACGCACCCCAAATTGCTCTCTGAGTGAGATTTTTGCTGTGGATGACGATGGGAACGCACTGTACCGCCCCGCTGCTGGAAATCAGGCCTTCAAAGCCTCCATGGCCAAGTAAGTCTACTTCCCCATCTCGAAAACTGAAAACCAGCAGCTATTTTATCCAGAGAGAAGGATACTTTACATCACCCTAATTTATGTTTGTAATTTATAAGCCTCATTTAGAAGCCTTAAATCATTTATTAAAACATGCTTATACAGACTGACTTATGCATTGTCGTCTTCCACGGCCTTTTTTTTTGTTTTTTTTGTTTTTACAAACCTACATCAGCCCTGCTGTTCTGCCAGGGTCCTCAAAGTTATTATTATTTTCTCTATTATTGTTGCTGTCAATGTATATGTACTGACAAAGGTAGAATGAGGCTGTCGCTGATGATGCGTTCATGTCAAAAGGAACCCACTGAAGATCACACTTGAGGGACACACTGATGTGAAACTCTTCCCAGAGGAAGATGAGGCGCTCAACATCTTGAACATCAAGAGAGGAATTATGTCTTCTCTCCTTGTTCCCGTCATGGAAGAAGAGAGAAATAAGAAAATGGTGAGAAGGCCTGTTGTTGTTCTTTGAAAGTTCAGTTCTGTTTTCTGCAAAGAGTCATTCACCGAAAAACACATTGCGCAATGACTAGATAATCTGGAACAGTCATAGTTGATAAATGCACGTGGGCCACTTTGTGTTCCCACGTCAGCCGGCGGGGCAAAGTCCTAGATAACTTTATCTCTCCCGAGGCATCATCTGCTCATGTTATCCGGCCTATTGATTTGACAATTTGATCCAAGTAGAATAGTAAAAGAGAAAACATGTTTACCCATCCAGCTCTCAAATCTAACTCTGGATTGGATCCCATTGCATAGTCGATGACATAGGGGTGCCCAATATACAGTATGTCTATTGCGATAGATTGGTCCCAAGTCTATTGCAAAGGGGGGGGGGGGGTATTGGTGGGGTGGGGGAGGGGGTGTACGGGGGGGAGGCAAATTTATTTATGTTATTCATATGATATATTTTTGTTTTAGTACACATTGAACTCAGAGTATCCTACCAGTCTCACTGTCACAAAAAGTATTTTTTAAAAAAAGAAAAGAAAAAATCAAGTCACCTTTAACCTACAAAGACGTGACCTACATCACCGGAAGTTGTTAGCGGTCAGTAGTCTGGAATTGCAGCTAGCTATCAGAGCTTTTGCGATATATCTCATTTTAAAAATTATTATTATTATAATTATTCAATTTCATTTTTTCCGTGTACAATTCACCGAGGACACTGACAATGGATGTGAAGCATTTTAAAACGGTACACGTGAGCGAGGAAGTGCGTCACGTGCCTCGACGAAGGTAGACAGTAATTTCCTATTCACAACTCACCAACTCTTTTATTTTTCTGATTCGTTCAATTTATAGTCCATTAACATTTGCTTATGTTGTATAAAGTGCGACTTAAATGTCACATACCACACATTTTGTTCCTTTTATTTCACCTTAAGCGAGGGAAAAGTTGTGAGAGCAATTTCACTCCACGTCATTCTTCAGCAACCTGTCACATGGCACAGTCTGCCACTCAACTGAAATATTAATCAGGCGAATTAGGCTTTTCGTTGCATTATCACACCACCACTACTGAACAAGATACGTGATAGCTGTACTGCGGCACTTTCCGTAGAATGAGAGGTTGCCATTTGTTTGCATTCGAATTATGAGCATGTTTTGATTGTATCACTTGTTATCAATCTTTTGCTATGTGTGAGCATCCCAAATGTTGCCATGTTTGCCTTGGATCCATTGTCTTTGAATATATTACCTGACCAGAACACACAAAGTTAAATCCTCATTGATCTGTTTTAAGTACTCAGATTCCATCTTGCTAAATGTTGGCATATTAACAGCTGTTCACACTTTAGTTTGTCTTGGTGTGTTAGAAGTATATTTAGTGTGTCGAAATATTTCTGTTTCAATATCAGTCTATTATTAAAAAGAACAATCCATGAACTAAAAGAAAGAGAAACACCTTCAGCCATCATGCTGTATCGCCACTGACAGATTCTCCTCAATTTGAATGACTCTTACATCATTTCTATCCAGCCCACCGTGTACGGCATCTGCACCACCGACTTCACAGTCAACGCCAGAGGAGACATCGCCACCGACGTAACTATCAGCAGGGATCTTTCCAGCTGTGATGGCTTCAGCGCTCACAAACAGGCCAGCAGTCCCCTGGCTCTCCTTGCAGGAATGGTAAAAAGCCTCAAACTACCTTCTTAACCCCAAGTTGAGCCAATTTTTTTGTTTATTTCTGTCTTTCCATTTCCAGCAATATCCTTTGTCCAAGATGATCGGTAGCCACCAAACTTGCAACTACAAGTTTGACAACCAGAAGAAGCACATGACCAGTGGAACCTGTACAGAGAAGCATATTTTCCTGCCCCTCTCCCACAAGTAAGCGCACAAAATAATCCTAAACAAAAGGTATATACAACAAAAAAAAGTGTATTTTTGCTTTTTGCCATATTGTTCATTCATCTGCTGTAACTCTGTGTCCCACATAGGAACGAATATGGAATTTCCACTCTGGTGAAGCAGACTGTGACTCTGAGGGAGACGACCAAGATTAATGACAGAATCTTTGATCATAGTTAGTGTTTCCGTTTTTCAGAATGTGCTTTACTCTCTCCACCAATGTTCATTATCTGCAGCGTAATGGTTTGTGTGGGGGGGCGGGATTTTCTGAACAGATGAGGCTCTCCTGCGTTTCTTGCCAATGGACCATGTTGATGACAAGTCTCCTAAGCAATCTAAAGATGCTGCCATGACTGCAATGCAGCAGCTTAAGACTCTATCCCAGACCAGTAACGGCGAGCGGCGTGCATCCCTCTTCCACAAACTGGTTTCTGAACTGCGTGGCCTGAAGGCTGATATCCTGGGATCCGCTGCAGTTGAGATGATGGATATATCCGACTCGGTGACCATGCAAGCTCTTGTCCAATGCGGTACTCCAGAGTGCTCCGGCGCCATGCTGAGGGTCCTCGGGACCTTTGATAAATCTGCTCTTGAAGTCGACATGGCAGTTTATGCCCTTGCACTGATGCCTAACCCCTCACGCTTCATGGTCAAGGATCTTCTGGCCATGGCTCAGAACAGGAAGAGCAAGCCCATCATGTATGCCTTGAGTCATGTAGTCAGGAGGTAAGTAGACATCAGTAGCGGTGGCAGTTATGATGTGCTAGTCGATGATCTCTTGTGTAAAGAAATTAATCTAAAACTTTGTCACTAGGCTTTACCAGGCTGAGGGAAAAGTCACTCCGGAGATTACCGCTGTTTCGGACTTCACGGCTTCCCTTCTGGGCCCAGACTGCTCTGGCGAGAAAGACCTGACCTTCTTGACTTTGAGGGTGTGTAATCAAGTTTAAAACGCTTGACGGCAAGCTTAACTCATTCAGTACCAGTCAATTCTGGACCAAGTCTGAAAAGACGTTTAAAAACGTCTTTGGGAGTGAGTGAGTTAAACAGGTACACATGGATCCTACTGTGCAATATCCAATGAGGTAGACAAAAAAGGGTTTTCGTGCAGCCTCGGGAGAGGTGGCAAATCCAGGTTCAGAAAGTAAAAATATGCCACATTTTTGCTCTAGTTTTTACTAAACCGGCTGGTAAATGAGCTCTTGAGTAGAAGAATCTGACTGTGTTTTTAATTCCTCGACCTGGATTTGTCGAGAGAGTGCCTTGCTCAAGTTGGGTGAGTTGCCACTGAATTTGAATTCCACATAAATGCACAGAAGAATTCCAAAATCTTTCCGGAAATGTTCACAGATGACTGGAATTTGATTTATGGAGCTACAGAGTACGGACCAACGTTTCTGACTTTTCCTGACAATTTAATGTCAAATTTCTCTGCAGGTTGTCGGTAACATCGGAGATGTGATCGAAGTCGCCGACCCCGCCATTAAGAACACTTTACTGAAATGCATGAGACAACCTGCAACCACACTCGCTGTTCAGCTTGCTGCCATCCAGGCTTTCAGACGTATGGCTATGACAGATGAGGTAACAGGCAGCTGTCCGATGACATTTTTTCCCCCCTCGTTTTATCTTGAATCCTTGCAGTACATTTTGTCATACTGATCAACTTTCCTTTTCGGTACAGGTTCGCTCGAACCTCCAGCGGGTAAGCCAGTACCCAAAAGGTGCTGTGCAGAAACGTCTTGCAGCCTATCTGATTCTCATGAGAAATCCCCTCAATAGTGACATTGAGATGGTGAAGAAGATCCTGAAACAGGAGCAGAACGAGCAAGTCAAATCTTTCGTGACCTCCCACGTCTACAACATTATCTCCTCCGTTGATCCTGAGACCCGGAAGTAAGATTTATTTCGACTGAATAAACATATCCTTGATTATCAAACCAAAAACGATACAAATAGTTTGACATATATTTATTTGTGTCTTTGTTTATTTTCTTTAGGCTTGGCGAGAAGATAGCGGACGCTCTGCAGGACTATGTCGTGGAGACGCACCATGACTACACGACAAAGTCCCGCAACTACAAGCTGGGTTTGGCAAACGATAACATGCAGGCTAATTTCCAGGGCAATGTTATCTTTGACCCCAGCAACCAGCTGCCAAGAGAAGTCATGATGGAATCCACCCTAAAAATATTTGGCTACAACGTGGACATGTGGGAGGTGCGTCATTGTCACAATTGGCAAATGGCCGATGAATGATTTTGAAAACAACTTAAACCTTGGCTTTCGCTGTTTCCGAATCTTGCATTTGGTGCTGGTAGCTCGGAATCGAAGGAAAAGGCTCAGAGCCCTTGATTGAGGCGTTGTTTGGAAAGAACGGCTTCTTCCCAGACACATTGTCCAAGGCTCTTTACTGGGCCGAGAAGAAGGTGCCAATCAAGATGATGGAAATTCTGGAAAAGTGGGTTGCTCCATTGAAAGCAGGAGGACCGAAGGTATTTTGGGGCTTCACTTCTTTCCCTTTTACGCGACACAAACGTCACCTTTCAAGGATCCCAAATATTTGCTTCCCTCAGGTTCCCGAAGATCTTATGAGAGAAATTGTTCGCAATTTCAACAAGCTGGTAAAAGATTTGCAGAATCAAGAATCTCCAGAGGCCATGGCCTACCTGAAGATCATGGGAACCGAGTTTGGCCACATCAAGGCCAGCGATCTGAAGTTTCTCGCTGAAAATGCTAAAATGTACGCGGAGATTTTCCTGAAGCTTCTCCCGAAACAGGTATGACATATTTCTTCTTTCCTATCACGTTTATTTTTTTTAATTAAGGACAGCATGAGACCATTCATATTTCTTCTTTTTCCTTTCCATCAGCTTATGTCCAACCTCATGTCCGGCACTGACAATGAGATCTTTCTCCATTACATGTTCATGGATAACAAATTTGTCCTTCCAACCGCCACTGGCTTGCCTCTGACTTTTTCTCTGTCTGGCACGTTTGCTCCCGGAGCTAAGGGAGGACTTCGCATTTCCCCTGTCGCGGTATTTTCTCATTTCTATTCTCATCAAGAAGCCATTTATTATTGGATGTATCACATGGCCGCTACTGATTCAATATTTTGTTCCATTTAAACACAGAATGAACTGTTGTTCAAGCCATCTGTCGGCGTTGAGTTTGTGACCCAGATGGGCGTCCACGTCCCCGAATTTGTTGCCTCCGCTGTCGAGATGCACACCGGCTTGTACCACGAGAGCGAATTCAATGCTAATCTCGCCGTGGAGGCAAACCAAGTCAAGCTAACTATCCCGGCTGCGCGGGCCCCTGCAAAACTTTTGAGCGTCAGGTAAAACAAAATAAATGTGGTCAAAAGTGCATGCCCATGAATTCTTCAGCAATACAAAATATGAGTGCATTGTAGCTGATTATCCTCTGGAATAATATCGTGATTGTTGTTGTTGGACTTTTTGCCTGTCAGTCAGCGGGAGTTTATTTATTTATTTTTTTCAAAACGATTTATTTGATCTGTTTTGCAAAGCAATGCAGTGATGATTGTGGCCGATGGCAACGCTGCCGTAATCCCGCACAACACGAGTGAAATAAACTGTGACTCCCTCTTCGGATTCAAGTATTGCATGAAAAAACTTCAAGCTGATGTGCAGGGTAAAAGCGACGTGCCTTACTTCCCCATGGGTGGAGAGACGAGGTAAGTTGAAAAGGATGGAATGAAATGATTGAACCCCAAAGAGAAAGTTATTTTGTCAATCCAATGAACTAAAATGTTGTACTCTTCACCTCAGGTTTGGAATTGAAATCGAGCCTCAGGTCTCCTACACAGCGACCGTTGCGTACACGCTCCTCAAGGAAGGAAAAGATGGCCGCCAGAAGGTCGACTCCCTGAAGATGACTCTGAAAGCTGAAGGTATCGACGTTTAGAAAGACGCTAACCGCAAACTCTTTTATTCAGAGAATAATTCCCTCTTCTCTCAGCGTCACGTGAAACTATTTTTCTCCCGACCCCGCAGGGGATCAGGATTCCGAAGCTTCCGCAATCATGAAATACAACAGGAACGTCTTTACCAGCCAAATCCAGATACCCGTCTTGGATGTCGAAGCCGGGGTCAAGGTTGGCCTGACTGACAGCAGCAACAAAGGCAAAGCCCTCAGCCTTGAGATCTCCAACAAGAACGTGCCACAACTCACTCTCACCGGTCGCGCCCAGTGAGTAAAACAAACCACAAACTCAGAAACCTGACGAAGCCCCAATTCTGGACCAAGTCTTTTCAGACGTTTAAAAACGTCTTTGGGAGTGAATGGGTTAACCGTCATCTGTAGTTTTCTTGATCCACGCTCTCATTTGATATTTTCCAATCTATTTTCTAGACTGCGTTCCACAACTGGAGGCATGCTCCAGGTTCAGTTGGCTGCGCCCGCTCTGAAGACAGACGCTAGCATCTCTGCTACCATGACTGAAAGTGGCCTCAAAGGCCAAGAAATCACTTTGGAGCTCAAAAGTGATATGAATCTCCCCGAGACCTCATCGACTCAGTCAATCACGTTCAAATACGGTACGTCGTCCAAAAATATGCGCCGCCGGACTCATTTGTATGTGTTCATGCCGGAAGCTAAAAGATTCAATATTCTTTCTGCATTTCAGGCAATGATGAGGTTGAGGTTCAACTGCTTTCAAACATGAATGCTGAGACCAAAGTGCTGCTAGCTTATAGCGAAGCGCTCGAGGGCTGGCTCAATAAATTTGCCGAGGATGCTTTGGATCATCAGCTTGCCAGCACTGACATGAAACTGCGTCACGTCGTCAAAAAGACGCTCGAGGTGAGTTCGCTTGGGCTTAATATGCATTCAAACGTTTCAAAAAAAACAACAACAACTGTGCCTTCTCAATAGGCCAGCAACATCTGGATGAACAAAATTTCAGTTGACGTCCCCTATGTGGAGACTCTGAAGAAGAACATTGCAAAGGTGGAAATGCCTTCTATGCCCGAGAACCTATTCATGAATATGTAAGAAAAAAAAACACAATTTTCAAATTGTCAGACTTTTATCTAAATGCTAACACACATAAAAAAAAAAAAGACGACATCTCGCTGATAAAAACTGGTGTCTGTTTTTCATCCAATCGTCAGGGAAAGCAAATTCCGCTACCGGTTCAACAAGAACTTTGCGACCATCCGAATCCCGCTGCCGCTTGGAGGCAAATCCTCGGAGGAACTGTTCATCGCAACCAACGCAATCATCACGCCCCTGCTCGCGCCGCACCAGATCGTAATCCCCAAATTTAGCATCCCCTCTGAGCAAGAGCTCACCCTGCCGCTGATCGGAATGATGCATGCGTCCGCTAAGGTGAACAGCAACTATTACGATTGGGAGGCAACCGTGTCGGCGGGTAACAATACTGTGGACTCTCCAAACTATTTGGCCAAGTTCACGCTTCAGGCTACCAGTCCCATCAAACTTCTGGCTTTCACATCTGAGGGTAATTTGATTTTCTTTCTTTCAACAGGCATTAAAAAACATCAGCGATGTAGTGCTTAATGTCACTGTTTTTTTTAAACATTGTTGTTGTTTTTTCAGGAGCTGCAGAGGTAACCGATACAGATGAGAAAACGCTCAAATTCACCCTGAACGGCTCCCTGGAGCACACGTTTGTGAGTACGAGTGTTAACGCGGAGGAGACAATTGCCTTCGTCTCGGACGATGTGACGTCATCGGGAAAATACAACATCCATGCTGCCGCCCCGCTCGGTTTGCGGACGTCTCTGGACGTGACCAAGCGCCTCACGCTCGATTCCGCTAAGCTGTTGGGGGATATCAATGCGAATGGAAGTCTCACGATGGGATCTTTGAGCGCTAGCGCCACTTATCTCAACACCTTCTCATCTGACCGCGCAAAGAAGGAACTCAGGTCGGAGAGCACGCTGAGAGTGAGCTCGGAAATCCTGAAAATGACAAATGACATCAAGGCTGTATATGCAAATGAGAATCTGAACATGGAGTCGAACACGAACATTAACAGTCAGCCCGTTCAGCATTCGACGAACGTCAAGCTGAACTACAAGGACGCCGAGCTGAGCTTTTTCTCCAAATCGGTGAGCAAGGCCGGTCGGAGAACGCTTCAAAGCCAAGTTGAGTTCTCCGCCTCGGGAGCTCAAGCCAGCCTCCGTCTAGTAAATACAGCGGACGATACGGTAAACCGCGCCTACTCATTGCTCACCGGTTCCGTTAATCCCTCCGGCTTGGAGCTCAACGCCGATTCCTCCCTCAACGTCTTTTCAAGCCTCGCTTCTCACAAGGCAACGTTGACTCTGAACGCCAACGGTCTGACCGCCAGCTGCACCACGACTGCTCAGCGCAAGCGACTGACCTTTGAGAATATTTTCCACAGCGGGCTCGCCGCCGACGGCGCCACCTTGTCTCTCACCACCAAGGGAGGCGTTGGAGGGAATAACGTGGATTTGAATATCGAAGGGAAAATGGCACCCTCCGAAGTCTACCTCAATGGCGTCTTTAACGTCGACGTCTCGCCATTCAACACGAGGAACAGAATGAATTTCCGAGTCGGCGAAGATGGCCTCGTCGTCTCCGGCAACGTAGTCGGATCGCTGAACGAAATGAGGACGGAAAATTCCAATTCCCTTTCTGTGACGTCGAGATCTTTAACCCTCCACGCCAAGACGGCTCATTTCCTTAACGCCGGAAACTCCTACGCGCACGACATCACCGTTACCATGGAGCCGTTTACCGCCTCCGCTCTGATCAAAAATCACCTCAAGATCATGGAGATGGACTTTAACAACGACGCCCAGTTCAAAGCGCAGCCCTACGACGTGGAGCTGACGGGAACGCTGAAGGGAGGCTCGTCGGAGGACGAACTCAAGCATACGTATGAATTCAAGTTCGTGGACATGATCCTGTCCACAAAGTGCAACACCAACGGTCAACTACTTGGATCGCAGATAACGCACGCCGCCATTTTGGAGGTCGCAGGCCTGACTGTTAAATTCAGCCACGTCGCCGATTACAAATCTCGGTTTCTTCGTTTGGACGGCAAGGTCAATGCCGCCGCCGAGCCCTTCTCCCTAACCGTCGATGCCTTGCTCAACTCCGACGGCGGCGTGTCTTTTTACGGACAGCAGAGTGGCGATCTGTACAGTGAATTCCTCCTGAAAGCCCAACCCTTGCTTTTCACGCAGTCGTTCGAGTACAGAGGCTCGACCTCCCACGAGATCCGAGGCCTACCCGCCATCAAGACCGCCACGGACGTAAAACTCCGCAGCACCGTGAGCCTTCAAGAGCAAAGCCTTCACCTGAAGGTGAAATCGAAGCTAAACGACCACACTTTGGATCAGGAATTCGAGGCCTACAACAAAGCCGAGAGAATGGCGATTGACATGAGAGGGGCGGTCACCACGAACCTTTTTAGCGAAGCCGGCCAAGACTACAGCTTGTCTGGATTCGTCAAGTATGACAAGAACACCGACGGCCATCTCGTCCGCATCCCTTTCACCGAGCACATCCCCGCCGTGATCGAACGCGTCAAAAATACAGCCACGAGTCTGACCGACAACGGCGTCGACCTGCTGAAAGACGTCAACGCCAGGTATGAGATCGGTATGACGATGAAGGACAAAATATCCGAAATGAAGGAGTTCGCGGACAACTTTGACTTTAGCGTCTTCGTCCGAGACGTGAGAAAATGCTTCCACGCCGTTGAAAACGCCCTGACGAAGCTGACAACCAAGCTGCCGACGGAAAAAATCATCCGTGTGCTGAAATCCGTCACGGATGCTATCGCGGCTTGGATCAAGAAACATAACATCGCGAATAGGTTGGCGCTCATTTATCAAAAAATGGAGGAAATTCTGTCCAAATATGAAATTGAGAAGCTGATCGGAACAGTGATGGATGAAGTTGTCGAAATGATGAAGACGTATCAAGTGAGGGAAAAGATTAAATCCGTATTTGCCCTTCTTCGGTCATTTGACCCGCAGCCTTTGTTTCAAAGGTTTACGGGCCCTATTCGGGAGTTTGTGACTCATTTGTACTCCTTTGACTTCAAACAGATGATTGAAGACGTGAGGGATTACGTCTTGAGGATGGTGCGGAAAATACAGTCTTTCGATTATGACGCATTAACGCTGCGTCTCAAAGAAAAAATGACGGATATGAGCAAGGTTCCCTGTTTTGGAAAACTATACGGAGAGTTCCAAATCGACTCGCCGCATTACAAACTCAGGACGAGCGCAGATCTGGCGAACACCTCGGCGACGTCGCTCACGCCGGAGTTCAAAGTGAATTTTAATTCGCGGGCCACGTCGACTTTGAGGGCCCTCCAGTTCGCCGTAGATGCCGGCGCGCATTTGGCTCTACCCAAAATGAGCCGTCTGGCGATTTCAGAGTCCATTAAAATGGATCTGTCGTCCTTTAAAGTCGACCACAAAGGAATGATGACCGTCTACGGCCTGTCGGGTCAAGGCTCCGCTGACACGACGGCAAAGATCGCCCTCGAGTGGTATTCCGCCGAACTCGTCAACAACGTGTTCTTGGCCATGGAAGACGGACTCTCCGCAAGCGTCAACACAAACTTCGATCAAGACCTCAACGTGCCATCGCTCGACGTTTTCACTCACGTGTCGTCAACCCAAAAAAACAATCTCGCACTGGAAGCCGGCTCGGCAAAACTCAACGTGAACACTCTGGCCAATGCCAAATACGCAGTTGGGGATTTCTCAGACGAGGCGACTCACAACAGCGACGTTAACTTGGTCCTGGATCCGCACACGGCCAAAGTGACTTTCACCGGCGCTACAAACTGCAAAGGTTTCAAAAGCAATCAGAATGCGGTCGCCGAGATCTGCGTTTTCGGCCAGGCGTCGATCGATGCCAAAATCGAAACGGAAACACCCGTGATGAAGGCCAGCGTGTTTGACATGAAGTTCCAGGCTCGCCTTCAAGACCTGCAAATCGATTTCACCGCCTCCCATAACGCACAACTAATCGAAGGAACTCTTTCGAATTCCGCCCTGGCCTTGATAACGCCTAGCGAGCTCACGCTCGACACCAAGAATAAGGGAAATTCCAGGCTATTCCTTCCGTTCGTGCAGTCGGGAAAGATGGAGTTTGAGAATGACATTTCTGTGACGCTCAACTCTCAAGTGCAGCAGGCCAGCTGGACCGGAATGGCAAGAGTCAACCAAAACAAATACTCCCATTTCTTTAAAATGGATCACGGTGAAACGGAAATTCACCTCATGTGTCAGATTCACGCAGAAGCAAATCTTGACATCTTGCGGCAACCGATCACCATTCCTGAAATAGCGTTGCCATTTTATGGCACCCGGACACCGAAAGTGGACGACTTCTCACTGTGGGACGCCGCCGGCCTGGGGAATCTCCTGACGACAACTCAACAAACTTTTGACCTGAGCTCCAAGATGAAATACACAAAGAACCCGGAGACGTTCACCATCGATGTGAATGCCGATCCGCTCATCGATAGTCTCGTTTCGTCCTATGCCACAGCACAGGCAGAGTTTGAAAAATATTACACCGAATGGCCTAAAACATTGACGATTCCTGAATACACAGTCCCAGTGATCAATATTAGGATGTCAACATTCACCATTCCCCTCCCAGGCAGTAGTCTTGTCACAATGCCAGCTCTGCGGAAAATTCACAGCATCCGGATTCCAAAGATGGGCGATCTGATCCACGAGTTCACGATGAAAGCACCGATGATCACTTTCAAAAGCAATGCCAGCGTTCTCAATAAGAACAGCTTCCTGGTCAAACTCGATGCGTCCTCGTCTTCGGAGTGGGAGGTTCTGGCAGGGAAAATCGAGGGCACTGCCAATGTCAACTTAGTTCGGGGATTCAAGATGGCCTCCGTGCTGGTTGTAAAACATGCAGTGTTGGAAGGAAGCCATGACGGCGCCATCCTCTTAAGTTTTGAAAATATTGACGCCTCCGTCAGCAATTCCCTCAAGGTCAATCTTCCTTACGAAACCGTGGAAGTCCGCCAGGAGATGACGGGAAACCGTCTCGTTTTCTCTCTGTCCGCCCCATCTGCCGGTCTCGTCGGAGTTCAGGTGCAAACTGAGCACCCGGCACAAGCAAGAGCAAGACTCTATGGTCGCTACCCTGTAAGTCAAATTCTTTTTGGGGTTTGTTTGTTTTGAATCTTAGAGAAAAGAATGCATTCTTAACTCATTCACTCCCAAAGACGTTTTTAAACGTCTTTTCAGACTTGATCCAGGATTGGCTGGTACTGAATGAGTTAAATCTGGTTTTGTTGTTCCTCAGACTGCACCACAAACGGACGTCGATATCCTGGCCCTGAAGATGTCTGTGACGAATTCTGAGAAGCTGAATCTTCGGACTTCCTGGAACACGGAGATGCCATACGAGATGATGCTGGGACTGAAGAAGAACGTACCTGCGGCCGTTCAAGCGGTCATTACTCCTGCTGCCGCGACCTACGATCAACTCAACAGATACGCAAGACGCCTCGAGGGGACTCTGGAGCGGGTAAGGAAGCAAGGTACAGAGTTGTTGAATGAGGCTGTCGACAATCCCGCCGAGGTGATGACATCTGGTAAAAATCAGACCAATCGTATCGTTCGAAGATCGCAACAAAAAGTGGAGACTTTTCTCGAGGCCACGGTTATATTCCTGAGAGAAACCAAGTTCCGAATCCCAGGGTATCCGCAAAGACTGTCGGGCCTCGAGATCTATCAGAAATGGAGTACCGTTATTATTGACGCTTACGAGGAAGCGAATAGGAAGTTCTCAAAGTTCGTCTTTTCCGCGTTTATAGTAGCAACCGAAGCTTTTGAAGCCATTCCCGTCTCCGGAAGACACATTCTGAATGACTTTTTTGGAGCTTTTAGGAAAGTCTGCGACCAAGTTATTGCCACGATGCAAAAAGTGGGAGGGGACGTATTTGAAGATATTCCCTGGGATCTTTCTCAATTAAATCAAATGCTGCTCCCAATTCTAAGATTGCAAGATATAACGGAGGTCCCCGTTTTCTTGACCGACATGTACCAGGAAGCCATCGACTCCCGTACCTTTGCGAGTGTCTCTCAGCGCATCGAAACGATCCACCGCATAATCAGCGGCTATCTTCAAACCGTGGCGACAAAACTTCAAAACGTTCTGGATGACATTCCCGCCGAACAGCTTCGAGCGGACATAGAGTCCTCAATTGACGTGATGCTGAGACATCTGAATTCCTTCCACAGCAACGTCATTCGAATCCTAAAGGAGAATAGTCAAACTTTCGAAAAATTCATCAGAGTTGGTGACAGCGAGGTGGAGTTGGATATCCCTTTTCCCTTCGTCCCCCGGTTTTAACTAAACTCCAGCGGCTAACTACACTGTAGCGCCAGTTTTTTTTGTTGTTGTCACGGAAGGACCACTTCCAAGAAGGAAATACAAAACTGTACACTAAATGTCGCCTGTATCCGTGATATTATTAGACTGCCTTTTGTTTATTTTCACGCCATTGCGTATCGTGCGTCATTTGTATGTTGAGCTGTTCTATTTAAAACCTGTTTCCTGAATTAAAAACTGTTTTTAACTGCAAACTCCATCTACCCTCCATCTGCTTTCAGACGGTCTCAGTTTGTCTTTTAACAAATATACTTTTTTGATACAATTGTAATAATCTACAGAGAATGTTTAAAAAAAAAACTCTTTGGAAGAAACATTCCAACGCCTTTCTGCCGTACGCCTATTACCGGTAGTCATTTGTATCGTCAGGTCTAATTATAGTCGAACTCTGTATGAGTGACACATGCGCTCGAATCGCTGAACGATGGGAAAGAATACTGTACAGTCATTATTTTTAACTCATTCACTCCCAAAGACGTTTTTAAACGTCTTTTCAGACTTCGAACAGAATTGGCTGGTACTGAATGATTTAAATAGTTCCTGGTAAAAATAAGAAGCAGGAAAAACAAAAACATGGCAACCACATTTTATTTATTGCTTCAGAAAAACGTCAGCGTGTTTTCTTACCCCCCAAAAATGCTCCAAATCCCGATTAAAAATGACCTAATTCAATGTATTACATAAATACGCAACGTACATATGCACAAAATGGTTTAGATTGCAATACTCATGGCACATAGCACATACTCTGTGCTTTTTTTTGGTTTGTTTTCTTCTGCGTAATTGTAGAAATGGACAAATGCAAACCAGACCCATCTGAGTAATACGTGTAAATACAAATCCATTGACAATTACAAACACAAGAGGGGAGCTAGTGTGGGAATAATCAGGAAGTGCAGCACAATGCATTCCTGCCCTGGAATCAGCAAAAAAACAAACAAAAAAATCCCAGCAACACATGAGAGGCAGGTATGCGACTTTTGCATAATTACAATTTATAAAAGAGTCTTTAAAAAAAAAAATTGACAGACGACTGTTACAGACAGCAGTCACACGTCATTTAAGATTCAGAATCAAAGATTAACAGACACTAAATCCTGCAGCACTCCCCATTTTCTGCCCTTGGTGTCACTAAGACAAAAGTTAACACATTTTATAACTAGACAGTGATTTGCCATCAATGATTCAAATCAATTAAAAAAGAACCGAAAAGCAATAACATGCATTTGTGTCGTTTGTCCACAACAAGGAGATACATTCATAGTCATACCTCGGACACTCAGGTGGATCAACATACAGTCATGAGCATGTCCCAACCGAATGAGTGTTTTCATCGTAAACCAACTTTTTTGAGCGCTCCCCAAAAACGCACCAATGTCTCACTTTGTATTTTTACGGCCATCAAATGGCTTCGTCCCGCAGTGAGCCACGGCGATTGGCTCACCCGTGCTTGCAAACTGCAGGCTTTAGAACCATAACTTGGTTCAGGTCTAAACCAAAACCGCTACAACAAGATTTTTTTTTAGAGTCAACGCTTCACTAGTTAGTGCCCTCCCAACAAACATGACCAGCGACGACTATAATATGCTGAAAATGTACCTGAATGACAAAAATCATTAACCCCTGCTTCATTAAAAAAAAAAAAAAAATTGCACTAGACTGCATAGTTGGCCCTGAATCCAAAATATTACGATTTCTGTAGTATGTCGACTTGGAAATCTTTTTTTTTTTTACATAAGGCAACATTTAATGTTTACTGCTTCAATTTGATGTAAAAATGACATGGAAATTTAATTCAATGCCCATCCCTAATGAACACTATCGAGTTCAATGCTGTGCAACTTCGTTTAAAAACACTTGTTTCACGGTAATAAAAGTGAACATGTGCAAACATGACTGCTTTTAGCTTTAATGTCTTTTATGTTTGTACTGTCAATTGTGAGCAGAACGTGAGCTCAAGGAGTCTGCGAATCGGTCTTTCGTTTTCAAATTAAACACTGACTCCATTATTCTCATTGTGAAATCGCTTTCGTCATTCAAATTTTAGGCTCGCGTGAAAAATAGGAACTGGAGAAGAGGATACACGGCCAACTTTAATCCAAATATTTAATCAATGGGGTTAACATGACCCAGAAATTTGTTCATAGGCTTTAGCAAAGCGATAGGCCAGCTTGTTAACCGCCACGATCGGTCCACAGAAACGCGTACATGTGATTCTTCGCTCGAAAATCGTTGCACAGTGGTTGAAAGAATGAAAATAGAAAGTGCTGTGGAAGGCATTTGCTTGGCAAACTCGTCTTGTTGTGATGTTCCTTGTGTGCAGAAATGTGTTGTAAATGATGCAATTGGACAGATTAAACCTTCCTCCTGGAGAATCACATCCTTTGTTCCCCTTAACAACATGTAAACAATCTCCTATATATTTACATGGCTGATGGCAAGTGGTTGAGGTTGTGGCAAGCTATCATAGCTTTACTAACGTCATCCATCTTCTCTGGTTGGGGATATTTCAAGGTAAATCAGTGCTATGTAACACAATTCACTTTTTTCAGCTTTCAGGATATTTTGTTTTTAAATACACTTTTTTTAAACAAAAAAAACGTTCTCAGCTACAAATGGCGAGCTTGGAAAGGCAAAAAAATAGTTGTGTTTTCATTCCTCCACCAGTGAATTCAGCTCATAAGACCCACGATTGTGTCCAAAACACTCCCTGCAGCACCAGAAGACGACGGCGTGGCCAAAACAGTCTTCCGGGCCATTATTGTCCTCTTCCTCTCTTTTTTTTGGCCACACTTTATCAGGGAGCGGCACTGCCCCAACAGGCCTTAAACAACACGTCTCGGCGAGTCCTTGGAGCCACCCAGTCACATAAAAGCGCACCGTTTGAAAATATGCCGTCGGGACTTTTGCTTTTGCAAAGCTGCCCTCGCCGCCGCCTCGAACACCTCCCAGATCCCCTCTTTCGTCTTGGCAGAGCATTCCAAATAGTCGTGAGCGCCGATGCGCGTCGCCATGGCTCGGCCGTCTTCGGGCCTCACCGGCTCCATCTTAAGTCGGGACAGCTCGTTCTTGACGTTCTCGTCGTTGCGTAGATCCTTCTTGTTGGCCACCAGAATGATGGGCACGTTGGGGCAGAAGTGTTTCACCTCGGGCACCCACTTCTCCGGGATGTTTTCCAGCGAGTCCGGGCTGTCCACGGAGAAGCATATCAAAATAACGTCCGTGTCCGGGTAGGAGAGCGGGCGGAGCCGGTCGTAGTCCTCCTGGCCCGCGGTGTCCCACAGGGCCAGCTGGACCTGCTTGGAGTCCACCTCGATGTCCGCCACGTAAGTTTCGAAAACGGTCGGGACGTACAACTCCAAGAACTCGTCTTTGCTAAACACGATCAGGAGACACGTTTTCCCGCATGCGCCGTCGCCCACCACCACAAGTTTCTTGCGGATCTCGGCCGCCATTTGCGTTTCCTTCCCCATTGCAAAAGTCTTCAAAGAATCGACCCCTCAAAAAAGTCGCGTTTTTTTGGGGCGTCTGGGCCGCAACACTTTTTTTTCCCGTGCGGTGACAACTCGGCGAGATCTCTTTATAAAGCAAAGTGAGCTTTCCTAAATATAGCAATCCAATCGGAAATAAGGAAGGGAACTTTCCGCTCGTGAAGCAACTGGTGATTGGATCTCGCTGAGGTTTCGGGGGAGGGCTCGTCCGAATGACCGCATCCAAATGTTTTAGCACTCCTTCGAACTGTTTAAATACTTAAAATGTCAACATATCTGTCACGTATGTCGTCGAGCACAATAGTGATGTTTCTAAACACGTAAAATAATAATAATGAAAAAAAGTGAATGGGTCGTTCGTTCACGAGTTGGTAGAAACGACCAGGATTCGAATCACCAATGAAAGAGCCGATTCGGCAACTAGGTCACACAAAATGTGACAGAAAACTTCGAACCTCGGCTAAAATAGAGAATCCAAGCTTTTCGCAAGTCAATTTTTAAACATTACAGTTTATTGCGCATACTTACTGTGTTTGTTCTTTTGTATTTGGGGAATTTGTCATTTTTTTCTCAACCGGCCTTTTGTTACAGAAGACCACACGGTTGGACAGTAAATCCAAATGATTCAAATTTAAAGATTTAACTACCTGCCCCACATTGTGTTTTAGGTCTGCGGTCTAAATCTGAGTGAACCGGGCACTATTTTAGCACCATGATCAGTGTTGGATTCAACCTGCTGCTTTAAGAGGGGCGGGGCTGCCACTGACAGGTGACCGGACGTATAAAATGCCGGATAGCAGTTTGTATTGTAAGGGAAAACACTCACTTTGTGGTCAGCATGGCCCAATAGTGTGTTACGTTTGTGTCCGCGTTTATTTATCAGATATGGAGAGTTATTCTTTAGATTCAATCGTGCACGCTCGCTTTGTTTGCTTGCTCTGTCTTGGGCCCGTTGTGCTTTATGTTAGCCGCATTGCGATCACAGTAAGTTACTTTTCGCAATCGGCACTGTACACCGCGTGGGCCAAAGTCTGCAATCACAGTAGTGTCTTTATTTAGTTCTTTATTTTGCATAGCTGTCATGTTTGTCCGACTGCACTTTTATGTTCAAGCGGGGTAATTTGCGTTACGACTGGAGTTAATTATGCCGGCGCTCCAATTCCGGGTTTCGGCCGCTGGGACTTGTTCGATTCCACTTGATACGTTTTTGCTGTATAGTTTCTTGCGTTTAGAATAATGAATAATGATGACTATATTAATACATAATGTGAAATCATGGTTTATTAAGTTATTCAGTAAGCATAAGCTATTCAATGAATTGTTAATTATATACACATTTACATTGTGATGTATATTCATTTGTGTATTTTAGGTTATAGCCTGCTTTACTACTTCTGCTTCTGCTGCAAAGTGCTTCAATAAATTATTAAAAAAGTACAGAGCGCGTAATCCTTCCGTGCTGACTGACTATCCCTATTCAGCGTTAGCTGAGGAGAATGCAATCGAGATGAAGTGGTGACGCAAATGCCATTTTTAAAAATCACAAATGTATGAATTTGTGCGATTACAGTAAATGACAAGCCGAGGGGGACGAATGTAAGTCATGGGTGACCGTTTTCACAGCAAGCAAGGAGCAAGTCTTTTCATGCTCTGTCGTCCCTTTGAGCCCAGAGAGTCGAGTCAAAGACACCAGATCGCTGAAAAGAGCCGCAATACCCCTCGTTGCAACGAACGAAGTGGTTGGGAGGGGACTTTCCTTTGCACGCCGCTGTGCAGCGCACAACGGAAGCAGTACACGCTCTTCACCCGCAGGGGGCAGCAGCACGGGCCAACTATTAGCCGAGGCTATCGAAGCCTTGCACAGAAATCAGCGCTCTCTCCAAGGAAACAAAACAATATAGAATCTGGTTTACGGCGTGCCTCAAGCCCGGAGCCTCTCTCCATACTACAACGCGTAAGTATTTTGAGCTCCTTTTTCAGTGTCGACAGACAGAAGAAAGTGGCGACGCGCGTGTGTTTTACACACCGCCGCCGTTGTGCGAGCATTTCCCCTTTTGTTTAGCGGTATAGGCCCGTCTGTTTGCAACTTGAAGGGGTGCCATGTTGTTTAGCCGCTGAGTTTGCTTGGTTTCTAGCTCGCACACAACATCCAGTTGGCTAGTAGTGATAGCACAGCACCCGATGCGACATTTCTCCTCGTTATAAAATCTACCGCACATATTCGGTAAAACTAGTATCATCTGATATAACAAAACGCAGCGCTTGTTTCTCAAGTAAACTTTGATGTCAAGCCATAATAAACAGGCCCGGCGCGGCTAGCGTTAAGCTGGCTGCTTGTGTAGCTTGCTAATGTCAATAATAGTGAAACGATTTTAGATGCCGTTTTAAATCGGACGTTAGGATAAAATGGAACCACATCACTTTACGGAATGATTAAAATAATAATCCCCCGTGGATATCCAGCCGTCTAAGACACCCAAATCGCCGCTGGTAGCAGCTAGCTCGCTAGTTAGCTTGTCTGTCGAACTAGCCTGGCGTCAGTTTTCTGCAACAATCGGTATGTGGTTGGTAATATTTGAATAATGGTTATCGTGCGAGAAAGACTGTCATTCTGTCTGGTGGTCTGTGTTCATATGTAGCAGTTTTACATGTATACACATAAGGCCCGGTCGTAGCGATGCTACAACGCCGCTTTTACGGTCACGAGCGAAGCTAGTGACGAATGCTAACAAGCGGCACTTGTTTTGTTCTTTTTGTTGTGCTCATTAATACCTTTCCCATGCCGCTTTTTGTTGTTCAGCACTCGGTTTGTAATGAACGCGTCTCTATTAGACTAGCTGTTTGGGTCACTAAACCATCGGTTTATGTAATTGCATAACGATTTAAATGCAGTCTAATCGAGAAGTGTCTTTTAGCAAATAACATGCGCAAGAAATTGCGACTTGCTTGTTGACGAAGTGGTTGTGCAGAGCTGTTAATGTTTTACCCCCTTTTCATCTCGTACAAGGCAACCAAAATACGTACGACCCTTTTTAGAAAACTACAGGGTATCCACAGCAACTGTAAGATTTAATACATCTCGGACGTTGTCAGCAAAACTTAGTCTGATGCCAGCTTTATGTTGTATTATAAATTAAGCTTTTTCTTTTAATTGTGCTTTCAACCATTAAATTTCTGACCGCTCAGCCTCCTCGCTAGGATAAGCTAACTTCTGATTGAAACGTCAATTTCAAAAAACAAACTTTATCTTGAAGAAACTCTGTTGGTGATGAAATAGACAGCATGTTGTCAAGCAACTCATTTGTGAGTGTAAGCTAGTCTCTTCACAAATTTAAATTCCAACAACAAAATAACAGAGTCAAAGCAATCGTTTGAGCTAGAACCAATGTAGACAGGATGACCCCTGGGCAATTTGTGGTCATTAAAAAAAAAGACGCTTATTTAAGCCATTAAATTGGCTTTGGAATGGACAACCCCTTTAGTTCTCAGTAGTCGGCGCAAGTTTTCAAGAGCTTTGTCAAAGAGCCCAAGACCACATAGCTTTCAAAACACTGCCTCGTTCGTTACATGGCTTTCTTGGATTTGAGCAACTGGTGATATGACTTGTTCCTCGCTTTCATACGCTTCTGATAAAGGGAGTTCATGACCGATTAGGCACAACTAAAGCAAGGGTTGTGCCGACCAAACTAAACGGCGTGAAAACAAACTGCAGCCGTAGTCACAAGTCAATGGTGATGTAACTGACCCGTTGCTCGAAATTAGTTAAGAAATATCAGCCTTCCCAGACACTTTTTAGTCACGAAGGCAATACAAACATGACAATAATGTTAGCAAAATTCATTTTCTCCTACAAATCTTGAATCCGATTGTGTGTTGTCCCCGATTTGTCCATTGAGTGACCTCTCCCGCTTCTCTTTAGGCTTTCCCGTGGAATGAGCATTCCATGCAGCATCCTAGGTATGAATGACGTGGCCTGGCAGGAGACAAGAGGTGGGATGCTGCATGCAAATGGCGCTCCTGAGGCCGGAGGGGTCAGGGTTCACGGTGGAGGGCCCCTAGCCGCGGTGGCGGGCCAGGCTACAGGGGGCCCCCATTTACAGGGCATGGATCGGACGGGCAACCCCACGCCGGGAACACCGCAGCCGCCGTTGAGCGGTCGTTCGCAGGACGACGCCACGGTCGGCTACTTCTTCCAGAGGCAGGCCGGGGAGCAGCTGGCAGGTTGCGCGCCGGGCAAGCATCGCTGGCCCACCGGGGACCCCAATCATGTTGATCAGGTTGTTCGCATTTGCTTGATCGAAGAAATGATCAACATATTAATTGATGATTAAAATAAGGCTCGGGGAGCAGTGGTGAAATTGAAAACTGTGCTGCTAACGCGTTTGTGGTGTTTGTGGCGCAGGTCCGCGCTGTGGATGAAATGAACTATGACTTTCAAGCTCTGGCTTTGGAGTCCAGAGGAATGGGAGAGGTAGGACTTTTTTGCAAACGCAATAACTACTCAAATTTATGGGGGAAAAAAGCTTCAATTCATCCGATTTTGTTTCCTTTGAAGATTTTGCCGGCGAAAAAGCTCTGGGACTCTGATGAACTGGCCAAGGATGGAAGAAAAGGAATGCTTCTTGGAGAGGAGTGGAGGGACAATGCCTGGGGGTCATCACGTGAGTCACTCGAACGGTCACACCCCAATTTTTTTTTTTTGGTTTTGTTTTGTTTTGTTTGTAACGGATTTGAAAACAATTCCCACCCGTAAAAGGTTTTACGGCCAGCTTTGCAGTTGTTTGATGCCAGCCTTTCCTCTAGACCATT
Source organism: Hippocampus zosterae (assembly GCF_025434085.1). Lineage (NCBI taxonomy): Eukaryota > Metazoa > Chordata > Actinopteri > Syngnathiformes > Syngnathidae > Hippocampus > Hippocampus zosterae. The sequence goes on from NC_067469.1 coordinate 6,304,009, forward strand.
CAGTCTCCCAACCAATTATGGTCCAGCGACGGCCGGGTCAGGGTTTCCACGGCAACGGCGACGCCAACTCGGTGCTCTCGCCCCGCTCGGAGGGCGGAGGTTTGGGTGTGAGCATGGTGGAGTACGTGCTGAGCTCGTCTCCCGGCGACAAGATGGACGGCCGTTACCGGAACGGCGGCTACGTGAGTTGAAATGCACTCGCGGTTTTTAACGTTAGTCTACTTTCACGAATGTCTCATGCCTGAAAATGTCTTTTTTTTTTGCACTTATTTCCACCGTTGAGTGACCCCTCGACATAACCTTGTGTTCTTGCTAATCCAGGGCGGAGGCGATACAGACCAGGACGGGAGAGAGAAGAATGATGGCCCCGAGAAAGTCTCTCCGTTTGAGGAAGACAAGAGCCCTGAGATGAAGGTGGGGGACGACGGCGATTCCGCGAAAGCCAATGGAAGAAGTTTACTGAACGGCATGGACAGAGACTGCAAAGACTTCAAGTATGTGTGGCATTTTTGGGGGGGGGGGGTTGGGCAAAATATCCAACCTACCGAAAAGCCCGTAATATTTCTAAGGCCCGAGGACTCGTATCCTATTTATTTATGTCCCATTTATGTCTTTCAGTCCAACTCCAGGAAGCCGTCAAGCTTCTCCAACTGAATCTGTGGAGAGGATGGGCCCGAACCAGACCGGATTGGAGATGATGACCCAACATCACGTCCACGCTCACGCCCATGCTCACGCCCACGCCCATGCTCACGCCCACGCCCATGCTCACGCCCATGCGCACGCTCACGCCCACGCGCACGCTCACGCTCTCCAACAACAGAACCACAGCAAGGGCCCAGTGGAGGACTTTCAGAACCAGGAAGGCCAGAACATGGGTGGCATGGAACAACAAGCCGGTGTCGAATCCCTCCAGTTTGAATATGCAGGGAACCAGATTCAAGTGGACTCCTCCGGAACCCCGGTGGGGTTGTTTGACTACAGCTCGCAGCAGCAGGTGTGTGTTTTTTTTTTTTTTTGAATGAAGAACTTGTAATTGTAAGTTTGAAGCAATCTCTTTGGTCCCTTTCTAGTTATTCCAGCGGTCAAATACCCTCACGGTCCAGCAGCTCACAGCAGCCCAGCAGCAACAATATGCCCTGGCAGCGGCTCAACAGCAGCACCTTGGTAACGTTGCCGTATAATAATTAAAAAAATAAAAAAAGTTGTTTTTAAATCCCTGTTTCTAGTGAGAAGTTTACTTGGGTCTAGTATCCCCCCCCCCCCCCCCTCATTTTTAACTCATTCACTCCCAAAGACGTTTTTAAACGTCTTTTCAGACTTGGTCTAGAATTGGCTGGAACTGAATGAGTTAAACAATGCAAAAGGCACTAAAGTAGCTGATCTGTGCAACGCTGCTATTTGACATCCACTGTGTGAACCAAACCAAAAAATGCAGGACCGCAAGTGTCATTTCCAATGCACTTGACGCTTTTTACTCTTTAAATGGCGGTCCTGTGGAATGTCTTCCTTCTGATGGCATAAATGAGAAGAAATATAAAATGCCAATTTCAAATCGTTCAACTATTTGTGAAGGTGATTACTGTGCTGAAGTGAACTCAAAATTTTTTATTTTTTTTTTCTTTTGAGAAACTGCAACCGACCTTTCTGTTGATTTTCGTTGACTTTGCTTAGCTGGCCTCGCTCCCGCGTTTGTGCCAAACCCTTACATCATCAACGCCGCACCCCCTGGAGCTGATCCATACACGGCAGCGGGGCTGGCGGCAGCAGCGACTCTTGCAGGTGATCACCTGACACACCTCGTCCGGTCTTTTCAACGCCGTCACGTGGATCAAGGTGCCAACTATTCCATAAGTTGGAAAACGACAACAGTGTTCTTTTATTTTCCTCTCCCAGGGCCCACGGTGGTTCCACCGCAATATTATGGCGTTCCTTGGGGTGTGTACCCGGCCAACCTTTTTCAGCAACAGGCCGCATCTACTGCCAATCACTCTGCGAATCAGCAAGCATCCAATCAGGGACCAGGGCCGGGCCAACCTCAGGTGAGCACCACGTGTCGTCGCGAACGCCAAGGCAAGACCGTCAAAGAGCTTCCACACGTCAACACCTGCGCTGTTTGCTTCCAATGCGGCATAAAGAGTTAACGCCTCGCATTGTCTGCTTTCCCTTCAATGGCGTTTGAAACTAGTTTTGGTTTGTACAAAAGTGACCAGGCTGTGTTTTCTGACGTTAACATGCCGGCAGGTAATGCGCACGGGAAACAACCAGCGTCCTCTTACGCCCGGTCAAGGTCAACAAAGTCAGCAGGAATCTCTGGCTGCAGCGGCTGCCGCCGCAAACCCCGCACTGGCGTATGCCGGAATGCCCGGTCGGTTACACGCGCCCTTCAGCAACCGGGGCCTGCAATCTGCAGCTCGCATTTCAGATCATCGCTTGACAAATTGGCTTTTTCCCCACTCAGGTTATCAGGTGTTGGCCCCCGCAGCTTATTACGACCAGACCGGCGCACTGGTGATGGGTCCAAGTGCTCGAACCGGCCTCGGCGGGCCAGTTCGTTTAGTCCAAACGCCTCTCCTCATCAACCCCGCAGCAGCCCAGGCTGGTAAGTAAATATAGCACCGTGTCGCAATCTGGATGAGCGGCACTTCTGATTTGAGGCGATTGGTCGCAACCTACAAAGGACAACGGTTTCAAATAAAAGTTGACATCTGATATTTGTTGGCTTTGGTCTGCATAAATTTTCTTAGTTCAACTCTTGTCTCCTCAAGCGCTAGTCGGATTTACGTCTTAGTATTTGTTCTATTACGCATGGTTTCCTCGTTAGACCCCTCAGAAAAAGATGAGGTCGTAACTCACCTTTCTCTGGACATATTTAGCCACTATTCTGGAGCCAGTGTACATTTTAAATTGGAAAAATCTCACAGCGTACCCCTAAAGGAAAAAAAAGAGACTGAAATAACAATCATCTTGATGGATACATTATTTGATGGACCATATTTTTCGCACGAAAAGTCTTTCATATCCTTAAAAGCTCACAGCGCGCCTTTAAATCCGTCCAATATATGAAAAAAATGACAAAATAGGCCATTCACTGAAGGTGCGCCTCATAATCCAGCGCGGAAATGAAATTAATTGTAATTGGACACTCTTCCATGGAACAGGATCTGTGCCCTAAAAAAATTTAGGAGGGAATATATGTTAAATACCCAAATCGGCTTCGGATTGAACACGACGCATGAGACGACTTTTTCATTTGCCTCGTCTCACCCTCTTTGCTTTCTCCAACCAGCCGCTGCGGCGTCCGCGTCCGGTTCCGGTAACAACATGCCAGGCCCTCCGGCCAACGGCATGTACCGCTCCATGCCTCAACCGCAGCCTCAGCCGCAGCAGCAGCAGGCTCCCCCTCAGAGCAGCGGCCTGCAGTCCAGTTCCTTCTACGGCTCCGGCTCTGTCCCCAACACCTCTCAGAGCAGCTCGCTTTTCTCGCACACATCGGCTCCGCCGCCGCCGCAGAGCTCCTCGTTGGGCTTCAGCAGCACCGGCAGCTCGCTCGGCGTGGGTCTGGCGTCTGCCCTCGGAGGATTCGGCTCGTCGGGTCGGTAGCCCGAGATTCACACGATGTTTCCACATATGCTTTTATTCCAACGCCCTTCTTCTTTTGTCGCCGTAGTGTCGAGCTCAACGAGTAGCAGCGTGTCTCGCAGGGACTCCCTGTTGACGAGCTCGGATCTTTACAAGCGCGGAAGCAGCAGTTTAACTCCCATCGGCCAGCCCTTTTACAACAGCCTGGGTTACTCCTCCTCACCCAGCCCCATCGGACTCACCCCCGGCCACTCGCCTCTCACTCCCCCGCCTTCTCTTCCCTCCTCTCACGGGTCCTCCTCCAGCCTTCACCTCGGTGAGAGCACATTTGTCATTCCGCCGCGTCGCTAGAGTCCAGCACGGTTTCCGCCATTGACGACGACCCGCTAATTTGCATGAGAGTTGAAGCTGAATGAGAGAGATGTCATTGTCTGCAAACTCGCTGCTCCGTAGGGTCTTCCAAAATATTTGATATTTTTAATAAGAACAGGCCAGGGCTTGCCAACCTTTTTAAAGTTGAGAGCTACTACTTGGTTACGAATTAATACATGGGGGCTAAAAGTTCGATACACGCTTCTGAAATGATTTTATTCAAATTACTTTTAATGCTGGTATCCTTCGGGCCTGGTCGATATTAGTTTTTAAAATGGTCAGATGGGGGCGGGGGAAGTGAATCAAATACGCCAGGGCCAGGTATTGTAAAACTGTCAAATGTTCTGCCTGTAATTCATATTTTTATTGTAAGAATTAAGAGAGCAAAATATATTTTTTTGCTTAATTTTCTGTTTTGATGCATTTTAAAATTTTCCAGTTTTATTGAAATAATCGTTCATTTACGTTTTTCGGAGGCGGTTATGAACGCCTCTAGAGTTGAACGGAAGGGACATAGCTCCATCTTGTGGATGCATTGCAGATTGCGTCTTATCATCCAGTGCGTCCAATATATGAAAAAAAAAATTACAAAATAGGCCATTCATTACTGTGGTCACTGCAACAACAATCCTAGGAAATCACAATTATCTCATCACTGGTGAGCTATTTTTAGAACAGTTTTTCAGTTTGTGCATTCCCAAAAAAAAAATTCTAACCTGATCACGTTATTCATATTGACCAGAGAAACGAGTTGCAGTTTTACAATCACCGGTATATTATTCTATCATCTCAGGTGGCTTGACAAATGGCAGTGGGCGTTACATCTCCGCAGCACCCGGAGCCGAGGCCAAGTACCGCAGCGCCGGCGGCACCTCGAGCCTATTTAATTCCAGCAGCCAGCTCTTCCCACCGTCTCGGCCTCGCTACAGCCGCTCGGACGTGATGCCGTCCGGCCGCAGCCGCCTCCTGGAAGACTTCAGGAACAACCGCTTTCCAAACCTTCAACTCCGAGACCTGCCTGGACACATGGTGGAGTTCTCGCAAGACCAGCACGGATCCAGGTTTGCGAAACGAACGTTCCTGGTTGAAGAAATTGCCATCTAACTTTTTTTTTTTTCTGTCCAACAATGGAGATGAATGTTTTTTAAAAAATAATAATTTCACCTCTCAGATTCATCCAGCAGAAACTGGAGAGGGCCAGTCCCGCCGAGAGACAGATGGTTTTCGGAGAGATCCTACAAGCAGCATACCAGCTGATGACAGATGTGTTTGGCAACTATGTCATCCAGAAATTCTTTGAGGTAGACGGGTGTTTAGCGAGCAGAGATTTTCTTTTTTTTTTTTTTGCTTTGTCGAGTCATGTCAGATTGAGATGTTTTGAGTTTTCTTTGTTGCAGTTTGGAAGCGCGGACCAGAAGCTGGCGTTGGCAACTCGGATCCGCGGCCATGTCCTTCCCTTGGCTTTACAGATGTACGGCTGCAGGGTCATTCAGAAAGCCTTAGAGTCCATTTCTTCAGACCAGCAGGTAATTGTAAGTGAGATTTTTCTTCAAATCTGTTTGACCTTTTTTTTTCCCCTCCATCGTAAAAGACTCAAGGCTTTAATTTCCACGCGCTGATGTCGGTGTTTGGAAAGGTCTCGGCTGTTCCTCGCAAACGATTTTTTTGGGGGTTTTCAGAGTGACATCGTTCGTGAGCTGGACGGCCATGTTTTAAAGTGCGTGAAGGACCAGAATGGTAACCATGTGGTGCAAAAGTGCATCGAGTGTGTCCAGCCGCAAGCTCTGCAGTTCATTATAGACGCCTTCCAAGGCCAGGTATGTGTGTCGTGTTCATGAAAACAAAATGAAGGGTCGCAAGCTCCGCTGTCATCAATGCCGTGCCTCAATTCATCAGTGCTTGAAATAACCTCATTGCTGTTTTGCTCTGGTGATTTTTTTTTTCTTTCAAAAATCTCTGATTTTGGTGACATCATTCAAAATAAGTCATATTTTCTGGTGGTGCGCCTCAAAAACCAGTGCACCTTTTAGTGTGGAAAATGCGGTACACATTTTTTGAATGGCGCAGGCAACGGCCAAATTGTTTAACGTTTCAAACATAACAAACGACAGCTTTTTTTTTTTTTAAACATTGAATTGGGCACCAGGCTTTTGTCACTTTTACTTATGTTTCCATGATTGCCTTCTATCGGAAAGAAAGCCCCAAAATTCTGATCATATTGCCTGTTTGTTTGCAGAAAAGCACTTTAAAAAAGAGGCTTGCAGGATTTGCTAATTTGGCAGGACGGACTGGTTTTCTGTTAGCAGCAATGGTTTTTTTTTGTGTGTGTATTTGTCCATTGAAGTGTCTAAGCCGCTAAACCTGACTGCTTAAAAAAAAAAAAAGTGTTTTTACCCGCGGCTGCTTTTCAGGTGTTTGTCCTCTCCACGCACCCTTACGGCTGCCGAGTCATCCAAAGGATTTTGGAGCACTGCACCCAGGAGCAGACTTTGCCAATACTGGAAGAGTTGCATCAGCACTCTGAGCAACTGGGTCAGGTAAACAAACGTGCGCACTTGGTTCAATTGCAGATGATTTTTTTTCCTCCCAGAACGTCACTCATCATTCTTGTGCTTGTGGGGGAAAAAAAAATATTTGTCTTGTTAGCTTTCATCACATCTGACGTGAATATTCAAACATCCACCCTTCCCCCCCTCCCCCCTTCACCTATTCCATCCAGAAATATCAAGGCGTATCATTGGAGATGACACCCAAAACATATTATACAGTGTCCCGTGATGCACTGTTCAAGGTCAGAGCAATTTGCCTCTCTCTCAAGGATGTCCATGTTTTTTTTTTTCTCCTTCTTCCCTCTTCTAATTTTTTGATGTTACAATAGATGGAGTTCTCAACTTTTTCCGCGTCCCTAATCAACAGTTTTTTTTAAATTTATCCCCCCCTGCCTTTCTACTTTCTCACTTAATCGCACCGAGGACTCACAAGGCTTCCCTTCTGTGCGATCACTTGCGGCTTCTCCTGTTAATTCCGATGTTTCTTTTCTGAGCTTACTCCTTTTTGAAACCTCAAATGCTTGAATCGGGAAGGGGAAAAAAAATTGGATTGCAAAAATAAGACAAGCGGAAATGAACAGGCTTGACAGGAAATGCATCTGAAAGCAAATGTGCACGATGAGGTTACAGGCCGGAACCGTTCCGAGTGGTGGTGTCTCCCTTTCCGCTCTGGCTCAACCTACCTCATCCCGTAACGTGTCCATCACCAATTTTCCGAAGGGGCAAAGATGCTGCTGGTTTGGTTCCCCGGTCGCCGTCCCTTTTTGCAAATCAGCAGCATCTGTTTTGTCTGACCTTCTGCAGTGATGACATCATCAAGTTACCGCGGGAGGGGTTTGGGGGCTCGTCTCATTTATCTTCCCGCCGTGACATGCATGCATTTCTTCATGACCGACCTCACCGGTTCCATAGAGTGCACAAGTGTCACATGAATGGGGGTCATTCCACTTCTTTGTAATGCATTTGTGAAAATCGTTGATCCCGCACATGCCATCGTTGATCTTGCACGTCCGTCGCCTCCCCCTTCAGGATCAGTATGGTAACTACGTCATTCAGCATGTCTTGGAGCACGGCAGACCGGAAGACAAGAGCAAGATCGTTGCGGAAGTGCGTGGGAAAGTCCTTCTGCTGAGCCAACATAAATTTGCAAGGTATGATGCCGCGCTGCTCGTCTTAAAACGGAACCGTGAAACGGAGGGTGGGAGGTGGGACGCAGTGGAATTACGACTGCGGTGTCGTTTGCGCATCAGCAACGTTGTGGAAAAGTGCGTGATCCACTCCTCGCGTGCCGAGAGAGCTCTGCTGATCGACGAGGTGTGCTGCCAGAAGGACGGCCCCCACAGCGCCCTGTACACCATGATGAAGGACCAGTACGCCAACTACGTGGTCCAAAGAATGATCGACATGGCCGAACCCGCCCAGCGGAAAATCATCATGCACAAGGTAAGCGCGCTTTTCGGAAGGCCAATTTGATTTCGCACAAAGTCAGCCGTTTTGGCCCATTCCAGAGATCCGCCCCAAATTATTTTGGGCAATATTCAGTGTGGATTTATTTTGAGATATTTGAGATTTCCCCGCTTGACTTTCTGTTTTGATGCATTATTTTCAATTTTCATCGTTTCGTTGAAGTAATCGTTAATTTACATTTTTCGGAGGCGGTCATGCACGCCTCTCGAGTCGAACGGAATAGTGGATGCATTGTAGATTGCGCCTTTTAGTGCTGGAAATACGGTATTCAACACTTTTATTGATCCAATATAATCTTTGATCAAATATTAATATCCTATATTATGAGTAATATTGACTATATTCATCTCATATCAATTATATATTATACCTGACATGAAAATAAGAAAATGACCTGTTGTTGACCACCCCAACCTTGTCCTCCTTAGATCCGGCCTCACATCGCCACCTTGCGCAAGTACACTTACGGAAAACACATTTTGGCCAAACTGGAAAAGTATTACATGAAGAGTGGCTCCGAGTTGGGTCCAATCGGCGGCCCCACAAACGGCCTCATGTAGTCAAAGACGACATTATGGACCCCCGCCCCCCAAGTATATTAAGATCTCCTTTTTGGGGGGAGGGGGGTTAAAAAAGTCAATTTCACCCTAAACAGCTGTGACAACTGACACCTGCTATTGTGCTGCCACAGGTGAGGTACCATTTGACCCCCCCCCACCCCCACCCCACCCGCCATGACCGGCATAAGTGAGCTAGCTTTATTTGTTGGGTAAAGCACAAGGCCGTTAATTATGTAACCGATGTATTTGACTGGTTTTCATTTTGTACATTTGTTTTTTTACCTTGTAAATTCTTTGTAGAGGAAAAAAAACCCAACATACATTTGCCGAAACTTCTTACAATTCACAACCAGCAAGTGACCTACTAAAAGCTAAAACAGAGTGACAACATTCCCTTTGGTTTTTCAAACCGACTTGTGCAAGTCCGGGAAATTGCATATTTACGTTTGACCCCGTGTCAAAGTCGAAACAATAGTAACCCCCCTCCCCCAATGCCAAAGCTGCTGATTCCAAACAGCCTCGTCGCCCTGGGTCTTTTGAGAAAATCCCTTTTGTGCTTGCTTGAAATTAGTCGGGCTGACGTTGGAGAACAAATCGTTAGTGGCTTTATATTTAAATGGGGCCTTTTTTTCCCCCCCTGCCTTGCCCTCCCACTCTGACCTCCCTTGAGCGATTGAATCGGTCAGCAGCTTGGATGTCTGTTGTTTTTTTTGGGGGGGGGGGTGTACCCAAAGAGACTACCTGAGCCCAAACTTGCATTTATCACATGATGTAACAGGTACTAACAAGAGAAGGTATTAAATGAGAGAGGGGCTTCGGTTTTGAAACGAAACTTACCAGAGCGACGATTATTTAACATCGTACCGTTGTCAGGTTGAATTTTCGTTTGAGCTCACCTCTTGATCCTTTTTAGTGTCTTGGAGTAGAAAATGAATATTGCGCTGAGCTAACTTTTATGTACTAAATAATCATCTCTATCTTAAAAAAAAAGTAGTTTTAGTGTAGCATCTTTTTGTGTGATTCTTAATTGTTGCTTTCCGGTCGCTGTTGATGGACGAATCCCCTCGCACCCCCAACCACATAAGACTCAACATTTTTAAAAGTGGGGGGGCTTTTTCCCCCAGCATTGTAAATGAGATGGAATTATTACTGGGACTTGGAAGAAGGGATTTTTAAGTCAGATTTTTAAATGCGCCAATGTTTTGTATTTTTCAACTCTTTGGATTGGATGCCGGTGGGGGCCCATCTCAAATCTATCCAACTGTCCTGTAATAATTGTAGTGATGGCTTTTTTGGATTGTAGAATATATGTAGTATATGTGCAGTTGGTAATTGTAAGATTATTATTATTAGTTAAAGTGAGAAAAAAATGTCTTGTGTTTAACAGGCCTTGCAAACTTGTAGTGATGCTTTTATTCTCCCTGTACAGTTGTACATTTGTAACTGTTTATGCTGTAAATGGGATGTCTTCTACATTTTAGGGGGGGGGGGAGAAAAAGGCAAACAAGCGTGTGCATTTTGGCGTGTGTATATTCATCACTCCTTTACACCCCCCTTTTGAATATTCTGTACACAGTTTTATTTGAGCAAGTGTTATTTTAAAGAGAAAAAAAATGACTAATGTTTCAGGCTTCATAATCTGGCATGTAATTTTTGTTTTTAAATCTATGGGAAAAGGCCAGCCTCTTATTTGTACTGGAGCTGCTGTAAACATCCACTGTTGATAGTCTTTCTGATGTGTGACACTTTTCAAAGAAAAAAAAAAGGATTTTTAAAACAAAACAAACACACAAAAAATCCTCAAAATCAGAGGCTGCCTTTTAGTTGTCTGCTGACCTCACAGGATATGGCAAATATTTTTGTACAGAAAAAGGCTGTATTTTGAAACGGCTACTACCTTGTAAGCAAAAAAAAAGCATTGTAAAATATTGTCAATTATATAAATATGAACATATGAGTTTTGTCACACTGTCAAAGTCATGTACATTTTCAGGTGGCCTTATGTACATTTCCAGCTGTTAGATGAAGAAAAACAAACTTTTTTTGGAGGCAGAATTGTGACTGTATGATTAAACTGTTCTTCTAACATTTGAACTGCATTTTGTCATTTTTGTTTCTATGTAGCTTGTCAGCTTGATCTAAAATTATTTTGTGAGTGAAAGTGGGAAACGATTAAAGGTGGGACTAGAATCGGAACAGCTAAAAAATAAAATAAAGGGCATTGCAGGTGGGGCCACTGTTAATTTTGAGAAGACGGAAAACGTGGAGGTAAGCGCAATGTGTAGGATTGTATTAACTTAATTTGAGGGAAATGCATTTCAGGAGCATCAACTCGGGTCCTCGTGCGCCCTTCTGCATTTATTTAATGTTCACGTTCTCTACTAATAGCTGATTTTAAAAAAATACAATCAGCAATATCTGCAGAAGCCTGCGAACGACCCCGAAGTCGGCAACAATTGTAGTGGCGGAGATTAAGAGGATTTGTATTGAGTGTTAGATTTGCTTTGTTTTAAATGGTGGTTGAGCGATCTTTTTCAGTTCGCGCTTTGTACCAGTAGGTGGCGGTAATGCGCATTATTTGTCAATCGCCATGAAACTGCTAGAAGAAGTCGACTATGGTGTCTGGCGGGGGTAAACCACAAGAACCGAGAAGAAAATTGAAACGACGCTCTGCCTTCCATGCATAAAACATGACGGAAACATTCATGACACTATTTCTGCTCTCCATATTCACTGTCGATAAATCGGTAAGTTTGTTATTCACTTGATTTTTTTAAACGCCTCATTTCTGTACTCGCAGATTCGTCTCATTTCCGCAAATCACCCGACGCATACACAGTATTTACTGTACTGACCACACGGCGGTAATAGTTATACGGAATATGTATGTTTGTTTTGCAGTACTGCGTCACACCGAGAGCTGTTTGTAGTATTTTTCCCCGTAGCGAAATATGCAACTTAGAGCAACGAACATTGCGTTGCCGAAACTATACCTGCATGTATCTCGTGTATGTCATTCAAAACTGAACTTTGTCTTTCATAGTTACTGCATCTTGGTTTACCGTGACTTCGAGCATTGGCGATGTATACCCTTTCATAAACAAGATACCGAAAAAAATCTGCAAATGCTCGGCGATTAAAAAAAAAATACTCCAGGAAGAAAGCAAATCATAAGACTTGTGTTGGGCGGCTCCTTCTACTGAGACGTTATGCATTTTTCGATTGCCGTACTATGAAAAGTTGTATTCTCCCACTTCTTTTCTTGATCACTGTTCCCGTTCATTGCATCAGTTTTGTGACGTGACTGAAGACTTCGCTGGATCGGGCTTGAACCAAGACAGCGCTGACGACGGTAACGCATGTTCTCAAATCAGTATCATCCTGCTAAGTAACACGCAACTTACTCCTCTGTTTGAATCACACATGTGCATCTTAAGTTTAAGTCGATGGGGTTTTTTTGTCCCCCTTTCTCTACCAGATGACAATTCATTGGATGGAGAGTCGGAAACCAAAACTCAGAAAGTAAGACTCGTCACACAAATGCACGTTTATTTATCCCTTAACACTCAAATGTCACCAGTTGTCCGACCTTGTTGATCAATACTTTCTAATACGTTTCACGTTATGTCATGTCATTAGAATGGTTCCAAATTTAACTCGACTCAATTGAAAGAGCTCTTCCAACACATGGAATTCGCCATTTTTCCAAAAGGCAACCCCAAGAGCTTCTTGGAGAATGGGCACATTGTTGCAGGTACTGTAAACGGTATTTGTTATTTTTGGCGGACAAAGAAATGGGATGATGTTTGTCGTGTTTTGTGCTATGCACAGCGATTGCTGCAGGAGGAGTTTTGGGTGCGATCGTCGCCGCGGCACTGGCAGCCGTATTGATTATCAAATGGCGAAAATGTGGCAATGGACAATATACTGCAGGCCACGAAACAACTCCCCGTCTTCAATGCAGCTGGTAGAGCATATCACATTGCCCATTTTATGTAACTCATCTGTAGTACATTCACTATCCTTTCATACAAATAATTTGGATCAACGGCAGAATGAAGAGAACATAACATCCTGGTGGTGCCCTGCTTTTATTTTGGTGGAAATTTACACAATGCAGATCAAAAGCTGATTGAGCTTTGCTGATATATGTATGTAGAGTTAAAATTCATCTCTTTTTATAATTTTATCTGTGGTTTTATTGTTCTTGATTGTGTGTCCTTGAGTGTTTTGAAAGGTGCTGATCGAGATTTTTTTTTTGTTTTGGTCATATTTTCTTTAAATGTTGATCAACCTCACCTTTTCAAATGTACAGTATGTCAGCATTGTCCAGTGCAGCTAAAACTCCCTTTTTTCGGGCGGGGGTTAATGATACTTTAAGTACTTAGTGTAATTTAAAGTACCCCAAATCGATCCATGGAATTTAATGTGTATTTAAAGAGACATTTTTTTGTGATTGGATGGTAAGTCATGACTGCATTTTTTTTTGTTACATGTTACCATTAGCAATTGCATATTTTACAATAAAATACAATACATGCTGATTTATATAGCACTTTCACAACAGCTTACCATGTATTGCACTAATTTGACAGCATACTATGTATAGTAAGTAAGGCATTTTTAGCCCAAAGAAACGACCATGTATAGTAAGGCATTTTTAACTAAAAAAAACAACCATGTACAGGGAGGCGTTTTTAGACAAAAAAAAAAAGACAGTGTATAGTAAGGTGTTTTTAGGACTTTTTTTAGGATTTAGTATTCTGTGTTTTATCAATACACTTCTTCAAGTTAATCCTGCTTCTCCCTCCTGACTGCTTTTTGGGTCCTCCACCACCTCGCAATGTGACAATAGTAAGGCGTTTTTAGCCGAAAAAAAAACGACCATGTAAATTTAGTAAGGCGTTTTTAGCCCAAAAAACGACCATGTATAGTAAGGCGTTTTGAGCCGAAAAAAACGACCATGTATAGTAAGGCGTCTTTAGCCGAAAAAAACCGACCATGTACAGTAAGGCGTTTTTAGCCCGAAAAAAACCGACATAGTATATAGTATGGCATTTTTAGCCCGAAAAAAAACGACATAGTGGCGTTTTTAGCCCAAAAAAACGACATAGTATATAGTATGGCATTTTTAGCCCGAAAAAAACGACCATGTATAGTAAGGCGTTTTTAGCCGAAAAAAATGACATAGTATAGTAAGGCGTTTTAGCCGAAAAAAACAACCATGTTAGCCCGAAAAAAACGACATAGTATAGTAAGGCGTTTTTAGCCGAAAAAAATGACATGGTATAGTAAGGCGTTTTAGCCGAAAAAAAAACGACCATGTATAGTAAGGCGTTTTTAGCCCGAAAAAACGACATAGTATAGTACGGCGTTTTTAGCCGAAAAAAATGACATAGTATAGTAAGGCGTTTTTAGCCCGAAAAAACGACATAGTATAGTAAGGCGTTTTTAGCCGAAAAAAATGACATAGTATAGTAAGGCGTTTTTAGCCCGAAAAAAACGACATAGTATAGTAAGGCGTTTTTAGCCGGAAAAAAATGACATAGTATAGTAAGGCGTTTTAGCCGAAAAAAACGACCATGTATAGTAAGGCGTTTTTAGCCCGAAAAAAACGACATAGTATAGTAAGGCGTTTTAGCCGAAAAAAACGACCAGGTATAGTAAGGCGTTTTTAGCCCGAAAAAAAACGACATAGTATACTAAGGCGTTTTTAGCCCAAAAAAACGACATAGTATATAGTATGGCATTTTTAGCCGGAAAAAAAACGACCATGTATAGTAAGGCGTTTTTAGCCCGAAAAAAACAACACAGTATAGTAAGGCGTTTTTAGCCGAAAAAATGACGTAGTATAGTAAGGCGTTTTAGCCGGAAAAAAAACGACCATGTATAGTAAGGCGTTTTTAGCCCGAAAAAACGACATAGTATAGTAAGGCGTTTTTAGCCGAAAAAAATGACATAGTATAGTAAGGCGATTTAGCCGAAAAAAAACGACCATGTATAGTAAGGCGTTTTTAGCCCGAAAAAAACGTAAGGCGTTTTTAGCCAAAAAAAACGACATAGTATATAGTATGGCATTTTTAGCCCGAAAAAAACGACATAGTATAGTAAGGCGTTTTTAGCCGAAAAAAATGACAGTATATAGTAAGGCGTTTTTAGCCGGAAAAAAACGACCATGTATAGTAAGGCGTTTTAGCCGAAAAAAACGACCATGTATAGTAAGGCGTTTTTAGCCGAAAAAAATGACATAGTATAGTAAGGCGTTTTAGCCGAAAAAAACGACCATGTTTAGCCATGTAGAGTAAGGCGTTTTTAGGCTGAAAAAAAACGACCATGTATAGTAAGCCGTTTTTAGCCCGAAAAAAACGTAAGGCGTTTTTAGCCAAAAAAAACGACATAGTATGGCATTTTTAGCCCGAAAAAAAACGACATAGTATAGTAAGGCGTTTTGAGCCGAAAAAAATGACATAGTATAGTAAGGCGTTTTAGCCGAAAAAAACGACCATGTATAGTAAGGCGTTTTGAGCCGAAAAAAACGACCATGTATAGTAAGGCGTCTTTAGCTGAAAAAAAACGACCATGTATAGTAAGGCGTTTTTAGCCGAAAAAAAACGACATAGTATACTAAGGCGTTTTTAGCCAAAAAAAAAACCGACCATGTATGGTAAGGCGTTTTTAGCCCGAAAAAAACGACATAGTATAGTAAGGCGTTTTTAGCCGAAAAAAACCACATAGCATAGTAAGGCGTTTTTGTGCCGAAAAAACGACATAGCATAGTAAGGCGTTTTTAGCCCGAAAAATACGACATAGCATAGTAAGGCGTTTTTAGCCGAAAAAAATGACCATGTATAGTAAGGCGTTTTTAGCCGAAAAAAATGACATAGTATAGTAAGGCGTTTTTAGCCCGAAAAAAACCCACATAGTATAGTAAGGCGTTTTTAGCCAAAAAAAACGACCATGTATAGTAAGCCGTTTTTAGCCCGAAAAAAACGTAAGGCGTTTTTAGCCAAAAAAAACGACATAGTATATAGTATGGCATTTTTAGCCCGAAAAAAACGACATAGTATAGTAAGGCGTTTTGAGCCGAAAAAAATGACATAGTATAGTAAGGCGTTTTAGCCGAAAAAAACGACCATGTATAGTAAGGCGTTTTGAGCCGAAAAAAACGACCATGTATAGTAAGGCGTTTTAGCCGAAAAAAACGACCATGTATAGTAAGGCGTTTTGAGCCGAAAAAAACGACCATGTATAGTAAGGCGTCTTTAGCTGAAAAAAAACGACATAGCATAGTAAGGCGTTTTTAGCCGAAAAAAATGACCATGTATAGTAAGGCGTTTTTAGCCGAAAAAAATGACATAGTATAGTAAGGCGTTTTTAGCCCGAAAAAAACCCACATAGTATAGTAAGGCGTTTTTAGCCAAAAAAAACGACCATGTATAGTAAGCCGTTTTTAGCCGAAAAAAATGACATAGTATAGTAAGGCGATTTAGCCGAAAAAAACGACCATGTATAGTAAGGCGTTTTTAGCCCGAAAAAAACGACATAGTATAGTAAGGCGTTTTAGCCGAAAAAAACGACCATGTATAGCGAGGCGTTTTTAGCCCAAAAAAACGACCATGTATAGTAAGGCGTTTTTAGCCCGAAAAAAACCCACATAGTATACTAAGGCGTTTTTAGCCAAAAAAAACGACCATGTATAGTAAGCCGTTTTTAGCCCGAAAAAAACGTAAGGCGTTTTTAGCCAAAAAAAACGACATACAGTAGTATATAGTATGGCATTTTTAGCCCGAAAAAAACGACATAGTATAGTAAGGCGTTTTGAGCCGAAAAAAATGACATAGTATAGTAAGGCGTTTTAGCCGAAAAAAACGACCATGTATAGTAAGGCGTTTTGAGCCGAAAAAAACGACCATGTATAGTAAGGCGTCTTTAGCTGAAAAAAAACGACCATGTATAGTAAGGCGTTTTTAGCCGAAAAAAAACGACATAGTATACTAAGGCGTTTTTAGCCAAAAAAAAAACCGACCATGTATGGTAAGGCGTTTTTAGCCCGAAAAAAACGACATAGTATAGTAAGGCGTTTTTAGCCGAAAAAAACCACATAGCATAGTAAGGCGTTTTTGTGCCGAAAAAACGACATAGCATAGTAAGGCGTTTTTAGCCCGAAAAATACGACATAGCATAGTAAGGCGTTTTTAGCCGAAAAAAATGACCATGTATAGTAAGGCGTTTTTAGCCGAAAAAAATGACATAGTATAGTAAGGCGTTTTTAGCCCGAAAAAAACCCACATAGTATAGTAAGGCGTTTTTAGCCAAAAAAAACGACCATGTATAGTAAGCCGTTTTTAGCCCGAAAAAAACGTAAGGCGTTTTTAGCCAAAAAAAACGACATAGTATATAGTATGGCATTTTTAGCCCGAAAAAAACGACATAGTATAGTAAGGCGTTTTGAGCCGAAAAAAATGACATAGTATAGTAAGGCGTTTTAGCCGAAAAAAACGACCATGTATAGTGAGGCGTTTTTAGCCGAAAAAAAACGACCATGTATAGTACGGCGTTTTGAGCCGAAAAAAACGACCATGTATAGTAAGGCGTCTTTAGCTGAAAAAAAACGACCATGTATAGTAAGGCGTCTTTAGCTGAAAAAAAACGACCATGTATAGTAAGGCGTTTTTAGCCAAAAAAAACCGACCATGTATAGTAAGGCGTTTTTAGCCCGAAAAAAACGTAAGGCGTTTTTAGCCAAAAAAAACGACATAGTATATAGTATGGCATTTTTAGCCCGAAAAAAACGACATAGTATAGTAAGGCGTTTTGAGCCGAAAAAAATGACATAGTATAGTAAGGCGTTTTAGCCGAAAAAAACGACCATGTATAGTAAGGCGTTTTGAGCCGAAAAAAAACGACCATGTATAGTAAGGCGTCTTTAGCTGAAAAAAAACGACATAGCATAGTAAGGCGTTTTTAGCCGAAAAAAATGACCATGTATAGTAAGGCGTTTTTAGCCGAAAAAAATGACATAGTATTGTAAGGCGTTTTTAGCCCGAAAAAAACCCACATAGTATAGTAAGGCGTTTTTAGCCAAAAAAAACGACCATGTATAGTAAGCCGTTTTTAGCCCGAAAAAAACGTAAGGCGTTTTTAGCCAAAAAAAACGACATAGTATATAGTATGGCATTTTTAGCCCGAAAAAAACGACATAGTATAGTAATGCGTTTTGAGCCGAAAAAAATGACATAGTATAGTAAGGCGTTTTAGCCGAAAAAAAACGACCATGTATAGTAAGGCGTCTTTAGCTGAAAAAAAACGACCATGTATAGTAAGGCGTTTTTAGCCGAAAAAAAACGACCATGTATAGTAAGGCGTTTTGAGCCGAAAAAAACGACCATGTATAGTAAGGCGTCTTTAGCTGAAAAAAAACGACCATGTATAGTAAGGCGTTTTTAGCCGAAAAAAACCGACCATGTATAGTAAGGCGTTTTGAGCCGAAAAAAACGACCATGTATAGTAAGGCGTCTTTAGCTGAAAAAAAACGACCATGTACAGTAAGGCGTTTTTAGAAGAAAAAAAACGACATAGTATACTAAGGCGTTTTTAGCCAAAAAAAAAAACCGACCATGTATAGTAAGGCGTTTTTAGCCCGAAAAAAACGACATAGTATAGTAAGGCGTTTTTAGCCGAAAAAAAACACATAGTATAGTAAGGCGTTTTTGTGCCGAAAAAAATGACAGTATATAGTAAGGCGTTTTTAGCCGAAAAAAAACGACCATGTATAGTAAGGCGTTTTAGTCGAAAAAAACGACCATGTATAGTAAGGCGTTTTTAGCCGAAAAAAATGACATAGTATAGTAAGGCGTTTTAGCCGAAAAAAACGACCATGTATAGTGAGGCGTTTTTAGCCGAAAAAAAACGACCATGTATAGTAAGGTGTTTTTAGCCCGAAAAAAACGACATAGTATAGTAAGGCGTTTTTAGCTGAAAAAAAACGACCATGTATAGTAAGGCGTTTTTAGCCCGAAAAAAACGACCATGTATAGTAAGGCGTTTTTAGCCCGAAAAAAAATGACATAGTATAGTAAGGCGTTTTTAGCCGAAAAAAACGACCATGTATAGTATGGCATTTTTAGCCAAAAAAAACGACAGTATATAGTAAGGCGTTTTTAGACCGAAAACACTACTGAAAAAACCCTCCATGTATAGTAAGGAGTGCACCCTTGAAAGTGCAGTCCAAATAGGCCTATGGTGCAGGACACGTCACAGTCCCTGGTAGTGTAGAGGTATTCATACCTGCGTTTGGTCCTGGCAACTCTGGTTCGAACACTGTATCAGTCATGTGTGAAAATATGACTATTACTTTTTTCTGGAAACGCTCTAAAGTGCATGTCAAATACGCATATAGTGCAAGACAAATCACAGTCACTGGTGGTGTAGAGGTATTCATGCCTGTGTGTGGTCTAGGCAACCCTGGTTCAAACCTTGCATCAGTCATGTGTGAAAATATAACAGTTCCTTTTTCCTGGAAACCCTTTAAAGTGGATGTCAAATACGCCTATCGTGCAGGACAAGTCAAGTCTTTTTTCAGGCCAAAAACGCCTTACTATACATGGACGCTTTTTTCGGGCTAAAAACGCCTTACTCTACATGGACGTTTTTTTCGGGCTAAAAATCCCATACTATACATGGTCGTTTTTTTCGGCTAAAAATCCCATACTATACATGGTCTTTTTTTTCGGGCTAAAAACGCCTGACTATACATGGTCGTTTTTTTCAGCCTAAAAACGCCTTACTCTACATGGACGTTTTTTTCGGGCTAAAAATGCCATACTATACTATGTCGTTTTTTTCGGGCTAAAAACACCTTACTATACATGGTCGTTTTTTTCGGGCTAAAAATGCAATACTATACTATGTCGTTTTTTTTGGCTAAAAACGCCTTACTATACATGGTCATTTTTTTCGGCTAAAAACGACTTACTATATGGTCGGGTTTTTTTCGGCTAATAACACCTTACTATACATGGTCTTTTTTTGGGGGGGCTAAAAACGCCATACTATACTATGTCGTTTTTTTCGGCTAAAAATGCCATACTATACATGGTAGGTTTTTTCGGCTAAAAACGCCTTACTGTACATGGTCGTTTTTTTTCAGCTAAAGACGCCTTACTATACATGGTCGTTTTTTTCGGCTCAAAACGCCTTACTATACTATGTCCTTTTTTTCGGCTAAAAACGCCTTACTATACTATGTCGTTTTTTTTTTCAGGCTAAAAATGCCATACTATACATGGTCGTTTCTTTTTCGGCTAAAACCGCTTTACTATACATGGTTGTTTTTTTCGGCTAAAAATACCTTACTATACATGGTCGTTTTTTGGGGGGCTCAAAACGCCTTACTCTACATGGTCGGGGGTTTTTTTCACCCAAAAACGCCTTCTTCTTGCAGCAGATTTTCCGTGAGCAAATAAAAGGGAATGAAAACTGAGTGTAGCCCGAGTTCGACAATGCAGAGGTGCACGGTTCAATTCCGGCTGCGGCCTTCCCGTGGGGAGTTTGCACGTTCTTCCCTTTCCTGTGTAGCGTTCCTCTAATATTCCAAAAACATGAGTGGCAGGCTAATTGAGCACTCTTCAATTGTCCCTTGGTGTTTGTGAAAATATTGAACTCCTGTTTTACTAAATTAGAGCCGACACACTTATACAGGTATTCAGAGTTACTTTTTAAGAGTACATAAACTTTCACGAGTTCATGCATAAATTATTCTGCACTGTTATCACTGCACAACATTTGTCTCAATTGGGGATGCATTTCAACATGCACATAATTATGATATACACGATAGATAATTTAATGTACGAGGGTCATTCAATAAATATAGATTTTTTTTCTGTATCAGGACGTTTGTTTGTTTTTTGGGGTCTCCCACACACTTGAGTGTTTCTGTCATCAATCCAAAGATTTTTAATTTTTTGTACGCTTAGGGAACATGGAAGCCTGTGCTCAGATGTGTCACAGTGCTGGGAGGCTAAGTCGAAGGGAAAAAAAAGTTTTAGATGTCCTGATACTGACAACTTCACCTCACTGATTGAATGACCATCGTATCTTATGAAATGTTTTCCGCGTTTTCTCACTTGCCTCGGTCTTGTTCAAACATATCCACTGTCACATACATAGCTAGCGATGCTGTCAATTGCTGATGTTTGACTGGAAGCAGACATTGGCGTTCTTTCTCAGTATTTTGGGTGGGGCTTTCCACAGAACTCTGGCTTCGGTACGGGCTTAATTGACCGCTGCCCTCAAGGAGCAGCGTTGGACATTCTCCAGAAGATGACCGAGTCGGCGTCTCTTCAGGTTCATTCGCTTTCTCATTGTGCGCGGCCAGCTTTGACGTCAAAGCTGGGAAGCTGTAGTCTTCACGGTTGATGTCCGGCGTGGAGGTCAGCTGGGATTCGTCCGTGTAGACGCGTGCACAGAAGCTTTCTGGCGGATAGTTGAATAGTCGGAAAGGGAAAGTCCCCTGGGGAGAGGCAGAGCGTTTGTCATTATTTGATGGCTCCCCCCCAAAATAGAAAATAATACCGTATTTTCCGCACTACAAGGCGCACTGGATTACGAGGCGCGCCTTCAATGAATGGCATAATTTGTAATTTCATGTATTGGACGCACAGGATTACAAAACGCAATCTACAATGCATCCACTAGATAGAGCTACAGTCCTTCCGTTCAACTCGAGAGGCGTTCATGACCGCCTCCAAAAAAAAAAATGGCCTACAAGGCCATGATTCTTAACTCCATCCTGAAAAAGGCCCAGCACAGGATGTTTAAAAAGTACAATAAGTGTGTACCCCGCTTAAGATGATGATTGTTATTTAAGTTGTGGACACCTTTGCCAATTTCATATGCTTTTAATACTTTCTCTTCAATTGAATTCACCTTTTGATGACCTCCTGATGGCCACAGCGCAACAGAACTGAGGCCCGGGTTCGGAAGAGGCTTCTGCAAGAATTTCCTATACCTAGAAGACATGGAAACGTCTAATGATCAGTTGTTGAAATCAGCCGTTTTTTTTCCAATGTGTAAGACCATGGGTGGGCAAATTACGGCCCACGGGCCGGATGTGGCCCGTTGGTCTTTTTAATACGGCCCACCGAAGACTGGTACACAATTAAGGTTTGATTGCATTCATTTCGTTTGGACTTGTAATGACAGGTATTTCAACACCAGGTGGCGCAGTTACTTCAAGTTGCAGAGCACCGGGATGGAGGGGAAGACGAAGAAAGTAATGACCATGGAAGGGACAGTGATATGTATCTGATTAAACGAAGCGGGTAACAAAGTACGAAACATTCAGGAGACGCCTGGAGTCGGATAGACTCAAATCTACGAGACTTTGAAAAACAAGGAAGCGATTCTTACTCAGTCCGATTCTGGCAATTTCAATGCTCAGAGTGAATTGCTTGTGGCTCGAGTAAATGAACATTTCCTAGAATGGTTTGATTGTTATCATGTTAAAAACTTTCCGCAAACTGGACTGGTAATAAGAGTCGGAGAGCAGTCAAATGTGTAGAGCGTGAACAACAGGGCGCTCAGTACACATCCTTGAGGAGTACCGGTGCTGAGTGTGATGGTGGAGGAGAATGCTACATTATTACTGGCATACAAAGACATTGTGCCATCTTCTTTATTTTCTATTTCTAGCTTTTAGCCTGGCCCTTCACAATATTTTCTGCTTCTCATTTGGGCCCCCCCGGGAAAATAATTGCCCACCCCTGTGTAAGACAATCAATGATCGACTCAGAAAGTTGCCCAAGTTTTCTAAAAACGAGGTAAAGCGAACGTCTGCTACACGTTACAGAAAAAGGACCATTTGTCGTTCCTGTAATTATCGAGGAGCCTGAAAATCATAAGAGAAACTATTTTCATGATCCAACAAGACTTCAGAATTTCTTTTGTCAGAAATAGAAAACACTTACTGTATAGTGCAGCACAACCCGGTCAACAGCACGAGGACTATAAGGATGCTTCCGACGACGCAAAGGTTTGTGATGAACCTCGGATCTGTTAAAAGGAAGACCGCATTTGTCATCATGGCATTCGATCGTGCGAGGGCCCACTCATATGCAGCAGATTGCACAATCCCATATAAAGTTCAGCAGTTCTAATTCGTTTTCGGAAGTTTTGGGGGCCTAACACTTCATCCTACGCCCATGAACCTTGATAGCGGCAGGTGCGTGTGCCGATCCCCCGATTCACATTAGTTTCCATCCGATTGGTTTTATGAGGGTGCGCATTGTTGCGCAACCACATTATCTCAAGTGATTTATTTTTACCACCCCTTGGAAAAGATTTAAAATTCAATTCAATTGGATTGTACAGGTTGTAGGTCACATTAATGGTGGAATGGTTTTGAAAGGATTCATCTTGGTCTCATTTTTTTTCCATCTCCAGTTTTTCACTCATGCCCCCCCACCCCCATATGACACTGGTGCTGGTGAGTCATTTACAAGTAACGGGAGTTGAGAAGATTCCAAATATGCAAAGGGCCTAGAGGTCAAGTCAGTTCCCAGCATCGGAAACGATTCCAAAAGTGACTTACCGAATCGTTTTGTGTTAAAGTGCCTGACGTTACTTTCACTGGCTCCCGTCAGCGCCACGGCCTTGACATACATGCTGTATTGGGTGTAAGGAAGCAGATCCTTCAAAAGAATCTCCCGTGTCGTAGCATTAACCGTGACATCTGGAAGGGACAAAAAGAAACTTTGATATGTTCCGAAGAAAGGAAAAACCAAATGGCTAAAAGGTCAAAAGTCAACTTACTGAGCTTTGTTCCCTGGCCCGTTCCATAGAAAACAATGTAGTGGACAATAACGCCGCTACAGACATCCGGATGCTCCATATCCCAACTCACAAGGGCGCTTTTGTCTCCAACCTCAACCTTGACGGTGGAGAAATTTGCTGCCGCTGTTGGGTAAACATTAAAAAAAAAAAAAAATCTCAAACCCAGAGTACTTAAGAGACGCACCGAGCGATTTATTCCAACCCGTGACTGTTGCGCAGATCCACGAGACCCGCGCGCCGAGGCCCGTCTTGTCGCCAACCAGCGGTGTGATGGTGACGTTGTACGGCTTTTTATCCAGAAGACCTGGAAGGGAGCGAAACTTTTCCTTTTTAAAAAGTAGCGTGCAACTAACAATGATGTCACTGGCAGACAAAAGCCTCTTCCTGTTAATGCACTGTCGATAAGATCGTGAAACGTTAGACTAATGGTTAGAAAACAACGCATCATTCCAGCCCCCCCCACCCCCACCCCCACCCCAACCCGCATGCATTTTCTCTCCTACCCGACAATGTCGTGCTGGTGGAATTGCTTTCCTTCCAGCGGTAGTGAAGCTCATCGTGAGTCCAGTCTATCACGTAACCGCTGACAAGCTGAGAAGGCGCGTCCCAGCTGACCAAAATAACACCGTCGCCGGTCGAAGAAGTCTGCACGTTTGCAACTTGAGGGAGGTCGGCTGGAACAATCCAAACAAGAAAAACAAAAACATTTGATCAATCATAAAAAAAATAAAAAAAATCGGACAACTGTCCTGATTGACATGTGAGCTGACCAAGGAATAGTGAGTGACAGGTGTAAAGATCCTACATCTAATGAACCCGCTTGAAAGCGCCGGTGGTGGAAAAACATAAATTAACGATTCCTTCAATGAAAACTCCAAAAATTGAAAATAATGCATCAAAACAGAAAATCATGCGGAGAAATCTCAAATTTTATAGCCCCCCCTACAGAGTTTATTTTGAAGACTTTTCGGTGCGCCTTGTAGTGCGGAAAATACGGTAATACAGAGCGGTGTTCATAACGTGGCTAAATAAAATGGAAGTCCCTGAAAACTTACTTTCTCCAACAGCCGGAACGTAAACCGAGTCCTCTGCCAGCAAAGTGTCGTTATCAAAGACGCTGAGCCGGACTCTGTGTGCGTCTTCGTTCACAAGTATCGTACAAGTTGAATTCCAATAAAAAGTGGGACTGTCGTCGACCTGAGTTCCGTTGTCCTTGTCGAGAGACTGTTGGATCAAATATGTAAATGTGCCTTGGCACGCTGACGGAATCTCCTGTGAAGAAAAAGTAGTCGCATATTATGAGAGGTTTTGTTTGGGGGGTCGGGGGGGGGGGGCAACGCGTTGATATTCGGAGATGACGACGTGGGGCATTGAATTGACAAGCTTGCGTATACCTTCCACATGGCATGAACCTTCCTCATGCCATTTTTTCCCGGGTCGGTTACCTTCCTCCAAAGACGCAGCTTGAAGTCACTCCCTGCCGAGGTATCACGTGTCATTTTCACTTTGAACCAAGAACTCTCTCGACGGGAACTTACTGTTGAGTTGGCTCAGAACGGTTTCCTCTCGGCTCCACTTGCTCCAGGGAGCTTTGTCCCAAGCGCAGCGGACTGAAACTTTGTAGTAAGTGCAGGACTCGATGTTTTTGATGGTTAGAGTTCCTTTTTCTCCTGCTTCCAAAGTCTTATTGAGCACCTTAAAAGACATTTTTGAGCAAACAATACTTTTTTTTTTTAATGAAGCGTAATTTCATTCCCCTCTCTCCGTAACAAAATCTGCTGATTGTATTTTCCGCACTTAAAGGCGCTGGATTATGAGGCGCAACTTCAATGGATGGCCTATTTTAAAAGTGTTTCCATAGATAGGGCGCAGCGCTTTTTTAGGCGCATAGAATTGAAGCTACAATAGTAATTGCAGTTGCATTGTGCATCCACTGGGTGGAGCTACGCTCAATATAATAGAATTTATGTAGATCTGTCGCAACGGCTTTAAAAAACATTTAAAATACTACGTCCAATAAATCAGGATGTTGATCTATATATAAGGCGCACTGTCGGCTTTTGAGAAAATGGAATGCTTTTAGGTGCTCCTTATAGTGCGGAAAATACGGTCATTTGCATAAATTGACTTTTTCTCAGATGACCGCACCGAGGACGTGGGAATTTACTTGGTCGACCTGAGTTTCACATCGCGGCACGATTAAAAATGAAATCTGTGCCTCGAATGTGAAATCAACACTTTCGTTTAAATGGATTTCTCGTGCGGATCAAAGAGGAAAGCGCAACGAATGCACATGTCGACATCGCTTTACGTTACCTCTGGTTTCCTTTTCTCGGCAACCTGAAACACAAAAGGGCTGAAGTCAAACGACAACGAGAGCAATCAGGATGTAGATTGCGTCTCTCCGGTACCTCGTTATAGCGAAGTTGACAGTCGTGTTTCTTTGAGGACACGGACGTGGTCCACTTAGCCAGCAGATGACCAGAGATGGCCTGGAGATTCAACTTTGGAGATTGAATTTGCACTAAAGAAGCAGAATCATACGGCAGCATTAAATCAAGCCCTACTATTTATTTATTTAAAGCATTTTATCGTAACGTCGGCGTGACTTACATATGTGATGGGTGTTAAATTCGTAAGGGTCAGAGTAAACCTCCCAATATTTGGTCTTTGCTCTCACCGTAACACTGTGGTTACCACCCGCCAGTGTCACGTTCCCCGACTGGTGCACATCGTCGGACGTGCACGTTGTGGATTGTTGCGAGCTGCAGATTTCCTTCGGGGCGGTGTTTAAGCGAGAGCTGCGAAAAGCAACACGCATTTTATGATCACGCGTGGCTTCTTTCGCTACCTGGAGGAAATATTCAACTCACATCAGTACAGTGTAATTTATATCCTTCGGGTACTGGGCACTGTGCTCCCAATCGCATGTGAAGAGCTCGGGTACACCCACAGAATATGAATTTTTATAGTGCCAGATGCAGCCAATTTTGGTGGGTTTTGCTAAAAAGAAGAAGAACAACAACAAAAAAATCACATCGATTATTGCATCTTACTTTGCCCACGCCAGGAGGGGGGCAGAATCCCAGAAAGGAGGTTTAAAAAAAAAAGTATCTCAATACAAAGTGTGCGAGGTGATTCAATGATGGCTTATTTAAAGTAGAACAATTAAATTTGAGTTTTTACATTTAATCTACTTTCTGGAATCCCCCCCCCCCCCTATAAAGAAACCAAAAATAAATGGCAGGGTCTTACAGTACGTTCTGACCGTGGTCCCTCCGAGCACTTCCCCGGTGTCATCGCGGTGGCACAGCACGGTGGCTTTGGGCTGGGTGAAGTTCCTCAGGGACACGATGCTGTGCGTGGAATTCACGGCGTGGGACCAGCTTTCGTCCACAACTTTGTTGTCCAGCGTCCAGTACACGTTACCGCGGGCACAGAAGCTCTCGCACAGGATCTGAGTATCGGATCCCACTTGGATGTACAGATCTTTGGGGGTGACATTGCACAATTTCTTGCTCTGCCCTGTGGGTGTTAGTAAACGGGGTAGAATACGTTGTTTTTTTTTTTCTCAACTTCACACATTTGAAAAACGGATGCCATAACTCGATTGACGATTGTGCTGGGGCTAGCAATCAGGTGCCTGATTGTTATGCCGTTAACGCGACCCACTATATCACGGTGCCGTTCCCACCAAATAGAATTCAAAACAACAAAACAAAATAAAGCATATGTGTTTAAGGAACTCTAATTTTCAACAGTCGCCGTAAAACAGATTTTCTTCAGCACTTCTGCATTGTCGCTTTAAGCGTGGAAAATGAAAGATATTCTTACCTTCTGAAACGGAGCTCGCACTAGTGACAATCAGAAGCATGAAAGGGAGAAAAAAATGCATTCTCGAGGAGGTGTTCAAATCTAAATCTTTTAAAGTACAGAAGGATGAGTTTCAGGCATTTTTGCGACACATATTCCCACTTGTCCTCATTTCAGCCGTCGGCCGCAGAGAGAGAGAGGAAATGAAGCAAACAGTTAGAAAACAGGAGGTATTACCCAACTGGAAACATGGCAAGGCCACAGGAAATGTTTCTCGCCCTCTCTCTCTCTCTCTTGCTCTCTCAATTAATTCCCAGAGCAACATTAGAGAAAGGTTGCTTCTTTGCATTAGTGATATCCATGTGAGTCATATACAGAATAAAGGCCGCAAAGTACAAGGGAAGTAAGGAGCGCTGCTTAATGCAAAACAAAACTGCGCTCTCGTAATAGGATCTCATATTATCTGATGACATATCAAGGAACAATAGAATGGATACAGTCAATGGGTAGCAAGTTTTAAAATTAACCCATGATCAGCCCATATATGGCTCATCAATGTTTCAAAACATTTTTTTCTTCACCTTATTGCATTCTCCGCTAGAGTGCAGAACTCTTTGTATTTATAGATGATCTATATTGCTATTTGGCGTTTAGAGGTGGAACGGCAGGTCATATTTGACACTGAGGCCTGACTTGTACCAAGTTCTGAAAACAATATATTGTCTTTCAAGTATTGCGGGTATTAGTGTACAACAATCACAATGTTAGTGTAAAGAGGAAACTAAAAATCGTCTTTAGATGCGACGTTGTCGCCATCTGTTGGTCAAGATGACAAATGCTGTGTATGAGAACTTACGGGAATCAAAACAAAAACACGAGCTGTTTTTTTCCATTTGTATCTCGTGCTACGTTCTATCGTTGTTTTAGAAATAAAAATCGAACTGTTAGTATTCGTCCTACAAATCAAACAAGAAAATCAAGTTGTATTTCAATGTTGGTCTTTCTATATTAAAACGAACAAAAACGAGTCCGTTTTCTATTTACAAATAGACATTACCACATGACGTAAACAACTTAAAATACGCCACGAGTGTTTTTTTTGCGCAACGATTTTATATTCTCGATTTACTTCCGCGTTTACATCCGGGTTAGTCCTAGGCTCACTTTGTCACTTCCGTTCAAACACGACCCGACTATTTTTACACTACAGTATTTTCGGTGCTTCTATGGCCACTGCGGTCCTCATCGCCGCCGTCGTCGGTGGCGGGGTCCTGCTCGTCATGCGCCGCTTGTTCCCGCGACAGAACGCACTCAAGTTGCTCCAGTACCCGGCGGGCATGATGCGAGGTAAGACCGTCATCGTGACCGGAGCGAACAGCGGCATCGGGAAGGCCCTAGCCGGTGAGCTACTGAAACTCCAGGCCCGGGTCATTATGGCTTGCCGGGACAGGCAGAGCGCCGCCGAGGCGGCCCGGGACATCCGGGGACATTCGGACACAGAGCTGGGGGAGTTGGTCATCAAACAGCTGGACCTTGCGTCGCTTCAATCGGTTCGTAAATTTTGTCAAGAGATTCAAGAGGTGAGCTGTCACGAATCCGCATCTTCACTCACGGAAAATACGTTTTTAAGAATGCCGACACCAGAAGTGCAGTTCTTGTGAGCTGTCCATGGTCCCGATAGGTAACAGACTGGCTACGTTTTTATTTACATCCCATAGGCCCTCCCATTAGAGACCCAGGTTTCATTTTATTTAATATTTTTTTTAATTTCGCTCTTTTCAGCGCCTTCTGGTAAATCGGAAAATTTAATTTGTGGTCTGTTGCCTTAATTATGGCCAAAAGGGTAACCTATGATAATGGTGGGTCGAAGGTTGGTTTGATACAATTTGTTACGATTCAATCTATTTTTATTTCTTATTGCTTTGAAAACAAATCTCGCATATTAAAGCATATCTGCCTATGAGCCATCAGGAGGAACCCAAGATCGACGTCCTCGTCAACAACGCGGGCGTGTACCAGTGCCCCTACTCCAAGACGGAGGACGGTTTTGAGATGCAGCTCGGCGTCAACCATCTGGGCCACTTCCTGCTCACCCACCTGCTGCTCGACCTCCTCAAGAGCTCCGCCCCTAGCCGCGTGGTGGTGGTGTCCTCCAAACTGTACAAGTACGGCCGCGTCAACTTTGACGACCTGAACAGCGAGACGAAATACAACAAGGCATTCTGCTACAGTCAGAGTAAATTAGCCAACCTGCTGTTCACACTTGAACTGGCGCAGCGGCTCGAGGGCTCGGGGGTGACGGTCAACGCGCTCACACCTGGCATCGTGAGGACCAGGCTGGGCAGGCACGTTCGCATCCCCTTCCTGGCGAAGCCGCTCTTCTACCTGGCATTGCTGCTCTTCTTCAAGAGTCCGCTGGCGGGGGCGCAGACGCCTCTCTATCTGGCCTGTTCGCCAGAGGTGGAGGGGGTGTCGGGGAAGTGCTTTGCAAACTGCGAGGAAGAGGAGCTGCTTGCGAAGGCCACGGACGAACAAGCGGCGAAGAGACTGTGGGATGTAAGCATGAGGATGGTTGGACTCGAGGACTGATTGGATTTTACGAAGCTAGTGGAGACAATAAGAGTGAGATTGCCAATACTCAGCCGATGAAATATTCAAGTTATGCCGAGTTATATTCAAGTCTTGAAAATGACATCTTATTGGATCTCTGCAATGCATCCTTAACCACCGTCACATTTTCAAATTACAGCCGTCACTCGAGAAGTCATCATCCAACGAAAATATTGTAAAAGCACTCACCCTTTTGACGACGCCTCGCAGTCGCGTAACGTCGAGGAATTACAAACATCCTCACCTCGCCGAGTCACCACATTTCCCTCCATCATTGTTTCTCCAGAAAAACGTGAAGAATGTAACATATTGTTTAACCTGACAAATGTGCACCTTTTTTTCCCCCCACCGTAGGGTGCCAAAAAGGGGCAAAGAAATAAAAGTGCTTTGTGTACTATGTGCTGTATAGGCAGTAGAACAATAGGATGGAGGGGGGGGGGGGGGCAAATGGGAGGTTGCTGCAACACAAAAAGTAGTAATGTTCTTACATTAACCACGTGGACAAAAAGTATTGTGACATCAGGCCATTATAGAGTACAAGAAGCAAAAATAGAATTTAAAAAAAACTTTTTGATGAAAAGGTTCTATACAGTGAAACCTTGCTATAACGCAGTTCACCTTTTAAGGCGTTGCCGTTTCGCAGATCTTTTTTGGATTTATTTTTAAATTGCAGTTTTTGACAGTGCTCACCAATTTGCGTTTCTGACAAAAACGGGTTTTGATCTTTGGTTTCATTCTATTGTATAATAAATTGATTGAAATAATTAATAAAGCTGACTCTGTTGTGATTCTAAGTTCATTCAAGCAATGTACCTTTTCTGCATGATAGTAAAATGACAGACTGCATATTTGTTTAGTTATTGTGCCCCCTGCTGTTACATTTGAGGGTTGCATTGAGGGCCGGGAAGTGGTTCATGTTGAGGTGCGTCAGTTTGAGGGAAGAGACGCAACTTTGTTTTTTCTTTCCCTATTTTAGTTATTTGGTTAGTTTTTGTCAAATATAATCATCAAACCTTGATCCGGTCCCAAATACAACACACGCCGTCTTAGGTCTAAACAATCAAGGACCGTCTGCATACTTTGTGCTTTTATTGATCCAACAAAACAACTGAAAATATCTAATCATGCATGGTTAATAAAAGGAACAAAGGTTATATAGTCTTGATGACGGTGTCCGAATCAGAGGTCGAAAGTGGGTGCTTGGCAGTTGCAGGAATTTTGTGTCCTTATATTAAGAGAAGAACTAAAACAAACTCAGGACAGATGTTCACGTGTCAAAACATTCCAGCAATAACAATATAAAACACCAACCGAGACTGTCAAATTCAATCAAAGGAAAAAAAATGGGGCTAATTTGTCACTCTTAACTGTGACTGGTACACAAGGCCTATGCTGTTTATACAGGCGTCAAGTTAAGGGTGCGTTTGTTTTAATAGATAGTATTGGCCGCTTTTTTACTTTGTGTATGTACAAGTTTCAGGTTGACTAAAATTGTCATTTGAATAGCTACATACAAAAAAATATCTGTCATTTTCTACTCAATAAATATAGAATAAATACAGTGTTACCTTGATTTACAGGTTTGATTAATTCAGTGACCACCATTGAAATGACATTCCAGCGGCGCAAAAAAAAAAACGCCTATGTTGTGTTTTTAATTAAAAAAAATGTAGTGCAATATTTAAAAATTCAAGACATAAGGAAAGAGAATGTCATATGTGAAGCTGGATGCTATTTAAATTTTGGCTCGCAATGTGAAAAATCGACTGAATTTTCCTTTTTAATCCTGTAAGTCAAGGTACCGCTACACACATTCTTACGATGTAGAGAGGCCTCTCACTTTCCAGTCATCACCAGTCACGTTCACAACACATACACTTCTGTGGCTTCTATTCCCGTTTTTCCCCTCATGGTCCGTCAGTTGAGGAGTGTTCCGTACAACTGTGCCTTGGTTAGGCTGTCTTTCCGGGAAAGTCCCAGAGAGGCAAATTTTTGGTGGTACGGCGGCGGAGGCGGTGGGACCGTTGGCGGAGACGACGGGCTCACCTGGGCGGACAGGTTGTGCATCTCCGCCTGGTAGTGCTGAAGTTCCGCCGCCATCTCCATGGACCGGCGGTTGAGGGATTCGGTGGAGCTGTTGGGACTTTGCTCCCCGTAATCGGCACTTTGGCCTCCGGATGCCTCATTGGACTCTTGGTCTTTGGAGCCGCCCGAGTGGTAGAGGCTGTGCTCGGAGCCTTGGCTGTCCTCGTACAAGCGGGCTTGGCTGTGAGCCTGGCGGAGCACCGGGCTGCACTCCGGACTCGCGGCCGCCCACGCCGGATCCTGCATGCCGCCGGCTCCCTGGTGCTCGTAGTAGTCGGCCCCTTCCTGGAAGCTGCTGTAAAGCGGGCCCAGACGTATCTTGGCCGGCCTCACGGAGAAGTGCTGCTCGGAGAAGCTGTACGGCGAAGCGCGGCCGGGACTGCGGTAAGAGTGCGAGCTCAAGTCTTCGGCGCTGAGCTGCCGCCATCTTCCGATCAGCTCCTCTTCCTCCTCCTCCTCGGGGGCCAGGGCGCTTCCTCGGCGACTGTCACCGTAGGCGACGCTCGGGGAAGACGATTGAGGCAGGGGCTCGTAGGGCTCGCTGAAACAGGAGGACATGGTGCGGCTGTACACGGGCGAGCTGCTGTTCTGCTGATGGATCATCTCCATCTGCTGGAAGGGATGATTGTTCCCGAACCCTCTGGGACTATCCCTGTCCCAGGACGAGTCGCTCTTCCTCTCGTAGTCCCCGGCATCCCTCCAATCCATGTAGAGGGTGTGTTGGCGCGGGGAGGAAGCGGCGCTGCTCGGCGGGCCGTTGGCTTTGTCTTCTGAGCCCCCTCCGCTGAAGCTGGAGTAGGAGCTGGAGCCCACCCCCAAGGGGGGGAATTCGGCAAAGCGCTCCTGGGTAAAAGAGGGTCTCAAGCCCACGGGGCAATCCTCCGGGTTGCTGTCGGTGGAATTCTGCGGCTCGTAGAGGAGCTTCCTCTGACCGTGAAGGTCCATGCTGGGCCTGCGCTCCCGGTGCCGGTCGTCGGGGCAGTAAAGGGCCGTGTCGCTGCTGTACAAGTCGGACTTGTAAGCCGCGCGCAGACCCAGGCGCTCCCCACCTTGAGCCAACGTTTCCAGAACGAAAGCGTGGTCCGGCGTATGAGGGCTGGCGGAGCGCGAGGCTTGGCTGCTGCTGCACGCCTCCTCGGGCTTCTCGAGCACCTGCCCGATGAGCGAGGCCGGCACGGAGTCCGAGTATGTGCGGCAGACCGGAGGCTCTTCCATGTGCATAGTCAGTCGCTCCTGAAAGTCAGTAGGTAGCTGGGAGCAAAAAAAAAAAACACATGCCCAGGTCATTAACTCCCAAAGACGTTTTTAAACGTCTTTTCAGACTTGGTCTAGAATTGGCTGGGACTGAATGAGTTAAGATTCCAAAGTAGACTTTACACTGATCGGATTGGGCAGTTATTGTGACGCAAGTCAGTTGTGATGTCATCATTTTGCCGATTGATCAGTTACCACGTGTGCATGGACAGCCTCAGACCGCTCCGATGTAATCGTGAACTTTTTCTCGATACGTTATTTTGTGTGCGTACTGGTTGTACTTTGTCAGTCCTGCGCAATCCATTTCCAATCACAGCAGCGGGCTGGGCGGTTCCATAATCTCATGTGCGCTTTGTCACGTGCGTGAGACTGATGCGGTGCAAAGAGGCGTCCTAACGAGACCACGTCGATACGTGCGACAAGTACAATTGAACTATGGGCCGGCGCTGTCCTAACCAGCCAGCAGATTCTGCTGTTTTGTCAGCCGAAAAGCACTTCGGGGTTTAACACATCAACCGGTTGTGACATTTATGATTTTTTTTTTAAACCTCATTTTCCTCCCCTTTTGTTTTATTTGGGTGGGGGCTCACCTCGGAGAGTTGGGCCCTGTAAAGTGATTTGTTGCATTGGAGAAGCTGAGCGGCCAGGTTGCAATCCTTCCTGTAGACGTCCTACGGAGCGAGAAGCATCAAGATGCGATTATTCTTATCAACCGAGAAGCGGATATGATGGAAGCCTCATGCAATCGTGACATCATCGTCATCCGTGGTGATGAAAAGAAAAAAAAAAGTGTCTTATCACATTGTCCTCTTGGAGCTTGTCGATGGTGAGCTTGGCCTCCATCAGATGGTTGTTGAGGACGATGATCTCTCTGCTCAGCGCCCGCTTTTCGTCGTCATGGTGCTGCGACTGACAAGATGACAGTTGAGCGTTTCGGCGTCACCTCGACTGCAGTTCCGAGTTTCAAAACGCAGAATTTTCATTTCATGCAAAAACCACTCGCCGCTCCTCTCCTATCTTAAGCAGCCCAAGCGATTATCCCGCCGGTGTTGCAATGTGATGTAACATCTTGCCGATGACACCGCCGTGTGCCGTAACAATGTTCAGCCGCCGCCGATTAAAAGCAAAAGCCTGGCCGATGAGGCGAGGTGTGTTGAACGGAGGAACAATGGGGGGGGGGGGCTGCTGTCACACGCTACGCTTTGGAGGACGACGCACCATCTTTAATAAGCCCTAAATAACGTCAAGGCATTGGGTATTACACGACCCGCTGCAGTTTTTCACTTCTTACTTACATCTCGGTGAATCTTCTCTTCTAGATCTTGGTTGATCCTCTGCAGTGCCGAGTAGCTGCTTTGAATCCTAAAGCGCACAGTTAACAACGTAAATTGTTTATCCACAATCACGCGAGCTGGCGTAAAACAAGCACACCGTTTAAAAAAAAATAATAATACATTCGGTCAATCTTAGGAATAAATGTACATTTCTGAATGTTTGGAAAATTATTTTTATCTCAACACTCGGGCACGAGCTGCCTCCTGAAGCAAAAGCAGAGACAAAAATAAACTGCAGGAAAGCGTAGCCCGCCCGCATTTGATCATTCAGATACATAAGGTGCCTTTTGCTTATCTTCCAGTTCGAATGTTCAAACCTGCGCAGCTTATCGGTAAACTTATCCAGCTCTTCCTGAGCGCGGCGCAGCTCGGTCTCCAGGTACTGGCGGGTGGCGTCAAACTCGCTCTGCAGCAGCTCCAGCTTGTGCGTGGTGTAGGAAAGTCGCTTCCGCAGGTCTTCTTTCTGCTCCAGCAATGAGCTGCGCACACACACATAAATCAAGTTATCGCGTCAAATTTCCTCAAGCGACGAACGGGGAGGTCCGCATATCCGACCGACAGCCGTGCAAAGGGGGGGATGGGGGGGGGGGTGATGGAGTGGACGATTTCAAGCAGAAAAATGACGTGCGCATGCAGGCAGACACACCATAAGCGGCGTTTCTGATTCTTGGAATTAAAAGCTGACAGCCAGTGTGAGCGAAACCTAATCACCAACGGTGAAATATGAGCTGTAAACTCTTTTAATACATCACGCGAATGGAACGTGAAGGCCGAGATGTCGGGATACGGCGTGCAATTCCACACGGCAATTTTTTTTTTTTTTTTTTTTTACAGTCGGCGGTGCCTCAATCTAATGAAAGGGCAAGCGTACGTGGGAAATGAGGAAACGTGGGCCGCCGCCATGGATCCGAGTGCACGCGGCCGGGGCCTAATGGAGCCCGTATTGACGGACAGCTGGAGGAAGGAAGCTAATGACTATCTGCGGCCCGGATAACAAACGAATAGAGATGTGCTCGCGTGCTCTTTTCACTCCCGCGCCTCATTTCTCTCCCTAATAACCACATCAGGTAACAAAAGGCTCGAGATGGAGAGGCCCTCCTTTTCAGTGCTCACCGGTCGCACGGAGAGGAGGGATCATCCACAGGGCATCTCATTCATATTCATGCCAACGAGATTGCAGAAAGTAGTTGGTTTATTCTTTTTTTTATTTTGGGGGGGGGGCGGGGGGGTGACGTATGCGCAAGTCATAGAAGCAGCTACACGTGTTGAAGACAAAATGCTGTCTGCTGCAAGCCGGACAGGATCGGCAGAAACAAAGCCGCTTCACCGGGCACAAATCCTACCGGTGCATTTAAACCGCAGTGAGTTGACTCACTAAATTTTTGGCAACATGTCCCACCCCCCCCCCCCCCCCCCCCTTTCGCTACAGGCCGACGCTATGTCAGCGTTGCATTTATCAGCATTAGGTTGAGATGCTGAGATCGCCCCCTACTCCAATTGTCCCTTGTGCCTTCAAATCTGTATGCGATGTTCTTGGGGCAATACGCCTCCTGGCTTTTAAGAATTAGGACTCACAGCACGGTGGAACCTGTTTTGGGGTTGCCAGTTATTTGCTCCACCGCAATTTCTCACTTTTTTAACCCTGGAGATCCCAAAGGGTCAAATTTGGCCCTCATTAGGATTAAAGCACTAAATATTTGAAAAAAAAACATATTTTGATGTTCAGTGAACATATAGCATGTCATTTAATGTAACATTCATCATTTTCCAAAGAAGAAAAGGGTTCTTGGGTCCTCCACGGTTAAAAAAGTGAAAATGTGACTCAGCCACTCATTTCCCGCATGTTCATTCAAAGAAAGCATTTTCTAAGTTGTGTGAAACGGTTCCAAAGTGAAAGCTTTTACCCACAAAGCAAGGTAAAAAAAAAGCCACCTGGTCTGCCCGGCAACATCGACAGTTACACACATCCATGTACAAATCAGACCTTCAAAACAAAAGCATGCAGAATAGCAGAGTTGCACCACACTTTCGATGCTCACTCTCAGCAGTCACACACAACAAACAAGCACAAAAATAGTTTGAGGGTGAATAAATTAAGCCACCACGGGCCCAAGGAAAGTGCGATGAAACCGAAAATCGGTCCCAATGGTTTGATCCAAACCCAACCGGTCACATGTGAAAACCCCCTTTTATGTTTGATGACATCACATAGCAGGATGTCATTCCCCCCGCCCCCCCCCCCCCTCCCTCGTTGAGCTGCTCGCCAACGGGGGGATTTATCTCCTATGTATTCATAAATAGGACTAGAGACTTTGGCTGTCCTGAAAGAAAAGTGCCTCAAGAGAGACGCCGTTATATAAGGTGATTTAATTCAAACAGCATTTGAACCGAGTAGCTGAACAACCTAGTTTGGATGCGCCTGTTATTTACTCTGACACAATTAAACATCTTTGCTTCCAGCGCGGCCCTGCACCAAATGTTTATACTCCTAACAAAACAAAAAAAAAGCCTCATTAATATAATCGCTTTCTCTAAATCTAAATGGTAGGGGGGCCGACTTATAACTCTCCAAGCAGTTGCCCTAATTGTTAATACATTTGCAACCGAGTCAGAGACGAATGCAGAGCAGACTTGTGAGCGAAGTCTCAAGTGACTGGATGGCTTTTCCTTTTTTTTTTTTCGCACTCCACCTTCAACCGCCTCACCTCCCTTTCAACCCGGGCATCGGCGCGGGAATACAGGGTGTTTGTTGTTGGCTATGGGATGAATTTACATAGAGTGGGATCGAGGGAACGGCGGGAACGGCGTCCCATTAGTGACCGAGGCCGCGAGCGGGAGCTGAGTCAGACGTAAATGAGTGCTCTCACTCGGGGCGGAGAGGATGACGACGGCAACGTGACTCCTGCTTTGGCAGACGATGCATTTGTGTGACTGGATGGGGGGGAGAGACCTCGTGGGCGGATGAGTGGACAAACAGATTAAAAAAAAAAAAAAAAAGAGGACAGGTGGCAAAGACGGTGCGATTCCATTCGATTGGCTTACCTCTTTTTCAGATGTTTGCCGCCGTTTCGGGGGACTTTTGAGGCGGTTTTGCCAATGTATATCTTTTTCATGGTTTGTCTGTGTTCCTTCCCTCTCATGTGTTCATAGGGGGTCGACCACGAGGTTGCCGACGGGTGTTAGTGTCCCGAAAGAGACGGCCTAAATCATGCCTGCGGGGTTAGCGATTGTTCTACCTGCCAAACAAAACAAACACACATGAATCAATCTTTCAGTCGATAATCCCGATGAATGGCCGAGATCAATAAACATGTTAGCGAACAGTATTTTGGGGGCTAAAGGTCACGCAACTCTGAGCGATGACGTCGCCACTCGGCGTTGGTACAAACGAGCGACCGATTTGAGATACCGCTAAATCCGATCATTTTTACAAAGCGCATCGAGACAGCCACCGCGTCGAAACAAAATGACTTTGACAAGGGTGCTCTGCTCCTCTGCGGCCGCCTCCTCTAAATATTCGGGGATGACGCGTGCGGGAGGGACGCCGACGTCAGCCCACAGATGACGGCTGTGGGTTGTTTTGTCGAGCGCGTCCGCCGCGGTTTGAACAAAGACGCCTTCAGCTGAGCCCCAATAACGTCCCTACGGAATGGGGGGGGGGGGGGGGTGACGGGGACAGAGGTACCCGCAGGTCTCTGTAGCGACCCCCCCGATAACAAGTCGGCGGATATTGCACTTAACACACCCAAAGGCGCACGCGCAGGTGTCAAAAGGAAAACGTGTTGATCCGCTCACACCTCGTTGCTGGTCGGCGATTTCCGCATCAGGCCGAGTAGGCAACAGCTGGTGACAAGTCTACCCCCCCCCCCCCCCTCCCTGACACACACAAGCACCAGAGGCTTCTCTCGAGCTGCTCCCCGGTGAGTCATCACACACCGGCACAGTGAGGTGAGATTGGCCCTGCCAGTTTAGAGCTATTTGGGAGGCTGATGTGTTTGTATGCATCTCACCATAAAAGTGACGATCTGCATGTCTTGCTTGGGGCTTTGTACGCTGCGGTGTCTAAACATACACACACACACACACACACACACACACACACACACACACACACACACACACACACGCACACACACACACACACTAAGGAATAACGCAGAGCCATAAACATGGGGACATCTCAGGCCATGTCGGTCGTTCCCGAGCGCCCGTTCTCCTCCTGTCCCCCCCCACCCCCCCTCGGTCGACTTCTCGCTCCTTTAATTGAGCCTCCTCGCCGCGCGGCGCCGCATCGACGGACGGGGGAAACGCTTTCATACGAGGCTGCCAGCCGCCCACCCACGCCATGCTCGCTTTGGAGAGAATTTCAGAGCGCTGATAAGCAGAGCGGGAAGGGAGGCGGGGAGCGGAGGAGGATGAGGACATGAAAGTTGGGGGTGCGGTGGGGGGCAGGAAGTGGTTATGAGGTGAAGGTTTACTCCATCAGGATCGCCCCCCCTTTAAAAAAAAAAAAAAATACGGCAGGCACATGCAGACATTTGTGCTTGAACAAAAATAGATTAGTGAGGTGAGGGGGCAGGCATCCGTAACCAGCAACTACAGTAGATAAGTCTCTAATTCTTGTTCAAATGCCAGATTTCGTAATCGAAAAAAAAAATCATTTCAAATCGTTTTCACTCCTATAACGTGGACCATAACCCGTACAACTCAAGATCCTGCCAACTGCTTCCGATTCAACTGGACTGTTCTCGTAGGCTTTCCTGACATTTTCTAGTCACATTTTGTGGCAAAACCAAGCTTCCTAAAAAAAAAAAAAATTTTTTAAACCTCAGGGGATGTCATTTGCTAAGGTATCAATCGGGAGAGCCAGCGCTTTACTCGGCGGCAAGGTCATCTAGCAAAAGGGCCAATAATTACATCACTCCCACCACTTTCAATTCCGATTGTGGATCACTTTCCCTTTAAGGGGAAACGATTCAATTATTCGTGGTGACGGTAGAATACGTGAACAAGTAATGACATCGGGCAACAGCGCGAAGCTCAAAGTAAGAATGACTTCCAAGTCTCGCAACGTTAGAAATGACAAGGACAAGAGAAGGGAAGAAATTACCTCTGTAATTGAGTTACCAGATAAGCTAACAGCTAGCCGGGGGGGGGGGCTTGAGTGGGAGGAACCGTGGAGCGTGAACAGATGGTCTGAGAGATGTTGCATTGACAGCAACGACCTAGTTAAAAATGGTTGTTTTATCACCAAACAGAGTTTCACCCAAAAAAATGGGTTTGTCACAGCGCATGACGGCGTGACCAGGAAATCCCGTCGCAACACTCAAAACGGAGTAGAGACGGAGACAAAACAATCACGTCGTCATCGAGGGGGAACTCCCACCCTTCACTCCGCTTGCACGCGAGTCAGGCGAGTGAACCACGACACTACAGCACTGCAGTCGGTGACTCAAAATGTTGAAATATCCCCATTAAGACTCGTTTTCCAATCTTCACGTTTACACCGCTCTCATATTTTCAGTCCAGAGAGCACATTACGATGTTGCGTTTGTGACTACCTTGCTTGGTGGAAGCCAGATGTTCAAGTACAGTACGAGATGTCCATGTTGGGTTACAATTTGGATACCGACTCCGCCATTGATTGGCGCAACTGTCTCTGGCTCCAAGTCCAACGAAAACTCCCGGCTCAATCTTTCACCAGTGAGGATCCCCTAAATCCAACCTCAGCATTAGAGTGAAGACAACCTGAGGGTGAGGGTGGGGGTTGGGGGACGACTGACTCATCGGAGACGCAGACACACACAAAAGATGACCGCTCTCTGCCGTCCACCCCTTCCATCCACATCTGCACCAATCTATAATGCGCGTGACTCAACCACGTCACGTTGAAAATATCTCACATCTAAGCCTGCCCCGGTATTGATTAAATGAAACCAAGACATTGAAAAAAAAAACACCACAACCGGAAGAGCTCGGGGTTAATGACCCGCTAACACCTGTAATGTGCCTCACATAATGCCCAGCAAGGTTACTGCAGTGGACAGCATATACAGTACCGTATTTGTACAAATATAAATAACAAATGAGGCACTTTCCAAGAATGACGATTGGAGTGATTTCCCAAATGAACGAGTGCATCTTTTATACATGAACCGTATCCTATTATTAGATCCAAGACCGCATCTGCAATGCTAATCGACAAATCTCAATCTTATTTTAAAAAAAAAAAAAACACACTTACGGCAATTGGTCGGGGAGTGGGGGGTGCGAGTCTGAAATCGGATCGTGCGCAAAGAGCCATTCATTTCCATACATTTATCGATTGCAGTAGACTGTCAATTGTGTTTGTGAAATTTTAAGGGCTGTGCACAGTGCAACCTCCCAAATCAAACACCTCAAGTGGTACAATTTGGAATTTATTTACGCCTCAAAAGCAAAGCCGGCTTGCCCATTAGGCAACGTCGGTAATATTTTCGAATGGATATTCTGTTGGATATACACGCAAATCATCAAAATTGGTATCACTGTCTCGTCAGGTTAACCACTTTAGTTCGCATTAATACTTAAAAAAAATAAATAATAACATTAGGCCAGCTCTGTTAAACGATATTTTTACATGCCGGCCGAGTGCTTCCACATGAGGGATGAACGTGACCCGTTGCTGCCGATGAGGGCAAAGGAGAAGGATCGCAACGCGCGAGCTGATACGGTCCGTTTAATGACTCCTGGGGGAAGCTGTCAACGTTTCCTCTGCGCAGACCTTGCATAACTGATTCAAGGCTGGCTGGTCAGACCACCACGGCCGGAAAGGCACATTAGTACATTGAATCCATAAAAATTGCAATGCTAACAGCCACGGTCTAGCATATATAAAACCACAATTTTCTTGCATAGATTTTTTTTGTTTGTTTGTTTTTCTTTGGGGGGGCGGGTTGCATATTAAGCAAATAATATTTATTCAAGCGCTGCTGCCGTTCTGCTACATTTTATAGTGAACCAATATTCTGTTGAATTTAATTCAATTTAAATAATCCATTCTCGTTAGACAATAATCGGCACAATGTGAATGTTTTAATATACTCAACTGTCAAAATAAATCAAGTAAAAATAGTTAATATTGCAAAATGAGGAGAAAGAATTACTGAAAGTTGGTAACCATTACATTTAAAAAAAAATTGGAATACAAGTGTAAAAAGAAGTTAACCATTCACATGGCGAAGATTTGCTTGATTTGAGGTCTACCTTTCCAGAAAATTCGCGTTGAACTCCAAATTGTTTGACATGATGCACATTTCTTCGTTGCACCCAAACTCCCAATTTGGAAATTTCACAGCACACTCCCAAAAACTGTCACTGTAATAACGATGATCCGTCTTTATTTTCTCACACAACGTACTTGTTTTCAGTATATAATCAGAAACGGAACGATATTGCGCTGATTGATTGACAAGTGGTGGTGAACCAGGTTAATTCGAGCATTTAATTGTTCTGGCTGTCACTAATCGTTGCCGGCATAGGTTGATATACTGATGCTCCCCAAGTTAGCGAGGATCGGCTCGACTCTGAAGAGGACACGTGTTATACAAGATGGATGGGTGGATTTAAAAGGTTCCACTGGTGCTAACCAAATGTAATTATTGCCATGAAAAGGACGACATCGGTCACGTTTAAGTGAACTGGGTCGTTCTGATAAAATCCTCTCCAAACATCATTGAATTATTTAACATTCTTTCAGAATCGCGTTCGGTTCAATCTGTGCGGAAGAGCAGCGCCAAGATTTAAAAAAAAAAAAAAAAATCTGCAAATCATAATGAAATCTCCTCCATGCAAAATTGACATGACTCTCTCCCCCCCGGCGGGGCACCCTGGGGCAGGAATCTCCGTGAGGAGGGGCGGGGAAGAGAATTTCAAGGCATTTCATCATGTACAGACCACTGGTTGTCGGTGATGTAGTGAGCAGGTGGAAGCGCGGGGGTGGGGGGGGGGGGGGGGTTACCGGTAAGGTCGGCCTTCGTAAAACCGAAGAGCGAGGATAAGAAGCG
Organism: Hippocampus zosterae; assembly: GCF_025434085.1. NCBI lineage: Eukaryota > Metazoa > Chordata > Actinopteri > Syngnathiformes > Syngnathidae > Hippocampus > Hippocampus zosterae. The sequence goes on from NC_067469.1 coordinate 6,346,515, forward strand.
CGGGACTTCCTTCATCCATCTTGGCAAGGCTGCAACAATTCAATTAAAACCTTGACACGGAAGTGAGGACAATTGATGACACGTCGCCAGGAAACCTTGACGAGCCTTCGTTGAAACGGTCCGAACGGCTGTCTGTTATCAACAAAAGCATCGACAGTATTTCTATGTGCACACGTTTACCGATGCCTCACTGAGGAGGAACTAAAATAAAAAAAAATTAAAAAATAGCAAAAAACGAGGCTTGCCCTGCATCTGACGCGTTCCTTCTCGACCCCCCTGTCAAGCAACTTCAAATCGGGAAAGTGGATGAACACTGGTCCTTTTCGAACGAGTGTCTGAGAAAGCCTCTGAAAATGATCTCGACACCTACGAGAGTTGCAGGAGCGGCGCTCGCCCTGCAGTTATTAATCACCACGCCACGGAGCATTCCGACAGGTGAACGCAACATCATGCAGGATCAAAACAAGTCTTACAAGTCAACCCCAACGAAATTCCGGACCGAGTCAAACTCGCTCTTGCGCCGCGCGCGCATTCTGAAGCAATGAACCCCCCCTCTCTCGCCCCCACATCTGCCTCATCAAACTAGCAGAAAAGCAGGTCTGCGTTCATTCCAACACAGCCACACACACACATGCACGCACAACCACTCCAAAGATGCAAAGAGTGACGCGATACCTGGTGCTCAAGCACAGCTTCATCCTGAAGAACGACAGACGAACCCCTCAGCACCCCCGGGGCTGACTTGGTCAACGTTGGGCGAAAACTCCCTCCCGAACGTTATCGGCTCTCCCCCCCACCCTCCCCCCGAAGCTGCGAGAAACCCCCGCTGCTGACGATGCAGCTGACGCCTCTGCTGCCGCTCCGACACCAGCAACAGCAGCAGCAGAAGTAGAAGACGACCAAGCCAGGGAGGGAAGACTGTGCAAGAGAGAGGAAGAGTGGGAGGGAAGAGGACGCAGGGAGAAGGCGTGGGTGCGATGAAGGAAGCATAAAGGAGTGGATGCCTTACCTGATGGTGTCTACGTGGTTCACGCCATGCTCACACACCTAAAAAGAAACAAGAGTATGTTACGCTGTCAGCGGAGGGTGGGGGGGCTGGGAGCAACGTACCAATGTTCGTTTTGTCATGCTTCTGTTTGTGTTCATCTCCCCTCCCAACACCCCCCCCATGCGCCCTCATTCATTACTTCTCCAGGAGGGGGGGAAAAAAAAAAGAAGGGATTCGCCGCAGCCTGCGCGTGAGGTGCCAACGATGGCATCAGCTCGACGAACGGCATGAGAGAAGAGAGTGAGAAGGCATCGAGCGGCGGGAGACGGAGGGGAAGGGGAGAGGATGGGGGGGGGGGGGGGGGTTAAAGAGTGGAAACATCCATTGCAGCCAGACTGCAGATACAGTATATTGCAAGCAAGAGAAAGCGGAGGCAACCTCAGTTCCCTCATTGATGTGCAGGGGAGGGGGGGGGGGGCAGAAGGGACGCGATGCGGCGCGGGAAGGGCGAGACGTGAAAAAAAAAACCCAAAGAGGCACAGGTGGTTCCATCTGTTGAATCTGGAGACGGTATCAGTCCGACAAATCTTGTCGGCACTTTTTCCCCAACCAGCCCCGCCCCGTTGTCTGTCGACAAGGCGCATGATGTCATATTTCATCATCGGATTCAAAAGTTTTAGACACATCTCACATCTTGCTCGGGTCGAAATAATTCCTCATTTCTTTGAGGGGTAACGTGAGATTTGGCCTCGCCGGCACATCAATTTGAGAGACGACTGAGCCGTATCGCTGTGACCTTCCGTTTGCTTCCCCTTATCTTATCTGCACCTTTGCACGCTTACAAGTTGAAATTATTTAAGACGGCAGAGTCACACCATTAACTCATTCACTCCCAAAGACGTTTTGAAACGTCTTTTTTAGACTTGGTGCATAATTGGCTGGTCCTGAATGAGTTAAATAGTTCGATGGGGGGTAGCGAGGGGGGGGTCTTCTGGTGGTTACTTTTCGTGTAGAGAGCATTGAAGATAAGGACTCGGCATAAATTCTTTTCAACTGGTGCCGTGACTCGAATGCAACATTTTTATTCAGACGTGTTTCATGAGTTCAATTTGCAAAATCACTCCGATGAAGCACTATTCAAAAACAAGGTCTGATTTTCATTAGTAAATTTACAATGAACATTTTTTTGGGGTACCAATTATGACATCCATGTACTGTATTTACAATACAAAGACTACACATCACAGAGGCATACATTTTCCATTTAGGATTTGACAATAAAATTGTACTTGACTTGACACGCATGAGAAAATTGGTGAATTTTTCGGCCATGTTGAAGTCTCCAAAAGGGATTCGGTTATTTGAAGAACGATAAACCCAGCGAGAGCCTACAAAATGTGGATGAAAGTGCGGCCTCGCATGATCGAATACATCTTTCTACGTCGCCATCTCTCCATCAGAGTACATGTCAGAGAGGTCGCGCGCAACCATGGAAGCACGTTTGCTACACGTGCACTCGCTCGCCAAGTACGAGGGTGAGGAGATGAAAGTTTGCTGCAAGCAAGCAACACTGCGATGAACACCAACAGGCTCGCATGCTGGCTCCACAGCCCCCATACCGCCCACCTTTTTCTTTTTTTTTCCCAAGCAGTTGCTAAGGTGACGGCAAAGGCTGAATTTTAATCAGACAATAAATTAAAAGCAACGTGAGAGCTTCTCTTTTAATATTACATGGCGACATTGCTCATTCCTACGAACCTTCCTGGATGGAGAGTTCTTGATATGACCTGTTGAAATTCTTTGTTGCCCCCCCCCCCCCCCCCCCCCCGTATGATATGCTCAACTATTTTCAAACCGTGCTATGCCGGTTTATTTCCCGAAAAATATTAAGCAGTCGTGTGCTTTGATTCTCCTCCACCTGTGAGGTGAACATCATGCCGAGACATCAAACGCATTCACTTTGGAAGCAAGTCGTGTTTAATTGAGCCTTTAATCCGGTCTTCCTGCAACACGTGTCTTGGGAAAACCACTGGTTGCATTTTTCTAATTAATGACAAGAAGAAGAGACCGGATGGGTGGGCTGCTGACGAGTACGCTTGGAACAACCTGATTGGCGGCTACATTGACGAGACATCATAGAAATTTTTTTTTTTTTTTAATGGATGTAAATACTAATGACGCAAATAACAAGGCACTCCTGGAGCAAAAAAAAAAAAAACAAGTGGGACTCACCATGTTGATGCCTCTAGGCAGAGAGATGGATCTGGAGGGGCATCTGGGGGAGCTGTGATTAAATTCCAGGAAACGTTTCATTTCAAAACCTTGGCAGAAATTCGGAGGGGGCGGAATTACATTTTCTTCATCGATCAGTAATGGTGGAAGAGTGTCAAGGTTGATCGCCGCATCGTCTGCATGGTCATCCCTTCTCACCACGTCAATGTCTGTCTCCAGATACATTTTTGGAGACTGGTCCACCTGGATCGAATCGTCCGGTGAGAAGTTCTCCTGCTGGGCCATTGAACGCGGTAGCCTCGGGCTCCTCTTGGTCACCTTGTGGTTCCTCGCCTTGATGTGGATCTTCAGATGAAGCTGGTTTCCCAAATGACTGCAAAACTCTTTGGACCAAGCACATTGAATGTAACGTCGTCCAAGAACTGAAAATATCTTTACTTCGGCTTCAACCTTCGACCCCCAACCCCCCGCAGACACTCTTGATCTCTTTTCGTACTAGCTTGGTTCTGACACCAGCCCCTCCTCCCCTGATGCTGTCATGCATGGCATTCGATGCAGTTGTTTCCCGCCCCCTCCCCGCACCGCATGGGATGTGCTCTGAAACAATAACCCCCCCCTGGCTAGATTGGCTGGCCACCCTCTCTTTTCCTGCAGCGACGTTCGAAAAGCTGCATGGCTTTGCGTCTTGATTGTGCTGTGACTGTGCAAAGTGACTCCTGAGCTCCAGCGAGTCGGGCCGCCCCTGCAGTCAACTGCTGCATCCCTGGCTGCTGCTTGGGATGATACAACTGGAGGCCGGACTGAAAGAGGACATCTTTGAAGAAAGACCAATGAGCTCCTCTAACCAGACGTGATCACTGTTGAAAATTCAGCGGAGGAGGCCCAACAATCAGAGGAGCATTGAACATGCTTCGAGTCAAGTCCCTTTTGCGTGCGCCGTTCTCTTGATTGTCGCGACCGGCAGATGAAACGCGGTCCAGTGAACAACAGCCATTTTGGAGAGTTCTACCCTGATTCATTCTCATTAGTGTGCAAGCCTGACCTAAAAGAGATTCAATACTTTGCACTCGGGGGGGGCTGAACAGATGGACTCCTTCAGTGCCAGGCTAACACTCTGCCCGTGTCAGACAAGGCCATCCGTGACTTAAAATTTAATGCGGTGAACCAAAAATGGTCTCATCATTATGTCAATCTGACAAAACCATCACGCCCAATTTCATGTTTGGCTACAAACACCATCATATCATTGGAGATCAACGAGAATGAGATTTTCTGACTGAATTTCCTGACACTACTTTTGCTAAGTTAAACACCGCTCGCACTGCGGGCGCTATTCTTAATTAGAATGCCTATCGATAGAGCAAGCAAAGCTTTTCAGCATTTTCCAGGTCAGTGACTGACCATTGATTTGACTGAGCACTTAACAGTGAGCACACAGAGGCTGTTTCAGCACCACTTTCTACAGTGATGCGTCCACATAAATTACTCTCCATATTGTCTGTATTCCAGTGATGTTTCTTTACCCAATACTTGGAACCCAGCATGATACGCTTCGGAAAAGTTCCATAGTGTAGTTAGTTTTCTTTTAACTCATTCAGTACCAGCCAATTCTAGACCAAGTCTGAAAAGACGTTTAAAAACGTCTTTGGAAGTGAATGAGTTAAACATTTATATATTTTGGAGGGGGAAAAACAGGGATTTTTGGGCTGTAAGTGGTGCTGGAGTTGGCTGCCATCCATGGATGTGGTGAACCACTTTTGAACATTTAAGACCATTAAGAGACATCTGAAACACTGAACCACCAATTACATCTTTTGTAGGAGAAGCATCTTGGATTAGACAGACATAACGCAGTACACCCCCCGAACCAGACTGGTGCCGTCTCCAGGGGGGTCATTAATGTGACTCCGATATGATAGTTATGACTGAGTGTCCTGTAGTGCCAACTGGCTGCAGGTGCAACACAGCAAAGCAGGAGGCCTATGGGACTATCCCGTCTGGTAGCAAGGAAGGAGCACCACATCCCTCAACATACAAACATGTTATTTCCCCGAGGCTGCTTTTTCTTTTAGCGTCTCTCCTTTGTGCCAACCATTTTCAGACGGGTTTAAGCCACTCCTATGATAAACGTCTCTAATAATCTCTTTTCAATTTCAGAAGCAGTAGCGGGGCGGCAGACAATTTATAACCGTCGCCCAGAACAGAGAACGTGAGTCCACGGCAGCCCCAAGGTAATAATGCAGAAATAGATTCCGACTAAAACTGCAGACATGGAGATACGGGACAGTAAATCGCTACTATTTTCAGGGAATATGCTCCGAGCCTCGCCATGAATGCAAAAACACGTGGCTGTTTCAATGAACTGTCATTGGATCCAAGTCTAGTTTAATGGTCAAAATACTCAGGAAAATAATGAGAATTTGCCACATGGACCAGCAGTGTAAATGCAGCCTTAAACATCCTGTGCGTCACTGACGGCACATTAGGTTTGCAGTTGAGGAATCTTAACGCAAGTCCATAACCACGAGCACATATGAGAACATACGTTCGGTCTCCCATTAATTTTATGGCAATCCACCCGCTATGTTTCTATATGGAAGTTGCAACTGAGGCACAATTAGGAAGGGAGTGGGTGATCGGATGACCTCAATACATTTCATTAAACACACCATTGTTTTCTGTCAACTGAGCGAGGCACTACACAACGGTATCTTCTGGCACTTACACTTATTTGAAGGTGTTGATCGTAGTACTGATGCTTGGCGAAAGTCAAATCTCCGTGCGGCTTCATGGATTCAAAGCACAATAAACCATTTCCAATGATTGGCCTGTATTGGGGGAAAGTGACAATTAGCATTCTGACCGTTGCATGTTGCTTTTTAAACCAATAACCAGAGACAATTTGCAGTTTATGGTGCAGGAAAATATGTTTAGAGCAAATAACTTGTCAAAGAGATAAATGTGACAGTCGAGTTTGAGGAGCCGGGGGCAGCTTTTTCCTTGTTGTGATTCGCTCACACCGTGTGCTATTTATAGGAGCAGGAAGATGGGGTTTCAGATCCTGAGCTCCATGCTATCATGGCTGAGAAGCCTTTGTTATTAATTACATGTTCAACAAGCCTACACAGATTTTGTGGTAGCAGCACAGCATATCCATGGCAACAGCCATTTAGTCTCACCTCTCTGCGATGCACGCTGCCAAAGATGGGGCTCGAGGAAAATCCAAATGAAACTTTGGAAAAATACTCACCTTGACACATCAGCCTTCATGAGCTGTTATTCTAGGTTGCAAAAACAGTCAAGATGTAAGCAGGTAACTTTAGAAAGTGTTTGTATGTGCAGAGTAGTGTTATTTTGCCACGTTTAATACAATTGTAAAATACTGTTTAAAAGAGTGCAAACTACACCTAAAACGTAATGTTTTCTGTTGGCACTTTAATTATTCTCTCTCCGCTACTGCCTGTTCAACAAAGTGTGAAGCTTGCACCCTCTTGCGGTTCCATTCCTCCTGCACACACAAAATGAGCCATTGTGGTCAAGTAAATAAAAGCAACAAAGTGGTTTGAAGTACCAACATGAAAAAACATCTGCCGTCAGTGATAGAGTAACAAACATGGTCTATCTATTACTATCTTCGTGCTTCATTACAAATTCCCTTCACATGTCCTCACACAGGCAGAATTGTAAAACAAATGTACGGGACTAATTCTAATCATTCCTTTCTGAAAGTTAATCTTCAAGTTGACACGCAAATAACTCAAGAAACTAATTCACATGACACTTCCGTGTACAATACGCCCCAGTAAGGTAGTCTGGGCGTCTTTGAGAGTTTGTCGTCCTCGTGGTGCGGTCGTCAGGAACCTAATCATTTCCGGGTTATCTTGGCGCCATTTCACAAGGATTTGTGGGTAAGGGGATAATGTGATACGTCCAGGTGCCACCTACAGGGGGTGAGGGGGAAGCCCATCAATTCAGGTCATTAAAAAAAATTACAATTACACCGGAGTGAACAATTAGGTTACGTTTGAAAGCTCACATTTTTTTAGGCAAACATAAAATAGCTTGCCACGGTCAAAGTATTTATTTGTTTTTTGGCAGGCACTTAAGAGAAACTCCACACAGGAAGGCCGGAGCCGGAATCAAAACTAACACTGAGGCGGATGTGTCAACTCGTTGATCACCGCGCTTGCCCCATTTTCAAACAAAAAAATGTTCCAATCACCTTAGCCAGGTGGTCCAAAAAAAGCTCTATTGTGATGCAAAATGAAGCAGCGCAGGACCATATCCACAAAGATGTTTGGTGAAGAGCGCCATCTGCTGACAAGGAGTTTTTTTATGCACGCACATACGTGGGCCCACATAAAAGTCACACACGAAAGCTAAGCGGCACTTTTCAACAGTTTATTGACATGTGTAGAGCGATTGTCTGTGCACCATTCGGTTACAGAGGAATACGATTGTAAAATAATAATAATAAAAAAGGAGCTGTACATGGTTTGTATATCTTGAAAAATGCATAATAAAAAAGTGAGGTGGGTTCACGGTTTAATACATGTGAGAGGCTTCAAATGACACATCAAGTTGCTAAAGAAGTGCTAAACAATTAAAAGTAAATACTGTTTCTGCATCAAGTAGAAGCTACATGTGAAAACTAAAAGACTGAAATCGATAACACCTAAAAGTAAATGAAAATAGGAATCTAAAACTAAAAAACAGGTGCCCCAACAGTTCTTCCATCTACATGCCAACACTGTATACAACATTTTATTTATTTTTTGGCAAAGTTTGATTCTTTTATTAAAACCCGTAAATAGCTGGATACTGTCTACAGTAGCAGATAAATGCTCTCACGTTTGAAGTGTTGTGAAGTGAAATCACTCTGTCCCACACAAATCCTGAGTGACAATAACCATTAAAAAATAAAATAAAATTATAAACCTAGCTCAAATTGTGGAACACGCAATGGTACCTTGATGGTCAAAATTTGGAGTCTGATCCAAAATTCTGGAGAAAAAAAAAATTGGCATCAAATATTGTACAAATTTTACGACTGATGCTGCGAGTGAATTTGGTGCACTTTTCCACTGTAAGAAAGCGCACGAAAACGTGTTAGCGTATTTTAGCTCGAAATTGAACAGAAAGTCAGCCATTTCCAAATACAAGTGGGTTCAATTGTAAATGTCAAGTCAACAAGTCAACAGTATTTATAGAGCACTTTCAAACAGCCATCGCTGCATACAAAGTGCTGTACATGGAGCGATTTAACATATACAATAAACAGTAAGACGAATCAGAATCATGTTATCAACCAAACCATGGTAACACATTTTTTTGTTGGTTTGCATCAAGCATTTTCAAAATGTTGAATGGAATTCGATGAGTGACATAAAACAAAGAAACGTGGGCTGAATTTCTCTTATGCTGCAGCAGAGTTGGCGGCAAATATTCGTAGCATTACAGTACAAAGTGTGTGACTCTCACTTCCAAACATTGGTCAAGTAGGAGGATTTTTTTTTCTTCTCTTCTATTTTTGCACATTGAACAGCCGAAGACTCGGAAGACATCTTAAGTCGTCAAACACCCAGCGTGATTTCAAAAGGCGGTGGAGACGGGAACGTAATTTTGAAGTGCAGCGTACATACTGTGTGTGTACATGCAAGTGACACACACACACACACACACACACACACACACACGAGTGTATCCACTCTTCCATACATAGTTATTATATTCAAGCTTGGGGGGGGGGGGGGCTACACTGTCATATTCACATACAAAAATAGTATCACAATATAGACCATTCAATAAGAGCACCAGGGAGGCTAATACACACATAGCCTGTATGGTCGGCTACATTCAATGTCCGAGCAATGGCAGTACTATGTCAATGTATGTATCTTTTCTTTTTTTTTTTTTTTGTCTGAGCGAGAGCGAGAGAGAGAGACACAGTGTTGACACATTTTCACACTCATGGGCTCTGCTACGTCCAACACATCCCAGACCATACGCTGCTCTTCCACCAAGTTGAACAACTGAATCCGATACAAAAATAGGCTATGTATTTATATATATATATATATGGATATATCTGTTTTTACCCAAACACTAGACCATATTTCCTAACAAAATAACTTTTCTTTGACACATGTAATGTAGTGGGGGAAGGGGGGGGGGGGGGAGAGAAAAGATTGTTTTTTTTTTTAGGTTAAGCTTTGGATACACGACACAGTCACATACTTGAAAAAGGAACCCTGATAGCAGTGGTGGAGAAACCAGAAGTGTGTTGGATATTATCCAGAATGTAATAATATATTTGTATTGTTTTCAGATTTTAAAATTAGGGACATGGATATGATAAGAGTCTGCCCAGACAAAACATATCATAAAGGGGGGAGGCGACCGCCGCTAGTCTAGCGCTTGGCTAAAACCTAGCGTGAGATCTTAGCTTATACATGAACGAGTGGTGTTATTGCTTCAGGGAGTTTGGTGTGTGTGTTGTGTGTGTAAAGTGGATCTTACCGAGTTTGTTGGGAGTCCAAGCCCTTGTTTATACTCTATCTGCTTGATGATGGGCTTGAGATCTGGTCCAGGCGCATACTGTACAGAGGGCCCCTGTTTGACGGTCTTGACATGTATGGTTAGAGATTGATAATGGCACCCATTTTTAAATCGAAAGAATAGAAAATGCGATTCCTGTAGAAAAGGAATGTGAACACTGCAGTGCTGACGCTGAACTGAAATGCTGAACAATGAATAAGAAATGTTGGGAAACTTTAAGGAATGTGAATGTGCAGGATATTCTTCAGCATGTCAATTGCATCTTAAAAATGGCGGACTAGTATGAATAAATAAAGAATTTTGGTGCGGAGTATTGTGATTTTACCTTAGTGCGAGTGTTCCGTTCAAAATAGAGTAAAAACGTCTGTCCACATCACCTCCGTTGTAGGGGTCAAAGCCCCCCCCCCCCCAGTATGCTCTTAAACATCTGCTGGCTTTCATTCCACAAAAGGTGAGGCGCTACAAAGCTTCATGTAAGCACGGAGGTCTCGTTGTCCTGCTACAGTGCTACAAAGAAACACATCAGGACTTATAAAAACTTTTTTTTTCTTTTACGAGACGGTCAAGCTTGTGCGGGATGAAAACCAGCAGACTCGAGGTGCGGAGACTTCCGAGGTAATGAGTGAGCGTTTCGATCATTCTGTCGCGTTGAGTTGAGTTGCCGAAAGTCCAGATCCTCAATCCATCACCAAATCCAGAACGAGAAATAAGGGAAGGAGCTGCATACGGTTAAAAAAAAAAAAAGGGAGGAAGGGAGCTTTGTGTCGCGGCTAGTCGATGGGACCCTGGAAGATGAGCCGCGTCCACCCGGGGGTGCTAAGAGCGGCAGAGCAGAAGGGGCACACGGCTCTGAAGGCGTGCGTCCCGTGGGGCAGCGGGGTGTCCGCCCAGTACCTGGTTGTCCTCTCTGAGCACACGTGGCCACACGGCACAAAGGCGTACGTGGGGGCGTCGGCGTCCACGTACACGGCCGGCTCGCAGCCCAGCCACAGGGGCACGTAGGGGCCCACGCTGCGGCACAACGGGCATTCGCGCCGCGTGGTGGAGCCCTCGCCTTCTAACAGCTCTTCTTCGCCCCCCTCGGACCTCTGGCCCCAGTCGTGGCGTCCGTGGACGTGGCCGCAGGTGAGGTAGACCCAGGGCTGACGTTCTTCAAGGCTGAAATTACAATGTCTTATATCCACGTTTTTTTTTTTCATTTTTCGTATCAAGTCCATAAAATGGCTGAATGGATCATCAACAACCTAACATCTCTTTTAGTCATTTTATAATGGCCTTGGCGAAGGTAATTAGCTCGTCACCGTCTGTGGGCCGTACCTGTGGCTGCGCGGCAGGCTGGGAAAGGCAAGCGTGCTGAGACCCACGGGACACTGCGGCCGCGACGCATTCAGCTCTTGGCGTAGCGCCTCCAGGTGGCGCAGGGTGGGAGCGCGCATGAGGCCCTCGCCCGTGCGCCACAGCAGGGTGGCGCCACACAGGTCCACGAGTGAGCCGTCGCGCAGAGCACTGCTCTCGCCTTCCGCCTGGAGAAGGGCAACACACATTAAAGGTGTAATGAATGGTTTCAAAGTATGAATGTGTAACATTTGACTTTTTCCAGACATTATATCTCGTCGAAGGCATTCCTTATGGAAGGATTTAAACTGGCGCACAAATAAAGAATGTGGCGGATTCCAACATGCATTTTGGTTGATTTCCGGGGAGTCATGCTAGGGACCCCTAAACTATATTTTAAAACAAACAAATTAAAACAAAACGACTCACGAGTTTGCCTCGGCAGGGCCCGGAACGAGTCTCCCGCAGGGTGTAGACGTCGCCACACACTGAGATCTCCCGCCACAGACCCTGTTTGGGGTCCTCGGGGAAGCCGTCGGGATGCATGACTAGCACGCCGTTGGTGGTCAGGCCGTCCATGTGGCCGTCTGGGTTCTTCCACTTGGTCGCCTTCTCCTGCGGCGGCACATGCGCAATTATTTACACAATCCTTTAATTAAGCAAACGAATTCAAAACCTGCGAAAAACGACTTGCCGCACCCCTAAGAAGATATTTTTGGAGGAGTCAAAGCCGGCGGCGTAGATGCGCGCCGTGTACGGCGGGTGGCGCTCACACACCACGCGGCAGGCAAAACGTGAGATGGTGCTGGGGGCTATGGAAGGGTCCTCGCCCTCCTTCACACCCCCAGAGGTGTCCGTCACCACAAAGTCAATGGGACTCTCTGTGGAGCGTCCAATCTGTGGTAAACACATGAGGGACCAAAAAAAAAAAGCACTTGATATCAAAACAGCTTTGTAACTTTTGAATGTTATTTCCCATTGACTTAAACTTGCACGCAAAAGAAATTAGGAAAAAAAGACCTAATAATTGTGGAAATTGGGAATAGGTGAGCACCGACAACAGGTATTTTATTGAGCCAATGCCGGCCTTATTTTGAAGTATCGTGTAGTCACGACGGTTGCCGATAACAGCCACAGATACTTAAGGTTTATCTGTGGCTGTTTTAAGGAAAATTCAATCAGGGAATATAAAAATTATTATTATTGCAAAGAGACAACGGTTGAAAAAATTGCTACCATAGCAACGCTGACAGTTTCGAAAACGATCAGTTAATACAATGAACCTGAATTAACTGATTAACTCGATTAATCGTCCAGCTCAAACGCAGTTAAAGACACATCAACCATCATTCTTGACACCCAACCAATAATCAACAGGACATAAACAGCCTATTGCGAGACGTGAATCGACACGTTACCTGGAACATGTCGGTGTTGCTGTCGTGGCAATACTCGACGACCACCGTCTGGTTGCGGGACAGCGTGAAGGAGATGCTGTGCTGCCCCCTGCTGTGCACAGCCTGTAACGAAGTGAGTGGCAAGCGTGAGTCAAGTGACCTTTATTAGCCTGTGGCTCATTAACATCACAGAGGAGACAATTAGTATCAATACAGGTTCGTCCATTTTATTGCGGTGGTGACCAGAAGGAGACACACACACACACACACACACAAAGACACACACACACCTTGCTGTCCTGCGGCGTGTTGAGGATGTGCACGGCGCTGGGCTTGACGCCATTGGCCTTGGCGCGTCGGTACAGGGCGAAGCGGCTCTTTCGGCGCCCGCGGTCGCCGCTGGGAAGAGAGCCATTGTACCTGATGATGGCGAAGAAGGAAGACGATGGTTTGAACGGTTATTTATTGAGTATTTATCTTTGAATCAAATGCTGTGCTGATCGCAAAATCCAAGTGGTGCAACGCTGCTAATGGCGTATGTTCGTTATTACGGTTATCGAGAAGATTGAGCGACACAAAAAAAATTGCGCAAGACCCTCGACCATGCGATCAAAAATGTACTCAACCGACATATTCATTAGTGGCAGTAAACGGTTGGAATACAGTTGACCCCCACAGCAAGTGAGTTAAGGAAGGCAAAATGCTCAGAGAGAGAGAGAGAAAATCGGGGATGTGGATTTAATCTGGTCTATGTACAAACCGGTGCTGCAAAGATGACGAGATATCAAAATGCAGTGGCTAAAAAAAGCTCGGCCCACAAGTTCTTTTCAACCGAAATCAAAAGCTCCACTTGAGCTCGACCCTCAATGAAAATTCATCTCCTCAGTCGACGCGCCACAAAGATGACAAAACACGAGGCGGGCGTCACGGGCAGCGTTCGCAACAAAGAAAGCGTGTCAGCAAAGCCTGGATGTCGCCATTGGTGTTGATTCACCGTCTGACGCCGCAGTTTTTTTTTGTGTGTGTGTGTTCTCGTGACACAAACGCCGCAGGAAGTGCCTGTGTCACAGATAAGAAGCCATCGGGAAATCAACGTCATGGTTTCCACAAAAGATCAGCACCTTTGCCCTGGAGGGGACTTTCCAAAATGTCAAACTTTGTCCACTGACCAAAAAGGGAGTTCGTTTGTGTGTGTGTGTGTGTGTGTGTGTGTGCTGCCAGAAACACACAGAAAATGATTTTTCAATAGCTTCTGCACTCAGCCTGACATTTATGAGATAATTACAGGAAGTGAGAAGTGATTATAGTTGTGCATTGACAGTTGGTGACTAAAAACTCCCCTTGGCTCAAATTCGATCTGAACTTCATTATGGGAAAATGGACTTACAGATTTCATGCTGTACCAAATGTTTCACAAAAGCCGTATACAGTTTGCGCTTATTTTCTTTCTGAAGCCGATTAAAACACTTTTCGCGCCATCAGTTCAGGCAGAAGGCAAGGCAGCAGCTTTCAGGCCGTTAATAATGAGCAGCGCGTTAAAACCTCGACAACAATCCTCAATTTGTAAGCAATTACTCCCGTGGGAAATAATGGTAATATGAATATGTTATATATCATTTTTATTCACCGTACGGGCTAGATTTAACATACCGTTGTGAAAGCAGGTGAACCAAAAGCGGTGACAAACAGGCAGTCGCGACCCCACGCAAACTCAAAGCAAGCGTCTAGCGGAATCAGTTTAGCGTTCGATGGCGACTCGTCGCTGCCGAGCAACAACCACAATGACCAAAAAAAAAATAAGAATAATAAACGCAATAAGAGCAGGACGGAGACGATGGAAGGAGGAGATAAAAAATAAATAAATGAAATAAAATACAGCCAGAAATGAAACAGGGCTTGTGTGTGACATACGACGCAAGCGGCGGCTTGTGTCCTGCATGCGCAAATATCATAAATCATACAGCATGAAATATTTACTCCCTCTGGACCCTGCTGTTACCTCCAACACTCTCTCAACAACTGAGGGATACGGTGAGATAAGAAGGTGTAGAAGAGACCAAGCATGTTTATAAGAGCAAAGACAGATTGCGTGGCGTCCATGCTAACTAACGGTTAACGTGTGCTGGCAAGGCGGCTCATGCGGCCTGCGTGGAACACCGGCATTGACCACGCTCACGGTTGCCGTGACATCATCGAGGCTTACAGATGCAAGGTCAAAACACATAAGAGATGCGACTGAAAGGGAAAAGAGAGCCGCTGTGTTACCCGCTGAACATCTTCTGGATTGCCTCAAGCATTCCCACACGTGCAAGTGGACAAAACCATAATCTGGTCTTGGTGAAGTTTTGTAAAGTTCCTGTCAGACCCAGTTTGGAATATGCAACAGAGGTATGAGCTTCCTTTTTAGAACAGAATGGAGAATGAATTGAGAGATTGCCTGTACTTTGATAGCCATGCTGACTCAAGTCAGTAAAGCAAATGCAAGAAAAGCCAAAACATTGCCATCCAAAGCCTGAGCTGCACTGTATTTGTCTGCCTCTGTATGTTATGGGCCGGAAAATAGAAACGCATACAACATTTTGTGCTCATTTTCGTCATTCCCGGTTGCAAATGTCTAAATGGTGAGGGAATAGATGTCGTGGAAGACGACTCTTCCGTATTCAGATGTTCAGCCTGCGAGCAGGAAGGGGGTAGGGGGAAACAATAGGCCATTAGGTCAGTTATCTTTGGCACAGACAGGAAACTGTGTGGACCAAGAGGGACGTCTGAGCAAAACTGGCAGGGATGCAAGTGTATGTGTGTTGGGGGGGGGGGGCGCATTGAAGCTCCCAGCAGATTCCGCACCAGCCAGTCACGAAGAGGGGATTTTCTCCTCCCATTACTACTCCACCATTGCACCGATCAGGATGAAACTTAACACAACTGGGGGAAAAAATCAATATAAAGACGACACTATAAAAAGCATACACACGATCATGAATTTTTCAGACGGTCCCTACTTGGAGCCATAAAAGATCCAGCATAGGATGACATCATCGGGATTCAACCCCCCCTCCGTCCCTGTCTCCCACTGTACACCTACAACCATTGATGAAAAAGTGTCTCCCGCTGCAGTTTTGTGTCAAATGGCCACGGAGTCTTTTTTTTCACCACGACACCTAAACGCACCACGCTCGAACAAGACAATCCGTGAGCTTTAAAGTTAGTTTTTAAAACACAAATATCGACGATCGGGTAGCAGGAAACGTAATCGACTGCACAATAAAAAATGAAATACAAGCGCACATTACATGCGTAAGATAAATATTTGTACGTTTTAGTGTGTCTGAGGCGCCACGATGATGGAGCGGTTTCTCCATCCCACTCGTTTTTTTTTTTACTACTTACCCCAAAATGACCAGCTCGCCGTATTTGATCGAGTCTTTAACGGGCACATCATCATCTGCGTCCTTTTTCGGTGAATTCATCAGCGAGGACTTGCTCCAGGAAATTGGATAAATATATATTTTTAAGGGAAAAATGAGAGGAATAAGACAGTCGAGTCGTCTTCGGCAGGGAGTACTACGGACCGATTAAACAATGCTAACACCCCCCTCGAAAGTGCATCGTTGAAGACCGTTGTGGGGGCTACCTCTTCAGTCAAGTTGGGACACAGTCGGACAAAGTTTCACCGGACTTTTTGCCGAGTGTAGGACAGTTTTGGTCCGCCGGAGGAGCATCTTTTCGGGGATTGATAATAGTCAAGTGTTCCGCTAGCTTGTACCGAAATCTGTTCACTAGCAAAGCCAGAGATAACAACCGCTAGCAGCGGGGAGTGGGCCATACCACTAGCGGCGGGGTTATTCCGGTGAACACATCTCGCTAAATTATACATTAAAACGAAAGCAAAAGAAAACAAACCACGTATACGTGAATTTAATACATTTGTGAAAGCTATTTTACTTTTATCCCCAAATAATTCTGCGTTCCTCATAATACACAATTCGAAGATAAACGACCCCCCCTATTCAAAGAAGAAATGGTTGTCGTGATGAGCTCTTTGCTTAGATTAAAATGAACCCATTTCTTCGCCAACTTTTTTTCTTGCTTGCAAAAACTAGACGTGAATTTCATCAGTCCTTTCTTAATAAAATGATTAAAACGTAATTTTATAATGTGTGAATCTTACGTGGTTGCGTGGGAATGATAATGGCACAAAGATGCCAACATGCACCAGACACCTTCTCTTACAGTCTGGAAGTCACGAGGGGGTTTGGGGGGGGGGGGGGGGGGGGGGAAATCCATTCCTCTGCAAAACTGTTGAAAGCAGTCTCCATTTTTGGTGCTATTTTTATTTTCTCGATTATGCTCTCTTCAATGCATCAAAACGAGTGTTTGTTGAAGGTCTCAGGCACATACTCATACATACTAGTTAGTTATTCACCACAAGAGGCCACTACACGTCAGTTAATTACACTCAATTCTGAACACGTGTCTGTGAACAAACCGTTCAGCATTTCCGCTCCACTGTGATGTAACATTGCTGCAAATTTACATCAACTTTTTCCATCTATGACTTGATCAGTGAGGCTGGTTGAAGATCCAGAGCCACTTCAGGCAAAGGTCGAAGTCCGGCCACTACACTATGTCTTCCCAGCATTCCCTAATCGGGGTCGTCGTTTACAAACTTTATTGGAATGTTCCCGTTTCAAAACAGAAAGCGTCCCTGTTCACAACTGAAAACCGATCCTAAATGTCTCAAAAACATGCAAACACTGCAAATGCCGAAACCGCTGCTGTGGTGGGCCCAGACTGTGGAAACGTTACCAAGAAGACTCAGTGCCAAGTACAACCAAACAAAATGTAAACACTGAGTCTATAATAACGACCCCTTTAAATTATGAAAAAGAAATCCGTAATCAGACTCCTTTTAATGCACCGCACTTGATGAGTATAAATGCCTGGCAGTGGGTCACTTTGGACATAATTTGGATGTCAGAAATTCACTCCATACATGCTAGTGTGACATGCTTCATCTCGTCTTTGCTTTTATGTTCTGGTCGCGTACTTTAACGTGTGCTGACTTGAGTGCATGTCCATGTGGTGTTGCTGTGACGCGAGACCCATAGTACTAAATACAAGTGGATTTTCATTTGAGAAGGAAAAGGAACGCAATCATGCATGACTTCAATCAAGACGCTGATGCTAGCCACTAGTTGGAACTGTGTATCTTTAGCTACATGGGTAGGCGGGGATATACTGGTAAGCAAAACTGCCTCAAAGCACCGTTGCCCCGCAGTTCTAAGGTCCAAGGTTTTAATCTCGGCTCTCGGGGGGCAGCCGAAGAACACGCAAACTTCACACGTGAGAGTCGGGACTCCAACTGTGAGGCAGACATGTTAACCGCTAGCACTATTATGTACATGCCAAAGATAAGTAGGTACACAGTACATTTGTTTACGTCTATATGGTTTATATATTGACAGGACATGCTGTAATGTATTCCCATTTCACGTTAAACATTGCCTCTGGTTCGTTTAGCGACATACATTTAACTGTGTAAATACCCACAAGAATGTAGGCCTAACGATGTACACGCAGGGCTAATAAAGAGCAACTCCGGGGACTTTCTGATGAAGTTGGGACGCCACACGGTGACTAATCCACAGCGCAAACCCACCCACCGACTGACACACCCGTAAATTCTAAGTGAAAATCAACTGCAGTCAGTCAAATCACTGGAGGCGAGTGATCAAGTGTTTGCTTTTAAATCGTGAGAGACGGCGGGTAAAAAAAAAAACCGGCAGGACCAGATGCGCCTCTACATTCTCGCTGTGGGATTAAGGTCACACCCTCCTCCACGAGCAGTACTCTTCTTTCCATTGGCGGCTGGACCAGTGCCTCGTTTCACAAACCGAGTGAGAGCAAAGAAGTGCCGCGTCCAAACTCCCACCAGCTGAACTGCATTATTTCTGCTCGCAATGAGAGCGTTCGGCGTCGCAGAGCAAAGTGACTCAACTTTTCTGACTGGTCATCTTTGTTATGTCACCAAAGGAGAATTTTTGTCCTTGCTGAAGTCACAGTAGAGAGGTAAAAGTGAAGTTGCTAAAGGATACTTATCGCAAGTGGACTTTGTTGACATCTATGCACAGCAAAAACAGCGACAGACACATGACCATCCGTGTAAAAAGTTCGACAACCACTGTTGCGGTGAATCTTGAAATAGAGCGACGTTTTCAAAATTAGCGCGGATATCTTAACTCATTCGCTCCCAAAGACGTTTTTAAACGTCTTTTCAGACTTGGTCCAGATTCGACCGGTACTGAATTAGTTAAAGAAGCAGAAAGACGGGGGTGGTCTTTGATGTATACTTAGTCAAGGCAACTTGAACGTGACGCGGCCATCTGCCGCCGAGTCTTTTGTCGTGGTTGCCGTGGAGATGAGCGCAACCAAAGAAAAGGTTTTTCTCTTGCCGTGCTTCCGAAAGGGATTGGCAATGTTGGGTGGAAAACGAGTGGATTTCTTTGCATACAAAATAAAATCATCAGGTTTGTGTTTGTGTGTGTGTGTCAGTGCCAATGATGGCTCAGCATATTCCTCCGGGGGCACAACGAAACAGGCCTCCGTGGTCATTATTGGCTCCCGAAACTAATTGCTTACACACGCACAAGATGGATACAATCAAGTGGAGAAAATGCCTTTGTGGTAGTAGCTACTCACTAACACGCACGCCTTTTTTGAGTTGGCATGTGACTCCACGTGGGCCTAGTTAAAGTTACGAAGAGATCACATGTGCTGAGAAGATAAAAGACATTTGTCAGGTTGCTCGCTTGACGGTCCCGCTTCTGGTCCACCTGCCGGCGAGCGAGCACACAAACGAACACAACGACACGAAAGCCACCCACGTGCGCGACAACACAACAGACGGCTCATGAGTTGCAGTGTTTTACTTTTGGCTTGTCGTGGCGAATTTGGGGGGGGGAGACAAACACTTCAGTTGGCACATAAATAGTTTCAAAACACTTTCAAACGTTTTTGTGGCTGCTATTTACAAAGGCATATTAGCCATGATGTTGGCTAGCTGTTAGCTGTTAGCTGGTAGTTAGCGAGGCAGATACACTTACCTCGGGGGGGAGAGGGGGGGGGGGGTTTGAATTAAGATTATTTTCCAAAATCGTTCAGCCACACTCAAAGCTTTTTCTTGTCCATTTTCTGTCCACCAACACGGGCCACATTTTGAGACCTCAGCAAATTTGGTTCTACAGGAAATTCTTACATTCCAAGCAGTAACGACAAGGGGGGCTGAGGGAAGGAGGGGGTCTAATCATCAAAACTATTTAATGAGAGAACTTCCTGCACTTGCTCGATGGTTTCCTGTCTGGCCGAGTGAATAAAGAATTGAAGCAAGATTACAATCAGAAGTGAGGAAGTGACAAATGAGAGTATTGTCTGAGGGCAGGTCCAAAAGTGCGGCCCCGTGGTCAATTTAGGGTCGGCGGCTCTTTTAAGTCTCTATTTTATTCATATATTTCACTACTTGTTAGCAGACCAATCAAAAAGGGAAAAAAAGTGCAAAGGCACGTATAAAAATTGTGGCCGCACACATTTATTGAAGCCTTAACTATGCGCTTCCGTAGTGTTAACTTTCACTAAGCTCTGCCATAAAGCAGGAAGAGAAAGACATGTCATTAAAGCGCTTTGAACTTTTCAGATCACAAATACAATCCAAAAATATCCACATAAAGAATTTAAAACATAAGCCAAATATGTGACAAAAAATGCAAAAATATTTTCTGCAATAATACACGAAAAAAAATAAAAATACAACCACTAATAATACTGAAATATTAGCTGGAAAATACAGAATAATTTGGCACCCCTCCCCAAAAAATTACCAGAAGAAAAACTGAGCAAAAAAATGTCAATATAATGGTATGTAATAATTTTTCAGTGGACAATTTATCAGATTACAGGGCGCATGAAATATTGGTGAAAAAAAAAATCCATCCATCCATTTTCCAAACTGCTTATCCTCACTACCCACCTAAAAAAATACTGGCACAAAAACTCATGATAGCACAATCTATGGGGCAAGAAGCAGCCAATTGGTCACAAACAAACATGCATTCACACTCACATTCAGGCCGATGAACAATTTGGAGTCTTCAGTCACGCTAGCATGATTTGGGGATGTGGGAGGAAGCCAGAGCTAACTCCCCACAGGATGAAATGTAAAACATACAAGCCTATGACCACTACTGTGTTACCCACAAATTATTTTTTTATTTTTTGCAAAAAAGTCCTTGCAGTTTTGCGCAGACTTGGGCTGCCTTGGAGGAGGTCAGCGCTCAACTCAGTCATGGTGTGTGCCGTTCAAAAGGCCACCGCAGCTCACGCCGAGTCGACAAACAACAGTGACAATACAATTGATTCCCAGCAAGCGCTGGAAAGCAGAGGGCCGGCAAGCTGCGGCATTCGTGCGAGTCAGCGGCAGGTCAAACTTCAAGAGAACAAACACGGCCTTTCCAAACGCATGGCAGATAGCGAGCCAGCATTCCCAGGGCAGAGGAATTCCTGACCTGATGATCTTTATACACAGACACGGAGAGTTTTTTTTTTCTCAGCTGCGTTTTCCCACCTGCTTTGTGAGGCTTGAAGCCGAAACTGAGCAACAAGTTTTGCAAGAGTGTGCAGCCACAATTCACACCTGCCTCTTTTTTTTTCTCGCTAAGAGCGCAGAAGACCACATTAGTTTGTAACATTTTGTGATTTGTGAGATATTACATTGACGCAGATATTTAAAAAAAAAAAAAATTGCCAGCAACTATTTTTAAAATTAAATAGTAGAAATACAGATAGACACTTCAATCAATTTGGAAAAAAAACATTTATACGTTCTGAATTTTTTAAAATATTTTTGTTCAATAAAAATAAAAATCAGGATTTCAGACAACACATTCCAAATTGTCAAATAATTTTAAATAAAGATGACAAATGTATTTTTGTTACTTTTTTCTATATTTTATATATATATATATTTTTTTTAACAATGTATTTTTATTTAATAGTCACTGTATATTAAACATGAATTAATTTAAATTATTTGGGGATTTTTTTAAATAAAAATTTGAACCTGACGTTTAGAAAGGTTTCTTAGAGGGCTTTTTTTAAAGGCGTACCATTTATATAAAACAACTATTAAAACCACATGGAGAATTGATCACTTCCTGATTACGACACGTGTGACTGCTTCCATTTAAGTTATCACACTCCTCAACTACCGCGTGCCGCGCACGCGTTAAGGCCTTTCAACAAAAGTCGCCTCGAAACAACTTCTGAGCTCACTTCCACATCCGACGTGCGTGGCCTCTTCCGAAGCGAAGTGGTTAAAGCTGACTTGTCATCATTTATTCTAGGCGCGAGGCATGCAAGTGACTCACAAGTCTCGAACACGATGTCACTTCCTTTGGTGGAAAAAGGTGACACTTCTGCAGTGGTGTGGATATAATCATGTTTGTCTTTTTTTTTTTTTATTACTTCAAATCAGCATAGCAAAACAAAACAAAGACATAAAACAACGTTATGTAATGACGATGAAGAGGAACATGTGGTCATCTGAGCACCAAAATGGAGGTGGCAAACATTTGTCAGGGTCCGAAAAGGTCAGTCAAACTAAACAAGTGCAGCAAAGAACAGCCCTCCCCTGACTTTTTTCTTTTTGGTGTGCGTGTGTTAAGGCAGCTGAAACTACAAAAATGAAAGATCAATGTGAGACAATGAGCAAAAAAAATAGAGATCCATATCACAGTGTGTGAATATCCAACATCCAAAAGGTGTACAATCACTTGTTGTTGTCGAGGTCAGGGGGGACGGAAAAAAAAAAAAAAAACATTCTTCGAAAATATTGTTGATAAAGGCAAATATTCTGTCCTCAAAAGACTCTTACAACCCTTTGGATATGTAGCCGGAATACTCGTGGCGAGATTCCTCAATGTCACGGTGATAAATTGACAAATAATAGCAAAGCAAAGAAAAAGAAAAACTATCTTTTTGGGGGAGTATAGTGAGTAGGGTTGTGGGGTAGAAACTTTCGATGGAAATTAATGGGAATACAGTGGAGCACGCTACTTCAACTGCCGTGAATAATGGTTGCTCATTATAAGTGCCATGAAAAATTAAAAAGAAAAGTCCCCGAAAAAAAACAAATAACAAATAAGTGGGGGAAAAGAAAAAGAATAGTGGTTTCTACGCATAAAAAAAAAAATCTGCGAATATGTGAAAGGACGGAATTTAAAACATTGTTTGGCTCTTTATATGGAACTGAAACATAATTTAGGGAAATGTGTCCTAATCAGATTTCAGGCCTTGATTTACAAGCACACTAATTTAGTTTTTCAAGTTCTCGCTTGGTCTGATTATGTATTTATATTTTTGCTTTGTGGTCAAAATTTGAGGTACGAGTGATATCCGCGTAACAAAATAATTGAATGTGATACCCTCGATTTTGAGTTAATTTACTGAAATTTACATTCATTCGGAAAAAAATTTCAAAGAGTAACGTCCACCCGCGCCAGTTTGAGATGCCAACAGTTGTCACAAGATGGCAGCAGAGTACTTTTCTATTAGACAAGGCTATGGCTTGACTTAACAAAGCTCCTCCCCTCTGTTCAACATTGCTGCATGGCACCAAGACACTGCCAGATGGCATTAGACAATATTTATAACGAACTTGATAGGTTCCACTCAAAAAACAAAACAAAACAAAAACCGATGAGTTGGTGATTCACTGCATTTCCAAAATTTCTGAGCTTAACTTCTCATGGAAATTAATTGAACACTTCCACACCATTGCAACCCTAATAAAGAGTGGGAATCAAAAATGGGAATTAAAACAAGGATATAATTGCTAGAGAGGCGTCGGCATCTCCGAGCGGTGTTAAGATTTGTAGTTTGAGGTAAGCCAGGTGAGGCCCTCGTACAGTCCGTCGCCTGATGTGGCGCATGAGGGCTGCACGTACCAGTTGCGATCCCGGATACGCGTCAGGCCCAGCTTCTCCTGGATCTCGTGGGGCTTCATGGCGTCGGTCAGGTCTTGCTTGTTGGCGAAGATCAAGATGATGGCGTCGCGCATCTCCCGGTCGTTGATGATGCGGTGGAGCTCCTGGCGGGCCTCGTCGATGCGGTCTCGGTCAGCGCAGTCTACTACGAAGATCAGGCCCTGCGTGCCCGTGTAGTAGTGTCGCCAAAGTGGACGGATTTTATCCTGGCCGCCAACATCCCACACATTGAATTTGACGTTTTTGTAGGTGACCGTCTCCACGTTGAAGCCCACCGTGGGGATGGTGGTGACAGACTGTCCCAGCTTCAGCTTGTACAGGATGGTTGTCTTGCCCGCCGCGTCAAGTCCAAGCATCAGTATTCTCATCTCCTTGTTGCCAAAGATCTTTGACAGCATTTTCCCCATCTTGTTTATCGTGCATAAATACTTTTATTATGGCGATTAAAAAAAAAAAAAAAGCTCGGACGCAACAGTGTGGTGATGTGACCTGAGTGGGTGGGTGTATAGCCCTTGAGGGAAACAGAGAGGAGGCTTCAGTCTAACCTGTGCCCTTCAGAATCCACATTTCCATGGACGTCTTCTTCCACTGAGGCAGGCCCGGTCCAAAGCACGGGCTTCTCACTTCCTCCTTGGCCGCCGATTGTCTACACTTGCCCCGGGGCCTGTCGATGAAATTCACTGCCACGGTAGTGCGGCAGCTGCTGGCAATTCTCCGAAAAACGGCTTCAGAATCCCCCTCGTTCTGCTACAGCGGCACATGAAGCTGAACAAGGCGCCGAAAATGTCATTAATTAATCCGACTTTCTTGTGTCTTTCCCCCGCCTGTGTGTGACACAAGAGCAGGGAGGGGTGTTAGGCGGAGGAGGACAACTTTGAAGCTGAAAAGAAAAAGATCCCTCGTTTTCGACGTATCAAAGTCGAGTGAAAAGGACTCACCTTTGCGGCTAACGTCCTCCCCGCGATCCCCCGGGCCGTTTCTCCCCCCAACTCTTTCGCTTCACTTCAGCCCTCTCGCTCGCTCCCCGCCTTCGGCCCCGCGGTGCTGTGTGTTACCGGAAAAGGTGCGGACCCACATCGGGCGCCACTTCCTCTATAATGCTCACACACTAGCTTACAACTGTGCCGCCTCCAAGTGCTCGTCAAAAGCTCGGATATCTCAGTAGTTCAAGCGCAAAAGGCGTGCACACGAGTGTGCCAGGTCGTTATAAATATATTTTTTGTTATTTTGGTTATTTAGTCACAGCCCTTGAGGATGTCGCGATATTTATTGTGTACTTAATGTGGCTTTGCATTTTTACAGGTTCAATATTTTTCGCCATATTTCTACAAACCAATTTTCTTTCAAAGTTGTAGTCGTTACCCTAAGAATCGATACTTCTCCCGACAAATGATCAAATTACACCTGTTTACATTACACTCCTCGATTTTTAAACCTGTTTAAAAACCAGAATGCCCAATGAGAACACTTAAATGTTCCTATTTGCGGATGTTTAAACACACCTCACGCCATTTCGCATGCGCGCTCCAACCCGCCTGATTGGCTGCGTCGGCGCCATTTGAGCATTCGATTTGTGTCCAAAAATGTCACGTTTTTAAAATGGATCGCACATATTTAGTCACATGTTGAGTCATTCATGTCTATCTTACGGTCGGGAACATTCCCTCTCGGGATGAAGTGTGGTGCCTACTTTTTAATTCTTTTTGAACTTTCCCCTTTTCATTCAAAGCGATTGCGTACGTTACTGACGTTAACGTTGTGCGTGGGCGGGGAACGTTTCGTCACATTATACCGTATTTTAAAAAAAACAACGGCAAGGTCAGAAGCGCCGACTGCATCTACAAATTTGATTCAAACTTATTTTCAACAATCCATTCTCTACATTTTTGTTTATCTATTTCTCTTGGTAATTTCTTTTCAGTACTGAGATTGTTTCCGAACTTTTCTTGATTATAGTGGCGTATTTTTAACGAAGAATAATAATTGTCAAAAAATAAAAACATTTTGTAAAAATATTGTGGCCTGTTGGCGTATTCTACTCATAGTCCAATATTACTTTAAAAAAATAAACAACGTACAGCTGACTTGATTTTTAAAAATATCCACCGGAAGTGGCGTGCATGAAACAATCTCTCGTAACTACTTCCGCTTCTCTCAAGCTATCAAAACATTTTCATGAAACCACAAGGTGGCGCCAAACGTGCACTTATATTACCCAAGGTCCATCACGACCACCTCAAAGTACAGTGTTTCACTATTAATCATCACATGCAGATTCATAGGTATTTGTAAACATTCATGAACACAGTAGAAAAACACTTATGTTGGTTGGATGCGAACCTCCTTCTAAGAGAGCTGAACATTATGAAAATCCTGACATTAAGTGTGAGCAAACTGCGATGGGATATTTAATTAGTAATCATACCTTTTGTGACATTTTGTTCCGTGTGATTTTTTTTTCTGATAAAAAATGTGTCTCAGCTCATAAAAGGTTGTTTAACTGTCTATGTTCCCGTGCATGCAAGCATACACACTTAGTGACTTAGACTCCTGACGTCACTTGATAAGCCACACCCCTTAAAGGCCCACATCCAACTGCTTCATATCTGATAATTGTTAGCATTTAGTTAGCATAGGCTATGTGGTTGTATTTCACTATTTTAATTTGAAAATGGAAAATCGGTTTAATAAACTTCAGGTCATATTTTGTTGTGTAGCATTATTCATTCATTCATTCATTCATTAATGAAAACAAAAAGCACACCTTATTTTCCCCCGACTCTCTAAACTTTATTGAATGAAATATAGACATGTTTGTATAGCCGTACTATTAACAGCTTGGAAAATACAAAAAGACTGTTAAAATCATGCTTTTGTGAATATCATCAAGAATGAAGCATATATGTTGTTATAACAAGAGGCTTTGTCAGTACATACAAGTGTATACACAGCATCTGTACAAGTGTTAACAAGCTCACACTGAAGTTAAAGCTGACAGAGGGCGAAAATGACTTTTTGGGAAACATTTATGTACAAAAAAAAGGCAGATGCTTGATAAATGTGTTTTCTTATTTTGATCAAAAGCTTGCTGGTGTCAGCCATTGATTCAACTAAAGCAAATGTATTGAACAATAAATGTTTTCAGCAACCTCCAGACTGTGGTGGTCAAAAGTAGTTGCATTCATAAATTAATGCACTATAGTTAACCCGAAACGTGTTTGGGTTTTTTTCTACGACATGATGATGTGAGACTGGTATAATAGCATTTTATTGTGTTACGACAAAAAGAAAACAAGTGTAAAAGGTTCTTTCACAGTAAATTAGGAAGCACCTGTTTTTTGTATCTACATGAAACATGAAGTTTCATGTAGATACAAAAAAGAAAGAAATTCTCCAAATTGTTTTTTTTTAACCTATTTGACAATATCACAGTTTGTACCATGGCTGCTACAAAATACTTGAAACCCATTCCCTCCTTGCCTGATGCAACAATTAGCTTTGGTAATGACTTGTTGCGTCTGGCATTTTAAAAAATAATCTTCACGTGTGATGAAAAAAAAAGAAACAAATTGGGCTCAACATGAAAAAATAAAGGGGGACTGGAACAATACTCACGATATAAATACAATATACAATCGGTTTACCTTTTGAGATTCTCTCACGCCTTCACACTATTAGAAACACAAACACAGACACAGGTAAACGCTCGTCCATTCGCTTGCCTCACAGTGGAGACAGACTGGGGCTCGTTGGGGGGGGGGGGGGGGCAGCACGGCTCGATGCAGTTGGAGGGGGTGGATGCGTGGTGGACAGGAAGCTCGGTGACTCAAGCCTCTCTCAGGGCGGGAAGGGGCGGAGCCTATTCCCAGCATGTCAATAGGTCGTCGTTAGCAAACATCCCGTTTCTTCCTTGTATCGCTCTCCTTCTGGTTTCCTGGGCAACGGTGCTGTGCCTTCATCTGGGGTGGGTAGCAAGAAGAGATGTTAGGGACATTTTTGATTGACCCTCGTTTTGTTGCAGAGATGCAAGTAAACTATAACGAATGGCAAAGCAAGCTTTTGAAAGGTCAAACTCAAAACAATTTTAAATGTCTCAAAAACTTATATGCTACAATTTTTTTTAAAAATCAGCATTAAAATATATATTAGGAGACACATGAATCCATAAACAGGGCTCTAAAATGTTCATCCCTGATTGTCACTGACAGTTACACCTCCACCTCGCCTTCAATCAACTACAGTACAATAACAGTAGACATTGAAAACAAAAAAAAAGGCCTCTCGTTAAAAAAAAAAATTAAAAAACCAAAACATGGGCCCTTTGTTCGGCATATCAAAGCTAGACTTTACGAAGCGAGATGTGCGTATGCACTTTAATGGAAGAAAGTACAGACTCAAAGAGTCTGCATTGGAGTGGAGCAAGGCTGATAAAAAGGGAAGGGGAGGTGGTGAGGAGGGGTGGGGGGGTGGTCATAATCAGTCTTTCAGCACAAGTTCATCTCCCCCCCTCGCACACCACTTCCTTTTAAGACGCCGGCCGACAAAGGGGTCAATAACAGCATTCCTACTTTGATATCAAAGGTTCTTTGGTAACTCAGTGAACAAAAAAGCTTCTTCATCTGTTCGGAGGACCCCTCCATCACCCCCCGCCCCAACTTCTCTAATAAAAGTAGAGCCCATTGATGTTTATAAAATAGATCTCAAAACACATGAGAAACTCGTTTGATCGGTGAATGAAGGAAGTTTTGAATTCTGTGGCCCATCTCACCTGCTCACGACGCCGGTGTGATCTCTGCGGACGCCGGCTGGATCTCCTTCACCGCCTCTTCGATCACCTCCATCACCTGCGCCATCACCTCGGCGCACTTTGACGGCGTTCTCTCCTCCGTCTGGTGACTTTCCGATTTGTCGCTCGCGGGCCGGTCTCCTTTGCCATCCACGGGGCCGTTGCTGCCGAATTCCACCACCGCCTCCTCTTGGACGGACTCATCCTCAACTATCTGCGCGGTCTGCAGGACCACCTGGACGGCCATGTGGATCTCCTTTTCCTTCGGTTGTGGTTTCTCTTCCTCCGTCTCTTCCTTCACAGCTTCCAGTTTGTCGTCCGTCTGACTCTCGCCGATAATCTCCACAACCTCTTCCTCAATGACAAATTCACTTGCGGTTACCTCCACGGCTTTCTTCAAGCCTCCCTCTGATTCCTCGTCTTCTGCCGCAGACCCACCGAGGATCTCCGCCACCTCGATCGGAACGGTTTCGCATTGCGTGGCGACAAAAAGAGGCTTCACTGCAGTTTTTTCTTTAATGAGAGCGATAGGGGTGTCGGTGATAACGGGTCGCTCCGCCGAGATCTCGATCTCTTCCTCCGTGGTCATAACTGCCTGGACCGGGGTTGCGGTGTATGTTGTGGGGGCTCGGGGGGTCTCTGGGGTTTTGGGCTGCTCTAAAACTTTATCCACCGCATCCTGTACTACAGACTGGGCGATGATCATGCTCTGGGCCTCAATTTGACCGCACTCCGCATTATCGCCACTGGTTTCGATGGCATCCTCCGGCTCAGACGCCTTGGAGGTTGTTACTTGGTCCGCACAGGGCGAGCTGACGAGGACAACGGATTGCGTGATGACGCTAACCTGCTCACTTGGTGCTGCAATTTCACAGGCAAGTTCTTCTCCCACGATGGTTTTCGCACTTTGCTCGATGTCTTCTCCGTTCTGTAAAAACACGGGGACCTCCACCGTTGGCGTAACGGAATCGATCGTTGCGCCCTTTGCCACATCGGCGGCGGTCTCCGCAACTTGCGGCACCAGCAAAGTATTGACGATTCCGTGAGCCCCGGGCATGGGTTCGCGGCTCTCCTCGGCAGTTTGGACGTCCAATGCTTCAATCTGCAAATTTACGGTGGGCTCGATCTCAACGTCCTTCACTTGTTGAACTTGGGCGCTCAACAGGGCATCTTCTGTCACAACAGCCTCCTCCCCTTTTAACAACCCGTCTTCGACTAAGACCTCGGTGCGGAGACCGTCGGTGATCACGGAAACGCATTCTGTGATCGGAGCCGCAGGTTTCTCGAAAGAAACTTCAGCGATCTCCTTGGTCTCCAGGCCAGTGCAGATGGCCATGGCCTCCGTCTGGAGATGTGGCTCCAGTAGCCGGAGAGATTCAGAATCAGCATGCTGCAAAGGTGGTTCACATTCTTCTGAAGCAATCATAACTGGTGGAGCTTCACAGATCGCAGATGTCATGGATGTAACTTCACTTATTTCGACCTGAATGGCTACCAAACACTCCTGTGTGTTCTCATCCGTAGGTCCCTCGGGATCGCTGGTGGTGGTTTCTGAAGCAATTTCAGCGACGGATAATTTCTGTCCCGCGTGTTTTGGGGGCAGATCGTCGTCTTCCGCATTGTCCGTGTCGACGGATTTGGGCGTGGCGATATTCTCTGCTTCTTCGGTGATATCGCTCAGCTGATCGTGTTGGTCATCGCCCCGCCCCACCGTGGCTGCGATCCATGATGGGGATCTCTCTTCACAAGACGCTTGAGCTATGCTTGCGGTTTCCTCCGCCGGTTGTTCCTGGGCAACCTCGTTTTGTGCGTCATATTCTGATAGAGGAACCACAGCCGGTGTGTCCGAGTCCTCCTCGCTCTCGGTGGAGGCTTGTTTTTCAGCCTTCTTCTTCCTGAGACCGGGGAAGAACTTTCTCAGGGAGAAAGAAGACTCATCTTTCGGTGCTTCGCTTTCTGGCTGGACCTGTTCTGCGCTTTCATCTGTCTTCTCTTCAGTTTTAGCCTTACTCTTTGGCATCACCATGCGTTTGAGAGTGTCCCAGGCGGACTCTCTCTCAGGTGGGCTAGTCAGAGGTTCTGGGGAGGAAGCGCCTTCGTCTTCTCCTTCAACGCTTTGAGATTTCACCACAGCCGCCTCAGTCTTGTCCTCTTGCTTCCCATCTTCGGCAGCCGGAGCAGGATTCTCCTCTTCAATCTTGGTTTCCTCATCGTCGGAATCAGAAGTCTTCCTGGTCCTCTTTTTAGGTCCTCCCATACACATCAGGGCTTCCCAGGAGACCGAAGTGTCCATTTTCTTTTTGGGCTCCTCTGTGCTGCTGACCAGTTTGTCTTCAGTGTTTTCGGTTTTATTCTCTTCCTCAGAGGGTTTGTCCTCTTTAGCTTCCTCCTCTACATCCTTATCTGCTAACGGAGCGCTTTCAGAAGAAGACAAGGTTGCCGACTTTGCCGCTTTCTCACCCGCGACCTCGTCATCACTCTCCGAAGGTCTTTTCACGCGCTTCTTGGGTGTCACTAGTTTCTTGAAGGAAGACCAGGCGACGATTCCTTCCTTTTTCTTCTCTCCATCAGAGACAACTTCACCTTCGGCTTCCTGCGTGGATTCGGACTGGGCCCCCTCGACTTCAAGGGCATGCTCTCCAGATTTCTCCGGGGATGACGGTCCGCTCTCAGTTTTTGCCGCTTCCGTGGACTCGGTAGAGGATTGAAGTTCCGCCGCTTGCTCCCCAGACTCTGTCGGTTTCACCTCAGTGTCTTTCTTGCTCTTCTTGCTCTTAGTGGAGAGTTTCTTTAAGCCAGCGCCAGTGAAAAGCTTTTTGAGGGGACTTCCTTGGGGTTTCACCTTCTCTTGTGAAGCTGTGAGTTCAGAATCTGAAGTTACCTCTGCTGGAGCTTTCTCTTCTGCTTTTTCCTCTTCGGGCTTCGTCTCATCAGAAGCAGCAGTAGGGCTGTCGGTGATGACCTCGGACTCCGAGCTAGGCTCAGGTTTATCCTCTTGAGGCGATACCGGGGTCTCCTCTTCGGCTTTTTCTTTCTCTTCGGTTATCAGTCCCTCCTCCTTGGTTTCTTGCGCTGCCTCTGGCTTATGGTGCGCCTCCTCAACTTGGTCCTCGCCAACTGCCTCCTTGTCTTCCTCCTCTTTAGTTCTCTTAATGCTGGATTTCTTTCGGAGGTTAGAGAAGAGACCGGTACTAAATAGCTTCCTGAAAGGGGACAACGCAGCCTCCTGGGGCGGTGGACTGGCCTCGCCCTCCTTCTCGGCTCCTTCCTCTTTGACTGCTTCATCTGAGGTTTCAGCAGCATCTGCAGGACCCTCTGGGGTCTCGGCGTTGTTGGCATCTTTCGTGACTTCAGCCTCAGTGTCAGGCGCCTCTTTCTCTTCAGCGGTGCAGTTCTCTCCCGCGTTGGCAGCCTCAACCTTTGCAGGTTCATCGCTTCCGTTGACCACCTCCCCGTCCTTGTCTTTCACCGTCAACAGCTTCACTGGCTCTTTCTCCTCGCTCTTGTCCTTCTTCAGGGTGAACTTAAAGCCCACAAAGCGGAAGATCTTCTTGAAGCCCACTTCGCCCGTCTCATCGGGCTTCTCCTCTGCTGCCTTCTCCTCAACGGGAGCTATGTCGTTGCTCTCGGGAGATTCCTTCTCCACTTTGTCACCATTCACCTGAGGAGTCTGCTCGTCTGCGATGGTGTCCATGGTCTCTGAGGCGTCCTCCTTCTGAGCCACAGAGACACCATCAGGCTGGCCAACTGGAATGAGGAGGAAGTAACACAAACATTGCACTTTGTTAAACCGATCAATATTAGATTTCAGATAAACCACTAATTTATTTAGTACTCGTTTTGCTTTACCACTCCCCAGCTTTCAAAACAGTCGCCTGATACTCTGGGACACACAAAGGTCTAATTTATAGGTATCGCATTACCTGATTACATACATTCACACCACCTTTAAAGAAAAACTGTGGGAACTAACGTGGTCTTTTTTGAGCAAAGCAGCTCTTGCAATTCCAAACAAACCAAACGCGGAAAAAAAAAAAGCAAGCGAATTCCAACCTACTGTTCTGTGGTGCTACTTAAAAAAAAAACACCTGTGGTCTTGTCCCACACACACAAAAATGTAGAAATGTGCCCACAATCTAAATTAAAGCCTCACAGCATTCTTTGGATACTTTCGTGTTGGACAACAATGTACTTTAAGGTTTCCGGGGAATGATGCAAAAAAAACCAACAACATAAAAACACATTTTGTTGGGTCATTTTTTTTTTTGTGAGAAAATGCTTAGATGCTATGTATGGATTTAACCCAGCAAGGAATGCGTGCCTATGTTATTCCAGGTTGTCCTAAAAAGAGTCTCGCTTGGCTCAGCTCAGCTAAATTGTATTTTACGTTTCCAAAACCAAACAATGAAGAGGGCTTACACCCGCCCTTTTTGAATTAAGTCCCCTTGACCCACATTCCAACACAGCGGCATGGAAGGGGACTCGCCTCCTTCAAGGAACAACACAATAGCCATCTAACCCTTGCTGTGGCCTGTGAAAACAAGAGTAAAGGGGGTGGGGGGGCAGTGGCCGTTGTGGCGGTGGTGGTCGGAAACTTTGCCAAGATTCTACGTATTTACAAAATAAAGTGACGCCCATGCGGCGTTGTGCCATCGGCGTGGACTCGGGGGTCCCCTCTCGAGTGGGTGTCGTTTCAAAATGTGTTCATCGGCAAACACGCAAACTCAACTTGCCGCCTCCCCTTAAGTAAAGTTGTAAAGTCCAGGTCAGGCCATGTGTATCTACACGGATCATAAAACCAGGAACCATGTGGATTTAACACACTGCTGGCATCTCGCCATTCTTTTTGAGCTCATTTTTTTGGTTTGTTTTACAGGCACACATACAACAAACACCCTTGGACTGATTTGATTTAGGGGAAAAAAGGGGGGTGGCTGTCGTGCATGCTTTAAATAACGACTGAACCACAAAGAAGGCTTGTGGGGTGAGCCTGGGGGTTGAGAAGGTGGATGGACGGGTTCTTTTTCTTTTGACGGAGGCAGGTGGCGGGTGGCGTTAGCCTAAAGACCCTCAACTCCGAACTTATTTCAGTGCCATTGGCGTCCAGTGAAAAGCATGCCACATTTTGTGATGAAATAAACTTGGGATATCGTGATGGCACAACTTGGGGAAACAGTCACAATTGTACCGCAGCTCCCAAATTGAATACGTTTGTAACTCTACTCCGCTCCTGGTGAGATAACAGAGGGAAGCTGACACTTGTTTATCAACTTCACCCAAATGTATGCAAATCCTTCTTTAGGATGACTCGTCTGGTGCGGCAGCAGCTATGCAAACAAAAGAAGTCAGTTAAGCAGAAAAAAGGAGGCCAACTCGGGCGCTCACCCCCCCACCCCAAAACGACAAAGAACCCCCCCCCCCCTAATCTAAGGTGTGGTCAGAGTGTCTCCAAGGCGCCACTTTGGGAGGAGGGGTTCTCATCTCATCTCATCCACAGGAATAAATCAAAAACTGCATTTGTTCCACCCAAGAAGGGCGCCTATCACTCACAATTGAGAAAGAGCTGAGGCAAGAATCAGCGCCGGGATTAATTTTATGCGACCCTCTTTTACACCAGCCCCCTCCGCCTCCACGCCCTTCTTTTATTTTTTGTGGTTTTGGACCACTGGGAATTATGATCCCACTCTAATCGAATGAAATGCTTCACATGACGAGACGATGGGAGTTGGCCAGAAGTGTGACATGACTTTAAAAAGCCGGGGGCGCAAAACCTCTGCTCATCATGCGTATGATAAAAGGCAACTGTTGCTCATCACTGGTATTATAAAGACAGATGTGGGTAGAGAGCCCCCCCTCACCCCAAAAAAAAAAACTAGGAGCACAGCCCACTGGGTCACTTGGAGTAGGTCTGGAATTGGATGTATACTACATAGGGAGAACCACCTTTGCACATAAAAATACTCCCAAAATAAAAATGCATCGCAATGTTGTTTGGACTTTTTGTGTTCAAATGACTCTACTGGCCTCTTGCATTAAAACAACACTACAGTTGTGCAACGATAAAGAGACGCACGCTACTATCCAACCACACCCTCAGGACAACAATGCCCTCAGCGGTACGCATTCCTGGAAAGATAAAGCATCGCAATTTTGGACAAATTTGATTTAGATTTAAAAAAAAAAAAAAATTACATACACCTCATTCTAAAGAATTGGACCAAATAAAATCAATTGAGCTTACCTGTTAAAGTAATTGTTCCAAGCATTGGTATAAGTCCGTCCTGCTCAAAAAAAAATCCTGTTTATTTAAAAAAAAATTAAACCCCAAAAAACTAATAAACAAGAAAATAAGGCACAATTCTTAAAACAAAACAAAAATTCTCTCTCAGGATCCCTTTCACTTGTTACGCGTTCTGCGGTTGGAGTTGCTCTTCTGCAGCTGTGTAGCCCGTGTGTGCTGAACGGGCCGCTTCGCACACATTTCAACAGACATGTGTCACATTGGGACCACCCCTGCCTCCCTCTAACGTCACCCCCCCCCCTCCTTTCTTCAGCTGTTCTGAACGAGCCCACCCCCCCTCTCCCTACCATCACCCCCCCTCCACCTTTGCAAGCGCACACACACTCCCTCTTATTGCACTTCCGCCCCTGCGTGACTGCAGCTCATCATCGTGCACTCTTTCAAGGAAGTGCCCCCCCCCCCCACTTTTTTTTTTTTAAAGTAAGAATAAAACTATTGTATGTGATCAAACTGCATGGAAAACCCAACCCAGCCACCAAATCCCTCTAACACGCAACGTCTCCTTTTCTGACCTTAATACCCATGCTGTCTCCCCAACTGGCATAGACGGGCTAACAAAAGCGGCCGAGTGTAACATTTTCTCTTTCAGGACATAACCTAACTGTATTCGCTAAGCCGCTCTTGTCTGAATGGTGACATTTTGAATGGTTTTACTGAATACACACAATCAAGTTTCACTTGAACTGTTTCATCTGGACTTGTGTGGTTTTTTTTAAAACATTCAACAGTCTGGGAAATGTGGTCAGAACTGTAAGAAAAATGTTCAAGAGCAGTGGCGAGTGAGTAAGTCACAAAAGGTCAATTATTAGTAAGGCGCAAATCTTAACCTTCGAGTTGGAAGCGAGCCCCAAATTACGGTGGCTAAAACCATGCAAGTCCCGACTAAATTTCAACCGAGTCATTATTTAGCTTGAACAAATCACAAGTCCGGGCGGCTCGGTGGACCAGTGGTTGTTAGCGTGTTGACCTCACAGTGCAGAGGTACTGGGTTCGATTCCAGCTCCGGCCTCCCTGTGTGGAGTTTGCATGTTGTCCCTGTCCGTGCCTGCGTGGGTTTTCTCTGGGTACTCCGGTTTCCTCCCACATTCCAAAAACATGCATGGCAGGCTGATTGAACAATCTAAATTGGGTTCAGTATCTTGCTCAGGGACACTTCAGCGAGCTTGCAATGGCCGAGGATTGAACCCCCAACCACTTTCCTACCGAGCCATGCCGCCTCCTATAATTGCTGACTTCAATCTGACTCGAGTGAAGTCGTGACTCAGCTTGCTTTTCATACCTCAACCCAATCGGGCTAGTTTACGCAGTTGTAGGTATGTGAGTCTTCAAAAGGGAAATTACAATGTCCCACTGACCAAAAAAACTAGCTAAGAATGGTGTTGCCGGTGGTAGTGGTGGTGGGGGGGTCAAGGTGGTAGCCGCCCTATGTAATTGCTAATGAGCCCCCTCTAAATGACTTCAATGCAAACACATTTCATTCGGCATTCGTATGAGGTGGGGTGCAGACGAGACGGAATGCAGATAAAACGCTCCCGAGTAAACGGCGGCGTAGTCGTGATGCGTAATCTTTCGCATTGTCCCCGAAGGAATGTGTTGATTTGTTAGCGCCGGTGATAGCGGCCTTTTTGAATCAAGTGCCGTCTGCGATGCGCGCCTACGGCTACCTGATGTCTCGTTTTTTTCCCCAGCATCTTTCTGACTTGCACATCCAGTGTGTGACTTCTCATCTAAAGCGGTGTCAATACGATGCATTCCACTCGGGGGGGACGTCTCCTTTTAACCCTTTCGGGGACGGCGGTTACTACAGTGGACATCTTATCACGTGATCAGGTGCATCAAAGGGTTCATTGCTTTTCATTTGAACAGCGATTGCTTGTATTTGTGCGTCTGTTCAAGTTGGTTTGAATCCCTTTGAAGCGACTCACTCAACATGACGCACCGCTGAGGCTTTCAATCCATGCAGTGACACATGAAGTAAACATGCCACTCTCCGCGAGCATTGTACAGTGTGTAGTGAGTCACGTCGCAGAGGAATGTATCCAATAGTTGATGGTGGGAGTACATGGCTTGACCCCAAAAACAATCCGCCCTATCTTCCTTTCACGTCCCAACACCCCCCCCCCCCATATGACTCATGCATGCTTAGACTTCCATACATGCTCTGTCCATTTAATTCTCACGCACACACACCGTAGCGTTGGCTACGTTTGTCTTTTCAAGTCAATGTGGGGGCCAAGACTCCACTTGGTTGTCAATGGCAGTTTCCAGTCATGATATTTTAGTCAGAAAAACTAACCATTATTATTTGGAGAAAAATAGGGCTTGTTTTCAGATAAATTGAATCTTTGCATGTCAGAATATAGTTCAGTATTAAAATACCACATAAGGGATTGGCAAGTATCGTATTGGTATCGGGCCGATACTGGCCGTATCTTAAGGTATAGGTTACTCGATGAGGCTGCCACTATCAGCTACTGAAACTTTAAATTAAAAAAAAAACCTTTGAAAAAAATTTGACATGGAATAAGTACCGGTACTCCTTGGCAGTAGATGGCGCTATACTGCGACAGTTTTGACATTTCGGCGAATCATTATCTGCGCCAGAATAAGGTGTTCAAAATTGTTGTTGTGTTCAATGAAATTTTATATATGAAAAATTACAAGTACTCCGTATCAGTGAGTCGGACAACATTTTGATGTTGCTGCTTTTCTGCTCACACAACAACAAAACATTTTGACATACCGGTAATTTTATATTATTTTATACTCGGCATGTTCGATACCACCTTTTTTTTTTCAGACCGATGCCAGTATAAGTGTGTTCTAATAAAGTCCCCAATCACCTTTAATACCATTTCCTGTAAAATTCTCTCTTCTCTCAAATTAAGTTGACAGCCTCGACACATATCTGATTTACATATACATCTACATATATGATTAAAAAAAATTTTTTTTTTTACATCCCTGCAACGACAACTTATGCTCAAACGGTTAAACTCCAGAGGATATCACATCTAAACAACCGAAACTTTGCATCCAGCGCAGGAATGTTTGAGGAGGGGTCTTGAATGGTGGGCTGGGGTGAGGGTGCGAAGAGGAATTGGAGGTGGGAGGGGTGGAGGGCTGTTAGGGCAATTTGGGTGGAGGCGCTTTGTGTTGCAATGCAATGACGGGCCATGACATCATCTAAGACTCAGGACACACAGACACACACACACACACACACACACACACATCAAAAACAGGCTCCCACTCCCCCTTTCTTGTTTAAGAAGTGTCTCGCGCACACTTATTTATTGATTGATTGATTGATTTTCATCCAGCCTTTCTATGGTAGAGATATTCACCGATCATGGTTGTGTCTGGAACACATCCCTTCGCGATACACGGACGAGAGGGCTACTCTTCCATTCAAGCCTCCAGTCGGGCCCCCTCCTCTCGTTTGCGTGTGGCCAAGAATGTCGGGCAGGAAGTACAATCATCTTTGGACATCACAAATTGCGCTTCCTGTCGCACATTTCCTCGGTTCTACTCGACTCTGGACACGATTTACACATCCGCGCACGTTTTTTCAATAGCGCGTGACGTTGTTTGGTCAGATAGAATCTGTACTGAAGTTGCGCCATCGCACTTTGTCTATTGTTGACTAGTGTCTGTGTACATGCATGTGCCTTTAAGAGGCGGAGCCTGATGGGGAGGCATGTGATGTAGGTGATTCTGGCTATTGTGATTTTAGAAATCATCTATCTTGCGTCATGCGACAGGAATAGGAGTCCGGTTCCTTCAAGGGGTATATATTTAGTCAGGCTTGCCATCTGTTGCCTCAACTTTTTCACCGCATTCCAGACATTTTTTTGCATACGCAATTTGGACAATTGTTCCTTGGCATATGTTGTCTTCTACAGTTGTTGGGATTTTTTGAAGTGGGTTGTGAAGTCTGTCCAGACTTATAAAGTATTTAGATTTTTTTTTTTTTGGGGGGGGGGGTTATCCACTTTGATAAACAAAATGTTTTTGTGCACTTTGTCATGATCAGGTACATTTTTTGCCAGTGTTTTAAAGCGGACGGTGTATGCTCATATTTCGGATAAATTAGCAAAAATTTTAAGGTTTCACTGAAACATCTGAAACATTCAAACAGGGTTTCACCAGACGACCATCCTTTATACCTTCAGGCACAAAACAAGCCGTTTAACCCCGAGTATGTGCTGGGAAATTGGTTAATGTAGGTTAATGTGTGCTGCTCCACCGGCTCTATTTCAGGACATAATCTCATTCTGTGACTTTGTCACAGTGTAACCCGGTGCTTTGGTTCTCATTAGGACTTGACTGATCTTAACATGCCATTCACTGCCACATGAGTGTATCCAATACGTATAGAAATGCAGACAAATTTCCATAACTGCAATGGATGGTGGGAGCGCAAGGCGAGGGTCTACTATAGAAGAAGGAGGGGTGGGCCACATTCCTGCTCCATTCTCTCGAGCCTCCTTGTGCCTGGGGGGGAGGTTAGGGGTTGAGGCAGAGGAGATTAGGTTTCCCTGATGCCGGGAAAGATGAGAGGGCAGACCCCGCAGATACGAGCGAGCCCTGGGGAGTTTCAGGACTTTTGATGACTTTTGTACCCCAATTGTGGAAAATACACATTGGAAATCTAATTTGGAATGCTCGTTCCATGAAATTGCATAAATCTTGTCCCCCAAAGTCTATTCTGTTTATTTGTTTTCAATTTTGTGGGGTTCCGCAGCTTTCAAGTCCATGTGTGTGATTGTTAGTTTTTTTGTCCAATCACAATTCAGTCTCTATTTGTTGCCGTGTCAATCCAATCTGCCCAGGGGGCTTCAGAATCGCTAGTGACAGAGCCTGCGACTTCATTCTACTGTATATCAGTAAATGAAGCATTTCTTTGACCAATCAGATTTATAATTCCCGCGCAAGGGCTAGCAAGCTGGCTCGATGACATCAGCCCGTTTCCCTCCCTGGATTGGTTGGTCACTTTTTTGGGGGGTGGTTCTGTTTTTGTCATGTCATTAGATAAAGATTGACTTGTGAACTGCTCCAGGTGACGTTTGCGCGTCCTGTTTTTCATCATCTTGATGGTTTCTAAGAATTGTGACATGGTCGTGTTGCCCTTCGTCGCGACGGCAGAGACTGGCAAGAAGACAAAAAGGCCTCCCGTCCAATTATTTGGACAGCCAATGATAAACAACTGCTTCCTAATAGAGGTTTCAGGTCGCGTCTTCTCCTGATGGGCATCCCTCGAGCACCCTCTTCATAACAAACGACTAAATAAAACATGCTGCCGAGACGGACAGGACAATGATGGCTCTCGTGGGACTGACTCGGTGGGTGGGACTGAGTGGCTTTTCAAGAGCTCCGCTATGAAACGGAAAACGGGAAGTCAAAGCACTCTTCGTTTCTTGATTATCCAGCCGTCCATACGGGGGGAGATAATCATAAAAGGATTCAAACCGAGCTTTGTTTGAGCGAAAGTCCTGACGCGGGGTGCAATGAGCACCGTCAGCTGGAATGCGAAAGCAATACGGGCAGAACCGCGACTGGTTTGCGTTATGGTGACGTTTCCGGCATTGGCGTGGCTTATTTGATGGGAGAGGCCGCATATTTTGGGACAATGAACACAACACTCTTGTGCTCCGGAGCCAAGTCTGAAGAAGTCCGTCTTGGAGCAGATTCATGGCCATATGACGTCTTTAGCCTACTTCCATTAATGTGATGGAGAGACAGTCCTATTAGCCAAGTCTCAAAACGCAAACATTTTAACCCTTTCATGCACCCTGTAACCCGATAAAATGATAAGCTGTCAAATTAGTAACCGCCGTCCCTGAAGGGGTTAAAAGTAGGTCTTGAAAGTGTTTTGCAGAGTTTTTGGTTTTGGAATCACACCGACAATTTTTTCACGTACAACTTAAAACGTTACTAGCCAGTTGAGTAAGTAATATCTCCATCAAATGGCTCAGCTCGCATTGAAACAGTTCCAGACCGCCGCACTGATAATTGCTGTCCAGCAGGCCTGCAAATTGATTTAACTGTCAGCACATCGGCCCAACAAAAATCACAGAGTCAGCACCCCCTACCCGAAAAAAAATCTACATCTGTCCAATTGCGCAGCCTGCAAGCCATCAGGGAGGGATGCTCAACTCATTCCATCAATGACGTCATTCTTTGGACTCGCTCCGTACACATGAACTCATCAGGCTGCAGTCACTCTCCTCCTTTGCCAAAAAGCATCTCACAGACCTCAATCAAGAATGTGTCCTCTTTTGTTATTCATTATGTTCCATTTTGTCCATAAACTTGTAAAACCTATAAAACCGTCAACTCCATATTTAACGCTGCGTTCCGCAAATCTGGGATGTTGGAATTTTCAGACCTCCGACTTAGAAAAGTACAATAGCATGCCACTCAAGTGTTGCTGTTTGTGGAGTTCAAAATTGTGAACAATCAGCAGTGCTCGATTTTACCAAAGTGCTAATATCACTTTTTACAGATTTAGATATAAATCGGATTGATCATTCGCGTTATTTAGCAGTAGCCCAGTCCATTCAGACTCTACTTTTGGAAGCAGCCACGTGTGAGGAATTTCAAATTAATAATGAGTGAAATAGTTTTCCGTGACATAGGTAAATCGGCTGTTTGCATTTGGATGGAGGATTTGATTTCGAGCATAGAGGGTTTGAAGAAAATCTGAGCGCTCAAGGCGTTGTGGTGAAGCGACCTTGTCGAGTGGCGTTATCAAAGCAATGAGTTTTACATATGCTGCCCCGACATACATGACGAAAAGCAAAATATTTTCACAATTTAGCATCATCCATCTGGCAAGTAAAATCGGTTCCAAAAAATATTTGAAGATTTGCTTGGCTTTGACCATCCCGTGGAAATTGGCCCTAAAATGACCACTTGGAACAAAATGGAAGACAAAGAGACGAAGCAATTTAAAAAATGAATGTGATGTTTTCGGTTGGCTTTTTTTGAGGTCCTTTTGATGTGCTGCCTTGTCTTTTTGTTGTGTTTGGCCGTTATCAGGTAGACTGCATTTCCTGTCTCCCACAGTGACAGTTTATCGACTTCCAGACTGGAGATACCAGTAGGACCGGGATGCCTTTCACTGTCTCCCATTGTGTCAATAAGCGCCCTTTCCTTTCATTCCCTGTGATCCTCTAGCGGCAGCCTTGAAGCTTTTTAACAAGCTCGCCGATTTCGCATGCACAGAAAGCCGTTTGGGCGTTTATGCCACATCCACATAAAGGTTTAATTGCTAAATGTTAACTACTTGAATTTTATAATGTTACGAGTATGATTTGAACAACTTCAGATTAAAAAACACTTTTTTTAATGGTATGAAAGTCAAGTCGACGTGTAATAATCGCTGACAATGTATTTTCTTTTCATATTTTAAATTTAATTGAAGTGACAAAGCTAGCAGTAGTTGACCTTCTACTTAAAATAGTTATCTTCTCCCACCGTAAGTGGAAACTGCCTGTTACGGGCCATGTTAGCCTGCTATGCAATATTCGGTGCTACGTTAGCTTAGCGAGCGCTAGCATTCAAGACCGTGAGTCGTGCTCACGTTAATGCGTCCTAGTTAACGTGCCTTGTGTTTTTAAAACACAGTGATCTATTTAAGGGCATGTGCTCCCTCTAGTCTTCACCACAATGTCGTGATGACATTTCATATTAACGATGACGAGAAAGTATTTCATGGGTGGATTACAGCTGGCTTCGTGTTGCGCTTCTGCCAAAGGTATCGCACAATGTTTGGGCCCAGGCAGTCGGATTGATTAAAGTGAGAATTATAAACACGTGTCAGGAAACGAGAGGGAGAAACCTGAAGGTCTTGAGTCTAATACTGATATTTAGAACGTTCATCTTCGTGACATTTCTGAAGATTGAACATGTTGAACTTGGACAGAACGTAATTCCCAAATGAGACTATTATTAGGGTAGTCTATATTGCTAAATTAAATAACAACAGTAAGTACTTTAGCGACATGGGAGGTGTCCTGGCAGGTCTACGACAGTATGGGATATGGGGTTGCCATGGCAATGCTTGTTGTAATTGACTGGAATCTTGCTAGCTATACAGTGAACCCGTTTACTGCAACTTGTGTTTTTATAATGAAAATCCCCTACAAAAAGGTCGACTAGCTTAATGGTAACATATGAGATGAAACCCCAAAAATGGGCGTCATTGTCACCTCATCCAATGTGAAGCCGCGCGTGAAAAAGAGCGCGTCGGGTTACTCTGTCAATGGACAGCGCCGCTTAATAAAATAGCTTATTAAAGTGCTTATTTGAAAGCACGGTATGTGACATTTCTCTGCGTTTTAAGTCGTGTTGGGTTACCGCTTTCCCTTGGGCCTCGGCGTATTATGAAGTACGCGGGCTTGCTTTGCGCAGGGCCCGGGTCACGGCCTGTTAAATATTTAGGGAGGGTGTATACACGTCCCTGCGGCCCTCCCAGATAGCGCTTGACACAATAGCAACGGCAAGGATAATAAACATGTGCAGCTGCGGGGACGAAAACCACAGGTTGAGGATGGAGGCGCGCAATCTTCAGAAATTGGACGCGTTAATCACGACTCACATATCCAATACATCTTTTTATACTTGTACAACCTTTAGTTTTAGACCTTTCTCTCTCTTTTTTCTTTTTAATGCGTAGACCTTTTGGCCATTCCACACAAGGAAAACGCAAATTTGTATTTCAATAAACATGTAAAAACAAACACCCCCAAGAATGTCCTCAAAGTTTGCTCACCCTAAATCCTCTGCACATACCTGTGCAACAAAAAAAAAAAGTCAATCACAATACAGTGTACCTTGCATACATGAGGTTCGGGACTCACATCTTAACCTACCTGTGGAATATTTTCAATATTTTTTTTGAAAGTAGTTCTCATTTTTATTTCCTTTTTTTGTGGATAATGTGGACGTTGAAATCTGATATTTGGCGGTATAAAATCACAATAACAGACCCGCCCAAAATATCATCCGATTAAACCGCCAGCCAATTAATCGGCCAGGCCACCGTTGAAACTTTACAAGGAAAAGTGTGGCTATTAAAACCTTTCAATGGTCCATGCAAGAAAAATGTTCCATTCACCCTATTACAAGAGAATGATGTAAAACGTTTTATAAATAAACCAAAATGTGTGTAGAGGGATTAGTGAGTCAATCTTGCACTACTGTTGCACGCAAAACTGCAAACACAAACACACGTACACACCTTCTGTCAGTGTGTTGTCCTCCGAGTGTCCATTCAGACTAGTCAGGCTGGAGACTTGTCCATTCTTTTGCAGGGGCTGAAAGAACAGGAAGAAATATTTCTTTATTTTAAAAAAAACATGACATTTTAAATCTATAGGGGAATTGGTCAATTTATCTTGGCAGGAGACTAAAGCAGGGGGAAACGAACTCTGGTTCCTCAAGAGCCAAAGCAAACAATACGGGATACATATGTGCAGATACAGAGGTGCTCAATCCGCAACCAAAATCGTTAAAATATTTTTTTTTGACAAGTGTGAGTATTTTGAAATAGATATTTGATGTGGATTCCATTTGTTGCGACCCCACCTCTAATATTTTATTCCAGATGCCTGGGAAGTTTGAATATTTATGACCTCCGATTGGAGACAAAACATCTTCGGAATGCTGCCCGATGGTAAAGAACAAGTAGACGGTCCCTGACCTCATTGAGAAATCGCAGGGATCTACTGTGATGTAAACGTATGCGAATGTAAAATGCCATTGATTAAAACAAAGATATTGCAACATGGTGTCCTGAGTATCCCCTGTGGCTACAGCCGATATGGATGGGTGTGCCACAAGGCTCCATACTAGTTCCACATACAATATTTTGACATTTGTCACAATTGCCTAGTTTTACCATGAAAAACTAGCTTGGTTCCACATGGCTTG
The DNA here is from genome assembly GCF_025434085.1 of Hippocampus zosterae. Lineage (NCBI taxonomy): Eukaryota > Metazoa > Chordata > Actinopteri > Syngnathiformes > Syngnathidae > Hippocampus > Hippocampus zosterae. The sequence continues at coordinate 6,391,087 of NC_067469.1, forward strand.
CTACTATGTCCAATTACTTTGTCCTGTATACTGTAAATATTAAGTTATTTGGCATTACGATTGTAAAACTTGATAAGACTGACAGGGGATCCTGTCAGTCCCATCATACTAAGTTTCGAGATTACAAATGGCGCCCAGCGAACTACATATGGTGCCGTCATCACGCACCACACACGCACACACCCTTATTAATGCAGGCTGGAATAAACACAGCGGTACATTCCACAACCATTAAGTATGTTGGTTCCTGTGGCAAAATGACAAAAACTAGGCTGAAAAAAGGGATCTCTATTGGATCATGCTGATAGAAGCAGCAACAGCCTCTTTTTCTTTATGAACACACACACAAGTACAGCAAGTTAACAAGACACAGCCCAACTCCAAACAGCCTTATCAAATGAGTCAGAGTGTTTCCTCCTGGCAGCGAGCATCTCTGAGTGACAGTTGCACAATAGTCAGACCGCGGAGTGGAGAGGCAACCAGAGCCTCCCCGCAGGCATGCTCATTGAGCTAATGGAACACTCGGCATACAAACTCTTCCAGGAAATACGTGCAAAATGACACCTTGCAGGAAACACCCTGCTCGGGACAAATGGTAGCGGGGGGGCGGGGGGGGGTGCGGGGGGGGGGGGGAAGCTAAATGATGGGAATGCTTCATTTTCATTTGTGCAACATTGTGGCGACTGACAGCCAGTGATGGCAACTAACAAAGTTGGGGCACTCATAAATTAAGGTCCAACTGTAAAATATATTTTATTTACGTTCCCAAATAAGAGCCAACCTTCAATTTTGTAAATCCTCTGCTTTATCCCCATCAACTCCCTTGAAAAGTTTCCAAGTTTGAAAATTCCCTGAATTTCGCAACCTTCCCGTCCCCTCTGAAAATTGTGGTCCTTCCCAAGCCATCAGCACGTCCGATCAGATCGGCTATGTGATCTATCTGGTGCACCTTTGGACCTGCGGCGACTCCGTCCTGCCCTAGTCCACCCCATGACTTTCATTCCCAGGATTCCTTGCCCCCCCCCCACCCCATTTTCCAACATTCCAAAGATTCCCCCCTCCAACACCTGACTCTGCTCACTTTGTCAGCTCATATCATCCAAATGGTTGCTCCTACGTCCCCTAAGGCATATCTTTAAGGAATGATATGGGCAAATACTTGACATTAAGTATATCTACAATTAAAAAAAAGCATCCACACTTTTTTTTCGGTTTGGGCCAAATGTTTTGTATCATCCCCATCACACAATAAAACATTGACAAGGCTTTAAATTGCTTATACTTAATCTTATGCTACTTAAATGAGTAAAAGAATACAGCTTTCATCCTTAGGACAATCCCGTTTGCCTTGATCACGCTTATGACCTAAAAGTGAACCGAGCCAAAAAACTTGACGCCGAATTCTCTTGTCAGGCAGAAAATGCAGCGGCTTGGCAGCCATTTGAGCATTTTTTTCTCCCGTCTCAGTGGCTAACGTGGTACGCCACAAAGAACGAAAGACAGACTTGACAGTTAACATCTGCTCTCGGAGGAAGAAAACAGGGTGGTTCTTTCAACACTTGTGACTTATTTTGAAAAACACACAACTTTTGTGTCGTGATATTGCAACCGTATTTTTGTTATGGGATGACTCCCCCCCCCCCCCCCCCACTGAAATCTCAGAAAACCGCAGCTGTATTCTTATCACAATATTCCCCCCCGCTGGAACTATTGATTGATGTCCTGGGGTAATGACACTCCAGGTCTCCAAGTAATCCTCCTAACACTGACTGATACTCGGGAATCCTTCCAGCCGAGAGCATCAAACGAAGAGGTGCACCGTGTCGCAAAATATCCATGATACGCTTCCATTGATTCCGCCGCACTGAGATGTGAGCACCGCAAGACAACGATCTCTTCTATCATCGTACTCTTCTCTCGCTGCTTCCATTTCGTCTGTCTTTGATTGAGCCGGGCCTCATTCGCTTCTTGGCTACAGCCGCGGAGACGACCGTCTGTCTCCGAAATCACTCGGCAAAGGCCGGCAGAGGAGATTTATATCCCCAAAGGCAAACAATGAAGTGGGGAACGCTAATGGAAAGCAAGAGGGCAGCGGTGAAATGCTCCGTTCTAACAACATGAGAAGAGCTGGGGTGTACTATAAAATATATACATATTTTTTTAAAGGAGTAGGTTAAATGTTGAAATGTGCTTCCCACCATTAGCATGGTTGTTAGCATGATTGTTAGCATGGCTGGCAACCATTTAACACATCATCAGCAAAGCTTTTTTTGTGTGTGTAAGTATTTAACATTATTTAGCTGTAGTTTAACGACAATTATGACTGGTCAGAAAAGGGAAAGCGAAATATTTTTGTCACCATAGCTTTTCCCTTATTAATGTTGCCTAATGCTAATTAATGCTAATCTTCAAAGAGTCTTCAGTTTATTCATCATTTTCTTTGCTTTTTTTTTTGGAAGAGTAGACCATATAGAAAAATTTTAATCAAAAAAATATATAAATACTGTATATTTTGTGGATGAAGTAATGTTTGAGCACAAAAGTATTAGCTTTCATTGCCAGGCTATATGCTTGACTCTTTGGTACTTATATTTTCACAATGTAAAAAATCCACACGTGTACTGTATTAGAGTAGAACATAAATAACAGCAAAGAAAACCATTTTATCTCACCTTTAGCATGGTTGTTAATGTGATCTTTCAAGCTGTTCAGATCTGTCCGCAAAAGACGCAAATAGTGTTGCTGCTCTCGTGCGTGCACGTTTGTTACATAAGTGTTCCTTTGATTCTTTGTTGATTTGTAATGAAGTTTGTACTTCTCCAACACTGTCACAGCGGCAGGTTGCGTATAAATATTCCACTGTCAATCTAGCAATATATTCTGTTTGTTCATCCTGAAAATTGTGTGTCTGTGTGTGTGTGTGTATTTTGAGGAGATAAAACAATAATTGTAGTTTAAATGAAAAATGTCTTTGCAGACAAAAAAAAGAAAGAAAAAGTTCAAGCTCACTCACTGCCTCGCGTCCTCGCTCGATTCTACTCACCCCTACAAGCCACCAATCTATGATTACAATCTATTAGCACTGACCTACATACAAAGTAAAGATGAAAGCCTGACAAGACCACTGAAGAGCACTTTCACGTTTTCCACGAGCTATTAACCCCAAAATGCAGCTCTAAGAAACACCCGATTGTGAATTTTGTTGTATTAAAACCATTACTAGTTGTATTAAAAGTATTCCTTTGCTAATTCAGGATTCCCTTTCAGGACTTTGAAGTTGGGCTTTGAAAAAAGGCTTTCAAACAAAACAAAAAAGCATCGATTTAGCGTGACTTGCTAATAAGATTTGCGCTTTGAAGTACTTTTCGATGAAAAATTTAACATCAAATAGCCACGTAAGTGTTTTGATATCACGAGGACACTTGCGATTCAAAATTTGTCCTCAGAGTGCCATAGCGCTGACCCTTCATGACATCACAATTTCTCCGTCCTTTGATAGGATGTTTCGAGCAAAACGTCCCAGCATGTTGAATCCGTCCACATTTAATCATCAAAATCTATGGTGAGACGCATTTTACGATTAAAAAAAAATATTCTTAAATACTGTGAAGTGATCCAGATGATATACATGACACAGCTGCGTGCCGTTATATTGTGTTTTTGAGAGCGAGAGATGCAAAGCAAACGGAGCAAACACCTGTCACAGTCGTGCTCTACCTACATCAGTGCCGCTAACCCTTGAACCCCAAAGCCTACATACCACCCACCGCTTACTTGTCTGCTTTTCATCACCGGCTTGCCTTTATGTGGGCCGCACTTGAACAGCAAACAACAACAGCCGGGTCGCAGGAAAGACCCCCCCCTCCCAAACCCCCCCTCGGGACACTGTGCTAATCGTGACCGCTGGCCAGTGTTTGACCCCAGGGGGGACTGCTTCTCTTACGGGGCTTAAATAACAAATACGGACCCATTTCTTGACCCTCCGAGAATCTATGAACACATGATAGGCATCACATGAGTGGGGGGGAAAAGGAGAGACAACTGATTAAAAGCATGCTTTTAATTAGACCAGACATCTTGTTTTGGATGCCTGGAGGCCACAGAGGACGTACTAAACGAAAAGTGTTACAACAGAAATATTTATGCGGAAACCAACGCTATGTTGGTTTCATTTAAAAGGATGGAAATGGGAAGGATGAAATGGCGTTTTTTGGGGGGGGGGTGGGGGGAAATAATAAAACAGTTGTATTTATAAAACAGCATGCCTTGTAATAGACATAATGTGAGACAATCTCATAAAATAACATTTATCAGCCTATTACGAAACTAAATTACATGTTCATAAATGACAACACAGGAAAATTATTGAAATGTTTTCAGAAGATATTTTGCAATGATACCAATTTTATTTCAGTTAATTTAATCTAATTTGATGAAAGATAAATGTAACAGGCTACATGGAATGAATTTTTAAAAAAAGTTGAAAAATCTTTTTACTTCTGTATTTTGAATGATGCTTTTATTCACTTGAAGGCAATTCAATTCAATTTGAATAAAGATGCATTAATTCTGTAAATTGCTACGGTAATGAAATAAAATGATAGTGATATGCTATTGTTTATATCTCAAGAAGAGAACGCACTAACAAAAATGTCATTTTATATTGAACAAATACTGTCTGTTATACAGTTTATAAAACACTAGGATTTACAGGATCTTGATGGGGGGGGGGGGAAGAATACTGCATGTATTGAATCTATATGTGCATTTTTTGACCATCTGGAGATTCAAAATGCATTCCTCTGCAAAATTTCGTGCTTTTTCCATCAAGTAGCACTCATGAGTCATGAGTGGACGAGTATCATAAGAATATACAGATGTTCATATTTGGACATGATTTGTGAACAGACATCTGGCGACTTGGTGGATGTAATCTGTTTAGTTTTTCAATAGATCTCGACCATCTCCGATGGTTCAAAATAACGGAACCTGCTTTTTTTGCACATGCTGCGAGGCGCTCGTAGAGTTGGCGCAAATGTAGTACGGTTTGAGTCGCTTGAAAGTTAAAAAACTAAAATAAAATTGGCACCTCTGCAGAGGCGCACGCCTCAGACATTTTTTAGGGCTGACAGATGAGAGTAGCCACGCCCACCCGAATACTGACTGCTCAGCTACGAAGCAGTACAGCACTATCAAAGCCATGACTCATCCTTTGTCCTTGAAAAATTGCTCAACTCCAATTGGCGCACACACACACACACACCCACACACACACGCACAAACACATACACACACACCACCATCCACTGTGCTCAGTGAAGCTTTTGACTGCTGCATCAGGACCATAACTGATGAAATATGGATGTGCATAATAGAGAAGCAAGGGATGGGCCCGAACTAAAACATCCACCACCACGAAGGTTCCAAAAGAGTAGCTTCATTTAGACAAAGGTAGTGCTTTGCTGCCATGTTGTGGCATCTCAGCGCCAGGGACTATGTTGAGATAAGTGGAGGAGCTTCATTCAGATGAACGCCGAGCTTTGTTGTTAATTTGTGGTGATTTGGTGCCAACGGGCAGTGTTCAAGTGAGTTGAGGAACTTCATTTTGACAAAGGTAGTGCTTTTCTGCCATCGTGACACCAAGGGACTACCTAACGTTTTGCCGTTTTGTCATGCGAAGCATTCGCTCCAAGCTAGAGGCCATGCAAAGCTACCGAAATGCTTACGGAGTCATGAAAGGCAGCATCAGATCAAAATACTGACGCGGCAAAGTGTCGCCGTCACAGTGATTGATCAGGTCTGAGCTGCTGCGAGCGGCCTGTTGGGCGGAGCGTTTCTCTCGAGATCACTGACTGATACTGCATTGCCTCAAAAATATGCCACAAAAGCAAGACATCACAAATCTAAAACGTCATACTGGTTTGCGATCCAAATATCCATCAGTTGAGTAATTAAAACCCTTCTTGGGTGAGTAACAACAGTGCGGTACGAGTCTGAGTGGAGGCAATCATCAGTTTTGTATTTATCATGACCCCGCACACATCACATGAGTTTTATCCACTTTGCGACTCCTTGTGACAGTTTGCGTACACGTGTTGGTTGCATCTAGGTGACAAGTTTAATGGCCCCCAGGCAAGGGTGGGGCAATCGTGTTTCTCTCGGCTGCAGTGTCTCCAGTATGTGTATGTTTTGTTTTTGGGGGTTGGAATTGAACTCTGCACTCTGAGGTCGACTCACTAACCACCTGCCTATACTAAGTCTACATTACAAATATAAATCTCCTCGCGGAGCCCTTTTTCAATTCCGTTGTGAATTTCATACATGTTATCTAATTTTGATACTTAATTAGAGGCTTAATTGGACATTCAATGTAGTGACTAATGATCTAGGAAAGGAGTTCAGTCCAGACAGACTAAATGGAAGGAAATCAGACGGCGGTCCATCTTTTGATGCCGTTTGTAATGCCAATTTGGGGGACATGCCAGCTCATTAAAGAGGAATGGTTGGATCCAAGATGAACTGGATTTTGTCAGGAGATCAAGTAGCGGTAAATGCCAAAAACAGAGATGCCGATATTGGCTGTGTGGCAGCACCAGAGTATGTTAATTGTGTTCCGAGTGTGAATCGGCGACTGTGGCTCTCCTGGGCATCACATTCAGAAAGTAGACTGTAAAAATCTATTCGCAACTAGTGGTGTGCACAAATGTCATGGGAGGGCAGTGAACTAGTTGAACCTTGGCTACTCGTGAGCCAAAACTGCATTAGTTGACAACTTGTGATGTAACTTTCCACTCGCGGATGTCAACTAGCACAGTTTTGCTTCACTAATAATATGCAGTTGTCCTTCTAGTCCGCCAAGGTAGTAAGTATCCAAAAACGTTCCCGGTAAGACAAGTGGCAAGCTCTGCTCTGCTGTACTTATTCCTCCACTTTCGCTCAGTTTTCAACACGCCCCCCCCCCCCCCCACCACCACCATTTTCACTGACCCAGGAGAACAACGGCGTGATTCATGTGCCTCTCCTACGTGATGTTCTCTTCATTCTATCTCTGCCCCCTTCCTCTCGCCCACCCAAAACACCCCCAAGCCCTCCACACCGCATCCTCCGCCTCACACTGGTTCCTTCCTCTTGTTTTGGGCCGGCGAACACAGGGGGGCCCCCGGCTGGGCTTGTCCCCTGTCACAGCCCAGCCTCAATGGTTCCTCTGTTTGACCCCCCTCCACCCTCCACACCCCCATCTCTACTAAAGAAGATAATAAGAGCCACAGTAGCGTCTGATCAGCCGCCACTCATTATACAGGAACGTTGTGGGTTTTATCGCCGTACATTACGTTACATAAGAACCTGAAATTCCACTCACGGCGATTTTTTATTTATTTATTTTTTTGCGGCACGGGTCGGCCAAAGCACAAGCGCAATGTTGTTTCAGGACACGGTCGTGTAATTACAAGTGGGCAGAAAGTGATAACAAGGAGCAGATAACACAATGAAATTAAGTCGGTTGGCGTTTTCAACTGCACTTGTCTTGTTGAAATTACAGCTTGAGAGTTAATGGGGACAATTAAGATGACAGAATGATGATGACATAAATCATAAGAGTGTTAAACTACGTACGCTGAAAAACCCTTTTGTCTTTTGACACTGAATTGTTTATTTTGTGGAAAATGCTTTTTGGTGGGTTCTGTTATCTACTTTTCCATTGTAATGTCATTTAAATAAAAATCAGCTAGCTTAATGCTAACGTGCAATACGAAATGCCATAGACTGGCTAACTATAAACCTTCACACAACTGCTACCTTAACACACCTGGAGCATCAACAAACCAAGCACACGACAACACTTGCCAGGACAACAATCGCAATGGAAACATTTCACTCATCCGGTCATACGTCCGATGATGTCATCATTATAGGTGCTCTGATCGGTTTGGTCATAGCGCGACTTATGATCACGCCTAGCACGTGTAAGCGATATGGGTACCAAGAAGACAGGCTCGAATATTCAAAGTATTTAGATTGTGTACAGATGTGCGGCTCTTTCACAGCTAACACCCATGCCCGAGATTAAGTGACAAGCATCCTCACGTTGACATCATCGCAACTAGAAAGTCAGCCAAGGTTGACCTTTTCCCCAAAAGAGATTTGTTCTCACTTGAACACCCCTGCCCCCTTTCAGTAAAGAAGAAAGCGTCTGTATGTGTGTGTGTGTTTTTTAAGTCACTCATGTACTCTCCTACAAGTCTCAGATGCTGACTTAGTTGCACCTTGCTTGCTTGCGGTTATATATTGCGTCCTCCACCCTCAATAGCTGATTTCCTCTCAGTGAAAACTTCCTGTAGCACAAGCGTACAACTGCATCCTCTCGTGTTGTATTCGGTACAAAACCACACTAATTGCAAGACAACGTGGTGACACACCGAGTGTGCCTTCAACTTGATGCCTTCAAAAAAACATGAGATACAGTATTTGATGAAGTTGTGCTACATTTTTGGTACGGTACTGCCATAATGCAACGTGTGGGAGCCTCGGCTGGTTAATCAAACTCTTAAAGTGGTTTGAGGTGGCAAGTTATGAGAAGGCCGAGCATTGCTGAAATTCCTCCATGCAAGTGTGGAGGATATTTATTGAGTGGATGTCAGATACTCATTTATCTTTCTCAAACTTTTGTCATATGATGCAGACTTCATCCAGCCTCCATAATTCACTGGAATTATCTTTTTTTTGGGGGGGGGGGGGTGTCAAATGGGACTTTTCGCCTCATTAAAACCACTAATGGTTTAATTTGAACTGACCTGAGATGTTGAAGAACTTTTTATTGTACATACTGAATGGGGCAAAATTTGTATAGACTCATTTTGTCAGTTATATTCAACAGTTATCAATGCTACTGATATTTATTGTCCACACTGTATGTCCGGAAACAAAATTCGCAAGGAGGCATGTGATGGTGCCGGCTATCAAGTTAATTAAAACTAGAATGATCTTGGAATTCTGTTCTTAAAAAAAAAAAAAAGAACTGACAATTTTGTGATGACAATGATGATTCAATGACTTGATTTCATGCAGAAAAAAAAACAACAACGTGGCGGCGATCGTTCAAGACGTGGAAATGCAGCTCGAAGCTCCACAACCATCACTGTGTCATTTGACCTTTCAAGGAGACGCAACCAAGTGTGACTATTTGACCGTCCGCCTATAAAAAAGTCAATAGAAGACAATATGAAGCGTGAAAAGAGCAGGTGGCAGTGGTGGAAAGTAACAAAGCACAAATACTCTGTGGTTGTACTGAAGAGGCCCTCTAAAGTAGACGTGTTTGTTCTTAAATACAGTTTATGAGTTCTTTTGTCATCTCTGGAGACAGAAGTGTGACTTTGTGAACTACCACCCATAAAATAAAATTTAAAAAAGTCAATAGAAGAAAAAATGAGGCGTGACCAGAGCAGGTGGGATAAAAACAAGTCAATACATCAAGGAGAATTAAATATACGAGACGAGGTGCGAATGGAGCTGGTGGTACAAACACACGGTCATTAGCGACCGCTTCCCAAATATTCCTTTGCACAACGCTGAGCAATTTACACCGGGGTTAGAGTGCTGAGTCAGACACTAGATCACATGCACTGAAACACGTCTTGGAGCCATGAGGTTAGAGTTCATGCAAAGCCATAAACAAAATGCATGAGCTAAAAAGAAATCTGTGTATGGTTCTTTTGAGCCAAGATGGACGGTGCAGATCAATTATTCATGTTTTTTTAAGTCCAATTCTGAAGTCATGAGCTTAAAAATAGGCCTCCGTGATTGCAATTGAAAGCTTCTCACAACAACTGAAGATGAAAAGTATTTGTTTCCATGGATTTATCTGCTAATTTCGAGGTCAGGTTTTTGATATTATTGCACAAAAACCAAGGAAAACCATGGAAAATTCTCACTTTACATTTTGGACCTCAGATGTGAATGCCTTTCTATCTTGACACTGATAGTATTAACGTATATATTAATCTGTTTTTACATCGTATTTGACTTTGAGGTTACTGTGAATGCTTTTTATATCTATACATAGAAATGTAATTTTAGCACACTATATAAGCATTAATTTACACATCTGAATTATTGCATGTTATTGGTGCCCAAAGCTCCAGAATGACATTTTCTTTTTTTAAGAAGGAACATTTATTTCACAAACTCCAAATAGTTGAAAAATTGGTGTAGCACCAGAGACTTGTGTCCTAAATCTGTTTTTGACTGTTCTTCTCAGCATGACTCAGCAAAAAAAAAAATACTGCGTCACAATTCAAGCAAACACATGCCAGACAGTGGCTTAAGGAAAAGTGAAGATTTAAAATGTGGTTTGAAGAAAGAAAAAGAAAAAAAAGCAAGAGGCATGACGTACCTTGCTGTCGAGGACACAGCCTCCCTCGGCCGCTGAAGCATCCTTCTCCTCCTCGCTCGCGGTGACGTCCCGCTGCGCTGAGCTTTCTGCTCCCATGGCCGTTTGACGGTGCTTGTGTGGCGGCTTGCCTGGGGAGTCGAGTCGGCACCCCACCCCCACGTCCAGAAAAAAAAGAAAGGAAACAAAAAAACAACAGACTGCAAAAAGTGCGATCTGTGTGCTGAGTAACCGCACCGGAGTATGGTGACCTGTAGGGATGAAGTGGGGGAGAGAGAGAGACAACCCTTTTACCGCACCTTCCTCCTCTTGCCAGAATCACATGAGGTTCCACGCCTTGCAGCATCACTAAGGTGCTGATGGGATGATATACTCACTCGCACAATGCAATACAATTGGTTTGAGAGGAAAAAGTAAAATACTCTCTTTGGTCAGAGTACAAAAACGTTTGACATGTCATTTAAAATTAATAAAGTACTTGCTTTAAAATAGAAAAAGGACATCACGGTTTTAAAGAGCCACTGTTGTGGAGAGAAATATACATATTAAAAAAACGTATTTTCTATTCAAAGTTGACATTAAGCTATCGTGGTCTTTCTTTAATGTGTTAGCAACAAGCTATCGGTGGTCTTTTGTTTATATGTTAGCATTAAGCTAAGGGGGCCTTTCTTAATATGTTAGCATAAAGCTAACAGGGCTTTAGCTAGCTTATGTTAGCATTAAGCTAGCAGGGCATTTCTTTGTGTTAGTAATAAATAAAACACGGTCGTGCGGTGAAACAGCAGACCAGGTGAAAAAGAATAAAAAGGCACTTCAGGCAGGATTCAGGAAGGAGATTTTCCAGTTTTCTTTATTTTCAGGAGTTACAGGCGACCAGTTTTGAGCAGACCACGTGTAGCACTGCTCTCCAAGTTGAAATGTGCACCTTTCTTCCATCCAAAATCCACAAAGAAACATCATTTTTAATATTTGTCTTTCAAAATCATGACAAACACCCTTTCTTCAGGATGTTGTTTCTTTGTTTTAAATATACAAAGTTGGTTTTCTTTGGTTTGGTGGTAAACTTCAACTGTGAGTGGCTGATTTCACTGCCAATCACAGATTAAATCTCCACTTTGCGTTTCCCCAATCAAAGTAAAAACACTGGCTGAAAGACACGGCACAAATTTCGAAAAATTCAGGTCACTTTTATCTCAAGGCACCGATATGCAATACAGGTGAGTCGCAGCATACTGCGTGTAAACAAGTCGTTAACTTTTCGAATGTTGAGTGATTTAAAGGTGATATTTTCCACCACATTTCAAAGCCATGACGGTCGCACCTTGTCAAGATGTCTGTCATCCATTCAAGAGGGTTAAAAAACACACATGCATACAGAGAATAAGCCATTGCTGCACGACTGTAAGCGCATTCCTTGCAGTCACGACTGTAGTTAAGTGTCAGATCCTGCCCAGTGCGCACATACACACAATAACAGAGTGTACAGATGTGGAATGCTACCGATGACAGACAAGCGTAAGCGCACGATTTCCATGCTCACAACACACGCATCTTATCCTGGAGGAGAAAGAAAACAACGTTAGTGACAAGAGCAAATCGAACCGCCCTTCGTCACAGGGGGATTTTAGGACTCACTCCGAGTAGGTGAAAATCTGAGATACAACAAATAAAAACTGCAGTTTCATTTAATAATTAAAATCGGATTTGCTAATGCAATAGTTAATGAACTTTGAAACATCCGCTGCTGTAAGTAACACAGATGGAGCATCTACACAGAGTGTACAGAAATATCACCAGGAATTATTTTCCCTGCTCTGCGGGAATGATCTTTTCTGTCGCTTCTTCTTCCGCTTATTTAAATCGCATCTTTGCCGGTAGACGCAAGGACTGCCCGGTATTTTGCGGCTCAAATAAAAGCGCACAACTCTGAATTTGGATTTTCTTGTACAAATAAAAACAAAACAAAAACACACCAAAAAACTATCACTTAATCTGCGATATAGTTGCGGTTAACTGCACATTTGCAGGAAAGGCACACAGGGTCAAGTAAAAACAAAAACACAATTTCAGAAGTAAATATATTTCTCAAATCACCATGCAATTGAATTGTCATAATTAATGTAGTCACTGAGATTATTTTAGAAATGTATCGCCCTTGATGAAATATAACATTCAATATTACATACATTAGCGATTGACTCCATCGACCATGTGATTGGAGATACTAACGTTTGCAATTGTGACCCTGTCAAATAATATGTAACAGCATAAAGACTGGAGCGAGATTGACAGTGCCATTTCAGCATGGTTACAGCCACTCCAGCAGGAGACAAAAAGTTGCTCCACGTATAACGCAACTTGTGCGTGCAACAGCTATTTGGTTATGCGCCCGAGTCATGTTAAAAGCTCGCAACCGCTAAAAAAAAAAAGGAGCATTACTTCATAGACCTGCGAGTAACTATACAAACAAGATTAGGAAAAAAAACCACCTGAAAGTAGAGGTTTGCGAAGATAGGTGAAAAGTATCCGGATCGCGTCATCTTTGGCATATTACACACACACTGCAAAGACAGCGTATGAAACCCAATTTGCGATATGAGCTGCTGGAAGTAATTGCAGAGCGCTTCCCATCAGTGATGAGTCTTGATGGGACACGCAGTGCGCATCCTGAGGCCTGGAAAGAGAAACAGGATGACTCATTTAAAACCAGCTCATGTATTTGTGCGTGCGTGAATGATGTTGCATCTTTAAGTCAATTGTCTCCTCTCTTGTATGCGCGCGGGTGATTCAACAGGATTGGAACTGGTCCAGAATCGAGCAAAGACTGATGTAGAGTGAGTGAAACATGATGGAAAAGATCAATAATGTTCCCGGGGCCCAAAACAACCTTTCAGCTGATGTGTTTTGAGAAGGACAAATGCCTCAACTGACTCACTCCTTCAGAGCATTCTTGGTCATCGTGGCCAGTTCCCGTAAGAAGAATGAATACATTTAAGTCCCATTTCTACCAAGTACACAAAAAGTTAGGGAGATCAGGATATTAAAGTTGTTACAGATGTACCATGTTGCATTTGGATTCTTTGTTTCATTCATTTACAGTATGGTGCGATGTGCTATTTAGACAGCGATGACCATCTGTTTGGTTTTGTTTTTTTACCAAATGGTGGAAAAACTACCTTGGGGTGGGCACATTTTGTGCATTTAAGGCTCACATTTGAGATTTAAAATAGATGTCAAATGCCAAAATATAAACCAGTGGACTGGACTGTCAGAGTTTACCATTCTTAACCCCACTGCGGAAACTGAACAGCATCGACCATTTGGTCGCAAATGAGAGAAATAGGACCTACGTAAAATTAGCAAACGTCTTCTTGTTGAGGATCTTGACGTGCTCAAAAGAGCCCTGTGATCTCCTCGGTGAGCGGGTCCAGGTCAATGTCGTAAAAACAGGGTCGCGTCGGCAGGCCAGGCATGGTGCTCATCTGAATGCAAGAAAAGGCACACAAGGACAAAGTCAAGGCCCGGGACCAGATCTGGCATGTCTTTTTGAGGATAACAAGCCAAATACTGCACATCTTCCAACACTGCAGCTTCATAGCAAGAGTTTTAAACTGGCATGCCAGCAGTCCAGACCTGTCACCCATTGAAAAGAACCTTGAGGATAAGCGGTATGGATAACAAATGAATGGATGGTGTGCAGCGAATTGAAATTGAGAGAAGAGGATTTTATCAGGGTGTATAAATCAGACCTAAAAAAAAAGGTTTATCTGGGAGCAGGGGTAAGTGCTTCTTGAAAGATATAATAAAAGCACTTCTGATGGTGGGAGTTCATCAAGAGGCAGTTTTACAATTTTGATGATAGGCGTAGCTTTAAATTAGCATTGTTCCCACAACACGCTGTATGCACCAAATGAGCAGCTATCCAAACTTGCTTTCTATCCAAACTTGCAGGTTCAATGACTATAATTTTGAGTTAACTCCGCACCATAGAGCAGTGTGGAAAATGACAACCTTCACTTTAGGCATCGTGAATTCAGCCAGTCAATGGTGCCTTTGTCCCAACAGCTTGCTAAAAACAAAGGAAGAGAAAAAAAACACAACCTAATAATTCCTTCAGAATTTGGGAATGTTCAGAGAGTTTATCACCAATTAAATCATTTATTGTAACTCACGATGAGGAGCCGGACATAAAGTCATGTGGATTTATTGAATAAGAGGGGAAACATTTTAAGAGGGCAGAATTGAATTTGGGACATGAGAGGAGACACATTGGAACTTTGACTGATATTAGCAGTATTACGTTTAGTGGAATCACTTCTAATGAAGCCTGTGTGTGAAAGGTAAATAATACAATACAATACAATACAATACATTCTGATTTATATAGCGCTTTCACAACAGCGGCAGCTGTAACAAAGCGCTTTACAAAACAGTTAACATAAAGTAAAATAATAAACACAACACACAACATAAAACACAAACAGTCGTGCAGTCCTAACCACTTTTCCGTCACACGCTTTGTTGTTTGAAGCGGTTTGAGATGAAAGAGGAGAGAATCAAAGTGTCCTTTAACCAGTGGATCAGAGACGTCATGCTCAAAATGAGCACACGTCGGCTACAAGCTAAGTTTCAAAGTCAACAAGAAGCTGTAGCATCCATTGACGAAAAAAGAGATTGGTTCACTTCTCCTGTCCCATGGAAATCCACTTCAATTCCAAGCGGCGACTCACGGTTCCAAATACGCATCGGTGCTCTTCGCCAACGCTCCTCTCTCCTCATCCTCAACTTCAGCGGCCATCCATCCAGCCGCACCGACGCCAACTGTCCAACAGCGCTGACATAGCCACTGAACAAATCGGGGTTGTGAAAAATGCTGCCCATTACTGGCGCAAAAAACACAAGCGCCCCAGGTCTGTCCAGCACCGACAGTCAATGGCGCCGACATTCGTCCCAATCAAAATCTGTGCTGGTACAGGCGTGCTGCCGAGAAGGCGCAACCACCAAGCACAGATACTGCTCCTTTGACGAATGTCGTGGCCAAAAAGCGCTGAAAACAGTCCATATCAGGTCCACACGATCAAACAACAAACAACATGTGACAAAACAAAAGACAAAAACAGCAAAAAAGAACAAAAAAGCAAGGCTCTTGAAGAGCACTTGCCGAATAACCTTAAAAATAACCGCAACATGACACACTTGGAAGACAAGTCGGCGACAGAGCTTTCAAGCTATTTTGGGCAAACATTCATTCATTCATCTTCCAAGCCGTTAAGAGCAGTATATTAATGGTTTTGAAACTAAAATCACCCTCCTGTGGTTATTACAGTTTTGGAGAAAGACAGAACGTCACGAACACCCGTTTTTTTTTAATACCCAAAAAGTTAATTTGATGGACAATTTTACACAATGCTCCTGATTGGAGGCCACGGTTTGTCTCCTAAAAGTCCTGCCCCCAAAAACCGTTTGACCCAGCGGACAAGAAAACGATTTGGCAGCATTCTTTGCATGCCTGCTTGCCTGTGACCCAGGGGCAAATTTACAAGACCATTAGTGGAGCTCAGGCGGGAGGAAGTGACCAGGCAATTTCCTGCACGGGGGAAAGGAAAGGCGGCACTGCAAGTAAACAAAACCGGGGGGAGTACTTGCGGCAAGCTCCGAGCCCACTTCTGACGACTGAGGTCATCATGACTCTACAAGGCACACATGAGTCAACGTGTGAGCGGACTTGATGGAATTCAATAGTCGCATTACATCCTTATCTAGTGGTTGCCACTAAGTCATGTAACAATGCGGAAACCACTTCCACCCAAGGGCCTCCCTTTGACACCCGAGTTAGCTGAGTAGCCATGATGTCCGAAGAAAGATGACCGCCGCTATTCGCATTGACTGAAAGTCCACATACTTTTTATTTTTTTATTTGACAAAATCTCCCAATTTTTCAAAAAGCACCGATACACATGAAGGGAGAAGCCAAGTCAAATATTTTCTTTACAATCTGTTCCATGCGCCCCAACCAGTCTAAACACATAATTCTGATTAATAATCAATGTATGGGATATGAATCAAAGAAGCAAAAATTCACGCAATTTTATCCATCTCAAGCTGAGGCCTGATTGGTCGTTACCTGAGCTCTGAATAACTGTGATGTCACTTTCAGTGAATTATTGTTCATTATTATTTTTTCTGTATGTATTACTTTTTTGTGTCATATTTTACTCATTTGGCTTACTATATACTGTACCATAACTGTCAATTTTTAAAAAATGTATTTAAAAAAATTAAATCTGATGGTTTAAATAAACATTGTTAACCTAGTTGAAGTTTCATGGTCCAGCACTACTTTTTGTGAAGGCATTGGCAGCCTAAATTGAAAAAAAAAAAAGGGTTGTACATGATTATCATCTCTCCATTTCTCAATCTGAAAAGAGAAAACAAGATGGCAATTGGAGACAAGTGTAGCTCTCTGCTTCTCACGTCTGAGAAAAAAACGGCACAAAGCCAAATTCGGATACTCCACTTGACCACATAAGTCGCCGTATCATACTAAAAAACACAGCGTGTCTGTCTGCGACTATCCCCGAGGGTTTCGGACTCACGCGATTTGTGGAGAATATCCTCTCCAAATCACAGTAGCTCACGGGAGGAATGAGGGGATTATAGAATTGAATTCCAACGCAAACAAACGTATAAAATCATCAGACAATTAAAGACAGTATCAGACAACCGAAAGGGTGAGTCGGCGGAACACTGGGGAAAACTTTTTTTTGGCCCCTGACATCAGCAGTTGCTTGAGTTGGATCAACATATGGTTTGCACGGCATTGTCGACACTAACGGTAATAAATACTTAAGAAATTGCAGTAAAAGGTGCACTTAAAATGCAGGTCAGCTGTGAAGACGGCAACATTTACTGCACTCGTGGGCTTTTGCGCCACAAAAAATATGATCAAATATTCCGTTGGACAAAAAAAAAATCATTGAGATCAACTTTGATCTCAAGTGGATTCTTTCCTCAAGGCCAACCTTCAAATATATTGAGTTGTTCGACGTTAACCAAGCGGTGAGCATGAGAAATCTGCTCGAGGAGGAGGTTTTTCGATAAATCTGAGCAGTTTCGGGTTGAACGGTGCAGGGTGGAGCCCACGGGATATGAACTCTTCAGGGTTCCATTGTTCTGGGTTTCACCCCTCCCTCACATTTCAGAAGAATGACATCAGTCCCTTTCCTGATTCTTAACCCTGAAAAGACCCCTTTAACCCTTTTTTTCCCAGGACTAAATGTCCCCCTGGTCTCACGGTCACACCCCCCTCACCACCACCACCAGACCCGGATATTTCCCCGTCTAGGAGTCAGCGGGGACTAAACGACCGGGTTCCCACCACTCCTGCGACCAAACAGCCTGTGGCTATGTTTGTGGGCCTGAAGACTCTGCAGCAAAAAAGTGACAATATGTCACTTATGAAGTTATTTTTGGGATGACCGCATTCTGACTATTATTTGAATGTTGGACTTCATTCACCGAGGATCACGAAACGCAACGAACTGGTTTGCAGCGTGCTTCGAGAAGCGCTCAAAGCGCGCTTGATTACCGCTGTCCGGGTGAAAAATCAACGAGAGACCATGTTAACAAATAAAAAACAAACAATTGTAGTTCTACTCCTCTATGTTTGATGAGAAAAATGTGCCTCTCCTTTCCCACATACAAGGGCATTTTCAATCCAGTCCCCTTCAAAAGTACTTTGTTTTTCTCATCTGCTGAAGACATTGGGGTTTTTTGATCAAAAGACGAGTATCACAACCAAAGCGCCACCAGATATTCAACGTTATTCACTTGAAGGTAACCGAATTAAGTCCATTCCAATGCTTTTTGCTCACTGGAAAAGTGGGTGGCCTCAAACAAAAAGGTGCTCTGTCTTGAGTTGTTCAACATTCCTA
Organism: Hippocampus zosterae; assembly: GCF_025434085.1. Taxonomy (NCBI): domain Eukaryota; kingdom Metazoa; phylum Chordata; class Actinopteri; order Syngnathiformes; family Syngnathidae; genus Hippocampus; species Hippocampus zosterae. The sequence goes on from NC_067469.1 coordinate 6,409,408, forward strand.
GACGTAAATACCATGAAATAAAAGGTGGAATTCTCAACTTTTGTTTTATATTTATCTTGACCGGGAGCCAAAATGTCTTCAGTTTACAAGAAAAACAAAGGAACTGACCTTGCCATTCCAATACTTTTAGAAGGGGCTATAAACCTCCCCTAAAAATACCGGTTGATAAAACACTGGGTATAAACACACAAATACGAGTCTTTTTCCACACAAATACTTCCTTGAATTATGACCGGGGACGACTATTTTGCTGAATCTCTGTGTTAAAGTGACTTATTGATCTAATAAATAGTTCAAAGAACTTCTATGAGACTGTGTTTTGGTTGCGAGTCACAGTTCAAGGGTCGCCAATGGACCAGTGACTCCATGAGGCCGCGGCAGATGAAAGGCAAGAGCCGATTAGACGCCACATCGAGACACCGCCACCCCTTCCCAGCGTGCACTGGTGTCTGACACCTCGTCATCGCGCCAATCATAGCCCGGCCCTCGGGGGCATCGTGGTGAAACGGCAGGATGTGAAATGTTGAAGGAAGCCGGCTCCCTTTATGCTCAACCCCGTAACCGCCCGAGAGGTTTTCATCTCAGTCATACTCATTTCACATTGTGGGCCACATACGGACTCGGTAGATGTCAAGTGGGCCGGACCATTAATGTTATCTCATGCTCTGCTATAAATAACCAAAAATATCATGTCTTTCCTTTGTTTTGGTATCAAGACGCATTGATACTGTTTGATGTGTTGGGTCTGTCTCAGTGACAGACTGAGACTGCTGTTTTCTTCTCTGATCAAAACAATGTGCTCCCTAGTGGAAAATCCATGAAGTACATTTTATGAAAAATATACACTCTGTCTTTAATGCATTTTTTTCACTTTTAAATTAGCCTGCGGGCCTGACCGAACCTCATTGGGGTCGGTTCCGGCCCGCGTGCCGTATGTTTGACACCCCCACCTTATCGTGTTATCAAGTGACAGGGTGCATGAAATGGTTCAAATTGGATGAAACGGATTCAATCACATTTGTGCATTGTGAAATCGCATCTCCTACATACCGTTCCCACAAGGGGATAGATGAAGCCAGCGCCGATGCTGGCGCGAACATCTCGGATTGGCAAAATGAACCCAGTGGGGGCGCCTTTCTTGTCCGGCATGTGGGACAGGGAAAGGTGAGTCTTGGCCATGCAGATTGGTAAAGAACCATAGCCCTTTTTTGGGGGGAGGGTAAAGAAAATTAGACTACAATAGTTGAAATCCATTTCAGACAAATAAGTGCTGCTAAATCTCACCTGCTGATCATAGTCATTTATTTTGTCCACAGCCTCTGAGGACAGCTCAATGTCATCAGCTCCATACACCTTTTGGGCGATGGTTCGAATCTTTTCCACTATTGGCATCTATCACACCCAGGAAAAACAAAAGAGAGGATGTGGGGAGCAATTTGATTGCGTGAATATGCATTCATGGGACGAGAGAGGTAGAAAGCAATGTTACAGTACTGCATGGTGTAAAAGAAGCATAGCCGAGTTCGACCCACAGGAAAGACATTGTTTCACTTTCAAATTGTCCAATGCTTGGAATTTTCAACTTCTCAACAGGAAATACCCTGAGATGTCTGCGGTCCTCCATTAAAGCAGATGGATTATTTTAGTGTTTCTTTTTAATCTAATTCCCGACATTGAGGTCAATGACCAACATAAAATCGAAAACATCGACAAAATACCACTTATTCCCAAAATTGTTTTTATTTTTTTTTAATCTGAAGTAGTGCAAGATGAACAACACATTATGGTTGGTAATCAAATCAGTCTTTGTATGAAAGTAAAGTGTTGTACTCCTGTTGTTGGATGCTGGCGAGCATGCAGATGCATCCTGGAGAATGGGCGTAGACAGGATCATAACAGGATCAGTTAATTGGAGTCACAAATTCCCAGGGACACTAACTCAAAACAGCTGATCCCCAAAATCCGCCCCCCTCTTCCTCCTCCCACATCAGTATTCTCCAACTCGGACGCCACCCCTCCCCCCCAAAAAAATACTCCAAACAGGCAGAGATAATTAGAGGTGTAGGCATCTACGGAATGAGAGTGAGTGGGAGCTGCGAAACTTTCCGTGGGAAATAAATTGAGACCCTACCACAGTCTCACCTCAATGTCGTAGAGGAACTGGAAGTCGTTGGCTCTGCCGCTGGCAGCTTTCACGGCGTGGGCGAGTTCCACAGCACCTCGCCCTCCTTGCGCCCAGTGGTGGCATGGCACCGCGTCGGACGCCCCGCACTCTTTGGCGATCTGACACACGAGCTCTATCTCGGGCTGGGTGTCTGTCCTGAAAAATAGCAGCGATCTCTAGCCATGACAACAAAACGGCTAAAAAGTAGTGAAGGAATGATTCTTTTACTTGAAGACATTTAGCGCTACCACGACCGGAACTCCAAACAGATGAGCGATCTCGATCTGCTTTCTCAGGTTGCTGAGGCAGCCCTGTTTAACAAGAGTGAGATTCTGCAAAGAAAAAGAAACAGAAATGATCAATGAAGTGTTGTGAAAGTCGCATGCTTGAGTGCATATTGTAATTAATTTTTTTGTGTTTTTTGAGATTTTAAAAAATGCTGTTGCAAGAAAAAAAATGTAATTTTAAATGGACTAAGCAAAGAAATAATATGCAAAAGCACATTAGCTCGATCGGCGGAAGTGCTGTCTAAATATTTAACGGTACTGCATGTCTTCAGTATTGCTCAAAATTCACAAAACATTCATTTTTCCCCATTATACAAAAAAACCATACAAATCTTTTGTTTTACTCTCGACACAGTTAAAACAAAAATCCGTACTTCCAATGTATATTCAGAAAAAAATGTTTCAACGTTATTCTCAGACCAGTCTGAATGGATTTCTCAAACATTATAACCACCCTAATCATCATATTTTCTTTTCAGTGTGGCCCTAACAAATCCTTCCACCATCCTACTAATAACATATAACAACATATTTTAGAAATATTTATGACGTGGGAGTCTGGCTTAGACTGCCAGGCACATGAACTGCACATTGTTACACCCACGTTTGACCGCAGCGTGTGCACGCGTGTGCACGCGTGTGCAGCCATCCTAGCAGAGTCACACCTGGTCTCATAAATTCATTTCACCAGCTCTGTTTTGCCCCAACTACTTCTGGTTCTTGTTACAGGGTTGACAATTCAGCGACGCCGCTACATTATTTAGTCAGCTGAATCTGCCCTGGAGCGTACTTAATCCAAGCCAGATATGAGGATAACACCTCCTCCGCGTTACGGGAAAACCACATTCAAAGTTGGTTTCAGCTGTCAGTCAAGTCGCTACTCTTTATCGCATTAGCGGGCATAAGGAATGGATAAGGTGTCAGCGTGAAAAGAGGTGGAAGCAATGAAGTGTCAAGAAAGGCAACTCCCCTCCCAAAAAAAAAAGGCCAAATTACCGTATTTTCCGCACTATAAGGCACTTCAGAGTATAAAGCATACCTTCAATGAATGGTCTATGGTCTAAACTGGTTTCATATATAGGATGCACCGTATTATAAGGCACATAGAAAAGAAGTTTTAAAAAAGTGGCTGTGGTTGCATTATGTGTCCACTAGATGGAGATATGCGAAAGGGAATACAATACAATGCAGCTTTATTTCTATTGAGCCTTCACAACAGCTGCAGCAGGAACAAAGCGCTTTCCAAAACATTTAAAATACTACGTCGAACAAATCTGAATATTGTTCCACTTATAAGGCGCATCAGATTATAAAGCGCACGTCGGCTTTTGAGAAATTTGAATGTTTTTGTGTGCATCATATAAAGTGGAAACTACAGTAAGTCAGATTTCTTTTTTTTTTTTTAGTTATGTGGTACAGTTGAAATGCAACTCTTGCCACTTGAATTAAAAGCTGTTTTAAACTGTGCATGTGTACAAATGTCACAGGTGCATGAAAAAGAAAGCCAACTTGCAGCTGGGCTGCCAAACTACGTTACAGAAAGAAGTAAATGACTGATTCGTAATTGAAGTCTTGCCGCGCCTAACAAATTTAAGGAGCTTTAATTGGGCTGCAGGCATCCTGACCGTGGCCTAAATGGAATTAACAAGTGCCTACAAATACTTTTCTGCTTATTTACGTGTCAAGAAGAGAGGAGATCGGGGAAAAAAAATGAAAGTGTCTCATACCTCGTCGATGTATTCTCTTGGAAGCGGCACACCGGCGGATACCTGAAAACAAAAATAATCACGTGTTTTGAATTTGGGAGACATTTTGAAAGGTTTGGGTCAAATCATGACTTTCAAATTATTCAGAAACACAATGCGAAACGAAAGGAGCTTGTTATATACCGTTAAATCGTGAATTAGACGCACGCACGTATACTTTCCAATCAGAGTGAATAATATGAATTAATAAAGATTCAAAACATACAAAGATATCGTAAATGCTTTTCAATCCAGATTAAAAACTGCTTTTTTTCCCCATAAATGGGATTAAGGTTTTATAGTATTTCTTAAATGACATTTTGGAAAATCTTTGCACTCTCTATGCACTTTCTGCATTTGTTGTTGTTTGTTGTTCTTTACTTTTAAATCTCTAAATCGGTTTGCTGCTGCTTAGCAATGTCATACTTTAAATTACAATTCGCTTCGTCCGCCCGGACAACTGCGGCGCAAAAATATAATTTGGTGTTTGCGTAACTTCAAATGAAATGACCGCTTAAAAAGGCTGTTGACAAAATGCCAGCGGGCAAAATGACACAATGGTGGTTTCTCGGTCTTATCATGTCAGTGGGTTGCCGGGGACTTACATGGGGGCCTCCGCCGTGCATCTTCAGAGCCCGAACGGTCGCAATTAGCACCACCACATTGGGCCTCAAGCCCGAAGTCCGGCATTTAATATTGAAGAACTTCTCCATCCCGATGTCCGCTCCAAAGCCAGCTTCGGTCACTGCAATGTGAGGCGCACGATTTTAGCCACAGAAGCTCGTAGACGTTGCTGGTTGATCATCTGGCCCACGATCGGGGAAATATTTGTAGCTTGGGTTTGAAATACATCTTTGTGACAGCAGTCCTAGGGATTTTTTGGGATACATTGCATATCGTATGCCTGTGAGTATTGTCCCAACTACAATTTGATGTTTGTAGTTGTTTTAAAACACATAATCATAACACATAAAACACTTGTTAAATGTGTTTGGAGTGTGCAGGAGAGGGGAAAACTATCTAGAAAAAGTTGTTTTTTTCCCCTCTGTGTTTATGTGTGGTCAATGACGTTTCACTGCGCCGTCTGAAAGAGTCACAGGGCCTCCCTCTGGTAAGGATGCCCTTACCCACCCGCCTTTTGAACCGGGCCAAGGAAAGCAAACATTGTACTCCACCTGGCATGGCGCCCTTGTTGAGATAAGCTTCCCTGGCTCAACTTGCATGCGCGTGCGCATGATAATGCTTGAACAACACTTGCTTGTTTGAGCTAATCTTGAACGAGTCCAGAGATGTATTTCAAAGCTACAACCAGTTCAATAGATGCTTGAGCAGGCCACGCCCATTTTCCCATTTATAGACTTTTCTCAGATGAGCTGAAAAGCAGGAAAAGTGGGAAGGGGCACTTTCACGAAAAAAAATAATTTCCAAAATCTACTGACGAGCTTTCGGACAGTCAAAGTACAACACGAATCAGCCGCGGTGCTTGGCATCAGTTTTAAAGAAGCATGAATTGAAAGGATCAAGAAAATAAGCAAATTGTTGCATGCAGTTACCATTTGTTGCCTTGATGGGCTCTTTGTGACCACCGGACAAGACGGAAAGCCAATTCATCATGACTTGCTGAGAGTCACAGGAATAGCTGATTAATCTTCCCACGTAAAAGCTAAGTGAATTATTCATCTGGTCATCTAATGTTTTTGAGCCATGAAATGATAAACGGCTCCATTCTCCTTGTTATGACGAGGCATCAAACGTCCCGCCTAGTTTCTAAATGTCAACAAGTACGGCATTCGGCATGTAGGGCTGTAAGCATAATGAGCAAACGGCTAACATTTCAAATCGAATGAATGTGAACGCGCTGACGTGAATGGGAAGCATACTAGGAAACGCGGCACGTAAATCGGCGTGATTTGGTTAGGCGGCAGCGGGTTGGTCTCGTGGTGAGCGGGTTAGCAGTCCTCCCTGCGCTTCCTCCTACCTTCCCAGAAGATAGCTTTGAGATTCATTGAAGCTTGAATTGAACATAAGTGAGTTGTTTTCGTCTTTGTCGATGTTATGCGCAAGCTCTTGCAAATTTCCGTCTCTGGGTTACGACCTTGGGCAATCCCCAGAGACAGGATGGACATGACGGCGGATGCCATGCGAAGGGGGAACAAAAAAAAGAACAAGCAACTAGCAGCATCTACTTCCTGTTAGGCTAGTTTTCCATCATGAAATGTTAGCTTGTTGTATCGCGGTTCATCATTCGGTCATTGATTGGATTGGTAGACATTATAGCCCACCACAAATGGATCAAATATATAGTAGAGGGAAGATCCAGGTCAATACTAAAAATGTAACAAACAGCGAGAATGAGGGATTTCAGCCGACTGAGCGACTTCATTTAAGGTCGAGGTGACTTGAAAAATGATAACACAGAGCCCAATGAAGCGCGGCCATGAATTTGAACACCTCCACCCTCTTGCGTGCTTCAGCGAGTTCAACAAGAGTTCATTTTTCAACTCAGCTTTACAGGGTTACGCTAAAACAACAACAACAAAAAGCTTTACCTGCATTTTAGTCGCCATTTGCCATTTGTGAGCACGTTTGCTTATTTTTGTGGCAGGGTAGGTTTGGTGACTGTCAAAGAACTTTTAAATACCGCAGAATATCTGCATAAACGCTGTAGATTGACTATTTTTCTAGATTAAAGTGGCAATTGTTGAAAAAACTAAAAAATAATTTACTCTTATTTAAAAGACACATTAACTCATTCACTCCCAAAGACGTTTTTAGACGTCTTTTTAGACTTTGTCTAGAATTGGCTGGTACTGAATGGGTTAAAAGACGCGTGGGACATCTGAAAGACATTCATCTGCACTCCTTGAGTTTAATTTCATTTTAAATTTTGGATTCAATCATTCCATCTGCCTCTCATTTGACGTCACTGTCCTTGTGCTCCCCACGCGTATGAAATGCTATTTTCCAAAAATTATCCATGAAAGAAAACAGCAAAACAATTCCTCCAAGTAGCCATTGACCGACTTCTTGATACAATCGCTCTCATTTTTTTCGGAAGACTGTTAATCAGTTTATGAAGTGGTTCATGACCTGTTTAATGCTTTTGTCACAAGTGTCTTTCACAGTCAGGCAGTTTTTGTCGCAGTGTCACACTATTGCACACCTCAACAATTAGCTCCAAGGATTAAAGGAGGTGGGTAGGGGGGAGATTTTTGAAGTTGAGGCAGCAAGTTGATGGGAGCGGAAGGAAGTGCGTTTGCTCGGGGTTGGGGAGGTCATCATGCATCCCAGCTGCCGCTTTTGGGGACGACGGGCGGGAGGTCGAGTTCCTAGCATACCCGAGTGTCGAGTAACAATCCCGCAGACAGGTAGGGCTTGATGACGTCTTGCGTAATTTTCTCCAGACCCAAATATTGTCTTAAGTAAATGACCGAATGCGACGGCATGAAGTGCAGACGGCGGATGACCTTAAATGACACTCAAAAGCATATTTTGTCGGTTTGAAAAGGGCTGCCCTTAATCCAGAACAGATTGACAAACAGATCACTGTTGATGGCGGCGCTGCATCACTTTGGATATGAGAGCTGCACAGCTTTTGAGTAGAAAATAAAGATGAAGTGGCAAGTATGGGTTTGTCATGTCATTTATCAGGAAATAAATTATTATTTTCTAAGAAGTTACTCTTTTATTTGATTGGTTCCGTGCTTAATTTATCATAGAAAACCCATCTTTGGGCCTTTAAAGATCAGTCAAAAAGCTCAAAAACATTCAATAAAGGTTTGATTTGAGATAACTGTGAGGAATCCCTTTCAGTGGTTTTGGCGAACCTTGCCATATTTTTCAGCAAATTATCAGAGGGCGTCCGACAAGGAAGGGAGGGAACGAGTGATGGAATACAAGTGTGGAAGGTTTTTTTTTTCAGTTCCTTTTTAAAGAGATTTGCAGTGTTTTGAAACCCAACACTGGTTACCTCATAACAGCTGACTGCCCACCCGTGTTCAACGTGTTAAAAGTGTTGTTTACCTGTTATCGCGCACACAACGGAGTTTCGTGTTTACATCTAAATCATTCGACAGTGGCCGCAAAGGCCCGCCAACCCGCATTCCAAACATGTTTCTGCTGCCAAAGTAAACGTAGACAACAAGAACAGATGAATTGATTACAAAAAAATGGAAAGGCTCATGTACTCCTTGGCGTTGAAAGGATTAGCATGGTTTACTCCAAAATTCCTGAGGGTCTTAAGATTATCAATTTACTTCCTTCCTCTTTCCTGTCTGTTTTCCCGCAATCTTCCCACCAATTTCCTAGAAAGCTTCACCCGATAGCGATGCCAGAGTAGCAAAGAATATGGGCCAAAGGCTGGGAGAGTAAGGAAGTAATTCCAAGTGTAAGTCGAGCGTGTATTTTAAAACGTGACTCCTTGTCTCCGTCGTGAGTATGGGTAACACTTGATCTGTATGCGCAGGGGCGGTGTGCACTTACCCACAAAGCCGTCCCGTCCCACCAACTTCAAAGCCAACTTGTCTGCGAGGACCGAAGAGTTGCCATGGGCGATGTTGGCGAAGGGCCCGGCGTGGACAAACACGGGTGAACCCTGCAACAATGGCGAGGGGGTATACAAGACACGCAAGCGTTTAGTCGGACAGTGTAACCAACAGCAACTCACTCGGCTACGGTTGAAATTGGAAAAGGACCTTTTCTTTCACGCGACATCTTTTGAGGACAATGTTGGGGGATGAGTGTCTCAGTGTGGGCTGGCAGCACATACAGTGCATAAAATAGGGATTAAAAAAAGTTCAAAGGGTCCTGACTAACAAAATGTGCCAGCAGGCTTGTTTTCTCCTCCTGATGAATGAACAAATGGATGGGAAACCCACAGCGTCCGGGTCATAAAAAGGCCTACGAGAGCCACCATGTTGCTCCGCGATAAATTTCAAATTTGGAGACAACATTACTGATGCACAACCACCAGTAGGTGGCATCGGTGCTCCATTTTAGATTTCAAATGAGCAGAGTATGAGTCCACTGGGAGAAAGTGCTGCATTTTTAAAACTTACCTCTTCAATTTTTTTTGTTGCTCAGGCTCAGGAATAAAAAGGAGAGCTTTGGTGTCATCTTGTTGGCATCCTCGTGGCAATGAATCAATGTTGAAGTTAGTTGAGGAGCTTCGTTTAGACGAAAGCCGTGCTTTGCCGCTATCCCGTGCCATCTGCATGCTGCACTTACTCATTCGAATGCGCTTCAAGTGGGCAACAAGAGCCAGTACCGTCCATTGGATGTAGAAAGCTAAAACCAGCGATGTAATTTAATGATGACGATGATAAAGCTTTGTTGCCAAACTGTCTTGTACCGTAGTGCGCACAATTCAATAAACACGAAGGAATTAAATCAGTTTGCGGCATACGGGGAACATGTGAAAGACAAATGGGGCTAAGCGATCCATTGTCAGACTGCGGGGAGGAAAAAGGAAGGATGGAGGAGGCCACACATGATTTTCGAAGCTTTTGTTTGCGTTCCCATCCCGCTGTTAACATCAACGCTTTCACGTCGGAGAAAGAGATCATCCCCTTCTTCACACATTTCGGACCAACGCAAACAACGTTGTGCATTGTTAGATAGCCCCGACGCACGTCACCGCCGTGATTTTGCACCTGAACTTTGAATCGCTCCACTTGACCCTTTCCAACATCCGAGCATGAATGAAAAGTGCCGTAATGGGAAGTGATGACAGAAAAAGTAGAAAGCTATCCAACATTCACCGGATGGATGTGAAGATTTTTTTGGGGGGGCGGAGGTATAAACGGAGGTCATGAACAAAACAGGAAGTTGGCCCATTTCACATGGCATGTGTGTGTCTGTATTATTATATATATTTTTTGGGGGAGAAAAAAAAAAAAAAAAAAGAAAAATCACATGGATCGAGACCACAAAGGACCCGGGCAATCTGCACTGGATGGAAAATTCACACGGAGCGCGGAGGCCCCGCAGACCACGAAACCAGCTCCCTGACCAGAATCACAGGAAACGGCTCGAACAACACGACCACAGCGCTTCCTCCGAAAAAACAAGGGGGAAAAAAAAAGTTATCTCTGCTGCGTGCCCTTTCCACTCCCCACAGCACCGCCAAAAACAGACAATGTGGGACATTCCAAACAAACAAAAAGATGCCCGAAAACAACGCTGATTTCAGCCGCCCCACTGCAAACATTGTGTGGTGAACAATACGATGCAGCTTGAGCAAGACATTTTTTTTCTAAGGATGTTAAGTTCAAGGAATTCCGCCCTCGACACGACAGAGGCTGGATGGCACATGTCTGTCAAGGAATGTCAGCTATAAGTGAGACTTTTCACACATTTCGGAAGTCACACCAGATGCCGACATGGACCTTGTTGGCCATCCAATTAATCGATTGCAGGATGCAGTAACGCAAAGTCGCGGCAAGTTTTTGGGGAACGGCAGATAAATTCCGGTTCTTCTGTTATCGCTGTTTTGCAGGATCTGTGTGTCCACACGAATCATGTAAGAATATTCCAAACCATTCGTTTTATAGTCAAAACTTTCCAAAATACCAAGTAGATATTACAAGAAATGTTTCTCTGCCCGCTATCAAAGAAATTTGAAGACGTGTTGCAATGTGAGCAAGATCGGTCTTCTCCAAGCTGCCCAACTTGATCCTTAGATGGCGAGCCAGGAGGAGGAAAGAGTCCATACCTCAACTTTTAAGAGCTCTCTCTGGAGCGCTTGTCATTTGACTTGAGGGGAGCGAAGGCCTTTTAAATTCCCCGTTTATCCTCCTGAGATAGTCATCAGAGGAAGCTTAAACCGAGAAGGGCGCGGTGTGTCTGAGATGAAGTGACCGTGACGCACGGCGACTCACCTCAAGGGTTTGCATCAGCGTGGGCTTGATGGCGTCCTTCATAAGCACGGCCAGCGCCCCGCTCACACCCTGACAGCAGACAGAAACATGAGTCTACTACAACACGAATACAAGATCTTAAAGCAATGTCTTAAGTGAACGGTCAAATTCTAGGGGGAAAAAAAGTGAGAATTGTCCAAGATGAAGAATTAAGATTCACGGGTCAAACCACAACCTGATTAATGGGTTGATTTAAGAGGTGTTACTCGGCAATTATGTCATACGCCGTATTTCCACAGATCCTAAAGTGTGGGGTGGTAAGAGACTAATGTGATTTTATAGCGGGGACTACACTGCCCTTGAAATAACACATGCCACAGTCCTTCATGGGAAACCAGAGCCAGTTGACCTTGTCGGCTGGACATGCTGAGTGGTGCTTAAATGAGATGTTTTCTTTTACATTTCTTTCAAGGTGGGGGATGCTGGGGGGTTTGGATTTACCATGTTGTTTTGGCCGGTTCAACTGCAAATCAGGGACATCTGCATTAATTGTGAAAGCAGACCGTCACAAAGAAAGACTTAATCGTCGCAATTATAAACACACATGAATGAAACTCCCATTTTCCTTCAGGAATAACCGAGACGTAGCCGTGATAAAACTGAGTGTGGGGAGGGTGTGACTGTCTGTTCTCACACTGCGGGGATGCAAAGATCAAACACCCACCAGGTCCTCTGCGGTGACAGGCTGTCCGGAACGGCTGGTCCCCACCACCATGCGCGCCAGTCTTTGTTTCATGTCCTCCAGGCCGTCTGCCAGAGCCAAGATAGCCATGATCTCGCTGGCCACCGCAATGTCGAAGCCTGTCTGGAGTGCGTGACAAAACCATGCGCAATGTAAACTATAAGAAAAAATAAAGCCAATTAAGAGAGAGTTGAAATAAATTGTGATATTGACTTTGATAAATGCATGTTGTCGTGACATAACGGCTGGGGATGAAATGAGCAGCCCTTGGTTTTGAACAGACTAGATCATTTTTGGGTCACATTTATTTGCGAGTGGGGACGACCCGCTGGGAGAAGTACAGAAAACCCGAGCTGAAAATGTAAAATGACTTTTCACCACAGGGATCCACCGACCGATGGAATATTTCTTTTCCCCGCTCCCACCCTCACCCCCTCCCTCTGTTGGAAAACCCTCAGGGGCGAAATTGTATTTAGTGAAGGATGAACCAAAACGAAGGCGATAAACGTAAGCATGTGCTGAACCAGTTGAGAAGCTACGCTAGGTGTAAGTATGTGTGCGTGGATCATTTTTCGCCTTCTTAAAATATTTGCTTTGACTTTGGCTCACTGGCTTCCTATTGGAGGAGAAATGTGTGGGATTTCATTAACTGTCCTCAACAAAGAGATATGAGGGGTTTTTTTCACAGCGTGTGAGAGTGGATATTTGGGTAGTCACCAGCAAGCTGACCTATTAACACCCATAAAGAGCACCAAAACAAAAATTTTTTTTGCAGATTTTTGTCTCCGATGTAAAGTTACACTCAACAACAAAGTATTATAAAACAAAGTTTCTGCCTGGAATTCATATTTATCGTGGCACCAAAAAGTTGTTTTAATTATAATTTTTTAAAATTCATCGGATGATAAATCGGTTATCAAAATATAATTCTGCCAAATATTGGAATAGGCCTCCTAAAAAATCCCTATCGTCGGGCCATGGTCAACATATACAGGTAAGTGATCTTTTTTTTTCGTGCGATCCCAAAAATGTTTTTTTTTGCAATGATCATGCACTTAAAAAAAATATAATAATCAAACAAACAAACCTCTCTGATTTGTCCTTTTTCAGTGCTGGCTTGCCCAACGGTGATCTTCCTCAAAAAGCGGTCATTTGTATCAACCACTGCACAACAAGGGAAAAGAAAAGAGGGGTTGCACTTCCTGTAGTATTGTACTACTGAGGGGGGAGAGGGTTTATCTCTCGTGAAACACTTAAAAGTGCTTATAATGTTGCGGGGTTAAAAATGCTCTTTTCACCCCCATTCTCTCGGATGCTGGAATTTTTTACTGCCAGTTCTGGTGTTACACATATTTTTTTTTTTAAACACAAATATAGTTAACTTAATTCAGATTTTTATGGCAAGTGTTTTTGTCGTTTGTGTGCTTTTTAAAAAGGATGCCCACTGGACTCTCACAGCCAACATAAAACCAACACAGCTCCCCGCTGTTCATGCTTTTTTTTTTTACCTCTCTGCCAGGTGATCTTGGAAGGGTCGAGGTCAAGACGGACAAAAGAACTAACTTCCTGGGGCGTGAGAGAGGCAGGGTCGCTTTTGTCGATGCCGAGACGCTGGAGTGAAAAGAGACGAGATGTGAGAATCGGACGTATGTGCTTTGTTAAAAACGACTCAACTTTGTGTTCATCAGGACATTTGCGATATTGAATAGAAAGAAACAGTACCACTTCACCTTTTGGGGACAGTGCCATGAAATGACCATCACCTGATAAATATTTCACAAGGAGTCCAAACTTGATCTCTGTATAACTCTTAAATTTATATTTATTGTCCTTACCAAGTAACCTTCCAAGAATTATGATATTGTCAATGGTTTCACAATAAAATTAACCCCATATAAAACTCTGGGCTCATATGAACTCGTATGACGCTGTACTTGGGAGGAACGGGAACAGCTGGAGAATTTGAAGACAGGATAACTGATCCCACTTACGCGCAGCCTGGCAACCTGGATGGGCGAAAATCTTCTCACTCCGTTGACTGACGGCACCAGTCGACTGTACAGACCCTTGGATTGGACAAACGAGACAAAAGCTAGTTCGTTTGAGGGAACGCTTTTGGGTGAAATGACTGTATCTTCATACCTTGTCCGACTGGGTGGCCTCATGAAGCATCCTGGCGTCGATGGCTGCCGCCACCAAGTTGTTGGCAGCGGTGATGGCGTGAATGTCACCCGTCAGGTGGAGGTTGAACTAAAACGCAGACAGAAACCTAAATTCTCATTTTTGTTTCTTGCAAAGTGCACAACTTTATTTTCCCCAAAATGTTATTCTCTTTATTTCACGGGGTTTCTCTTGGCTGCACAGGTCTTATGTTCGATTTGGTGCAAGACATGAGCTTGCTTTTCTTATTTGGATGGCTGGAGCTTTGAAGATGAACTCCTTGCCTTGTGTCCCACTTCTCTCCATGTCAACCTTTTTGACTCTGTTACTTTGAAGATTTTTTTTTCCAAGGGAACACTAATCCTGCTAAGGGAGGCTGTGTGTGTGTGTGTGTGTGTGTGTGTGTGTGTGTGTGTTTTACCTCCTCCATTGGGATGACCTGAGCATATCCCCCTCCTGCAGCTCCCCCTAGACATGAGAAGAAGAAAAAAAAGCACAGTCAGAGGCATACAACAAAACAGGGATGCACAAAGACGGAGTGCTGAGTACTGGACTCTGAATGAACTGCTCACTCCACGACACAAAAAGGCATTAGGGTATGAAATGACAGCTACATGCTGACAAGAGACACACAAAAAAACACATGATACGTTCCAAAGTGGCAAATGTCCGTTGATGGCTTTGCTGAAAGAACACTTGAGTGTAGTCACGTGGATGGAAAGTTTTCTTGCCAACTAAACCATTAAAATTAGATTTCTAATTTTACACCAAATAAGACCCATTGTTCACAATATTGTAGCCGTTTTTCCTGAAAAAATAAAATACAGTACATCTTTATTTATATAGTGCTTTCACGACCGCTGCAGCTGGAACAGGACGTTCAACTTAGAATAAGATCGAAAATCTGCCTTTGTGAAAGGCCCAAAATGCTTTAGTTTGTTTGTAAAATTAACTTTGGGGGGGGGGGGGGGGGGCACTTGCAGGTTTGGTCGCTAAAAGAATTCCTTCAAAATTGAGCCACCTAAAATCTGTTTCACTTCACGACATGAAATTTTGCAGGAATTTAGGAGCCATGCGAGTCATGAATAGACCTAAAACAAATTCTCAATCAGCCATACCTGAAAAGAACAGAGGACCTATGTCATTTGGGTTTAGAAGCAGCCATTTTAGGGTCAATTTGGCTCTTTTAAGGATTTAAAAAAAAAATGTTTTACTAGGTGTCCTTAAAAGCTGAATTTGGATTTGGACTACACTAACAATCTGACACGCAAGGGCCTGTTCATCGCTGCTTGCAGCTTTAAGTATTTGTGTATTTCTCAGTGGTGTAGAACGTCACTTTTTATAATAAGTAGCTCCCATGTTGCTGAAAAAAAAATGAATCCATGGAAAATATTGAAAACACTTCTCACTATGTAGCAGTGCAAACTACAGCACTCTACTGCAGTATCGCTAATTTCGTAGACTGGGTGCGGGGTTTCGATCGGGGGTGTCAAACTTGTTTCATTTGTGGGCCTTGTGGTTGAGGTGAATAACCACGCCACGTCGTGCTTACCCTTAACCCCAAAGGTGGGTCCCTGAGAGGGTTGTCGTAGACAGGCGAAAGAGTTAAGCTTCAGGTGAGCAGACAAGGCCTGCACTAAGCCGATGGTCACGGTGCTCTTCCCTTCGCCGAGGGGGGTCGGAGTTACGCTAACAGAAAACAGACAAGTTTTAGCCTCGTGTTTCTGAAGGAGTGATGGGAACACCAAGCCAAAAGTGATGACATCAACTCACCCGGCAACCAGGACGTATCTGCCGTCAGGCTGCGCTCGGAGGCGGTCTAACAAGGAGAGGCGGACTTTTGCTTTGCTCCTGCCGTAAGCTTCGAGCTCTTCTGGCAACAGGCCAATCTCCTCTGCCAACTGTTCAACTGCCTTGGGGGTCTGAGCTCTGGAAATCTCAATGTCACTTGCAAACAAAAATAGTGCATGCACAAAAAAGCAAAAAAAACAAAATAAGTGCCACATTCAAATCAGTCCATTCAAGGGTTATGCAGAAATGTCACATGAACGAGACCTTGATGTACCTTGGTACGGGCGTCAGGGGCTGTAGGTTGAGAGTGCGCAGTCGCCAGGGTCGATACTGCTGCTCCTGGAGCCTCCGACTGCTGCTGTGCACCACATTCTTGTACACACACACACACACACACAAAAAAAATTTTTAAACAACAACAATAAGAATACAATACCAAGTTAGAAAAACAAGTCGTCCTGGCTGACAAAGGGGCATACCTGTATTCTGTACGCTGCCGTCAGATACGCCAACCTGGACTTTGAAGACATCCCAGACTCATCTGGAAATGAATAAAAAACTATTTGAGTACTATGTGGTCCATGACATCCCCGCTCCACAACAGAAAGAAAGAAGTTACTGGAAGCCGGCATTGCTTCCAGTACCTGTGTGTAGGGTGGGCTCCGAACGGATGACCGCAGCCCCCGGCTTGATCCAGGTGGATGGAATGTAGAGAGGATCTGCACCGAGTAGGACCACAGCATCGGCCTCCATCACCTGGGAAAAATGATTCCCATGATGAGTCATCAAAACAACGGCAGTGAATAGAAGCCACAAAAAGAGGAAAACATACTTGTCTCTGTAGGTTCTTGGTATTGGAATGACTTTTGAGAACTGCCATTCCACTTCTCTCCAGGAAGCACTGCAGGGCCACTCCAGGAGGTCCTTCAGCAACAATAATCGCTAGTCTTCCACCTTCTACGGGAGAGTCTAGAGCAACATATTTTCCTTTGACAATATTGTGTAGCTTTCATGAACATTCACTCATTCCTGTCTTCTGAATTAATATACGATAAATTTTATGATTAACAAACCAGTTGATTTAAATCATCCCATTAATTCACCCAAAGGACTTTAAACTATGCTTATGGAGAATATTCAGGGGACCAAAAAAAAAAGAAGTTACTTCATTATGTGTTTTTTTAAATTAATTGGTCATCTGAATTTTATTCTTCCGAATATCAGAACTGGCCTCAAAAATCCTTATCAGTCAAGCACTAGATTTTATAAAGTGGACTGCAGTGGTTGCTTCAGGTACAAGTGACCCAACCACACATAAAAAGCCAGGCTGTCAAAGTGTGCATTCAGAAATGATTGGGAAAAAAAAGATGTCACAAGGCAACACGTGCAGAGTTAACTCACCGTGTTTTCGCAACAGATCCATGACGGCGCTGGCAACAGGCGGCACAAAGCCTTTGTTCAGGTCCCCTTGTACCAAACGACCCGTGTTCAAATACGTTATCCTATCGTAAAAGATAGAGAGAAGCACACGTATTGAATGGGTCTTAGTTACACATATAACAAGATTTGTTTACCTTTGGTCAAAGAATTTGCAGCAACGCCATTGAAATGCTATGTTCTCATGAAGCATAAAGAAGGGTACCCCAAAGTGTTGAATGTGCAAGCATTTCTATTTTCGTTGGAATTGAGAAAAGCATCTGCGTATGTGGTAACGTATTACAGCATCAATGAGGTGGACATGGAAGTACAAGGCCAAAATCAAGACCAGTGGATGATTTGACAAAGATTTTCAGGTTTTTACTTCCCACTGACACTATCAGAGAGGCATTCGTTGACAAAAAAAATGTGAAAAAGGCTGTACAGAATTTTTGTTATTTCAGTTCAAGTAGGACTGCTTTTCTGTTAGATAGCGTGGTGGCGCCATCTTGTGGCATCTTGATGCAGAGAAACTCGGAGACAAACTATAAGTCAATGGAAGCAAGCCTAAGAAGCAGAAGAAGTTACAAGAAAATTGTTGCGGCATGTGTACACGTACATGCCGCCATTTTTTTTTCTTAAATCAAATAATTTGAAGGGATGGCAATTGAAATGATTCAGCAAAAAAATTAAGAATCAATACCAGTTGGCCCTAGTTTAAATAATTAACTGCAATTATTGACATTTCAAACATTTTGGGGAGGGCATCAATGACTCAACTACAGCAATTATTCATAACAAAGCCCCGCCCCCGTGACTGTATTCCAAAGCTGCCATTTTAATGACACACTTTAAATAATTAAACCTCTCTATAAAATGTGAGCCATTGTGTATTCCTCCAATGTTTTACCCGTCGACGTCCTTCTCGGGTTTGAGCGCGTCGAGCACTCGGCTGGTGAGGGAAGCAGGGGGAAGGTGGAGGTAGATGCCGTGCACTCTGGGGTCCTCGTTCAGCTTCAACACCTCCTCGACGATCTAATCATACGGAAAAAGCAAACGTGTGACGCGACTTGAGCTAACAGTTGAAGGCACAAAAAAAAAAACCCGGAACACACATCAACTCATTTCAGGAAATGAACAATGTGATCATCGCCGGTCTCCACATATTAGTTTATTCGTCTTTGCTGAATATTTAACCAACAAATAAAGACAAATGGGGAAACCTTTATTTGCAAAATGCACTATTGATATACTGTAGCTTCACGTGGTGAAAGAGCGATAAATAGCCCTGACAAGGGCCAAGATCCAACGTGAAGTCAATTTCGCTTCTTGTCAGATGTCAGTAAGTCACAGTTGAGCAATCATCTAATTGGATTTTGAGGTTCAGATGCGGCTGATCACATGCCGTGCAAACAATCAGCCGACGGAATGCTAAGAGCATGCACAGACTCGATAAAGATGGAAGTGCCTGTAGAGTTTCACTTTTTTGCTCCACTTACTTCATCTTCGCTCTCCTTGGCTAGACAGATCTGTGTGACGTTTAAGCCGACCTGTGGGAGAATGTCATGAAAAAGCGATCGTCTGCAACGTGGTATAGAATGTGAGGACAAAAAAAAAAAGGAGTTAGTTATTCATTCACATGTAACTCTTACCTTTCCTGCTATTTTCTTATTGATCTCCAACAGGCTGTCATCTTCGCCCACCTTTGAAATAAAATTACTCTGAAGCAATGTCATGTTTTAACGGAGCTTGAGTAAAATATAAAAGGCATGACTACCTGTATGATGGCAAGCAGCGGCTGGACTGCTGGATTCTTTCTCTGCAGGGCCACGATTGCCTCTTTGCTGGTTTGAACCACATCCCTATGAAAGAGAAAGGAAACAGAACAAAAACGTTTTAGATTTTACTCTCTCTAAGGTACGACCAGTATGGATTATTTGAGGCTAAACTTGAATACACTTGGGTTTTTTTTAGAGGCAAATGGGTCTTATTTTACCTCCGAGCATCATCACGTGTGAGACATTACGAGGTCCTGAAATTTATATATAACACTGAGAACACAACTGGCGCTGCTGGGCAGAATTAAAAGCCTGATCTGTTCAGTTTGTACAACGAAACGAATTTCAAACATTGAGACTAACAAGAGCTAACGGGGAATATATATTGGACATTCACAATGACGAAACATGTACACGTTCAATGAATGAATGACTGAATGAAGTCCATTTAGCCATCCGCCATCCTCTTGGTGATGAACAACCACATTGAATGTAACTAAGGGCGAGGTTACACCAGCAAGTGGCGGTGGGAAGTTTCGAATCATATCCGGAAAACGTGCGTGTTTGGCGGTTAGCCAAAACCCAACACACACCGGAAATGTCGAGCAGCCGAGAGATACATTTCCGACTCAACGTTTTGACTACATGTAAACAAACCAATTAAAAAAGATACAAAATTAATGTCCTTTACCTGAGAGAGCGGTCGATGTCACCGCCATCTCGTTTCGGCGACTGCTGCCCGAAGTAGTCGGCCAATTTGGCGTTGTTGCCGCTGTTAGCCGAAGCGCTCGCCGACCGCGCCAAAAGCCGACTGGGAGCCGCGCCGACCGACTGGCATCTCCGCAGTGTCCCGACGACCCTGCTTCCGTGTCGGGCATGGTGCATCCGAAGAGCGGCGTTGCCACAAGCGTTACGAATTACGGATAATTTCATTTTCGGGTCTTCGTTCCTATTTAAAAAAATACTCTAAAAAAGTTATCAAACAAACTTGGTGACTTCTGCAAGCGAGTTGGCCAAACTAGCAAGTGATGTCAGGGTCGCGATGGTTGCGTGCCTTCTTCAAAGACCGTGGGAAATGTGAAACTTCAGTCAAGAAACAAAACGACCTATAAATGCTGTCTACGCCCCAAATGAAGACATAAATTACTTCGAACATAATGGACATTTTTTGTTTGTTAGAAGCGACACTTTTCACGGGAAATGATGATCACGTCGTACATAAACAACTGGTCACTAATATTTGCGAGTTACTCCTGAACGCAACAGCATGGCAAAAATTAAAGACGAGCATGTTTTGACACTGGTCAAATCGATCACGAGACGCCACTTAATTTATTGATAAACTTTACCAAAACCTTAATCTTCCGACCTTCCCATCTATTATTCATTTTTTCTTTATTTTCAAGACCGTTGCTAAAAGCAGGCTGGCCCCACGATACGTCAGCGTGTTTGCCATATTGAATGTGTCAACGGACTAGAAATCACTGTTCATTTTCCTCTCTCGTCTATTTAAATTAGGGTTACCAGTAATAATCCTAACTGAAACTGAATTTCAAACAACCATTATAAGCAAAATCAGTGAACACAACAAACAGGGTGCCTAATTTGGGTCAATTTAAGCATTCAATTTAGTCACTTCGGATCGGTGCTCCAGCTGCTGATCACACCTTTTTTTGGTTACTTTACGTCACAAACTCACCGGTCTTCATTCCTACCTCATGACTTCTGACTATCGCACAAAAGCCAACCGACGTCGGCGGCCGGTGATTTCTGATCCCTGCATGCAGATGTAGGGCGCCCCCATTGCTGCTCGCTGCACTTTGGGATGGTGCTGAGATACAGTATCAGTCACCTCAAATTTAAGACGGACATTGGACACACAGCAAAGGTAAGACCCATTTATTTCGTCATTGTCCTGAAGGTTTAAATTTGTGTGGCGTGTGCACCTTCAAATCCACTTTTGTGGCTTCAAATTTTTTATAAAAATGGGTCAAATGCATGAAACACCATGTGACTCATTTGTGTTGTTGATTCAGTGCATCATTAAGTTTAGTGTAGTGGAAAGCGTGTCAATGACCATTAAAAAACTGACGTGTGTTATCTTGAATCCCACCAGATCAGTGAGTAACAAACATTACAGGTGCATCTCAATATTTTTTTCATATTGAATAGTAAAGTTCATTTATTTTAGTTGTTCGTTTCAAAATGTGCATGTCCTCTAACGAGATTCATAAAACATATTGGAAAATATTTCCTAATTCCTACTTTATTTTGGGATTAAAAGCAGTTTCAGATAGTTTCTTATGTCAAATTCAAATCCGTTGAATGAGGAATTGTGGGGAATCTTTGGCTGATAAATGCAATCATCGAAATTCAATATAAAAAGAAATCACTCGTGACACATTTCACTCTGTATTGAAGTATGCAGTGAATCTTAATACAGTTATATATTAAATTTTCCTTTTGAATAAAGATACTAAAATAGATTAACTTTTCTATGATATTCTAATAGCTCATTATTAGCCATAGTCATTGCAGTCTTCCTTTTCTCAAGTACCGGGGTATTTGCTTTTTTTTTTTTTTAATGCGTTCATAGATGACAATACTTGCCTGAATACCTCTTTGGACACATGGTATCGCTCTTCGCAGATAAATACGTGTGCCTCAAAGCATCGCTTACAGTATTGTCTTAAAATGCATGGTATCTACTGAACATGATGCTTTGTCCTCGATAAGGAATCAAAATACATACTCGGACAACAGCATCAGTCAGGTGATAAGTTAGAGAAACCAGTTTGGTGAGGCCTAACAGCTTCAAAAGTATTCTATTGAAAACCTGTCTGGCCAGTGCCGGGCACTGGGTGGATTCCACCTTGAAGAAAGAAGGCAGTCTGATTTCTTGTGTCGACATTTTGCCAAATATAACCTTTTATGCAAGTATGTCTAAAAACTCTCAGGTCAGGGTTCAGAGACAAACTCAAGCAGCCTATCATGTCTACATCCAATGGTGGCAAATGTACTCACACTCTGTTCTTAAGTAGAAGTACATGAAATAGTGTAAAAATAGAAGTACTTGAGTAAAAGTAAAATCCGCCCTCTTACATTTCTGAGTCTTGTGTGTTGTTTAAGAGCTTGCAAGCAAGGGCTTGACTTGAAACTAGCTAAACGCGTTACCGTAGCTTTGCTAAAGTGGTGAACAGATGAACACGAAAAAAAGTTAAATTAGCTCCTCAGAACTTTTGAGGAGCTATTGTGGTATAGCTGGTGTTAGGCAGGCGCAATTTGCCATGAATAATTTCATCGGTGATAAGGCCACGGATGGCTAATGTCTTGTCTCAGTGAGTATTATTGCCGTCGTTGTTCATGCCACCTGGTTCACGTTCCGTCATGTCACCGGTCAGCTTGTTTTTTTAGTTGCGTCTCAACTGGTTCGACAGCTAAAGACGGAAACCGCATTTGTACATAAAAAACGTAAAACCCGTAAACTCTCATTTATTTGCAGCTCACACCATGAGGGACCGACTGAGCAACATGCAGGAATTGTCCAGCAACCACGTGGAGTCGATGGAGTATTCCGAGTCGGCTTTATCGGAATCCCTTAGCAACGTGGATTTGGAGGACGAGCTCCCCCATGAGGCGGTGGTGTTCGACAACAGCCCCGCCGTCGCAAAAATCTTCGAGCAGGCGCAGGCCATCCACAAAGACATCCAGCTCATTCGTCTGGAAGTGAAACGGCTGCGCGAGCAGAACTCTCGCATGTTCCAGGGCGTCACCACCATGAGCACCATCAAGAGGGACGCAAACACCATCGGCGCCGATATAAAGACACGGGCCGAGCGCGTGTTGTCCAACCTGCGGGACATGGATAACACGGCCCACAAATTGGATGAAATCCACGGCCCCAATTCAGCCGTCACGCGCATCGCCCGGACCCAGTACGCCTCCCTGAGCAACGGCTTCCGTGACGCTATGTTTGATTATAACGAGGCGGAAATGAGCCACCGAGACACCTGTAAAGCCCAGATCCAGAGGCAGATGGAAATCGTGGGGCGCGAGGTGACCGGCGACGAGGTGGAGGAGATGATCGAGAAAGGCCACTGGAACATCTTTACCGACAACGTCATGGCGGAGGGCAAAACGGCTCGCACGGCTCTATCCCAGATCGAGAAGCGCCACCAGGAACTGGTGGATCTGGAGAACCGCATCAAGGGGGTTCACGAGATCTTCCTGGATCTCGCCCTGCTGGTGGAGGAGCAAGGCCCCATGCTCAACTCCATCGAGACCAATGTTCAGAAAACAGACGAAAACTTGCAGGATGCGCTCTTTAAACTCGGCAAGGCCAAGCGTCACGACAGGAACAATCCGTTTAAAAAGATGTTTTGTAGTTGCTTCCCTTGCTTTGACTAAAGCGTGGAGTGAAAGCCCGCGTGAATCCACAAGTTACACAAACACTTGACACAAGATGCGTTCATTCGACCCACGGTTGCGTTGTGTGTGTGCCACGTGTTTCCTGTTTAATGAGTGAAACAGAGGGAGGAGTTTCAATCAGAATTTCCTGCAGGGTTCATTTTCTGTTTCCAGGAAGTGAAACGCGCAAGTTAGTGAGAGACGCTGGGATAAAAATACTTTCCAGATTACGCTCAGGTTATTTGTTTGAAAGAATTCTGACAGGTAGGAGAACAGAAAACGAGAAAATGAGTTTCCAAACGGAGAATGATCAAAATGACAAAACAATGACCACCACGCAATCACAATATATTTCGCAAAAGATAATTCCGAGTCACAATCTCATAATTAATCCAGTCAAAAGCAACTGCAGTAAGTGCAGATTCGTTTTCGATCCGGTTTAGATAAATCCACAAAATTGAGCATCCCAGATAAAGCTGTTTCCTGTTAATTTTCAGTACCGGCCAATTCTGGACCAAGTCTGAAAAGACGTTTAAAAACGTCTTTGGGAGCGAATGAGTTTAGAGCTTCTATGCATATGCTTGACCCTTATGTAAATACTGTAAAATATTTTTGAATTGTCATTAGAATGTCTTTTATGTCTAGGATTTATTCAATTACATCCCTGATGACCAAAAAGCTTGTTTTCACACAACTTTGCACAACACGGTTTTAACCCTTTCATGCTCCCTGATATCATAAGCCGTCCACTGTAGTCACCGCTGTCCCTGAAAGGATTAAATCGTGAGCTTCAAGGGTATCATGTGGTGCTTCACCGCGATGGTTTTATGTATGCAACATGATTTTATTTAATTTATCAATTGTACTGCCTCAAAATGTGTTTATTATTTTACTTTATGTTAACTGTTTTGTTAAGCGCTTTGTTACAGCTGCCGCTGTTGTGAAAGCGCTATATAAATCAGCATGTATTGTATTGTATTGTAAAATTCTGTTCTGGCTTCGAACATTAAAAAAAACAAAAAACCTCCTGTGTCTCAAGCCCTTCCCAGAAAAATCTCTTCTTAAAAAAAAAAAATTGGGGGCGAAAAACCCCCCCGCCGTCATTGGGAGATTTGTTTAAAAATTTAACCGCTCATCGTTTCTGTTTGCATGGGCAAGGAAAAAACAAACAAGATTTGCCTTTTAATTTTGGAATGCAGGAGTCATAATAGAATATTTTACAGCAAAACAACAACAAAAAAATCCTTGTGGCGTGACACCAATGGGTTTTGATGAACAGGTCTACCCGGTCTTGAACTTCCTTCAATGTAACATACCATTGCAAAGAAGCTAAGAAACCTTCCAGGAAGAACTAGTACTAAGGGAGGGCCTCGAAAGGGATGTGGCTTCTGCATGCGCCGTACATCAGATAGTCAACTTTCCTTGAACCGAGTCCTCATCATGTTCTCTCAAGTCGTTTGGATTTAGTCCATCTTTAGTCCAGAGGCAGGTGCGCTGTCAGGGGTCAGGGGATTTTGGATCTCGTGTGAGGATATCAGAAAAAGGGTAAGCTAAAATCGCTGCGACTTGTCGATGACAAAACCAATCCAACTAATTAATGCAGTACAGCTGTTGAATAATCAATTTGGGGATAAACTTTTTGGGAGCGTTACTTTCCACATTCCGGTGAGTCTTTCTTCTCCTCTTTTATTTTTGATAATAGCTTGGCCTGATGTTTGTGTTGTCACTGTGATGTTATTATCTAATTTCTCCATCCGTATCGAATGAATAGTCTCCAATGTTTAGTTTGGAAGCATGCCGTTGGATAAAAGTGGGGGTGGGATATTGAAAAGTGTATTGACCACTGGTAGCCTGCGTCCAAAAACAAGCCATCAGAACAAAATTGCTGCAATTTCCGCCGCAAGGTACAAGATATAAATTGGCTACTATCACATACAATGACCAAAATTTACATGGCTAACAGTACTATCACAGGAAAGCAAATGTAACCCTACCAAAAAAATTAAAACAAAATCATAAAACAGTCCGACAAGTTTTATTCCCGAAAACAAACAAACAAATAAAAAAATCAAATCAGCCTACTACCACTTGGATGAGTCAAAAATGTTTCAGCTGCATCGATCGTTGCGATGGGGCAGATTACATTGACATGGCAACACAGAACTATTATCTGATTGGACCATTAAATAAATAAATAATTTAAAAAAAAAACAGTACTGGAGGCACTGCAGCCAAGTGAAACTGAAATGGTTCAATTCCAGCTAAGGGCTCCCTGTGTGGAGTTTGCATGTTCTCTCCGGGCCTGCGTGGGTTTTCTCTGGGTACTCCGGTTTCCTCCCACATTCCAAAAACATGCATGGCAGGCTGATTGAATACTCAAAATTCTCCCTCGGTGTGAGTGTGAGCGCGGATGGTTGTTCGTCTCTGTTTAACCTGCGATTGGCTGGCAAGCGGTTCAGGTTGTCCCCCGCCTACTGCCCGAAGACGGCTGGGATATGCTCCAGCAACCCCCGCAACCCTTGTGAGAATAAGCGAATCGGAAAATGGATGGATGGAACAAATATTTGATTTTAGCGAGCTACGAAGGCTTTGCTGACACCTGGTCACTGTGTTCCACCGTATCACGCACTGAAATTGAGAATAATAAAACCGTCTGCTCTATTCCAGAGGCAGAATGCGGGACATGCTTGATAGATTGCGCAACGTCAGCGAGGCCTGGGAGGATGAGGACCACATGGAATACGACGAGAGCAAGCTGCCCAAAAATCAAGAGGCGATCGTCTTTGAGAACTCCTTGGACATTGAGAGTATCCTGAAGGAAGCAGAGTCCATCCGCAAGGAGATTTCCTTGCTCCTCTTGGAGGTGGAGCGCCTCAAGAAGAACGACGAGCGTTTTCGCACCACTGTCCGTCGTCTCTCCGCGGTTAAGCGCGACTCGGATGACATCGCCAGGGGGATCCAGAAGAAAGGGCAAATGCTGCATACTCGCATTTTGGGACTTGGTGCGGAGAGCAAAAAGATGGCGGAAAGAGAAGGGGCCAACTCGGCTTCGAGCCGTATCGCTTGCATGCAGTTTGACTCGCTCATCCTTGCCTTCCAAGCCGCCATGGGGACATACAACCAGGCGGAAGAACTGCAGCGTTCAATTTGTAGGGAGCGAATCCAGCGGCAGGCCTCCATATTAGGGACGAAAATCACTGACAAGAAACTCGATGAAATTGTCGACAAAGGATTCGAAGGCTGGAACGAGTTGTCGCAGAGTCTGCCGACTCAAGAGGGTCATTCCTCTCGCTGGGCAATGACCGAAATCAAAGACCGGCATCAGGAACTGGTGGCACTGGAGGCCCGGCTCAGGGAAGTCCACGAACTGTTCCAGGATATGGCGGCGCTGACGGAAGAGCAGTGCTCCATGCTGAATAATATCGAAGCCAACGTGTCAAACACTCGGCAATATATTCAGAAAGTCAATGTGGAGATCACAAAGGCGATAGGGTACAAGAAAAGAAATCCCTTTTTGCAATGTTGCCCATGTCTACCCTGTTGCAAACAATAAAGTAGAACAATGAAAACTATTCATATACAGTGATGCTTTATATGAGCTATTCATTGGCCACCTTTGTGAGATTTGAGGGGGGTAAAAAAATTGAGAAACACAATTTCTCTATATTTTAACAGTCTGAAAATCCATTGGACATTATTCTGGTGACTATGGCATTGGTCTCATAACAGGAGTTCAACCATTCTGAATGAGAGAGTAAAATTGATCGATCACCGTAGATTGGTCACCCGCCAATCGCAGATAAACAGCAATCTAACCGAATTTGTTGGGATTGCGGATAGCACTGGGCTTACAATATAACAGGAAATAAAAGTTTTTATTGTGACATCATAATTTGAATATAACACAGAGAGATATCCAGGTAAATAGAGTTAATCCATCTTTGTTTTTTGTTTTTTTTTCTTGGGCAGCTGGAGAAATTTAAATATTTTTGTTTCCAACAGCACTTACAAACGGTGATCCGTGTCCCCGTTACATTTTGGCTGGGTTACCGTCATGCACTTTATTTTGGAGTCAACTTGTCCTCCTTCATGCATTTCCAGGTGGTCCAAAACGCTGCTACTTGCCTCCTAAATGGAGCTCGAAAGAACTCCAATTCTGTCCTCCCTTCACAGGCTCCCCGTTGACTTTAGAGTTCATTTTATGATTATTTGGTTTTGATATCATTAAATGGTCTCAACCCATCTTACCGCTCACCCCTGCGCACCTACGTCAGCGGACCGGATGCTTCAGGAGGTACTGCTAAGAGTTAGGCAAGATCGGCAAGATCCTTCTATGTCCAACTCGTCTATAAACTTTATATCCATTTTTACTCTTTGGCTTTTGACTCAGCACGTGTTTTATTGTATTTACTGTCCTCCTGTTATTACTTTGTTCCAATTGTCTTAGTTTTTATATGTCTTCTGTCTAATAATATTATTATTATTATTATACTTCTGTCTGTTATCTGTCTATCCGTCTACTTACAGAATGTTGTATGGAACAATGTTTGTTTTTAAAGTGCTCCAAATAAAGTTGTCTACAACGCATTGAGTGGGAATGAGAGCTCCATACCTGTGAAGGAAACCGGTATACAAGCTCTTTCATAAGAGCTGCTTGAACATCTTGTTTTCAGGGAGTATAAAACACCAGCACAACAGATAGCAGATTTCAGTGTTTAAATGAGATCTCAAGAAATGGACGTTTAGGAGAACGGCCTTGAAAGTATCAGTGATTCACTGGGTTAAAGCACAACCTTGGAAAATCAAGTGAACGTTGCATTTGCCCACCATGCATCTTTCGAGGGCGTGGAATCGCAAACTTCGGGCTGGTCAAGTCGGGGGCTCAAAAATTGTCCCGCAAGGAAGTAAACAAAAGTCGTGCCTCGACATGTCGTTGAACATCTGTTGGTCTTGAGTCACCCTTACCGTTTAATGGGGGTAAAACAACTGTAAGCTTATGTTAAATAATTAATAATTTAACATAAGCTTACAACGAACCCCTCAACTTACACAACCTTAGCACAAACTTCTTTGTTTCCAAATGCACAGGTCCAAATCAGCAATAATTATACTTATTCTACTTGATTTGCATGGTAACAACGTTAGACATTGTAACATATGAGCACGGTAACGGTAGTATGTTTGGCGAGAGGGTCAATTTGCAAAGTGTTGCTTTCGCGATGAACACACGTCATGTTGTTGTCTTGCTCCCATCTCCACAAAATTAGAAAATAGCTGCTGATGCTATTTAGTAGCGACACGTCTTGAAAGAAACGTTCTGCCTCATAATTGCATTGTTGCATACTACAAATGTTAAATTTGTATATTGTGGAAATTTGGTGTTTAGCACCATACACCAGGATGGCCGAGTGGTTAAGGCGTTGGACTTAAGATCCAATGGACATATGTCCGCGTGGGTTCGAACCCCACTCCTGGTAGTACACTTTTGATTAGAATTTCAATAGCGGATATGTAAAATTACTATGAAATGGGATGAGGCAATTATTCAACACATGTCAATAATTAATTCTTTATTTAATCGCTGTGTAGAATTTGCCGGTCCGCAGAACTGGTTAATTGTGCGGGTTTCGAGGCGTCCCAGACTGTTAGACAAGGGAACGCAATTGGTCGTCGTTTCCAACAATTATTGAGGTAATCATCATGCAAACAAATCATGATAGCTATTGATTAGATAATCATAATCAGTCATAATCATGTCGTCTTTTGTTGCGATGGGATAAATCGTTATACTTTTTCAAAAATCTTTATTGAACAAGACAAATTACAAAGCACAGAAAACGAACGGTCAGGTGACTTTAAACAAAAATTCAAACAAATAGTATAGAGTCAGAGTCTTAACGGATTTGATTCGTTCTATTTCCCCATTCAAGGCTCGTGTCCGTCATTTCTCATTTGCCATTGGTCAGACAAAAAAGGGAAACGAATAAACCACGCCGATTGGTCCAGTTTACCAGAAAGGCTCGGAGTTTGGAAATGGCTTCACATGAGTTTAAAAAAAGGGCAAAATGAGTTCATCAATAGAATCATTAGTTTATCTTTTATTCGTGTTCAGTTTTGTTGTATTTTAACTTGCTTTTTCCCTACTTCCGCATTCAGAGCACGCGCCCGCTCTTTCTCGTTTGCCATTGGTTAGATAAGGAAAGGGAAACGAATAAACCACGTCGATTGGTCCAAATTACCAGTAAGTCTTTTGTTGCGTATTGGTTTACTTATATCGTTCATTGTTATTCCCAAATAAAACCTTCAAATCAAATCAAATGTGCCTTCACACAAGGAAATAATGCCTAGTTGTTCAGGCCTCAGGAATTACAATTCTGATCCTGAGCTGGAAATCTAACCCAGAATATCAGAACTGCGAGGCAGCATAACCGCTAGACCACCCACCATGGCACCCTCTCCGTTTCCAGTTAATGCAAAATCAGCCACCTCTGAGAACGATCAATTTGAATCAAAATCATCATTAATAGTGGACTCGTGTGTGTGTGTTCGTGTGTGTATGTGTGTGTGTGTGTGCGTGCGTGCGTGCGTGCGTGCGTGCGTGCGTGGGTGCGCGCAGTGAACTGAGGTGCCTCTGTCTGAACCAGCCGCCTGCAGCCAACAACATCCTCCAGAAGCCTGAATGGTTACCTTCTTCCACCAGACGTAAATTGGCAAATCGCAACATCGTTGAAAAATTGGTTGTATCATTCCGAATTGACCGAGTGCAAATATTCCGTTACACGTCTACGAGCAAGGGAACAAACTTACATGTTGGAGGGCGCAGTGTAAACAGTGTGGAAAAATAAGTTAACAAATCTTAACAATAAATGCTCCAGCCTAATAAAATGGAAGCTAAGTGCTGCTAAATTGCTCAACGTCTTTCTATTTGAACCCGATTGGAAATTTGCTACATATCTTCCTTACTCAAAATTCTGAAATGTTAAGATTTAGGGGTCAGTCTCTTCACTCTAATTTTGTCGTCGAAATGCAACAAGTAACCAAGGCATCGATTAGACATCTTATTGTTTTTCCTCCTTTCCCTCCATTGTTAGTTTACACAAATAAATTGACTTTATTGTGGTTTAGAAGGTTGAAGTGTGGACCAAAGACCACAATTCGCTTCTGAAAAGACTAACAAGGCTCTTGTGGCGTTTTAATTAGCATGGACATCAAAATGACAACTGTGTTTTTGAAGTATCCATTGTACACTGCTAGTAAATGCAACAGAGTGCTAAGTTGGATAAATTTAAGATAAAAATAGATATTTATGGACTATAACCGATCTGCTTATCAAAACCAATGGCAAAACCGAACAATGAAATCACAGGAAAGAAAGCTATGTTGAAAAAAATAAAGAAAGATACGCTCAAATAAAATAAGATCAGTGAAGGGACATACCCCATCCCAAAACCAAAATCCAGCGTTCTTGTCTTTGAATTGTTTATTTATTTATTTTTATAGCACCTTAATCTTGTCCACAAAGAGTGGAAATGGGATAGGGACAGGAAAACCCAAAAGGCTTTCCTGTTTGGCAACTAGCAAGTGACGCCCTGAAAGCAAAACAAGAGAAGTAAATGGATTACAGGGCAGCCAGGGGGATGAAATCACAATATTTGGAAATTGACATCATTTTTTAGATCATTTTTTCCAGTATTCCTGCTGGGTCTCTGGGGGAGGTGTGAAGCAGGAAAGAGAGAGAGAGGTAGGGAAACTGGAGAGAGAGTGGGATTTTTAGTTTGCTTCTTCCAGAGGTTTGGGGGTTGAAAATGGGACCCGTCGCCAGGTCGCTCGCTCTGCTGTTTTGTTTGTGTTCTCTGGGCTGCTGTCTTCCTGCCGGGACGCCGCAACCAACACAGGTCAGGATTATATTATAGTGAAGCTTTTGAACGTATCAAGTCAACATAATGTAATTCTGTCGATACTGTTATTTGTTGTTCAAATTGTGTTGAAAAGTGAAATTCAGTGCACTCAAGGAGGAGTTTTGCCTGAATGATCTACCCATTCCCAGGAGCAATGACATCATAAATGGATAACATTGGGAATGGTTACACCCCCACCACCCTCCGAGTTGGGCAGAAGTGACTAAAAGAATAATTTCGTCTCATTTTAATTGTCTTATTTATAGTTCATTTAGCTCATAAATCATTTTAAGGCAATGTAATGTTAATATTGTGTGTGGGGTTTTTGGGGTGTGTATCAGGAATCTTTTTCAGATGTGAAAAAGTCCAGAGGAGATGTTCCCGACATTCTTCCGACATTGGAAGTGGAGCCCACAAATGCTGTGTCCGATTTTGAAACCTCCTACAACTATGTTTGTGCGTCTGCATCCCAATTATTTTATCTATTCATTTATTTTTAAATTGTTGAACATATTATAATTTGCCCCACCATGCAAATTTCTTAACAGAGAAACATAGTGTCGTCTTCTTCCACAGTGTCCAGATTGGCTGGGATGGACCAGGCCATCCACAAGCTCAACGTGGGCCACTACACCCTGGATGTTAGCATGGACCAACTAATTGAGCGTCTATCCAGGATGGATGGTACCAAGTCACGCTAATGCTAACTGGTGTCACTTCCTGGTTCCACTGATGTTTTCTCTTCGTTCACCAACACTGCAGCCAAGTTGGCAGAGCTGGAGGACAAAATCCGCGAAGTCTTCCAACACAGCAAAGACAATCGCAAAGAGACTGGAAGACTGGAAGGTAGGCTTCTTTTTACACCATTTCAGACAATTTGCTTGGTTTTATATGGAATATATTTGCTCTGGGAACATTTTGAGGACCAGATATTACAAAGTTATCAGGGCAGAAAGAAGACCCTGCTAGGGAGATGGGTAGTACTTTTGATAGGTCCAGGAACCTTTTTAGCTCCAGGAACCTATGACTAAATGTACTTGCCCTGCTAGCTATGGCTAATCAGACAATAAAAATGAATGTAACAGGTGCTCAGTACAAAATGGCTGAGATAATAATACCAACATCAGAATTTTTTTCTCCCACATTCAGGTTGCCAGAGGGGCCTGCGTGTGGGGTACAAATGCTACCTTGTGTATCACAACTATGAGGACTATGCAGGCGCTTCCAGGAAGTGCCTGGAACGCGGGGGTCGCATGGCCATGCCGCGAGACCGCCGTGAGCAGGAGGCGCTGGCCGACTACGTCAAGTCTTTCTTCCAACCGGGCAATTGGCCCGTTTGGCTTGGCGTCAACGACCTGGCGACCGAGGGCGTGTACATGTTTGACGACGGCACCCCCGTCTCCTACTTCCAGTGGCGCAGGCACTTCCTGTCCGGGCAGCCGGACGGCGGCAAGCGTGAGAACTGCGTGGCTATGGCGTCAGATGACGGTGACTGGTGGGACCACTACTGCGACAGGGCCATGAACTACATGTGCGAGTTTGATGATAGGGTAGCGCTTTAGGTGAAACCATAGCTCTGCATTTGAACTCCATGCTGGAGACAAAATCGCCGTCGCCAAGGTGATAGCTCTATAGGCCATTACCTACAAACTCAGCAGCGCACACAATTAAACACATTTTAAACCCAGATTAGTCTTCTCTGATAGTTAACTGGATAGCTATAGTTAAGTAGCTAACGATACATAGCTGGCTAATTGAGGTCAAGCTAGCTGCACTTGTAGTGGCTACACGAGCAATACTGAGCTTAGCTAACTTTAGTGAAGAGAATGTTCACTTTCATTCTCTTACAAACACTGAATTATACACACAGAAGAAAATTTCTGATTGGTGACATGTCTGGTAACGTGAAAATGTAGCCTTACTTAATTAAATATTAAGGTTAAGGCATCTAAAAAATAAATACCACATAAACTTTGTGTTATGACGACAGTCAGTCAAGTCAGGGGCATATTTTAGTCCCTGAACTGTTTTGTATGCACACTTTTACATGCGTGACACATTTTCTACCACAGAAATATTTTTACATTGAGCGACATGACAAAATATGTCATCTTGTGTTTTCGATACTTTGATTATTACATACACAATAGACTATGTTTGTTTCCCCAACATGTCTATACAAATAAAGGCTAGCAGTATAAAAGATGGATGGATAGATGCCATCTTATTTTGTTGTGTGCGATGGTCACCACTAGGCGTCAGAAACTAACCATCCACAATAAATGCAAATAAATCTGCTTGTACCTCCATTGAAAAGTACTAACATAATCAAATGCAGAACATGTGTGAGTTAAATACATTTGAGTGAAACAAAATGTTTGTCGTTCTCTGTTTTGTAGAAACATCCCATTCAATGTTTTCTATTGTGATACATGAATGAACTGAGACGATTTCACACACTCACACACAAAGACAATCTCACCTCACCACCTGCAATAATAAAGCACAACCACCCAATTTTTTTGTGACAGGCCAAAGCAGGTTAATACAGATATTAGTACATCAAACAAGCTTAGGAAATCACAATAAGTTATTTATGACACTGATATGATGCTAAAAATTGACCGAGCGCCTATTCGGTGAGGCCCTCACAGAGCATCCATGCAAAAAGGATCATATCATGCTTTTGTCATTGAGTGTAACGCAACAAGGGTCCCAGATAGGTATCTTTGACAATAGGGGAATACTAATGCATTTTTTTGCACACAAATGCCAAAGTTGTCCAAGTAGTTTGCAGGAATATGAAAGTAGTGCAAGACATTACCAGAGAAAATGTGACTTGCAACATGCAGCTGTTCTATCAGTGCGCTGAATTCTCTTTCTCATGAGAACAAATAGCACCAGAACACGGGCCCCTAGCATTTATCCAGGATATTGAATAAATGCTCAAACAAGCTTTCCATAGGCGTGTTATTTGAGCCATCTGGTTTGTGTAACTGAGCTGTGTTGAGGAAGCATCCACAAGGGGGCCTTGACAACTAAGAAGTTGGAGGCCTGCCAGACTGCTGGACGATCAACATCCCTGCTTTATTCACAAAGCTGCAGAAATTCTCCCCATGGATCTATAATTTATTTCATTCTCATTTTAACGATGCAGACTGTTGCACATGCACAAAGTGGAGTGCAACCCCCCCCCAAAAAAAGCATTAGAGTCATAAATGGTTCATGATGTTTGGTGTACACTCTATTATATGTTGTACATTGTACGGGATATCCAATGTTGGTTATTTGACTTGTCTTCATTGCATGAATTGTATATTAATAAATCTTATTCTCACATTGGATGTGTTTTCTGTTTAAGACGAAATCAATTATACTCAACATTAATTATGTTATTAAAAAAAATAATAATTACAATTAATGGATTGGTTAATGTTAGTTCACGTGACATATATCGCGCCATGTTTCCATCGTGGCGTCGGGAAACTTCAGCAAAGTAGGGGTTGGGGAGGGGGGGGGGCGCTGAGGATAGAGCATCAAAGCGCCCATTGTTGAGAAACAAGTCTGCTGTTTTTATATTTCAACATAAAAGGAACATTATGAGGCTTGAACTAGATCCCCAGTGAGTAGTTATTGTTTGGATTTCAAAGTAAGGGTTAAAAAACACGACCGTAGGTATTAAATGAAATAAAATATGAAACTGAAGCGTGCTTCCAAATTTTTACCCCCCACCCATCAAGCGACATAAAACATTTTATTTTGAAAAACGATTAGCATTTTTGCTTTTCTCCACTCCTCACAATGTAACTTGACAACCACTGGCCACAGAAGCGGTAAAAAAACACCACCAGGAACAAAGTTGTGACTCGCGGCTGACTCCCCTACACATTCCACGTTTTTCACGCACTTCAACAATCTTTCACATTTTCAAACAGGACATATCGTCGCGTGGGTACAAGACTACGACGGTTGGATTTTACCTCGACCACGAAAAAAAGAAAAGTCCGACTAAGACTTTTCCTCGCATTTTGTGGATTCTCGCACTGGACCTATGTTGGGAGTTTTCTCATGAATTTTCTCAGGAGAGAGTACGTTGTACCTTGAAAGTCTGAAGCTTTTCTTTAACGTAATCTACTTTTAAGGTTTCCATGATTCGGTTTGTCACTTTGAGGCTCTATTCGGACGGTTTGGACTTGTTTTTTGAGGCGGCGCACGTCTCCCTTAATTCCTCCCGCTGACAGCAGAGGTGAGTTGTCTTGGGATCGATATGCTAAATATAACATTGCTAGCATAAATCAGAAAAAAAGTCAGTCAAAGTTTTAGAATGTCATTTCCAAACGTTTTGATTGCGTCTCCTCACTTTGTGTTGTCTTTTTTTTGGTCAAACCTAATGGAAGAGGAACTGGAAAAGTGACTGATTTAAAGAGACAGTACACACACACACACACACACACAAACACATCCTCAGGTGAAGGTGTTTATACTTAACAGGTAACAACACCCTTCTGGCTCCTGCAGAATATTTACCCTTTTAAAATCATGGGAGAGAATATCACTGATATGAAAGCTCATCATGCTTCTTCCCTCTCATGATCCTTTTAGCCCTTGCCAATTTGAAAATTAAAGACTCAATTTATTGAACACACTAAAAACAAACAAACAAAAAAAACCCAGGTAAGCGAATGAGTACTGTAATATTATTATTGCCTTTTTGAAGAGCTGAGATCTCCTTCTGCAGTACATCACTATGTCTGTATATAAATAGACTGATATTTGCTGTTTTTTGTGTCGGACAAGTCACAAACACTGTACATTATATATATATTTTGGGAATCATTTTTCACAGAGATGCATACAATACAGCGAGTATTGTATGCATCTCTGTGAAAAATGATTCCCCCTCACTGATGTCTGTGTCAATGTTACGGAAATATGTGATTTGAGTGAGTTTTATGCAAACATTGAACATTGACTTGACGCTTACAGGTGCAGCGTTGCCTTGAACAAGCAAAGCCACGCTCGCCGGGCTTGATTTGCAACCATGGCATCACTCGGCGACTTTGCGGAAGGCGGTGCCAACGAGGAGTTCAGTGACATCATCAAGTCGCGATCAGGTAGGTTCAGTTATTGGTGTAGGGGTCAGTTTTGATGCTATATTGTTTAATTTATTGAGAGTTCTCAACTGTGGCAGGTTTTAAGCAATTATCTTCAAAATTCTTTGGGTGGGTTTGGATAGTTTCACTTTCCAGCGTCGAGCCAGTAGTGAAGAGCAGTTTTGGAGGCACAACCGGAGATACTTGTTGGAAAGGACAAAGAGAAAGTCACCTAAATGTGATCAATCGAGAATGGTCAGATGCCAAAAAAAAAAAGGTGCTACCATTTGATCACTTCCCGCTTGGATCATTCCACACCGGAGTCAAAGAATTCCTTTTCAAGGAATGAATACAAGTGGCACTATGCGCAAGTGGAAAAAGAAGTCAAACGAGTTAAATGGGTCAAAATAACACCCAGAAGTACAATCTTGAAGCACCATAATGAGGCACAGCTCTCGCCGAGTGAGAGGCGCGCCCTTCTCAGCCAATTGGGCGTTCAAGAGTTATTGTCGTTGCTCTCCGGCTATTTTCGTCACCGTAAATTGGTGAATAAGTGCGTCCAATTTGAACAGATGATGTCTTCCAGATCAAATAATACTGATGAATATAAACATGACCATATTTGGAACGGAGCACGGACAGTGACGCAATGTGGTTCTAATGTTCTTCATATGTGCAATGAATAGAAAGTCACCACTTCAACGAAAATTTGCATATTTTCGCAACTCCCCCCCTTCCTAGTTTTACTTTCCTATCCTATTGCCCTGCCTCGCTGATCCCGCGCCAGGAATTCCACTGTGCCGTCGCAGTTTGTAATTTACGTCTGTGTCCAAACCACAATGGCTCCGCTCTTGCAAAGATTCAAGTTACCTAGCAACACTACCCCCCACCCTCCCAAAG
The DNA here is from genome assembly GCF_025434085.1 of Hippocampus zosterae. NCBI lineage: Eukaryota > Metazoa > Chordata > Actinopteri > Syngnathiformes > Syngnathidae > Hippocampus > Hippocampus zosterae. Next base: position 6,446,646 of record NC_067469.1, read on the forward strand.
TAATGTTTTTTTTTTATGGCATAATGTTATGGGGGGGGGGGGAATTTGGCATGTAGCTTCGTCATCGACCCCCAAAACACATGGAAAAAATACAGGAAAAGTTTTACTATGCTGCAGGTCTCGTACTGCGTGTGTGAGGGGGATTACGTGAAGTTTTGGTTCAGTCATAGGAAACGGCTTTAAATCGCACTGCATGCAGAGCTCACGTACCAACTAAGAGATTTTTAAAAAGTGTTACTAACACAAGCTTTTAAGGTTGATGCTGAGAAACGGCATGTGTGGCCGGCAGGTGGGCCGGATGTTTTCGCAGCTGAGACGAGCCCCCTCCAGTTCAGAAAACATTTACACACTTGCCGCATGTCAATCTGTTATTCAATCCCACGATACATCAGGTAATGAGGGCTAACTGTTGAATTAATTGGCTTCGATAGGGTACAGTTTGCCACATGCTGCTGCGTTAGTAACCCCACGCCCGCTCTGCTCATTCCTGAGTGAAGACAAATGTGAGAGGTCAAATATCACCCCCCCCCCCCAGCCCCAATGCTTACACTTTGCCTTTCTCTCTCCTGTTCGTTACTCGTTACTTGGTCTGTCGTTCCCGCACAGCTTTTCCACGTTTTCATCGTCATCGTCTTACATGCCTTTGACCATCTGCTTGCACTTTAGGGCGTGACGTGAAACGAATGAGGATGCCACCGCCGCCGCCGAGTAGAACGTGATTGTCACCGAATGGAGGGTGTGGCGTCAAGTTTTGTGATGACTTGGGTGGATCATGTAATTGGATGCATTCCAGCTGGTGTGTGTTGCGTATGTGTGTGTGTGTGTGTTGTGTGCTCTCTTGCAGTGACAGTTTGGAAGTATCGAAACCATCTGCAGTGACATTTTCCGTTTGATTGTCAAAGTTGAACAATTGTTGATGTGTGCGTGCGTGCAAGTACACTAAAGAACAGTTGGTTCATGGCAGTCATTTTTTTGTGTTATGGTCTTGAATTGTCTTGATAATTGCGAGGGGTCAATGTCACAGTTTGGTACATACCTTGGTTTTAAAGATCATCGTTTAGAATGTGTCCAGCATGTGGACAGGGGCTTCACTGTGGCATGGTCACTTTAGAGTGCCTCGTTGTCATGCCATGAAATCAGTTTCATGTTTTTATGCCCCGTGATGTCCTGGTAGGGATATTCCAGCTACCATATTTTGTATTTGTGAAGGCATACAAAATATACTTGATGATGTAGTCGTATTTGATAGACAGATGACAGGTGTTAAGTTCGGCCTTTTTATCAATTTGAGTGTAAACCAGCTCTGTTTAAGAGGGCGATTCCAGGACGGAATGATGGAGGTATGGGAAGCCTCTCGGCAGCAGCATGACTAATTCAGTCCAGTGGAAATTCCCTTTTTTGTCCCTGGGCTTCTTGGTCCAGTGTCATTGCTCACTTTCACTCCTCAGCTGGGACTGCAAGCACATACTTGTTGCTTTCTTTAGGACATCGGTTCACTAAAGCCGGATGATTTTCCTCGTTAACTTCCTCCATGTCGAGGAAAGAAAGAGAGAATACAAAACACAGGAAAACTGAACTTCCCTTGCTTTCCATTTCACTCTCACTGCGGGAAACGTTTGTTCAGTTTCTCCTCTGAGCTGTTCCTTTTAATAAAGAGTGTTGGTGCAGTGTCCCGGATGTTGGGACCAAGTCCCTTTGCGTCATGTTTTCTTTGCCGAGCCTTATACGACTTTATTTTCTCACCCACCCATCGAATGTTTGTGGGTATGTGGAGCCTGCGCATGTGTGTGACAGCACAGCAGCCGAAGCAGAACAGCACCCTAACTCAAAGCACCTATATAAAAAAAAAAGAACAAACTCTCACACCTCCTACTTCCTCTTTTGGTTTGCACTGTCCTACCGTCGCCTGCTACCCTACTGTTTTCATCATCTGCATTTGTTTGTTTCGTTACTTTTTGTGAGATGAATTTCAGTAAGTGGACGTCATGGAGAAAACGCAACTTTTTCAGGAGGAAACGCAAGGCTGAAATATTCCCTGTCGGTAAGTGCAAGGCTAAAATGGAGCAATTTATCCATTTCAATCTGATGTCCTGACGAGCGCTTGAAGCAAAAACAAATCTGGTTGACTCGGCTAACTTAGTTAAGTTATCCGAAATGTTTTAACTCAAGACCCGAGTTAGAAAGTTGGATGCTCCCCGGGCCCAACAAAAAAAAGACACCAACACATTGTATACCGCCGTTAAATTTATGATAAAGATCATAAAATACTTCTATTTTATGCCACAAACATGAATAATAAAATATGCATGATTTGTTGTACCATGTCAAACTGCCTAATGTTACACAACTGCACGTTGACAGTACAGTAGTCATTGTTAGCTAAACAAATTTAGCATACCGGCGCTCCCCCCATGGACACAGCCCCCAGTCCACTTTCAAGCTCTTTATTGAACAAAGGGAACAGATAAACACGAGCAAATATTCCCTCATCCACCGCTTGCCACAACTGACGCCGAGTCACTCAACACAGAGTGGCTAACAATGTAGCCAGGTATTAAGCTAGGTGAGCCGACCCCTCTCATTTGCGAACTCAGGCATCCCCCCAAGCCTTTCTTTTAGCACGCCTACTTATCAAGTGAGCACAAATATGACATAAAATTGACAAATGGATATCTTTTAACTTGGAAAAACCTGGGGGACGGACTCATAAGTGAAGGTACTACTATGCAAGGTTAGCGTGTTGTTTCTGAATGTGTAATCTGTCATCCCATCACTCTTACATGCTGGGGTGGGTCTGAACACTGACTTTATCTGTGTTAATGCCCCCCCCCCCGCTGTTCCACCATGCATCATGATTCCCCCACCCTTGGCCTGCTCTGTCCTGTTCTTTTCTGTTGTGCCTCTGCTGCATTCTTCTGGTCCTTCCTTTGCTGTCTGGCTAAGAAACAGTAGAAGGGAGAGCACGCGGGTTGGAATGTTGACATTTCTTTGAGTCTGTGGCGACTGATTTGAGTGAACTGTGTTCAAAAGATGGCAGAACGTGGGCTCAGACTCAACGGGAGAACTCTAAGCAAGGTTTTATTTTATTTTATTGCTGTTAGCTTTCGCTGTTTGGGTAATTGCTCCAGTGATTCCATTGTCGCCCTGTTAGTTGGAGCTGCAAAAGTTTCCAGCCTTCTGGGAAGATTTTCGACATATACCGGAATGTAAGAGTTCTAACGTGGTGCTTGATGAGGTTGAGGTCAGGGCTCTGCAGTTCCTCAGAACTCCTCACAAGGTTGTCTGTGCACAGCGATAACCCTGTAAAGTTGACGGCGTAATAATATTTACTTATTATGACTTTACTAGTAAGTCAGAGTAGGTTTGTGATTAACAAACACATTCCGGGAGCAAATTTGTGTTACGTCGCCGCTGTAAAAAAATGGATCGCACTCGTGAGCGCACCCATTCACATGTGCGCCAACACACGCATTTGAGTATACGTGCACGAGCGGTAACGGTCGATCGCGGAAGTTGTTTGGCTTGAAAAGTAGATCTTCAGTTAAAAAAAAGACAAAACAAAAAAAAGGTGGGGCACCCGTGCCCTACGTAAATGTCACAATGGCTCACTGTAGAAAACAGGTGGCATTTCACAAGGCCTGGTACTCAGTCCACTTTTCTTTTCTTTCAAATAAATGTTTTGCGTAGGCTATGTTGCCTTCCGACTAAAGTATGAATTTATGATGCTGCAGTAGGAATGTAACGCCATCGATTTGTTGCATGCGTCACCTACTTGGTGTTTTTCAGCGGTTCTCTGGAGATGACGGTTTTGATGACAATGAAAGGTTCTGGCCTTACAAGTTCCCAGATCTTTGGCGAGTCAAAGCATGTCAACAAGGCACGGACGGGCCGGCTGGGACAAGCTGAGACAAGTGACCACTGGAGGCGAGGAGGGAGGAATGCATTTGGGAATTCTGCGAATTCTGTGCATTCTTCGCATCCTACACAGGCAAAAGGGAGAGTTCATCTCCGCTGTGAGTTGTTTGGTGAAAGCGCTTTTGTTTCCGGGAGGGGTTAGTTTAGTGACGCACAATGAACAGATGACTAGAAGACCGCCATTGTGTGGACTGTTGACTGTCAAGGTGAAGTTCATCCTGGGCAGGGAGAACATCTTCCCTTGAAGTACAGCACTTTGTATGCAGTGATGGCTGTTTGAAAGTGCTCTATAAATACTGTTGACTTGAAAAATGAGAACTGCATAACATCCGTCCCCCCTCAACCCAGTGGATGGAGATCATGTGTTAATGGGTTAACTGTGGTCACTGGGAGGCAGGATTTTGTTAAAGCCTCAATTAGGACAATCACCGGGTTGGAACCATGTGAACTTAGGAAGCGTGGCCTGGCTTGTAAATTGCCCTTGTTTGTTCATCCGTGTTTACAATGTGGGGTTGCCGTGGAAACCAGTGTCGTGTGTTTGATTTCCACCTCGGCTCTTCCTGCCCCGAGGTCACGGGTGTGTGTGTTTCCAGCCAACTGTTTTAGGGTTCCTGTGTGACGTTTTATTTTTTATTTTTGTGGTGCAGTTTGCTCACGGGTGAATCCCTCACGCTCGCAATTCTCTCAGGGTGGATTATGTAACCTATCTTTGAAAAAAAAAAGAACGGCAGAGCAGCAGTGGGACCAATCTAATAGTTTTTATTACAGGAGATCCTTTTGTATACGAATTGCATTCCTTACAGCTGCGACGTTTTGTTAATTTTTCCCTCGCTAGCAATGTCTAATTACTAAGCTAATGTTTGTATGCAAGTCCAATATCCCTCACCTTCTGTGAGCCATGTACGCAGAGACAGAAACATATCCTTTGTGTCCTTCCTGTTACTTTTTTATTAATCTATGATCTTGATTTCCACCAACTGACCCAACTGATCTTTTTTTTCCCCCCCAAGTAGCTGCCAGCATTTGCAAAGCCGCTGCGAATTCTGACGGTAGTACAGTATTGAGATGAAAACATTCTAACGGTGTCACGTGAGCAACTAAAAAGTTGCCTCGTCAGCGGAAACGCATTGTTCCGTGTGTACATCCAGTAAACCGAGGCCGCGTGTGTGCCCAGTGAGCCGTGGGAATACACCAGAGGGATTACGCGGCATCGATGCAATCTCAACTTCCTGTTTGGCCAATCGAAGAGGACCAGAGACTTTTGCTGTACACATTGGCAGCACGTCGGGGTGACTGTGTCAATCAAAAATTAACTAGCTGGCCCTCAGTGGTTCAACCTTTTTGAAGCATAGTTTTCTAAAACGTTTGGTTTTCGAATCGCCAACCATTGCCCACTGAAGAGAAGCGCACCTGGTTATTTTAGCCGTGCCTCTGAATGTTTTATTAGTCATATAAGTGTCAAAGCTAAGTGGTGCAGTATGTTATTTACAGGCTTGGCTCAAGCTCTCGTTTGACTGTACATACAATATGTAAGCAGCCATAAGTAAAGTGACTAAAGAGGACCTGGGTAATGTCTCTTCAATGTTGTTTACATACACTCGCCTTGGAGTCTCCACACGACACAATACCACCTTGAGCTTTCCAGCCGTTTGATACTCCAAAACCGGTGAGGAGCAGGCGCGTATGAATTGGCGTTATTGTGCCGCGAAGGCGGCAAGATGGATGGTCCCGGGAGAAAAGTTAACGGCGATGAGTTGGAGCCAAGATAACCGTGGCCGAATAGCCATCCTTGGCCTCCACGTGGTATGTTATTTTTCCAGCCAGCCAGCAAGTGGCCACACGGACACAAAGAAGCAGACAACCGCGGGGGCTCGATGATCATAACCTCTGACCTTTTGTTCGGTTCGTGATGTTTTTACGCAGCGGCCCGTGTCACGACAGTGCCACTTAACCTCATACACTTTTCTTTTTTCCACTAACCCCCTTTCCAAGTTTTTTTCTCCCCATCACATATAAAACTTAATTAACATTTTTTTCCTTTTGAATGCACCACATGAATTGTGCATAGGAAGGATTCACTTCAACAGAAGTAAAAGCGCCAATGATTTCCTGATGGAGAATGCGTGGTTATTCACTACTAATGGCAGTTTGGATTTCATCTTCATGTGTGCTTTTATTCCAGGCTGGAGCTTTTATGGCGTGTAATGAATTAGCAAGAGACAGTTGTGGTCATCTTCCTTTTTTTTTTTTCTTAAAACATTTTTTAAGACCAAGGACCACTAAAATATACCATAATTAAATCCAATGTTAAATAAAAGCCTCTTTTGTTTTTTCTTTCCCACAGATGAACATGATTTGGTGCAGAAGAAAACATTCACCAAGTGGATAAATGCACAATTCTCAAAGGTAAAAATTGTACTGTAATACCTTTTATTTTTATTTTTTGTTTGTTTACTTAACACAAGTTAGATCCTGTAATTCAGGTTATTATTATTATTATTTTTTTTTAATCTACAATGTGATTTTCTTTTTCATGTTCAACATTACCTTCATAGCATCCATCCATTCATTTTGTGCACCACTTGTCCACATGAGGGTCACGGGCCTTAGCCAGCAATAATTTTTTGGGAGCATATTCTGGGCCCTGAGAGTAATTAAGTGGATGTTTTTCTGTGTGTCATCCGACTAGGAGGGTAAAACGGCCATCAAGGACATGTTCTCCGACCTGAGGGATGGGAGGAAGCTGCTTGACCTGTTGGAGGGCCTCACTGGCCATGTCCTGGTCAGTTACCTGAACGTTTAAAAAAAACTCCTAGCCCATTTGTTTAGGGAGTCTTTACCGGCATTGTCTTTTAGTTCCCGCTCTTAATCCTTCCAGTCTAGCTCCCATTTGGGTACCTGCAGCTGCAGAAAAAGCCAGTCTCTCTGCGCGTAATACGTTGAATCTCTTCATACCTGAAAAACAATAAATCGACAATTCTGTCAGTCAGCGTAGTGTCTCATAAAAGATTTGCAGCTGCTTGCTATTCAGGCCCCGGCATTCTTTCCGCGAAGTTCTCAAGTGAAGGCATTGATTCTCCGAGCAAGTAGTAGCTCACATTGTAACGTTGACTGTGAGTGGTTGCAATTGACAATGTCTATTACCGACCGTCCCATTTGCCATCATTTCCTCTGAATGTACAGTATGTGGGATTCTTCCAAGACTTCCTGGGCATTGTGCTCGAATCAATCATCCTTAATTGTGCTGTGATTTTTATTCTTCAGACCAAAGAACGAGGCTCCACCAGAGTACACGCGCTCAACAACGTCAACAAAGTGCTTCAAGTTCTGCATCAGAACAATGTGAGAGTGCTGACCTTTTTTTTGGGGGGGGCATTGAAAGTCGAAAGGGTTCGCACGGATGGCAGCTGTTTTGCTCAACATGATTTTAGACAGGCGACGCTGGTCTCTTTCCAAGCGTGAAAAGACCCAAATTGAAATGAAATGTCCTCCTTCCCTGTCTATGTGGCCTGGAGAGTTCCCAGTTGCCATTTTTCTGTGAGACATATAAGGACATGGAGCGAGAGATGCAAGCGAAGCGGAAGAATGAAGCTAATTGGAAGCAGAAATGGGATATGAAAGGTGGACTCCGCGGTAGGGCGATGTGTCACCAAGCAAAACACATGACCTCACGCGGCCCTTGCTTCATCTTGATCCTGTCCAAATAAGTCCAGCGTAGCCGTGCTCTAATTTCTGCGGTGGTGCCTTGGCTTGAGTTTAATTCTTTTGTGCTCACACTTCTTGATCGCAAATCATCCTTACCCATTGAAGTGAATTTAAACACCATTAATCCGTTCCATCTTCTTGTTTTTTTGGAGGATGTTTTCCAAAAAAAAGTAGCACTGAGTATTGTTTTTCTAAGAACATAGAGTAATGACATAATTAAATGAAATGTGAAGAATTTAATAGTTTGCGCACACTGATTTCGTGCATTCATAGCATTGGTCCTTGGCCACAAGCGAGCACTATAATAAAGGCATATATCCATTAATCCATCCATTTTCTCATCCGCTTATCCTCACGAAGGTCGTAGGCGTGCTGGAGCCTATCCCAGTTGTCTTCAGGCAGTAAGTGGGGTACACCCTGAATTGGTTGCCAGGCAATCGCAGTACACACATATATGAACAACCATTCGCGCACACACTCACACCGAGGCACAATTCAGAGTGTTCAATCAGCCATACATGTTTTTGGAATGTGGGAGGGAACCAGAGTACCCGGAGAAAACCCGCGCAGGGACGGGGAGTACATGCAAACTCCCCACAGGAAAGTTGGAGCCGGAATCGAACCGTTCACCTCTGCACTGTGTGGCGGACGTGCTAATCAGTCGCCCGAAAGGCATATATCTATACACAAAAACAAGATGGTCACAGCTGCTCAGCAAGATGCAGTTTGATTCCATGTTTTTAACTTGCATTATTTGTGTTGAAAAATGTGTAACCCTACCGTGACATCAGTGATAGTTTTGTTAGCTTGTTTGTACTGTTTTGGTTTGTGTGTTAGCATCAAGCTAGCAGACTTGTCAGATCATGTTATGTTGTTTTCGGCTTTATGTTTTGAGTCATACCCCGAATTATATTTATAACCCGTAACCCTATTACGAATCATATCTGTCCCCAAATAATAATTGGTGTTTGTCTGGATCGTCAGGTGGATCTGGTGAATATTGGCGGAACCGACATTGTTGATGGGAACCACAAGCTCACTTTGGGACTCATCTGGAGCATTATTCTTCACTGGCAGGTGAGCACAGGCGTTCAAAATCTGAATGTGGACCTACACTGTCGGGCCTGGAACATACCCCGGAGATTAATGGGGGGGTCATTTTACATGATAGTTGAAGGGTTTCAATAGTGGATGCAATCTGACATGCACGTTTTGTGTGATTCATCTTGATCATGTGCACAGGTGAAAGACATCATGAAGGATGTCATGTCCAGCCTGCAGCAGACCAACAGTGAGAAGATCTTGCTGAGCTGGGTACGCCAGTCCACCCGCGCTTACCCGGAGGTCAACGTGCTGAACTTCACCACCAGCTGGGCCGACGGTCTGGCTCTTAACGCCATCCTGCATCACTTCAGGTGAGGAGCGTGCCCCTCAATTGCCGTCATGGCAACTTCATCCACCTCGTTCCCGCTTAGTGCTGGCGATATACAACAGCGTTTGGGATTTTTTTTTTTTTAAATAACAATTTGTTTTTAAGTATCTTGGGGTCTTGTTCACGAGTGAGGGCAGGAGGGAGCGAGAGATCGACAGGCGGATCGGTGCAGCGTCTGCTGTGATGCGGACGTTGTATCGGTCTGTCGTGGTAAAGAAGGAGCTGAGCCAAAGGGCGAAGCTCTCAATTTACCGGTCGATCTACGTCCCAACCCTCATCTATGGCCACGAGCTATGGGTCGTGACCGAAAGAACGAGATCCCGGATACAAGCGGCCGAAATGAGTTTTCTCCGCAGGGTGTCCGGGCTCTCCCTTAGAGATAAGGTGAGGAGCTCGGTCATCCGGGAGGGGCTCGGAGTCGAGCCGCTTCTCCTCCACATCGAGAGGAGCCAGATGAGGTGGCTTGGGCATCTGATTCGGATGCCTCCTGAGCGCCTCCCTGGTGAGGTGTTCCGGGCATGTCCCACCGGGAGGAGACCCCGAGGAAGACCCAGGACACGCTGGAGAGACTACGTCACCCAGCTGGCTTGGGAACGCCTCGGAATCCCCCGGGGAGAGCTGGAAGAAGTAGCTAGGGAGAGGGAAGTCTGGGCTTCCCTGCTAAAGCTGTTGCCCCCGCGACCCGGCCCCGGATAAGCGGTAGATGATGGATGGATGGATGGATTTGTTTTTATTTTGTTTTGACCCTTTAAAAAAAAATCAGATAATTTGAATTTTTAGAGCATGCTTATTATTAGGTTTTTTTTTCTTTCAAAAATGCATCAGGGGTATTCGTTAGCCCACCCCGCCTCATTCTGTAACCCTTGTCCTTAACTGTTGCACACACACTCTGGGGACTTTTGAGTTGTGAGAAAGGCTAGTGTTGGTTTAGACACGGGCCAGGGTTGATGTGGATCACTGATCCCGTACATTCCACACTCCCCTCACCTCCCCCCACATCGTCTTTTCTCTTAGGGTAGCATTAACTCCATACTGTAAATCCGGTCCATGTTGATATGTTCTGTGTATGTGGGGAAATACTTGGATCCTAAATTTGGATTGATTTGCCATTTCATATGGAGGCCAAATGCATTCAGTTGGGATGGTGTTGTCCAAATGAGGCCTGTTGAGCGTCTGGAGCATGCCTTCACTGTAGCAAAAGACCAGCTGGCTATCGAAAGGCTACTGGATCCTGAAGGTGAGCCCATTCCACTCTTCAAGCGTTTCTTACGAAATACCCCACCTGTGTTTTTTCTGCCATCTTCACAGCGCGTAACCTGTTCTCTTCTAGACGTGGCTGTGCAGTTGCCAGATAAGAAATCCATCCTCCTGTATGTGACATCGCTGTTCGCGGCGCTACCCAAAGATGTCAACATGGAGTCCATCCGAGAAGTGGAGGCGCTGCCGCGCAGATTCAAAGTGGAGACTGAAGATTCATGTCCAGGGCTCGGTGCACAGGTAACTCCTGACAACAAAGCATGTTGTTTAAAGACTTTTAAACACTATAGTGTTCCCCCGGATGTAGCGTGCCCAGACTGTATCGCATGTTCTTCAGCCATAGTTTTTTTTAATTTTTTTAAACGAGTTGTAGAGTAGTGTTTACAATCCTAATATGCTGCAAGCTGCCAGGCAGCACTGAGGCCCCCTCGAAGAGATTCAGCATAATTTAAGGTTGAAATGTGTTAAAAGTGTGTAGCAGAGGTAAAATGGTAAGAAAAGGTTTTGAGTGGGTCTGGAACGTATCCCCCCACCATAAATGGGGGCTCAACATACTGTGCTTACATTGTCACATCTGTGACTCCCCAAAGCACCTCTTAGGGTTTATCCATTGCTTCTGGCCTCACATTTCACACCTTGGAAGAAGCGATGGAAAACTTTTGCGCATCTGATTGGCCTGGTGTGTGTGTGGGGTGGAGGTGGGGGGGTATTTTCCTGGCACGCTTCCTCCCGCCACAGGAAATGATGTTTAATGCCGCTGCTTTTGTAGCCATGCGGGGGATGCAGAATAGAGGTTCTTTGTTTGGAATGGTGCCCTCCCCCATTTTTTATGATGCAAGGTTTTGCCTTGTGACTTCATGCAAAAGATTTTTCCGGATTTGTGACATTTTTGGAAGCGCAGTCATTGCATGTGAACAAGTGAATCATTCTTCACTTTGACAACCAGAAAATGTCTGCCATGGATTTCATTGTTGAGTGACCAATACTTTTTGCATCTAGAGTGTCGTCTCGTTGCGACCGAGCGGGACCGATTGCAGCTTGACCTGCCCTGCAAGTCGGCAGCCACCTCCCAGTGTCCCATAATAGGCCTGCATACTTCTTAATCGTAACTGCAGGGCAGGTCGCGCCGCATGCCTCAGAACAGTCACTTCCAGCCTCTCCCTCCTTTCAACCGATGCTTCTACAGTATTTTAAAATGCAGTAGTAGCTGATTAGACACCATTGCCATACGAGAAACAGAAGTCAAATAAAAAGTGAGCCAGATATAAAATCATCCCCTCAGTCCCACTGGCCACTTAATTGTAATTGAACAAAAAGCAAAACAAAACAGGGGCTTGTATATGACAAAATCTCAATCAGTTCAAAGGTGATTCTTATGAATGGGTCCTCATATTTCTCACAATATGCAGCTGAAGGACTCTGGCAGCAACCCCCGGCCAGAGACCCCTGACGCCCTGTCGGAGCTCGAAGGGGAGATGGAGGGCGGCATGCTGGAAGCCGACTTAGACACCTACCAGACCACCCTGGAGGAGGTCCTGACCTGGCTGCTGTCAGCCGAGGACACCCTGCAGATCCAGGACGAGGTGTTGGATGATGTGGAGGGTGTCAAAGAGCAATTTCACACGCACGAGGTGAGAGGGGATGGGAAAGGGGCATCACTTAGGTGGGGTCTCTCTTATAGCAGACATCTGGGATAGTAGAAAGCTCAAAGGCTAGTTAGCTTGATCATGTTGAATTCAACTTGTCAATAACGTTAAAACTGTGTTTCACCATTACAGTTCTCCTGATATTTCTGGGTGTGGCTTAAATTAATGATTAATTGATGCTGAATAAAATAAGCGGTATTAAAAAATGTTTTCCTCAACAAAATGGTACCGAATAATGCTGCACTACTTGACTGTAATTTTACACCAAAACTTCGAAAAGGACATTTTCATGACTATTTGACTATTCAAACTTGTCATTAAACTCGTCAAGTCTAACACTGCTCTCAGGCCTGTCAGCAACGAGTTCATTTCCCTGGCAAATTGTGACCGTTTGACTCTTGTCAACTTCGTAAGGACTTCATGATGGAGCTGACGGCTCACCAGAGCAGCGTGGGCAACGTCCTGCAAGCCGGCAATCAACTCATCGCCCAGGGCAGCCTGTCAGAAGAGGTGGAAGATGAAATACGGGAGCAGATGAGCCTGCTGAATTCCCGCTGGGAGAGCCTACGCGTGGCCAGCATGGACCGCCAAGCCAGGTAAAGCGTCACCATTTGAAGCCATTTTTAACGATTAGCGTACATGCGCCGCAGGATAGAGGTCATGGGTCTGAGCTCTGACCTCAGATGTTTTCGGGCTTTCATCTGTGAGGAATGTGCAAGGCTGCAAGCAATGTGACGGTGACAACTGATAAACTGATAAGCAGTGAGACCCCCCCCCGCCCCGCCCTCCCCTTCCCCAAGGCTTGCAGCAGTCAGTCTGTTATGAACTTGTCAAATGCTTCAAAGACACACACTCACCTTTTTCACGCATTAAAAAAAATGTTTTAGGCTCCACGAAGTCCTGATGGAGCTCCAACAGCAGCAACTCCAGCAGCTTTCTGATTGGCTGACTCGCACAGAAGACCGCATCAGAAAGATCGAGACCGAGTCGCCGGCAAAAGACATTGACGACTATAAGCAACGAATCGAGCAGCATAAAGTAAAAGACCCTTTTTTTTTACACACGTGGAATTGATTGCCAGACCTGAATGCAGATCATTGCTGAAAACCTGCACAATTTAGCTCTACTTTCATCAACTGTCTTACTAGTGAGCACAATTTTTTTTCTCCTCTCAGGAGCTTCAGAATGACCTGGAGGCTGAGCAGGTGAAGGTCAACTCCTTAACGCACATGGTGGTGGTTGTGGATGAGAACAGTGGCGAGAGCGCCACTGCCCTCCTGGAAGAGCAGCTCCAAGTAAGTCGGTCTGAGACTTCTGCTGTCAGGTGTCAAAAAAGTGTCAGCCAGATTTGAATGCAGCCTCACTTCACGAATGCTTTTTTTCAGTCTTTGGGTGAACGCTGGGCAGCCGTTTGTCGCTGGACAGAGGAGAGGTGGCACAAGTTACAGGAAGTCTTCCTGGTGTGGCAGCAGCTGGTGTCGGATCAGGTAGAACACAATTTCTATTTCACATTGTTTCCAAACATTTCTGCGCCAAGGCACATATTTCCATGAAAAAAAAAACACGATGGGCAAACTCTGCGGTAATAAATGTGCATTTTAAACACACTCGTCGACTCAAGCACCATATCTGCTTTCACTTCTGCAGAGTTTATTTAGAGGATGGTTGGAAGAAAAAGAAGAGGCCTTGAGTGAAGTGCAGCGAAGCAGTTTTAAGAATCCAAACGAAATCAACGCAAAAGCGCGGCAATTAGCTGTAAGTAAAGAGGGAGCTCTTTGCCAGAGGCCACCTGCGGGTTCACCCGGCTGTCCCTTGTGATTGCCGTGTTCTGAAAACGTTTAGATTCTCAAGGAGGATATGGAAAAGAAGAAGAGGACCCTCGACCAACTTTCCGACGCGGGCCGGGATGTGATGTCGTTAATACGGAGCGGCGAGGCCGCCGCTACCATTGAGGCGGACGCTGAAGATTTGGCCCATCGATGGGACAAGCTGGTGCAAAGGCTGGAGGACTGCTCCTTCCAGGTCGGCTGAACAATTGTTTGCATTAAGTATGATGGTTCCTTGAGAGAAGTGACCCATCTTAACAAGTGTTTTGATTATCTTTTTGGTGTGACTTGTGAAAAAAAAATCTATTGGTTACATAGTGACCAATGCAAAAGCAAAATCAGCTCTTACTCACTAATGGACTCACTCTCTACTAAGGTGATGGAAGCTGTGACTGACGCGGGGATGACTCAGGTAGATGAAGCGGTCGTCATGACGACAATCGCCGCCGGTGATTCGGCCACCGACCAGGAACTCGCCCCTCCTGCTCCTCCCAAGAAACGACTGGTGGAGACGGACATAGAAGTCAGGAGGGCGTAAGTGCTCGAGGGTTGTGTTTTTTTTTTGGGGGGGGGGGGGGTTGACTCAGTGTAACTTTCGTTGATTTGATTGATTGTCAGAAAGTCATGCCAGACCAGCCGCAACAACACATATGTGATGTAGATATATGGTATAAATGGAGTACAGGTTGTGGTAGGTGATATAAAGTGTGTTTTGTGATTCTGAGACCTGTTGCCCAAATATGGCAGGTTTGAAAATAAACTTTCCGACCATCTGAGCTGGATCAAAAATTGGAAGGCGGCCGCGCAAACGATATCCTCCGCGCAACCGGACACGGCAACCGATGTGCAGGATGTGCAGGAAAAACTCAAGGTTGGAGGAGGCAGACTGCAAGATAGGATTATGACATGTTGGAACGTGACAGTTAAACATGCTCTTTGGGCTTTTTTTTAGGCTCATGAGGTGGAACTCCAAGCAAAGGAGGCTGCCATCGGTCAAGTGATCCAAGAAGGTCAAGGATTGATGGAGCAATTGGAGAGAGGTATTGTGATGAAGTTGTCACTTTCAACAGATCAATACGGAATTTGTACCCTTCAACATCTTTGCCTGACAGCTTCAAAGGAATACAGAGGGTCCAGAACAAAATCTATTGAAAAAAATCAATTAAATTGATCTGCCCTCCCCAGACTGTCTCATTTTCTGTCACACTTCTTTCACGTCATTCCGCTGGAGTTTGATCTCCAGTTTATGATGATTTGATGGCCATTTTCAAAAGACTATCGGAATGTGTAAACATAATAGAACATCCAAAATAAATGTATTTGCTTTAATTTGTTGTTCACATTTTCAGTTCTGTTTTATATACTGCAGGTAGATTTGTATTTTTTTAGGTTTTATGCATACTTCATATTGATTACATTTTTATTGTTTTCAATTTTTATCTATTCTAAATTGTCCCACTGTTGTGATGTCCTTTTTTTTCAGGAGCACAAAGACACTTAAAATTGTGTCAATTGACTTATTTAACTGTTTTTCCTGCGCGCCTTCAGAGGGCGTGCAAATGGACTCCGTGCGGGCGGACGTCGATTTGATCCAGACCGAATTGGATGCGTGCGCGAAGGAGCTGCAGGCGGCCCGCGACAGAGTGGACGCCCAGACTCGGTTAAAGGCGCTGTTGGCCGAGCTCGCAGGACTAGATCGGGCCTTGGATGAACTGGATGGATGGCTGGACTCCACTTCCGCCGTCGAAAAGTGTGACAGCGACCAACTCAGGAGCCTGGGTGAAGAATGTCAGGTACAGGAAACCTCGATTTTTTTTTTTTTTTTTTTTCAAATCCGGGATATATTTCAGAGGCCACCTGCCATTCGTAATAATAATAATTATTATAACCCTGAATCCAAGTTTCATGACCCCTTTGTGTGTATGTGTGTGTCCCTTTAGTCCCGACTGGTCCCTCTCAGTGCATTGGGTACACAGTTAGAACAGATTTGTGCAGATGTGGAGTCGCTGCCTTCTTTAAAAGACAAGACCGTGGGGGTGTCGGCACATCACGCCTCCACTTTAAAGCGACTCGAGGGCAAACAGCAGGAGGCCAGCCAAGGTACCCCCCTGCCCCCTCACGCATGTGACATTCAAACTGCCACGAGTTACAACATGAAATCAGCCACCTAATGTCATATAAAAGATGAAAATATAACACAAGCTCCGGAGAGAAGCTCACGTAGCAGTCTGCATCTTGACTACGTGCTCTTTTATAAGATAAACGAGTCTGATCCAAAGTGGTGCTACCAGGAACTTTGCAAAATAAAACCAGTAAAAATGAATGAAAATTCAGGAATGAACTAAGGGATCTACGCTAATTCCTGATTGATTTTTTCATCGATTAAGTCTTTTCAAACAGCAGGGATTTCATTCCCAAACCATATGGTTCTTGTTTGGACATACAGTATAGTACTGAATCCTGTAATTGATTGCCAGACTGCTGACATTTGGCAGAATCCCTAATCGAAAGAAAGAAAACTTTCAAAAGCGTAGCATGTGTTTCAATGTGACGTCCCGTAAATGATAGGCTCCACTACATTGATTTTGTAAGGTGAGACCCGGAGACCTCAGGCCCAGGTGTGTGCTTGCATTCTTCTTTTGCGCTCAAGCAAAGAGAATTGGATAAGAGCCACGGAAAATCTGTTCTCTTTTTGCTCTGGATTTTTTTTTTTGTTGCTCGTTGGCTCCGTCATCGCTCTATGTAGGGTCCATCTGGAAAATGTTCATATTGCTTCACTTTGTTTTGAACAATGTTATAACCCCTTTCCAAAATAGATTGAATCCCAATACATAAGAATTTGAGCGCCTTTGTTCACGTCCTTTCTTGGCACAATTCCGGCGCGACTGCTTCATGGCTGCGCTGCTTGTAAACACTGTCACATAATTCAAGTATGAAATCATCAGCTAATGATTCGGTAAGGAGGAAGACAAGTTGTGAAGACAAACAAGAAGGGCACAGGAATGTCATCATTTCAAATAGTAGGGAGGGTTGTGTTTTATGTTGTCTCCTTAGCAGCGTAATGATGGGCTGTGTTAAATATACAAGTTGTCAAACATAAAATAGGATGGGAAACCTCACCTGTACACGCTACTCAAAACGTCTCGCTGCCCCCATGTGGTGGTAAAGCAGAAATGTGAATCTCCACGCTTTCATCTAATTTCTAGTTCTGGAGGCCATCAAGGCTGGATCTCTTCTGGTGGAGGGGCTGGAGACCAGGCTGGCCGCACTGAGACGAGGAGTCAGCAACGTTGCAACCGCGGAGGCGGCGGTGCAGCGAGCACAGGTGAGTAAAGTTGAAATTGAGCAATTTTAAAATGTGCTCTTCACCCCGCCCAAATGCTGCTGTTTTTATTGTGATTTATTACAATGACGTTTATGCAATGGCTACATAGGTTAGAGATTAGCAGAACATCTGGCTTGTTGAATGAATTTTCACATTATGACCAAGGTGACAGAGTTCCACAAAATGTGTGCCAGCTGCTATGCACTGCAAGCTTTTTTTTCAGTCTCACCATATGCTGAATTTGGATGGTTATGGTTTCAAATTGGCCCAAATTAGAACAGGATTAGCGGTAACATGGAGGAAGGGGAACCAGGCAGGGACGTTTTTTTTTTTCCCCCTCCAAGTTATAAACTATATAATTGGCAGTTACTTGTTTTCACATTTGCACTGAAATTTCAGTCTGTACACTTCTAGATTGTAGATAGGGTAATCTCTCCTTTTTAAATTTTACATAATTTTTTTTTAAACCCCCTTCCCTTGTTATCCTGCATTGGAATGCGGCTCAGTCTGAGCTCTTGTTATGGCGGCAGGGGCAGCGAGGTGGGGGTTTGTGTCCCATTCTGAGCACCATGTACTGACATGCAACACGCATGCCAGTGTCAAGGAAACACAACAATATCAAGTCACATGACAGAACACGGAGTGTCTCAAGGCAAAGTGATTAGCTTCAGTAGTATAAAATTCCAGATAAAATTATTGAAAGGGACATGTAATGACAAATTGACTTTTTAATGGCTTGTATACAAATAGTTGGAGCTCTGGAATACGTGAAATTAAAGAACCATATTCAATTTATGTAAAGCAGGCAAGCTGCAGCAAAACAATGTGCTGTTAAGTTAATTATTGAAACTTTTTTTCCCCCTCTAGGGTTTGTGTCTGGATATTGAACAAACGCAGAAAGCCTCCCATCCCGCCGAACAGCAAAGATGGACTCAGCTGTCCACCAAGGCCCGGGAGGAGTTGGCAACACTTAAGTGCATCCTGGGAAGCATGAAGGATAATCAGGTAGAATACCACATCTTTTTATTTTTATTTTTTTATTACAGTGAGCCCTCGTTTATTGCATTGGTTCCAGGACCACCTGCGATACACAAGCCATGTAAAAAAAACATTGTTTTCTAAATAGTTGTCACAAGCAACAGGTTTAGTCTTACTAAATACACAAATATAAGAGTCACGGTGTGCTTGTTTCAAGGTGTTTATTTTCTACTCCCATTTTGGGTTTACTGTAATTACACACAGGCATATATTTTTTGTCCTCTCTAAGGAACAACTAATATTACTCGGATTACGCTGCATCACTTCCAGTGGTATTTTGCTGCAGGCATCTTACTCTAAATTCAAACTTGCCTGTGGACTGCAAAAGGCCGTTAAAAAAAAGAACACAATCGCTTCATAAAAGAGGGGCTTCCTGTTGTGGTAATATTGTACAATCCTATTATAATGTTGCCTTCAGGTGCGGATGGCGGAGGTTGAACGCTGGTTGGGGGCGGTTCAGGAGCTTTTGTCCCGAGATGCAACAAGGTCGACTGACACGCACAGCTTACAGGAAGAATTGAGTCACTGCAAGGTCAGAACAACACACTCATTGCGCTGACACAATATGAGGAACACAGATCTACTGCATGCTACTAATGTCAGGCCACTAATATGCATACGTTTAAATAAGACATATCTGACGGCGTCAATAGAAAGTAAACTTTGTTGCAGGATTATGTGAACGAGATGGAGTCCGTGCAGAGTGCGTTGAAGCAAATGGACGAAAACGTTAGCGCCGTGCAGGCGGCTGCGGTGCCGGGGCTGGCCAAGTGGGGGCAGCATACGGTGGGAGAGTTCAGAAGTCGATTAGAATCACTTTCGAAACAGGTAGAAACTTTTTACTTACAGCTGGGTCATAAATTGGTCAAGTTGCTAACCTTCCGAATTTGTTTGGAATATCAACTTACATCTGTTTTGCAGTTGCTGAGCCAGCAGGATCGTTTATTAGAAAGTCAGGAGAAGCAGGGGAACCTGAAGAAAGACTTGGCGGAGATGCAGGAGTGGATCACTCAAGTGGATGAGGAGTTTTTAATGAGGGACTTTGAGTATATGAGTCCAGAGGAGCTCGAGACGGCGCTGGATGAAATGAAGGTAACAATTTTTCGCGTGCAGCGACCACCTGTTTATCATTGGGTATACGTTACAGACTCTTCCGCGTTAGGTGGAAAAAAATGCGAACCCCTCCCCCCCAACATGCTGTGACTCTCAATTCAGAGGGCTAAAGAGGACGTGCTACAGAAGGAGGTGAAAGTGAAGATCCTGAAAGACAGCATCAACATGTTGGTATCCAAGACGGCACCCCTTGGTGGTGTTGGAGCCGGAGGAAGTGGTGGGCAGGGTCTGACGGCACAACTGGAGGGCGTTCTGGGGAACTACAAGAAGCTCTGCGACCGCCTCAAGAGCAAGTGCCACACCCTGGAGGTAAATCTGCACTTTGGTTGGGAATCACTGAAATAGAGCCTATAACGTTGCATGTAACGCAGGAGGTGTGGTCGTGTTGGATGGAGCTGATGCAGTTCTTGGACACTGAGCAAACCTGGCTCAACACCTTGGAGGAGAAGGTCCAAGCCACGGAAAGTCTACCAGAGAGCACAGAGGTGGTTCATGAAGCACTCGAGGTACAAACATCTCGCGGACGCGCTCGCATTGTCATCCGTTTACTTCATTTGTGTCTTATGACTTAGATGAAGATCTCGCGGTCACAAAATATCACCGGTATAACACACGTCATGAAGACATAAAGACATTTCACAACTCCTGTGCATATATTAGTCAGATAAAGAATTTGTATGCCAATGATGTTGACTGTCTATATTGTTCTGCACATTTTGTGGTCTTCCACCGCACACTATCCAAATAATGCCTTAATGACTAGAATAGCAGAGAATTGTCCAAAATGTCTCAGTTTGTGTATCCCAAGACTTTTTGTCTTCCTGGTGTAAACTCTTACAGAGAGAGCCGAGCTCCCAGCCTGTGTCTGGCTGGTTGCTATATCTGTAGCCTGCCCGCAGCATCACTGTCAAAGTCACTTAACGTCACACTGTGCTTCACCCTCCACTGCTGCTGCACTGTTCAAAAACGTAATGAAGTCTCTTGAAGACAATGATCCTCCCACACACACAAAACAGTCCACTCAAAGATCTCACATAAAGGATGAACCCCCGATTGTCTCTCACTTCTTTATTTAATTGCTAGCTTTCTCACTGGCTTTCTCACTCTCTCGACTTGCGCGTCCAATCACCTGCCAGAGTTTAGAGGGCGTGCTCCGTCATCCGGCGGACAACCGGACGCAAATCCGAGAGCTTGGTCAGACGCTGATCGATGGCGGCATCCTGGATGAGCTCATCGGTGAGAAACTCCAGGCCTTCAATTCCCGCTTTGAGCAACTAAACCAACAGGTGAGTTTAATTTTTTTTAGCTTTATACAGTATAGGCATACAACACTACATTTCTATATATGTTTAACGGAGAGCATACGCACCGTATTGTATAAAAGCACAACGCTAACATAGAACCTCATTAGGGCAAGCTTAATAGAAAGTAGGAACATGGATGTTGTTCCTACCATAATGAACCATGTTTAAATGAAATATTGTTTTCAGGCTGTCAACAGACAGACGGGCCTGGAGCAGCAGCTCGCCACACTGAAGGAGAATGATGAGGCACTCCAAACCCTCCAGGAGTCTCTTTCTCAACTGGACCGCACACTCACGTCCTACCTGACCGACCGCATCGACGCCTTCCAGCTTCCGCACGAGGCACAGGTACGCCGTGCAAGTGTCTGACGTTTCTCACCACAGTGAAAATGCAATATTTGAGGAAATATGCGAAAGCTGAGCTCAAGCCGAGTGCAACGAATTGATTTCTTCCAACGTAGAATAAAATGAGAATTGAAGATGGACAAGTTTGAATTTTAATACATTTTTTTGCAGGACATTGGTGCTGAAATTGCGACCCATGAAGTGACGGTGGAGGAGATGAGAAGGAGGAACGTGGCCAACTTGCCGCCACCGGTCACGGATGGCAAAGCTGTTAAAGGTGGCACCATGCTGGATCAGCTTCAGGTAACAATGAGCCCTCCTGGCGCTGCTGGCTTTTGTCACACCATATACAGTATATATTTTTTTATTCCTTCAAGTGAGGCTCAAATCTACGGTGGTAGTTCCTCATGTGCTCAGCAAATTGTGTATATGTTAAAAAAAATGGCAGTAACTGCTCATTTTAAAATTCATCCCCAAAAATGTCTTCCATTCATTTCCTAATGCAGAGAAAATTACGAGAGATATCCACAAAGTACCAGCTGTTCCAGAAGCCTGCTAACTTTGAGCAGCGCATGTTGGACTGCAAGAAGGTTCTCGACGGAGCCAAGGCCGAGCTGCACGTTCTGGATGTCAGGGATTTGGAACCGGAGAAGATCCAGTCCCATCTCAACGGCTGCATGGTGAGACAGGAATTCGTAGTACTTTTTGTACAGCGGGACTCTGAAATATTCAACTTGTAAGTCAAGGTACCACTGTTTATTATACAGGTTGTTTCCCCGTGCTCATTTTTCTTTCTCGTGATTGTGCAGAAACTGTACAAGCTGCTGAGCGAGGTGAAACTGGAGGTGGAGACGGTGATAAAAACGGGTCGGCAGATTGTGCAGAAACAGCAGACGGAGAACCCCAAGGCCATGGACGAGCAGCTGACCGCTCTCAAACTGCTTTACAATGACCTGGGTGCGCAGGTACAGTGAACCCCTGTGTTCCATATAGACCCCTCGAGGTGGAAATCCACAACATAGAGACATCATGTACATTTAATTTAAAAAAAAAAAAGTTTAATACTGACATAGAAGGCAAATGATATAATGTAAGGCATAAAAAGGTCTAATGTGTGTTTTTCTTTCTTTCTTTCTTGTAGGTAACAGAGGGCAAGCAAGACTTGGAAAAAGCCTTGTCTCTGTCGCAGAAGTTCCACAAGGAAAGCGCCGCCCTCCAAGAGTGGCTGACCACCAGCGAGGCTGCACTCCAGCAGAAGAACAACAGCGGCGACATGCCGGCAGACATCGATGCTGAGATTGGCTGGGCAAATGTGAGGACAAATTATTCTTATTATTTTTATTATTATGGAATTATGAATCTTTTTTTTTTTAGAAGTTTTAGTCAGTTTAAAGCAAATCGAAGGTCATATAATCGAAGGTCAATTAATATAACGAGTCTCTGCAACCTAGTCTTTCCACACTTGGCCAGTAGGGTGCACCCTAAGCCAGTTGGACGCTTAGGAGAACTTCTTCCCTTCTTTACCACCGGTGTTATCTCTCTAAATACAGATACAGCTTTTATGACTATCATAAAACGTAAAACTGCTCTTTGTGGCATCACCAGGGCCTTTTGAAGGAATCCGAACGCCGCCAGCAGGAGCTGTCCAGTTTGACGGAGACCAGCAGCGGGCTGCAGACGCTGGTGGAGGGCAGCGAGACACAACTGGAGGACAAACTCTGCAGCCTGAACGAGTCCTGGAACCAAGTCCACACGTGGATCGAGGACTGGCTCAGTGCTGTGCTGGTGGGTGCAACAGTATTAAAAAGAAAAATAGGGGCAGGTGCCATTGTATGACGCCAAATTGAGCCGTTTCGTGATCACAAATTCACAATGATTTAAAGTTACTTGGGACAAATGTATCATAGATTATGAGCCCCATGCTGCTTCACCATGCTTATCTGTTAATGCAGAGCCACCAGAGCGAAGTGGAAATCCTTGACGAGAACCTGGCTCACATCAGCACGTGGCTCTACCAGACTCAGATCCACCTGGACGAGGCGGAACGGCTAGAGTTGGCCGAGCGGGAGAAGGTTGTCAAGGTGACACAGTCATTTAAAAATCTATGACATGGCGGCAGCGCAAGCGACGAACTGCAAATATATTAGTGTTTAACCATTGTGTGCTGTGTCATCAGAACATGTTGGAGGAATTGGAGGATGTCGGGATGCGCGTGGACAACGTGAGGGACCAGGCTGTCATCCTGATGACCAGCCGGGGAAGTGCCTGCCGAGACGTGGTGGAGCCCAAACTGGCTGAGCTCAACTGCAACTTTGACAAAGTCTCGCAGCACATCAAAACTGCTCAGGTATAACCCCCCCCCCCTCAAAAAAAAAAAGAAACCGACTCAATATCATGTACATCTCATACAGCACATGAAGTGAATTTGGATCGGATTCCTGATTTATGATCAACTTCACTGGTTCCACTGCATTCTTTGTTGTCATTGCATAATTCTCGATGTTTAATTTAGTGGAAGCTTTCAGGAAATGTACTGGAAATGTCCACCCTTCTGCAACAATAGTTTGACTTCTGTGTTAGGATATTAAAAATAATGTGTGTTCTTGCGCAGATGATGACCAGTTTGGAGTCGGGATGCGTGGACATAAAGCAGGAAGCACCTCAGCAGGTTCAATGATTACACACACTACACTACTCTATATAAATAAAGTCAAAGTGGTGAAAGAAACATCTCACTGCAATTTTAGTTGAAGTTACATTGGCCAGCAGATTGTAATTTGCTTTGAAAATCAGAAGCCATCCTCAGATTTAGCTTTTTCTTTAGCACGTGCTTCAGAACCTGGAGACCTCGGTGGAAACTCAGACTGAAGCTCCGTTCCCCAGCGAGATGCAGGAATTCCAGGCCGAGCTGCAGGACACACTCAGTGCTCTGCAGCAGGACTCTACAAACTTCCCAGACGATGACAAGGTAGCGCCGCATTCGAGAATTTCAATGTTTTTTCTTTTTTCTTTTTTCTTTTTGAAGGCCGGAGCTGAAACAAAGTGTTGCTTATCTAGGTTTATGGCGCCAATTACGCTAGTGGCGCAAAGCTGGCCAATCAACAGTGAGGTCAATGTCCCTGTCAGGAAGCTTGATAGTGCCTTGGATGGGAAAGTCTGTTCTCTTTCAGTCTCTCGAGCTACTGATTCCACTTTTTTTCTCCCCTCCTGGCTTGTCTGGTCTCCAGCTGGATGAGGAAAAAGCCAGTGTCGAAAACCTGCTGAGACGAGGAGAAGATCTGCTTCAGCAAACGTCAGACGAGGTCCAGAGAGAAGAACTGAGGATCTTGCTGCTCCGACTCCAGAACCAGTACTCTTCACACAGGGTTCGACACGCACTCTTTTTCAGACGCCACCCTTTGTGCACTGCTGTTAATTTGTGTCTCTTTTTTTTTTTTTTAGGAGCTCAGGGTGCTGAGAAGCAGGCAGCTCGTCGTCGATTCGTCTTCCCACATGATCACCCAGCAGATAAGAGACATGCCACCCCAGGTGAGCTTAGTTTGATCGCTTTTGATCTAGTTTAGCGTGACCCACTTGCTGTTCCACTGTTTTTTTTTTAATGAAACATTAACTGTTGCAAGTTTTGGGACTCAGACACTGTGTTGTAATAAAATAGAATGAAAAATAATTAAATAGGTTTTGTCACAGGGCATCAATTAAATGGCCATTTTGCTGCCCTCACTTGAAGCAGTAAAAGACAGATGGGCTCATCAGTACGGCGCTACTATAAGTCGGTCTTTGCAGAGGACAAAGAATATCAATTTCTGATTACAAGAAAAAGATTAACTCACACTATACGGCACTATATAGTGAAGAGGGATTGATTCTAAGAGTGAAGTGAAGCCTTAATGGATATATATCTATATATCATATATATATATATGGATAATATCGTGACACCATGAAAATGGTCAAACTCCTATATTATGCAACTTTTAGGGCGTTCAGACTTCACGGTGCCACAGTAATTGTGTTATTTGTTTGTGTGCGTGAATCTCAGGACGTCCAGTTGGTGGCGGACCGCGGCCGCATTTCCTCGCAGAGCCCATCAAGCTTCCTGCTAGACATCAACAAAGTGCTGTTGGCCATGGCCGACAACGAGCTGCTGCTCAACTCCTCTGAGCTCAGCGGGGGGCTCTACGAAGACTTCTCCAGCCAGGAGGACACGCTCAGGGTCCGTCCGGCTGGTTACGAATTTGAATTGAAATGAATTTTTGTGATGTATTGGCCCTTGTCACATCAATGGAGCCTACAGTACACATGTCATTTGTGTTTTTCCTTCCTTCAGACCATCAACGAAAATCTGGAGCGGGTGGGCGAGCGTGTGGCCGAAATCCACAAGCACCACCCGGACGTCATCCAGCATGCGTCGCCCGCTGAGGTCTCCCAGATTGAAGATTCGCTCACGCAACTCAACGCCGAGTGGGACCGCCTCAACCGCATGTACAACCAGCGTAAAGGGTGAGCGCGGCGGCGCCTTTCTACTCTTGCAGTTCAAGCCTCGCGTTGATTTACTCAACATGCAAATTTACTATGGGAGTGTAATGACATTTCCTTAATTTTAAGTGGATTTAAAATGTTCTACAGACATGTCTGATATGCACAAAAATTTCTCTCCAATTTATACTTGCAATTCTCTTTTTCAAATGTGTTTACAATGTGTAAATCTACATTTGTAAAGACAAGTATTTTGTACAGGAGCTTTGACCGCGCCATCGAGGAGTGGAGGCACTTCCACTGCGACATGAATGACCTGAGCCAGTGGCTGACCGACACGGAGAGACTGCTGTCCGACAGCGTTGGTCCCGAGGGACAGTTGGACCTGGACTCAGCACGGCGCCACCAAGAGGTCAGTAGAGGATGCGTGCGCACACACACACACACACACACACACACACACACACACACACACACACACACACACACATGAAGAAAGTATCTGTTCCTGTTCATGAAGTTAAAATAAAATGTTTAAACATATTAAAAATGAATTGACTTAAATGACTATGTGAAAATGTGTTTCCATTTAAATGCAATTTTAAAAAAGTACAATCGTGAACAGAGTCGGTGTTACAGTGGATTTCTCAAACAGTCATCTTTAAATTGGTGTAAAAATTGAACTAAGAATTGGCCACTTGGGGGAAAAGAAAGAATGAAAATCTGTGAGGGAAAAAAATGCCTGTTATCTGTTTGTTTTTTTGGTGACTTTTTCCATTTGCTTGGCTGAAAGTTTGACCATGTGGTCATTGGATGGCCATGAAAGATGGAGTCATGTATAGTGTGATGAAACCTCATTTAATACGAGTTCAAAACATGATCATTATCCCCAAGATATGCTTTTACTGTTTGAACTATTAGATACTTGTTAGCAAGTCTTTGATAATTCAACTGCATTCCCTGTGGAGAGATGTTGTTTGTACACTGCATCTTCTAAACAAACAACTACAATTGATCCAAATTCATTCTGCACAAGAGAAGACGAGCCGGCGTCTTTGTGTGGTTACTAAATCTTGAGCTCCACGCGTCTTCACAAGTTGTTTACACGCATTTTCACAGGTTTTAAGAGCTAGTGAAGGGATTAAGCAGCACCAATTAGCAGAGAGGCGAGGGAGCCTGGGCTCAATTTTAGGACTCTGTGCTTGGCTGAAATTTATGCACGACTTGACTTGGGCAGAGTGTTTGTGAGACTTAGATTTGCACTGACATGAGTTTACATTTGAAAATCTGTGTGGTGTTTTTTTTTTGTTTGTTTGAATAGAAGAGTGAGGGGAGGATTTTTTTAAATTAAAAAAGTCTTGATTTGACAACCAGCATGTGGACTGCGCATAGGAATGGCATAGGTGATTTAGAGCGGCTCATTGTCATCCGTGAGTGCACGCACATCACAAATAGACAGAGGCAGGGGCATTGGGTTGACATGGCTTCTGTAGAGTGCCTCGTTGTCCTGATAGCTGCACAAAGTACCATCCATTTCTCCTGGTTTTAGAAGTGCTATTTTATTGACAAGTGACAGCTAAGTCGGGTCTGCTTGCAGCGCATTCAGTGAACATACCACACAGTGTTTGAGAGCAGAATGAATTGCTCCAATCTTGAAGCATTACCGGTGGCCAACAGATGGCAGCATTGGATCCCTTTTGGATCAGCTCACACAACAATGTGTAGGCTCCTAAAAACGTGAAATGCCCTTGGATATACGACTGTTACAAGCAAGATCAAAGTGTTTGTCACGTGAAATTTATCACAGAGTTTCACAACGGAAGATATGATGGGGATTATTTAAATTTGAAGTAGAAGCAATGATGCAATCTATCTACACACTGTCAAACACATGCATGAAACACACACTACTGAATACTACTATTAAATAACGTAGTCGGTCATTATTTTGCCATGAAAATCACATTTTCAATTTTGTGGTTGGTATTTTACAAAAGAAAAAGGACTGTTCAGTGGTTTGAGGCGCCACAAAGGCAAAAATGATCAGTTGCGCTGGATGAAACAAACCCATGTTGTACTACTGATTATTAAAAAATGGCATCAAGTATAAAGAATTTTTTTTGTGATGAAAGAAAATAGTTTATTTCATTTGGTAGTTTCTGTGTTTATGTCGTAAAAAAAATCACCACAATTATTCTGTGAGCCTTGAAAGAAGCAGTCAGAATGCTCCAAATTGGCTGTCACTCAACCCATTAATTTTCACTTTACAGGCACTAGGATTTGATTTGTAAGGCCTGTCGATTTTTAGGAATTAGTTTGGAATCTGTTTCTCCCTCTAGGAATTAGAGGAAGGACTTGTCAGCCACCAGGCTGTCCTGGCCGGTCTCACCCGCACAGGAGAGCGCATCATCAGCCAGCTGTCCTCCCCTGACGGCACTCTGCTGGAAGAGAAGCTCCACATCCTGAGGCAGCGATGGAGGGCTGCGAAGCGCCAGGTCGCGGACCGACAGTGCAGGTATTCATAAAAACGTGGCTATTAATGGACATGAGGGTAGATGTCAATATATACTTGTACCGCCATCATTTCGGTAACTGGATTAGAGGTTTTGGATTTCCAGTGTAGTACAGGATCGAGGTCAGCATTTCCTTCCTATCTTCTTTGTTTTCTTATCGGTCGCGGTCAATTAGTCGTCAATGGTAATTTAAATGTAAATTTCGGGATTAAGTCTAAAACCTGGAGGGAACCAGAGAGCCCAATCTGGGTAAATAATGCGTCTTTGCAGGCTGACTGCCGGCGATGCTGCCCTGGGGGACCTGATGAGGCGAAGCGAGGATTTGGCTTCATGGTTGCAGCAGGCCGAGAATGTTTTTGTCACTCTTCCCATCTCCTCCACCGACCAGAACCTCAAAGAACTCAAAGTAGGCATTTACCGTATTTTCTAAAATGTACAAGAGTGCCTTTAAAAAAAAAAATCACATTTTGGCTGTGTTGCAAAATTTGAAGTGCAAGCAGGCCTCAATGTGTTACATCTTGAGTAACTTTCACCCCGAGGAGCCATAAATTGGACTGATGCTTGAGGCGAGGCGGTCGACTAATTGAGGCCGAGTGTTTACCTGAGCAAAAGCCACTTTACTTTTTTGTTTTTCTTCTAACTGACAAGCCTTTCAGCCCCAGGTTTTACCTTTGCCATTTGATCCGCCGAGACCAACGTGATTAACTTTCTTTCGATCAATACCACTTGATGACATAAACGACTCCAGTGTTTCCCCCTCAGGCCTTAGCCATGGAGATGGATGTGCAGAATGAACACCTGGTCTGGCTCAACAAACATGCCCCGCAGATCCTAGCCAGTCCCGCCGTAAACCCGCAGACCAGAGACCACCACGTGAGCAACCTCAGAGCCATCAACCTCAACTGGAGCAAGGTGGGATAAGCCGCAGGGATTAATTCATACGTCTTGTGTATGCATTAAATACAGAAATAACACCCCATAATCCGTAATTGACACCGCACTTTGGTAAATCAAGCAAGATGCTGTTTCTTTGACAACCTAGAGAAGTTGCGATTTTGGAGATGTGAGGAGCAGCAACGCCAAAATACTCATCAATCAAAGAATTCTTCCCTGAACTACTCCTCTCTTGAATCCCAACCTGCAGGTAACCCACGAGTTGTTAGACAAGGTCGGGCAGGTGGAGGCCAACCTGAAGAGTCACGCCCACTTCCGTGACAAGATGACCCGGCTCACCGACTGGGTAGTCATCACGCACCAGACCATCACAAATCGAGGCCTCAGTCCCGGCCAAGCGCAGGTACTGTAAATAGTGAACTTAATTCATTATGGGGGAGAGGTTCAGTGAAAATCGACAACACAGAGAAACCAAATGAAACAATATTGATTTGTTTTGACCGTCCTGGCTGAGTCTGGCGTCAAAGCAGTTCTCGCTGCCCTGCGGGAACCACAACATTTTTTGTTTGAGATGACTGAATGATGAGCCGTGATATAGTGATGTAGCGCCTTATTCACCAAGAGTCAATCTTTTATAAATACGTGACCCCTGTCTGACTGTTTTCAGGCTTTGGAAGTCTCCATGAAAGACAGAAAGAAGGACTTGGAGGACCTTCTGGCCCACTCTATTGAGCTTCAGAGACGCCAGCAGTTTTCTCCTCATGAAAAGGTTCCCTCAGCCTAGTTGTGTGATTTATTCAATTAGCCTAAATTCACAAGACTGTGTAATTACACCATATTGCAGCAGGTCCTTTTCTCTCCTGGAACTGATTGCAGCTTAATTGGCTGTTTTATTAAAGCGCCGTTCCTCATCTCACACACTCTCAATGTTTCACGGCACGCGCGCGCAGAGCAAGGTGGAGCAGCTGGCGGCCGATTGGAAAGTTCTGGATGGTCGACTGAGGGAGTCTCTGCAGGCGCACGTCTCCCCGTGGACGCTGCACCACACTCGGGTTGTAGAGCACCAGCAACTTGGTA
This sequence comes from Hippocampus zosterae, assembly GCF_025434085.1. Classification (NCBI taxonomy): domain Eukaryota; kingdom Metazoa; phylum Chordata; class Actinopteri; order Syngnathiformes; family Syngnathidae; genus Hippocampus; species Hippocampus zosterae. The sequence goes on from NC_067469.1 coordinate 6,476,512, forward strand.
AACAGCGGTCTCATTTTGAACACATTTTACAGTGGAAATCATCTGTTCTGTAATTCGTCGCTTCACTATTTTTTCCCCCTGTACTTTAGTTTGCGAACCCAAAATACAAATTGAGAACATTTGCAAGGAGCTGCTGTGAGCCACAACTCACAACCAGACGCTTACATGCAGACGAACAGACAAATCTGACTCCAGTTCCTGATGTTGCCCACTAGGCCATGCCTCTTGCAAGCACACATTCAGCACAGGAATACTATATGACATACAAATTATACACTTTTTTTACACACTCTAATCACTTTTATTCAGCTTTTATACAATGCACAGATATTTGACTTAATTCAAATGGATTTATGGCATTAAAATGCGGATAATTGATTTAAAAAATATATTTTATATTTGTACTTTTTATTTTGTTCAATTATTTCAATGTTCATCTCTTCCTTTTTTTTGTAGGATTTATTATTGACTCTGTGCATTTTCTATATTAATTTAGCCGGTGTAGAGGTTCCGCATTTTCATGAGTATTACACCCCCGGCATTATACAACACATTTGCGCTCCTTCCCAATGAATCATCAGCAGCATATGAGTAACGCAACCGTTTAGTGGGAACAAGTACGGTGGAGAAATGGCAATGCTTTCATTTCCAGCATGAAAAATACATGCTGAAATTACAAATCAGCTGGTGAGCTACCCTCGCTGCCAAGCATCATTCATCACCATTTGACATTTACGTTCAAGAACATTTTTTTCAAGAACACTCATTTTTCCTTCAATATGTATACAGTTAAACTCGGTAAATATTATTGCATATATTCCAGTCTTGCGTCTTTAATTAAAAAAAAAAGTTTTACCACTCCCACATTTTTGAACCATGATTAAATATATTAAGACTCACTTTTTTTTAAATTGCAAATTCCTCATTTCATGCTAACGTCTGCGAAAGTTAACGGAAATGAGCAAAACAGAAAATATAAACCTTCTAACGGCTACTACTTTACTCCTTTGTAGTCACAGTGTCTTCAGTGCCCTCAGCTGTCCAGATGGCCAGCCTGGCGAGCGAGGACCCCTATCACCAGACCCCACACACGCCCGACTTGGTGGCTCCCACCGACCTCAATGAAACAGCCACCGAGCTGGCGGACTGGCTGGTCCTCATCACACAAATGCTCAAGTCTAACATCGTCACGGTGGGCGACACCGAAGAGATCAGGACCACCATGGCGCGCCTTCAGGTGAGAGCAGCACTTGTTTCTAAGCACCTCTATTCACTATCGGACTTAAAAACCATTATATAAAAAAACTATGTCTGTCTGTTTCATCCACCCAGGTGACCAAAAGCGACCTGGAGCATCGTCATCCTCAGCTTGAGGACATTTTCACCCTTGCACAGAACATCAAAAACAAGACATCCAACCTGGATGTGCGCACGTCCATCACGGAAAAACGTGCGTGCTATTCAATTAGCATCACCCGCTCCGTTTTGTGTATATTTTTTTAAAAACACATTTTCATTCTCACCATATCGCTAGTGGAGAGAGTGCGCAACCAGTGGGACAACACGCAGCACGGCGTGGTGGCGCGACTCCAGCAGCTGGACAACATGATTGGCCACAGTGACCAGTGGGAGAGTCAGCGGCGGGAAGTGCAGGCTCTCATCGGACACAAGGAAGGATGGTTCCATAACATGCTGCAGCAGTCCCGGGAGTCCAGAGACCCCCTGACCATTCAGCTGGCTGACAACAAGGTGATGGTCGATTCAGAGTAGACCAACAAAATCATCTCAAGAACCCTAAAAAGATACAGGAAGTCTTCCATTGTGGTATAAAGCGGTCATTTTAGGACTCATGTCAGCCATTTCCTTGCCTTCCAGCATTTGTAACTGCCACTGAAACATCAAACTGCCACTGAAACCGATGCTCCTCAGTAATATGAATTTTTATCGGCCTGTCTATCATGAGAAGAACCACAAAAAAAAATCTTCAGAACCCGTGCCCATTTTTTTCCCCCATGACCAGGGATAATCAGTCTTTAAACTACTACCAACTTTCAACCACGCATACTGGAAAGATAGATGACGGCAAGTTGGGAAACATTTGAGTTTCCAGACAGGCGTGGGGGTGCAAGGGCTCTCTCATTTGCCGCTTGCAGCTTTAATTACCGGCGCATTTCAAAGTGTGATTAAAAGTGCAAGATGGGGAAATGAATCACCTCTCTGTAGTATCCTTTGGAGGCTTAATAGCATCAGCGAACCCACATCAACCGTCATCCTCATGCGAGATGACAAATTGTGCCTCGTGAGAGCCTCCGACGCACTGTGTGGGACGAACACTAGAGGGCAACTGAGAGCAGCAAGGCCACAGCAAAGCATTGTTTTGTCACATAATGGTGACTAATTGCAGCCAAGGCAACACAAATGTTATTTAAATGAACTGACTGTTGTTATTTTTAGCAAAGGATGCACCAGCATCCCGCCTCTGTCAGCGTTCGATCATATTTCCTGATGTTTATGTCGACGCAGGCTTTTTTGCTCGAGTTGAGTCGAGGCCAAGCTGCGGTGGCGGCTTTCAATGAGCTGTCCGGTCATCTTCTGCGCGAGTACTCCACCGACGACACCCGGCGGGTGAAAGAAGTCACTGATGCGCATAATGCCGCCTGGAACAACCTCAACAACAGGTGCCCAGCATTTTTTTAAAGCCTTTTCATCCATGAATAATGACAACAATGTGGTTTTTGTTACTCTTCAGGCCTCACATATTTTAACAAGCTGTTAAACACATTGCAGGACAACTCTACGGTGGGGCGCTCTTCAAATGCTTGTTTTATTCTACATGAATGACACTGCACGTCACTCATTGCAGTGGACACGTGTATCATTCCATCCAAGACCTCTACTACTCTCGTATTTTCACTTGCGAATGTGTTCACAGAACAAATTAAACTTGTATCCCAAAGCACTGCTGTCGTATGAAAAAACAAAGACATTTATTGCCTTTGTTCTGTGCAGGGCCAATGACCGCCACGGGCAGCTGGACGACGAACTGAAAGGCCTGCAGGTGTCCCTCAGGGAGCTGGAAGCCTTCCTCAAGTGGCTCCAGGAGGCCGAGACCACCGTCAACGTGCTGGCCGATGCCTCCCACAGGGAGGACTTGTCACAGGACTCCGTCCGCGTCAAAGAGCTCAGACGGCAGCTGGAGGTAGGAATCTGTGTAGAGATGCTGTGTGTGCGTGCGTGTATGTTTTTGTTTGTTTGTCAGTACCACAGGTGGGAGCTATTATCTCAATGTCGTCCCGCATTAGTGCCGAGGTGAATCCACATGTGTGTCAATGAGAGGGCATGTTGAGGGGCGTCTGAACACGTAGGCACATTGAGTTCAGCTCATTGCTTCCTGGATGTGTTTAATTATACGTGTTCCTGTGACCCCCATTGAATGCTATTTGACTGTATCGTTAACGGAGATGTTAGATTCACTTTGATCCTTATCCTCTGTAAAGAATGGTATCAGTGATGAGATGAGAATTCAATTAATCACATCTTGAATTGATGCGGCGTGACAAAACCGATTGACCCAAAAAAACAAAACAAAACACATTCTTGTTCTGAATCATTCCAGTCTGAAAAGAGTTCTACTAAATCATTCAACGCTCCCGAATTAGTATCACATCCATGCCTACGACGCATGAGTAAACGCCTCGGCACAATTGTCTCGAGCAAAAGCAAGACTTGCTCCGCACTCCCGGGGCGCCCTGACATATCGCCTTAATTAAAGCCACGTCGCCTCTGTTTCTATCTCTGCCGCGCTTGAGATTGATGGATGGCATTCAAGTGTGAAAAGTCATTTGCGGAAATCGGAAACTACTGTGAACTAAGGAAAACGTCATTATGCGCGCAATTTTTTTTTAAACTGTCCATTTTTTTCCTTTTTGACCACAGGCTTTCTTGAAATGCACAAAATCATACATACACGCACAGTCATATATATAATAAGTGAGGCAACAAAACAGGCTGTTGTAATTCCTGAGAAGTCAATATTGTGCTTTGACTCTAATGGCTTCTGTGGCGCAATACAGCTTCTCTAAACACTCTTCTTCCCCAAAGCTTACCATAATCCCCCGACCACTGCCTATGCATGTGTACGTGTGTGTGTGATAATGACTAAAGCAGCCTCTGTTGGTGTCAAATATTTGTCTTGACATCACCGAATGTGAATGCCTACAATGGAAACGTATGTGGACTAGTATCCTCTTTGTCCTCATTAAGACAACTTTGGTATGCAAGATCATGTCTCTTTTTGAAATATGTTCGTTTACAGTTTATTATCTTCCAACTACATTTCAACGTATTTTTTGGAATGTATGGTGTATTGATATTTGTATTTAGTGTGATATTTTGAGATTTGCTAGCAATATGCGAACTTCTTGCAACATTTACGACTCTCGAGTATTTTCATAATGATGTGACATTTCCGAGTAATTTATGACAGTGCTTGGCATGGTTCCTTGCAGTGACTTTTTTTTTTCTTTGGCGTATATTACATTTCTCAAAGGATACTTTTGTGTTTCTCGTGGGGCGCGCTCTGACGGCACCAGGCAGAAATCCCAACGGGGACTTTGGCTTCCAGGAAGCTCCCTGTAACTCCTCCTCCTCCTCCTCCTTGGAGCGCGTGTTGACAATCACGCGTGTTATTACTCCGCCGCCTTCCCCATTGATGTAGCCAGTGCACAAAGGAGGCGCTACCTGCCGCCCCTCCTCGCACAGCTGTCCTCTTCTCTCTTACGGGATCGCTTGAAGAGCGGAGTGGCTTGTCGTCTTGTCCTGCTCAGCACTTTTCAAAAAAAATTCTATCCTTCTTCTTCGTTACAGCCAATTTGCAAATGTCGTTGTGGAGGAGATAGTGAGTCGCGTCCGTTGCGCGATGAAAAAGACGAGCCATGCTTAGAGCTCAGTGCGAGTGAGTAAGCGAGCGAGGGAGTGAGCGGGGCACGCGCGTGCGTGCGCATCGCGTCGGCTCAGCTTAGGTCCAGCAGGCTTCCAAGAGAGACGGCAAACGCGGGGCGCCATGAGTGGGCTAGGGCAGTGATAGCATGCGGACCGACGCTGGGCTGCTGCAGACTTGTGGCAGTTCTAAAATGATGGCCATGGTCCGGACCTCCCTCCAGAAAGTGGTGGTCTTCCTACACAGACTCCAGAGGATGGCGATCTCCTCGCCGCGCTATCAAAAACTCTGCAAGGTATGTGCGCGGGTGAGCGCAGCGCAAGGAGAGCACGGAGAGTTGATTTATTTATTCATGTATTTCTTTCGGTGGGAAAGTCATTTGAACTTTGCGTCGTCGTCATCATCTCGTCCTGGTTTTCAGGATCTCAACTCCGTGACATGCTTCCTCTTTCATCTGAGTTTTCTCGACCCCGTCGTGCTGTTTTGTCGGAATGTGTTGGTTTGAGTCAGTTTAGGTTGATTTTCTTGATAATTGTAACTACTTTGCTTGTGCTATTGCTTCTTTTTCTTGTCACTGAAGACTTGATTTTTGTGGTATTCCACATTTTCATTTTTTATCTTTTGTGTAATACGATTGTGATTATTCACATAATTGTGACTTTATCCTATAATTCATGACTTTATTCTTGTATTCGACATTTTTTTTGTCTGAATATGATCTGTTCTTCAGAATATAATGCATTTTCATTATCTTATAACTTTTTTCCTTGACTTTATTCTCTTTTTTTTCTCAAATGACCAAAACAGATATTGTATGTAATTAAGAGACAAAAAAAATCATTTAGATTTTGCTCAGATACTTTTTAGTCAGGACTGAAATTGTGACCAGAACCTTTGCTTTACAACTTCAGCACAGGGTGTGAGTACTTTTGCATGCCTGCTCTGAAGTGGCACATTTTGGAGCTTTCCTATGAGCAAAAGGCTAGCGTACGGTGACGTAATACGCCACAGCTGGTTGTCATCTGGGTCCTTTTCATCACGGAGGATTTGGCCAATGTGGAAGGGGGGGGGGGAAACAAATGCATCTCAACAGTTTGTGATGGCTTGCCAGCTTCAATCACAGCAACATGTGACAGTCCAGCCTAAGCCAGTCTTAATCCATAAATCCATCACTCCTCAGCACGCCAACATGGGACTGTTTGCTTTCCGCTTGACTTTTTGGGGGGCACGTGGACTGTTGAGCGTTAACATTAGCCATTTTAGTTTTGTCATATAATTATTACTAATACTGTACGAATGGTAGGGCTTTAAATGTCATTGTGATTTTGATTTCGACTTCTCACTATCCCCCCCCCCAAAAAAAAACCCCTGTCAAAAACCAGATACTCGAAGGGACGATTTCCTGACCGTGAAGAGCCATCAATCGTTGGCACTCAGTTAGCGCCCAATTTGTTGCGTGAGGTGCTTTGCCCTCTCCTCATGTAAGACGTGTCGCTGTCCTCCCGGAGGGCTGTCGCTTGCTAGCCTCCGGGTTGGACCGTTGCCTTCCGTTTGATGGATTTGATCACGGCTGAGCCTCCTGGGCCGAGGTGAAAGTTTCTGTTGATCTCTCAGTCGCAATGCTGTTTTGTCATAGCCTGTATTTTTTTTCTGCAACAATTTAGCTGGCTCACTAGCATAGCTAAAGAGTCGTTTATCACAGTGCACCCCAGATATAGTCATCTTCACCGTTTTTAATGTTTGTCGTTTTCACAGAGCAGAGAATAGTTGCCTATTAGTATTTTTGTATCCACTCTTTCTATGTGCTGCTGCTCCATCGCAGTCGTTTGAAGGTTTATAATTGTACCGTAACATCTGTGCTAATGTCTGTTATCTTGTTTAAGACTTATTTTGCACTGTATATAAGGACTTAGTGAGATGCAACTATATGGTTTAGTTGGACATTTTGGCATACAGCTTGAAGCAAGCACTCTGGGCTTCTTATTTGGAGAACTGTGCGAGCGAGCAAAGTGAGCAGGTGCACAGGAATTACCTGTTAATGTTTTTTTTTGTGACACCTTTAAATGTGTTTAAAACCTGTGGAAAGGGTAACACCTTTTTTAATGGCGTTTGATCTCTAAAGGCTGTTGGCTGAGCGGCGCAAACAGCCCAATAGGCAAAAGTGGCTTTCGATCGCCCTTCCAAAGTTGTGCTTTGACGGGTAGGGGCGGGGAGGGGGGGACGACAGCATACACAGTCGGAGCTGGCAGAGTAATGAGAGTAGCAGGGCACTCCTCATGGGGATGTGACGGGGGGAGTAGATGAGAGTGAGGGAGGTGGACCCTCCAGCCAATTTTCAACAACATGGCGATGATCAAACACACGCGGAGCTAAAACAAGCCACCGGGATCTTGGGGTAGACAAGCCAGGCGCGCCGCTCTTCAAGTCTTTTATCAATCAACTCCCGCTGACATAAACACAGAGATAAGGCCACTGGCAGGTGGAATGGGGGCTTTTGGGGATTTCACGACTTGCAAGAAGACATACAATAAGCTAAATGTCATTAGTTGTAGAAAGTAGCTAGTCCATAAAGCTTAGTCTGTTTGTATGCATTTTTCTCCCTCCACTCCCCACACACGCTTATTGAGCCACTAATGCCTCTCTTCGTTTTTAACATGGATTTGTGTTGTGCGCTCTCTCGTTCCATTAGCCGCTCTTCGGCCGGATGCAGCGGCAAGCCAGACTTGCTAAGGCCCGTGTGCTTTATCGCCTGGCGCACTTTACGATGCCGCAAAGTGAACAAGCACGCAGAGAAGCCTCTGGGCGGAATGAGGCAGCAATTTTGTTGCGCGGAACAACACTTTCGACAGGGAATAACTTAGGGAGACTCGCTGATGACAACTTGACGTTAACTTCGATTTTGACAGTGGAGGTTTTTTTGTTTTTTTTTGCAGGACAGGAACTATCCCAAAGCGCATTTATTTATTTATTTATTTAGTTACTGGCCCTGTTACATCCAAAGGGTTTTAGCGTGTCACACTAGAAAGGTGCAGAGAGAAAGTCACACTGACCTGGAGTGAGGCGCTCCAGTGTCTAATTTACCCTGTCAGCGTGAAGCCTTTTTGACCTTCATCCAGTTCTTGCGCACACTCGCCACTCCGTGGGCACCTTGCTTGTTTGCCAAAAGACGTCATGTTGGTTTTGACAAGAATGTGCCACCGAAAACGATCCCCTCTCTCGGAGATTGCTTTCTATTCAAGTCTTTGAAAATGCAGAGCAGCAGGACTCCGATTTTGAGATTGTCAACTAAGTTTAGCGTTACCATTTTGCCATTGCTTTAGTGTATGGTATATAAAAAAGTATGACTGTATGCACAAAATAATATTTAAAAAAAATGAAATAGTACATAAATACAAACAAAATTAAATTCAAGTAAAATAAGATATATTGTACATTAATAAGAACAGGGGAAAATAAATAATTGAAAATATAAACATCGAAATATACCAACAAATAAATACAGAACTAAAAACAACTTGCTAGACTGTAAACACTAGAGGACATGTGTCGGCATTGTTAACAATAAAACAATATAATAAATGACATTTAAAAAAGTTTAATTAAAAAGATTTTTAAGTCAAATGAGATAAAAATTCATCATGAACTACTCTACCATATTAAAAATGAAATAAAAGATCACACGAGAAATTGGATCCATTAAAAAAATTGCCTGCCTAATACATGTAATTAAATAAATATATTTAAAACATAAATAAGTAAATATAATATGCCTTAGACTATATCTACAGTTGATCGATAATATATCTATAGTTTATCCTGGAAGGATCAGAGAAATGTAATTGATGAATTTGAAATCAGCACAGCTTTTATGTAGAAGATAATGACTAGGGGGTAAGTCTCGGCTTTTCACATCCTGTAAAAGGGAGAGGAAAGCCAAAATATTTAGACGCTCTATTTGTATGAAAGTGTGTCGTGCGCGGGGAAAAAAAGATGAATGACGAACCTGATGGGGAAAAAAAAAAAGCCAATGACGTTCAACTTGTGCCTTTAAAAATGATTGAACTGAATTGAAAGAACAAAATGAAAAATCCCAAACTATTACTTTTACTCGCCATATAAAAAAGCTGCCTAATTTTGGCTACAATTGTGATCGTGCAAGGAAATGAAACATACGCAAGTCAGCCTCGGCCTCGGCATGCCTTTCCGAGGTAAGTTTAGTGGCAAATGTTTTCTGCCGTCAATGACAGCAGATTAAAGATAAAGCAGGTTATTCATAGTCCGTAATCCCCAGTGGCGAACAGCTGGCCAGTGGGGCCTCACAGAAGCAGCAAGGAGGGGAACGGACGGATTGGAAATGTGAAATTTGCAAAACATGTTTCAAGATTAGAAGTGAGACATGAAGACAAGCCATGTTGTCGTAAGGATTTAAAAGCCGCGCCAAAGTGTGGACAGCCGCTTGATGCCACTGTGAATCGTGGAGCGTTGCGTCATGTGACTGGAGAGAAACGTGGCAAGATGGAGGATGTCAATAAATATAGATTTTACTTCCTTTTTTTTTCTCACTTAAATAGACATGGTGCTGCTCCTTCTTTCGTGAGGACCTCCGTCACCAGGGGGCAGTACAACACACGCACGGTTATGTACTGCACATGGAGCCAGTCTCAGCTCCAGTTAAGCCACAGAAAAATGTGGCGTTCCTCACAGAGGATAAAGAATGTATGCCTGTGGGTATTGTTTTATCCGTCCACATGTATCGCTGTGCTGCTTGTGTTCGAATAACCGTTGGTGAAAGGGGAAACGATCAACAGAATAAGGCGTAATTAAAATACTTGTTAGCATTTACAGAACTTGTTCTTTTAAAGCTCATCTACCGATTGTTAAAAGAATAGAAACACTGAGAAACCCATAATAATGAGAACAATATGGACACTCTCGTCCTTAAATCGCTGACATTTTGAAAAAAAATTCCTGTTGTTTATTTTTATCTCTTCATGCTTGACCGCCTTAAATTGGTTACCACCACTTGTGTTCATTTGAACGCTCTAATTTGATGTCGCTAATGGCGCTAATTAGATGCGAGCTGTCTCCCCGACTGGCCGCAAATTGCATTCGGCCACACAAAATGTCTAAACGGGGACGTGTACGTCACGTCGTCACATTAGAGGCTATTCTGGGTGTTGACTTTATCGATGTAAAATGGGATTCTGGATGTGCGTGTGTGCATGCGTGGTCATGTTTTCAGTTTGCTCCGTGGTTCGGCGATTTTTGCGGTAGTTCATCAAGCCCTAATTTTGAATGGATGTTTTCCCGTTCCCGGATAGAGGCCATTAATTACGACTAATCACTCTGGGACACTCACACAGGCACGATGGCCAACGCACGCACACACACACACGCACACACAATGTACTGTATTTCCTCACAATGGTCAAAATGACTGTTGCAAACCAAAACAGCAGCACCTACATATTCATATTAAACACCATCTTATGACGAGACTGCGTCCTCAACCGCAATGTTGTGCACGCGCCGGGCCATGACGAGCAGAAATCCAGATGTACACGCACTCCTGACATATCATGTGTCCTCTTTTCCATTCTGTCTTGCTCTATTTATAGCCTGTGTCGGGCCCAACCTCGTCAGACAGGAGCACGGTGACAAAATGATTGACAGGTCAATGCAAGCGTCTGTCCTTCTTCCTCTTAACCTTCTCCCTCTGGCATTGCCTCGATCGGACTGTTTAGTTTCTCGCGAGCGCGGGATCAAATACACACACACACACACACACACTTGTGCTTGGTACACAGTGTTCCACATCTGACAAAACCCAAGACATAGGAGCGGGATGAGTAACAAAACGTGTGTGTATGTATGTGTGTGTGTGTGCGTGCGTGTGTGGTTGGATATGGCTGTTATCGGCCTTACAAATATGCGCCGCTGATGCCGGTTGCCATGACTGTGTCACTGCTCGCCCGCCGGTAAGAGGAAATGAAAATGAAAAGAATGACGATGGAATGAGGAACACACACACACAGACACACACAGATACACTCTGCTAATGTGGTCCGAGCTGCCACAGCGACTTTGCCTTGCTGCCCACAGTCTCCTCTTGGATTTGTCATCCCCATTTGCGATCGGAATGAAAGTCTAAATGACATTAAAGTTGTAATCTGACAAGAAATAAAAATATGCTCACAGTGCCAAAGCTATCAGTAGCTGGTGCAAGGACCATGGTAGTCCTGGTCTTGCGAAGCCACCTGACCATAACCCCCATAGAAAGTCTGTGAGGTATAGTCAAGAGGAAGATGAGATACGGCAGACCCAGCAATGCAAGAAGAGCTCGATGATCTTCAGAACATCCCCGATGAGAAAGAAGATGTATTCCAAGGCCACTTAATTTGACAGTTATTGTGACTTTGTCCTCCTCTATGACAAATGTCAGTCAAGCTTTAAAAAGGAGGCGCCTGCCAAAAGTGGAATGGACGGAAAGCTTCTTCCTGAGCCTTCCCGCCGCGTCTTTATACTTTGGGAAATGGCTGCCCAGTCATTTGATGAGATGCGAATGGCTTCGATTACGACGAAAGCTGGCTCACGTGGGATGCAGTTGTATTAGCGTAATTGTATCTGGCTTCAGGAGTCGCTAAAAAAAAAAAAAGATCAAATTGACTTTCTTGAAATGGTCTCCTAAGACCAAATTCCCAGATTGGCAACTAGAACGTGCCCGCTTCCACCTTTTTGATTGGAACAAAATGAAAAAGGGACACTTAGAAAGAGATGTACTCGCTCCTGTCTACGCAAAGCTCCATGAAGTAGCTTTTTTTTTTCCCTACGTATGAAACGGTGCTGGAGTGTTGCTGAATTGAAACTGGAAAGTGGCTCTTTAGAGGACGCCAATCCGAAGGGACTAATAGCGGCCGTGATGGAAGATGGGCTGTGCTCTAACTCCCTTGCGCCTGGCCTATTTCGGCACTGGCTCACTTTTCGGGATTTCATGCGATTGGGCCTACGCGCTGATATTTCTGAGCTGCAAAACGAATGACTGTATTAAAGCAAAATGGACATATTGTAATTGCTTGTATACAACCAAAATGAGTCTCTGGAGTGCCTGCACCTCCGCCAAGTGATAAATTCAAGCAAGGGAATCGTTTGCGCATGAGCACGTTCGCGTTGCAGCGTGTGAGAATGTGGGTGCGCACGTGAGAGTGTCAATTGGAATGCTGAAACAACTCGCCAGCTCGCCGCGATGACAATTTGCCGTTGCGAGCTGCCGTACGTGATGGAATTATGGCCGATGAAGCAGCATCGTGGTACAGGCTTTGTTTTCGACATTAATTTCCGACTAACAGTTGTATGAGGCAGCTCAATTTACTCTTAATTTATTTTGGTGTGAAATATGAAATGTAGCAAATTGTGATAGGAGCTTTTTGGCTCGATGCCTGCGAGATGTAATATATTGATCAATAGACGTGTATGTAATTATAGTCTTTACTGACAGTCTCTCGTAGAAACAGAAGAAGGCTCCGCCCACTTTAGCCACAAAGTGCTGCCATTGCTTCAATTTTATTTATTTATTATTTTTAAAGAATCCGGTTTTCTTATCGTTTTTGCGAGGTAACCCGGCCGGCTATCCCAATGCAGGAGTCGAAAGGTACCTTAACTTACAATCGAATGCATTCTTTGTCCGAGCTCTTAACTCAAATCACTTTTTCCCCCCTTTGTGTGTTGCATGTGTGCCATTTGAATTTGTAGCAGTAAATCGACAGCACTTTTTAAAAAGAGGGGAATAGGATCAGTCATTGTTACGGCAAAAATCGCATCACCTACATTGGGAGTCTATGATATTGACACGTTGGCTTATCTTGCTCAACCACCGCACCGAAATTAGGAAGGTCTTGCACGGTAAACATCTCCAACCTGCAGCATGTCCTAAATTCTTCAAAGCAGGTAATCATATTTCATTATTTTTGTAGCCCCATTTCAGGTTGTATTACAGAGGCTGCTGTTGCCACTGGGGAGGACAGCTCAGTCGATCTGGCTTCAATTAAAGAACAAAAATATGATACGCGGCGACGCGCTATTAATAAAACGTACACAGAGCGATGCTTTCGAGCGGCGCGGATTGATCAGCGGCTTACGCAGAGGTGTTGCGGCAATCTCCGGTCGTCATTAACCGAATCTGTCACCACAATGTGATAGAAGTTTAATCAAGTCATCGCGCTAAAGAGTAAAATCGCTTTCAGAGCACCCCATTTTTCTCGGCGAATCCTCAAGATGATCGTCAAATTTTAACACTGCGGCCCAGCAACATTAGATGGCGCAAGGAAAAAAAATGTTGATGTGTTGCCCCACATTTTGTTTGACTATCTGTTGGTCAAGGGCTTAGAACACTGCCACATAAATGCTATTCGCTAGCCTAGCTCATCTGTTAGCATTAGCTTTACGCATGGCGCATTTAAAGGTTAAATTCTGCAGTTAAGTTAAATACACATCGTGTTTTATCTTTAGAAAGGGTGAAAGGAGTCCTTGAGTACCTGAATCAAAAGAAAAGTTATTTTTTAAAAAGAATTCGGTGTGTACATTCAGGAACACAGCTGATGATAACACACGGCCAGAAGGCAAACTTCAACATCAAACACTATTCATGGATCATATAAAACATCTTGTTTTAAGAGTATGATGTGTCTGGTTCCTTTATTAATCAACTTTTATTTCTTATTTCTTCTCATAAACCGACTCGGCCGGTCGGTTTTCAAGCGCTCGTCTGGTTTTAATCCGCCGTCCTAGTCTGGCTTTGTAAGGCGTCGGCAGGTTATAGCCGGGTTAATTGGCTCCCAACTTCTGACACCTTTGATGCCCCCGAGTACTAAATAGATGCAAATCGCGGCCAAGGAAATGGATCTCGCCCATCATCTCCCACTTATCCAGGAGGGATGTGAAGGCCCACTTAAAAGGATTTTAAGCCATGAAACATTCTGATGCATCTCTTGCAGTGCGCGCTATGCCCCGAGTACCTCTCTGGAGTTGATGAACGATATGAAAGCCGATGATGACGATGGCGACTGCGAGACATTAAAAAAAAAGGTTATTTCATTGATAGTTTCTCTCTTTGGCAGAGGAGAGACGGCTTTATTTTGTGTAAAACAAGCAGCGTTTTGCCACTTGACATGGTGAGAAAATGTTTTGACGCACTGAAATTGGATGAATGAAAATACTTTTTGTTTTTTTAAGGAGATGAATTATGGAATTTTTATTTTATTTTATTTTTTTTTGTCGTATGCTGCTGGTTATTGTCCATCTGCACTATGAAGCACAGTTCGGAAGCATTTGGCTGATTATGAATAGTTAATATTCCCCCGAAATATGGAAATCATCCCACCGCTTTTGCCAGTAGTCATCATTTCATTATTTGATCATCGTTAATCCCTTGATTAACGATGATATATATATATATATATATATATATATATATATATATATTCAACTAAAAATTTTATATTTGTTTGAAATGTACAAATGATTAAAAGAATATATATTTACTTTGTACAAATATGGTTCTGTGTTTTAGTTCATTGATAAAGTCATTGTATTTTAATTAATAAAGCCATTTGAAGTTAAAAAGACACACAAGTTAAAACACTGAGCCATAAATTTATATTGAGGTTTGTTTATTTTTTTCCCTGCCACTTTGTCATTAGCGTCTCATTGCCGGATGTTAATGAAAGGAACGGAGCAGTTTTGTTTTCAAATCAAGAGCACATTAATTGGAAAAATGAAACAACTTGTGGACTCCTGCGCATTTTGGAACAACCTAACTCAGAGTTAGCCGGTGACTGGCAGCCCGACCTCGAAACGGGAAAGAGGTGGTGGTGCTTCGCAGTACAAATGGCTCCTCCGCTCTTGCTTTATTTCTCCTCCTTTAAGCATTGTGTCTAGCGTCTGTAGTGTAGTGGATTTCGAGAGAGTAATTGCTACGTGGTTGTGCGCGCTGCATCACAACCGCAAATTCACCAAGTCCAGGGCTTTCCAATTAATTGGCATTGAAAAAAGGGAGTTGCGTTCCAGGGGACTTTGAACTTATCTCCGCGCTAATTTGGATACACTTGGACAAGGAACAGCTGAGCAGCCATTTGTTCCATGGCTTCTAATCTGCATACGTTCACACATAAAATAATTCCTAGGTCTGATAGAACTGATGTACCTGCATATGCCTCCCTTGCGATAGTGTTGGCCTTCTTTTATATAGGTGCGTGAATGAGCGGATTTCTTTTTCCAGCTCCATTTCTTGATGGTCTTTTTTTTTTTTTTTTAATATCAGCAAGCACGGTGTCTCGCGTACTGAAAGCCGAACAGATCTTATGTATTTGTCACTTTATCCAACCCCTCTTTTCAAGGAAATGCGTCAGCGTGAGGACATTTTTTTTCTGTCGCTAATGTGTACAAGTATTTATGAACAGATATGTATTTCAACTCGAGGAGGCGCCTAATCGGACAAGCCTTTCATCTACTAATGCATGCTCCTTTTTAATATGGCTTTCGTCGGCGAGGCGATCAAAGGAGCCGCTGATTTGAAACGACATGGGAATATATGCGTCTGTGCGTAGCAATGATTACTCATCACCAAAAAAAAAAGGGGGGAAAAAAAACCCTGACCACATCTATCTCATGATGTAACTTTTTTTTCTGCCATCTAGTTTAGGTTGTTAATGTCGCTAGCTGCTTTTGTGAGTGTTTGGCGATCATCGTCACAAGTATAACTTGCCACTATTGTAACTGTAGAGAAGTAGATAATGGAAATGTAATAGATTAGTAGGCGGTGATATAACGGTTCACCTTCCTACCTAAGCTTGTGGTCGGCGCTAAACGCAGCAGATGAGGAGGCTGCAAGAACAGTGGAGGATGTATATGACTAAGAATGTACATTTATGCTCCATCACAAAAATACGCTCTGTACCCACTGCATCAGCATCATCTCCTTTGACGCTGCTGGTCTTATTATTAGTATCGGCACCTTCAATGTGGATGCTATCGAGAGATGCCGAAACTGTGCAAGGCACAGTTATTATTTTTGCCCACTTGGGGGGTCTCCAATTACATTCCACAGTGTGTAGTGTCTGTGACGTTGACTGCGTGTGGCTTTACAGGGCGGGCAGTGACGTGGGAGTCGGTTGTGTCTGTGAAGCGAGTGTATAAATGTGATTATTAGGTGTTGAATTTAACCAGAGATTCAAGCCCCGATGGCGTTTGCTTTCAGTTTTTGTTTTTGTTTTAGGCCGTGTGCGGGGGAGAATATTTCGGGATTTGAAAGGAGGTTGCATGGTTTTAAAAGTTTTGAAAAGACCACATTATGTGTGTCTGACAGATTTACTCCACTTTCTATTTGACTTTATCTACAGGACATGCTTTGTGTCGCAACAAAGCTTCTGTCACTTGTTTTTCTTCCTCCTCCTGTACTCGTTGCATCATTAGCAAAAGGGTGTCTCCTCTGGTTGTTCCAACAATTAATCTTGATGTGATGTATGTCGCGATTTGCATTTTGATGTTGGGGACACGTGTTTCAGAATTATGGATGTTGTGAGGCCGCAGGAAGGAACAGCGGTAAAATCCAATTTGTAATCTTTATTTTAGCATTAGCTAAAGCTATTTCCTATAAGACCACATGTATGATCTCATTTATTCTAGTACTAGATTGATTGCTTGTGTTTGTCAACAAAATACATAGACACAGGAAGCACAATTACATGATTTTTCAAAATCTTCCCTACTATGTACCAAAGCAGCTTGTTGGAGCTCAAAGGAAGTGTCCTCATATTGTAGTAGAAACGGAATGGCTGATAAAAGTGGAAGGAGGGTGGGGGTACCAAAATTGCAGGTACCGCCCACTGGCAACTCCCTCAGGAGGTCCCGCGCAGGATGTGTTGTTGGCACGACACACCCTGATGGAAACTTTTTTTTTTTTTTTTTACAATCTGTTCTTCTATTTGCTTCATGCGGCGATGTTTGTACCATAATCTGCCTGATGTTCACTCAACACAAAGCACACTATCTATTGATTTGCGTCTAAATTTAAGCTCTAGATCTCATGCATGTGTCAGCTTCCCATTCCCAGCAAGACTCTCTTCAGATCTATGGATTATTATTATTTTTTCTCGCGCCCTTCGAAGGCCTGTTAGTAGCGCCTCTTTTCTATAGTGAAGGCAAGGATGTTTGAATTACAGAGTTAAAAGAGGAAACACTGGGCATCATGAATATTTATGAAAAAAATATGAAAGAATAAGAGCTATATGAGATGGATGTGGGTGTGGGGGCGCTGGCATAAAGTGATCTTGTGTGAATTGGAAAATATGTAATTTAAAGGCGGGCTTGTTATCGTAGAGCCCGGTGGAATGTTTTGCTTTGGCGGAGGCGAGCGTTTTGGAATCGGAACCTTTCTCACACTACCTGCCACTAAAGCTGAGCTGATCTTATCTGGTGCAATTCCATCGTTCTTCCATCGCAAACAAACTATCGCAAATAACATAAATATTGAAAAAAAATAGTCTTCATAGCACCAAGCTGAGTTTGTTATATTCTTTTTTTGAGATTTCTACGATGGCTTTTGGTTGTTTTTTTTGCGATATTTAAATCGCTATTTTAGAGCTTCCTAATACTCCCCCCAAAAATAAAAGTAAAATAAATCATAAAATTCTATATTTTGGAAAATTCAGCCCCTGACCAGTTTGCTTAAGCAACATGAAATTTGGTGGGTATGTCCATCATGAGTAGACCCACAAGGAAGACTCAAGAAGCCATGCCTCAGGCCTCACAGATGATTGTCTTTTAAACTTCAGCCGCCGAAGGCAGTATCCCATCGACGCATGGATTTTTATTGTACACTCCATCCTAAATTAATCCACCAAAAAAGCCTCACGAACCAAGGCCCAAATTGACAATAAAAGCGGCCATTTTAGGTTCCTATCAGCCATTGTCAGGGCCCCACAGATTTTTATTTTTAAACACCAGCCCCTAAAGGCACTGTCCCATAGACGCATGAATTTTATTGCTCATGTCCATTATAAGTGGACCCACCAAAAAGTCTCATTAATCTATGCCCAAAAAGACACAAGAAGCCAGTCATTTTGGTTTAAAGCAGCCATTTTAAGGTCATGTTAGCACTACCCAGACCATCACACATTTCTGGGAAAATAGTAGTTTTAATAAGTATGCCTCTTCTGAGTAGAGTCACAAAAAGTCTCAAGAAAAAAACCCAGGAAATTTGCCATGCTGGTTGAAAGTCGGCTCGATGTTGCCATTTTCAGAGCTCTATTTTTAAATTTCAACCACGCACACCGGACAGATGGGCGATGTTAAATTCTGAAATTCTGATTTTCGTCTCTGCTTGTGCGGACGGAGCACAGCAACAAAGTTCGATGGACCCTTTCATTGCTATTCGCAGCTTTGATTCCATTTCTTTCTTTTTCAGCCTTTTGCAAGCGAGTCATCTTCTACCATCTGTCAGCCCTCTTCCTCTTAAAGCCTCTTTCTCTGAAAGTCTCCTTTTATTCACATTCAAGACGCTTGGCTATCTTTAAACATCACGCAAACATCATCACCAGAGCCAGTCGGATTCTCATTTAACTTCTTTCCCAGCTCCCGGATTGATATGATATTCATAATCCTACTGCTGATGCCTGGAGTATTTGGGTTGAACAACTTTCCAGGAGTTCCAGACTTACCCGTAATCATGAAGATTCTTGATATTCAGAGACCATCTAAATATTTTTAATAGTCTTACCTTGAATCCTGTGGGCTTTTAAATACATTTAAGCATATTAAAACACACTGCTAAAGCATTGTTTAGCGCTTGTAACCACTCTCTTGCCGAGAAAAAGCAACTAGGGGGAGTTGAGCAAGTAATAATAATCAAAGTCTGCTGTCGAACAAAATTATGAATTCCAAACAATTTCAAAACAACCATGGGGCCTAGTAACGGGAACCACCACAGACAGCCTAATGATTAGCATATATTCAGCCGTGTTGTAACCCTTAACACAACGGATATTTGAACACAAAGCAACACATGGCAACCGAAAATACTCACGGGCATGCGTTCTTTATCCTCTGCAAAGAATGGCTAACATTACTGCTGTGGAGTCATGATGCCGCAATGTGTACCGACACACTGTCAGATCGACGTGCTAACCAGTCAACCACCGTGCCGCCCTGTATATTTTTACATTGTACAATATTATAAGAATGCTATTTTTCTCATTAAAATGCTGGCACTGTCATTAGTGACATCATTGAGCTTCGACACAGAGTAAGGATCATGTTTTTGTTTTCGACCTCGATCTTTATCTCTCGAGTGTCTTGTTTGTGCACCCACAAAAGCGCTATGTGAATCGATAGCTGATTATCAGCGGCAACAACGGCACGTTGGATCAATTTCATTCTTGCTTGTGAGGCATTCTTGCTATGAATTGTAGCAGCTTGAGTGCCATGTCATGGCTTTGACCTGCGCTCCCGCTACTGCATTCCCATTGGGTGATACCTACGACCTTCACTTGTTTTCTCTCATGGCAGCCATGTCACACCGTCAGTACATTTCTGGTTCAACTGAGGTTTTTCTAGGATTTCGTTTTACTGTTCCTTCTTGCCGCGCTCATTTTACTCGCAGCCAAGATAACCCGGAGCATCCTAAGGGAGGAATTAAACAAGCTATCCGTTTTAAAGGCAGGATCATGTGAGGTCGGAGGTTTCTTGACTTGTATGCCATGACGCTAGTTCGCCTGTTAAGTGGAAGCGAGGCCCCGGGTGTGTTTGTGTGCCGGTGCCACGTTTGTGATCCTGTTACATGCTTGTTTAACTCCGTGTGGGCGGCATCACTTCTGCTCCCTCTCGACATCACATGGCAAACCGCTCTTTTGCCATTTCCATTTCCGAATTTTACCATCCAGTAGTACTGCTATCATGATGATCATGTTGCATGTTACTTATTTATTTCTTGTTTTATTTTTCTTAGCCCTTTCAGGCACAGCGGTTACTACAGTGGACAGGTTATCAGGTTACAGGTTATCATTATTTGTGCATGAAAGGGTTAAATAAATATGGGGGGGGGGGTGGTGACTGCTTAAATAATGCATTATTTTTCCTGAGAACCCTCGATAGTTGATGTCAAATATGACTAAAGTCCGCGTTTCAAAATACCCCCAATAATCTGTCAACATGTAATCATGTATTTTTCCATTAAATTAAAATCCCTGCACAAAAAAACATGTCACCATCTTAATACATTTTACATTAAGTAGAAATTCCTCAAGCAGTATACAGTAGTTGACTTTATGAATCAAAAATGCTGTTTAAAGGGCCCGGAGATATGTAGATCTTTTTAATGAGCTAAGTGCACTTCAAAGTCTTCTCCTTATGAATATGCAACTTTGTATTTGTCTTTCTCGCGTTCTCACTCTGGCTCCCCTTGGCCTGACAGCCATCTGTCTGCTTGTCTTTGATGTGCGCCGCATGTCTGCACTTCTTCTGTTCCCATTGCCAACATACATTGTCGCGAGCGCATCTTTAATGAATGCTCCCCGCCAGCCCCAAAGACGACGACGACCCTACGGGCCAGCAAGCATCCAATCAGCTTGAAACATTTCCCACTCTGACTCGATTTTTGGTACAGACTATTGGTTATACAAGTACAGCGGTGCCTTGAGAAACGTGTTTCATTGGTTCATCATTTCTGTTTGAGATGAATGAAAATGCCATTTTACTGTTCTAGGCTCCCCCCCCCCCCCCCCCAAAAAAAATGTTACAATTGTGACATGATAGTGCCGCTATTAAGAAGTAGATTGAGTCGGGTAGGTGTCATTTGGAGGTCAAGCTACCACATGCACGGATCTGATCGGCAGACGTTTTACATTTTAAAGCAATATGAGTAATTGGTTACATGTCATCATTTGCCGATTGACCGATGATGTCATTTATCGGATACGCAAAATAACACATTCTAGCAAAAAAAACAAACCAAAAAAATTCCTGATCCTATAAAGCCTATTAGAAGTGAGACACGGTTCAAATGTCCAAATGTGAATTACGCCCTTCATTTCCTTTATTTATTTTGTCCCATTGGTCATTTGGCCTAGTGGCCCACTCATCACTTGATCTCTGAGCAGTTTTTTTTGCCCCTTCAAACTTTATGTCATGGTCCCGAAAGCACGGGCAGGGAGCAGGGGTCGGCCTCAGGAAGTGGGTGTGTGGTGTGTCCAAGTTAGTGTCGGGGACTGCCAGGGTGGGAGAGAGAAAGAGCGAGTGAGTGAGGAAGAGGAGGGGAAAGGGGAAATTACAATAATAAACAGCTATGAAAACGAGTGAGGGGGTTTGTAGTGGGCCAGAGAGCCGCTGAGGCAGCCAGTGGCGCAGCGAGACCCCCTCCCAAGATCCCCTCAAGGAGCAAACATCCACACGGGAAGCTTTTGGCGAAACCCCACCCCCCCAAAAAAAATTTGCGACAGCGATGAGCAGGGCCTCTTCTCCGAGGAGATAATATCTGCTGGGGCTCGGACTCAAAAAAGATGGAGGCGCCGGGCTGTCGGGCGAAAACGTGGCCTTGGGCTCCAAGACCAGAAGAAAGCATTCTTTGACTGAGCGCTAGTCATGATTAGGAGGGAGACGCCGAGGTGACTCTTGGCACGTGATCGCTTCCATGTGCCTTTTGGAGTTGGAGTTGTAATCCAGGACAAGGCCGGACGTCCCCTTGAAAGCTTCATACAGATTTAAAAAAAACAAAACAAAAAAAAACAATCGGAGGCAAGGAAGAAAAGCTTCTACATCCCTCAAGTCTCCCAGCATCTTATCTCCAATTTGCAGACTTTCATTCCAAGATTTGTTGGATTCAACGCATCCCGTTCCTGGCTGTCTGAGAACTCCGACGGCATCGGTCCTCCTCTTAATCCTGATTCCAGATCCCCTCTCTCCGGAAAGCATGCTTGGAACACGTTCCCGGGATGAGAAGATCCAAGAGGGAGCTGACCTTTGTTGACCTTCGACCCAACTTGTAGGAAAGGAGAAGATGTAGAAAGGGTTCGGCGGGAGTGGGAGGAGCCTGAGCACATGCGGCAACATGATTGGTTTAAATTTCAGTTTGCACGAGCTACTCGGGAAGTTTGAACAGGTATTTATCCACCCGGCTTTCTTGACCTTACGCTCGGACAATATGTATATTTTCGTTACATGCTTTGAAGGTTGAAACAGCTTGGTGCCTGGTGGAGAAATATAAAAACTCGCAAAGTAGTCGTTCCAAATAGAAACGCCGTCCAGATGAAATCAGGAATGTGTTCAAAGAAATGTGGGCGCAAAAGTATTCACTTCTAGTAGCGCATCGCTAAACAAGACTCGTTATTGCTTTTATGCGACGCACAAACCATTAACCTTCAGCTTTTTACCCGCCTACACAAGTGTAGTGTTTTTTTTCTCGTTTATTTTTATCATTCCAAGCATGCGTTGGATGTCATCAGTATTTTTCCGTAATTATTAATGGTGCTGGAGGCCTTCATCCCCCAAACCATCAAATATAATGAATTAGCATCCAGAACCCATGTTAAACGTGAAGTACGAGCAGACAGACAACCTTTTGTTGCATACTGATTTATGGGCCTTAGCCCGCACGAGTATTTGGTTTGGATCATGCACACTAACCTGTCTTTCGGTTGCTAAAAGGGAGCTTTTGTAAATGAATTTGTGCTCAACCAATACCTGCACAGTGTCTGTTTTCTCTGTGAGTGCACACGCGTGTGCTCAAACTAAGCGTATGTTCGATGTAGAAGTACCAAGTTAAAAAAAAAAAAAGGAAGGTGAAGCACTTGGGTAATGACTTGAGTTAGGTCCAGTTGGCTCAGTCTGAAGTGCATCAATCTGTCTTTGCGTGCCGACGTGTTGTGATTGGGTTGACGTGCCAAATATTTAGCCCGCGTTCTCAACGCGGTGTTCAGCTCCTTTATATGTAACTTTCGGATAAAATGTCAATTAAAAGCGCGTCTATAGACATATGACTTGTCAAATTGAACAAAAGGCAAATTACTCGTGTTTCTAAAAAAGTTAACTTCAGGCTAACACATCACGGGAAACGGTGTTATCACCCTTTCAGCGCAGGCATGTTTTCTTTATCCTCGATGAAGAGTAACTGATAATACTGCCGTACTGAGGAGCTGAAACCGTCTCCATGTACAATAAATCCTGCAAAGGTTCTCCAGTCTACTAGGAGCTTCCCCCAAAAAACAAAGAACCACCAACAACAACAAGAAAAAAATGTGTTGATTTCTTCATTCATTGATTGTGTCATGACTGTTTTTTTTCATGATGGACAATATTATGGAGTACGAGTTTATAATTAAAAAAAACACTAAAAACTTGGAACTTGCCTCTCAAGGCAGCTATATATATAGGCAGGAATTCTTATTCTTCGTGTCTCACTAAGTCTTGTCAGTTGCATCTCTGTGCTCGCCGCTGCAGGCAGTAATACGCACACACGACATCCATATGCTACTGGGGGTTTATTTATTTAATGTTCAAATGGCTCGAACGGAAGGGAGAGTCCCACCAGAGAGCGGCCGGCAGGAAAAGTGGAGCGATTTTACACATCCCAAAATAAAACGTTTGACAGGAGCCTGGGTGCCCCGGTGGTGCGCTTACGTAAGACTGTAATACACCCTCCCGTGATTCATCTTTAGCACCCCCGTTATAAAGCACATTCTGAAGTAATTGTTTATTTTTGGGGAAATAGGAAAGTCAAAGTTTGTCTGTGCCACACATTTAAATGTGTTCATAACATGTGGGAGAAGCTCTGTCACTGATTTTCACCTACAGCGAGTGCATCTGGTACACACACACACACACAGTGGGATATTTTCTGCAGCAGTGATAAGAGCAAAAGGAGGTGTAGAGGCAGACGTTGCTCGGGGAGTTGCTCCCGGGTTGACATCCCGTGTCAAAGGGGGACTCTACAAAAATAAAAATGAGCCCCCTTCTGTGCAACACCCTCACATGAATCCGCCTTTCGGTTTGTCACTTTCCTGTTGTTTATTTCATTGAAGTGACTTAATGGGGTGTCTATCTGCCCATCCAGGACATCCAGGCTGAGATCGACGCCCACAATGACATCTACAAGAGCGTGGATGGCAACAAGTCCAAAATGGTCAAGGCTCTGGGAAGCTCCGAGGAGGCCGTGTTCCTTCAACACAGGCTAGATGACATGAACCAACGCTGGAGCGACCTCAAGGCCAAATCGGTCAACATTCGGTCAGTCAAAACCAACATCCATCCATCTTTATCGTTGTCATTCGCTTTTTCGGGTCATGGGTTGACATCCCAGGGCCGCCTCAAAACCTCAATCAGGCTCTGGTTGTAACTGCGTAACTCACTTAGCTCAGTCAATAAAGGACCACACACAGATGGCCTTTTTCTTTATCGAGCGTGACTCGCATGCCTGTGAAATATTTATGGGGTCTCGGGGCGTTGTCCATCAGAGACAACACGCCCAGTGTTTCAGCATGTCTGTCGCGCCGCTTCGGGGTGAAATATGTATGTATCTCCAGAGGCAGCCGAGAGCCACATAAACTTCCGATGACACTGATAGACCTCGGTCTGTCGCGACCTCGCCAAAGGAAGGAGAAAAAAAAAAACACCATATTTCTTGGTTGATAGGGCTGTGAAGAAAGTGTAGGTGGAATTAAAGGTGACAAGAGCCAGATGGAGATGCGCCGAGAAACAGGATGGAGCGGAGAGAGAAGCAGCGGGACAAAGACAGGAAGGAATACTGACGAAAACTTTTGCACCAACTGAAACAAAAAAAAAAAAAAATGCAATCATTCGATTTCTGACAGATCCGCACAAAAACCGTGCTGTGTGTGTGCCAGTTCTTTTGCTCTGGAGGGTTCTTCCAGATTTGCATGCCACTTGTAGCCTCGAGGCTAAATGTCCCACTTACATATTTCCATCCATCCTTCCCTCCATTATCTAATCCGTTTATCCCCACGAGGGTTGCGAGAGTGCTCAAGCCTATCCCAGCTGTCTTTGGGCAGCAGGCGGGGTACACTCCGAACTGGTTGCCAGTCAATTGCAGGGCACAGCATGATGAACAACCATCCACGCTCACAATCACAATCACACCTAGGGACAATTTAGCGCGTTCCATTAACCTGCCATGCATGTTTTGGGAATGTGGGAGGAAGCCACTGACATTTAAACACACTTATTGAAATAAGCATTTAAAAGTATCCCTTCGCACCAGTCACTTAGCTCAATTCTCCAAATAAGCTTTAGGCCATTTATTATTCCCGCCCAAAACCTGCAATAAAAGCAAATTAATTATTGTCTGCTGTATTAAAAAATGAAAATGCGCAACTAAACCATGTCATTTGTCTGAGCAAATTCTGCTAGCTTAATGCTTACTGCAAACGTGAAATGCCTTTGATCGGGGGTTTCAAACTCAAGGCCCGGGGGGCTTTTCCTGGCCCGCCGCATACATTCATGCGGCCCAAGAAAGTCAAACAAATGAGCGTGCCATAAACTTGATGCGAATATGTCTAAATGGACGCTTCTCCTTGGCAGAGCCCACCTGGAAGCCAGTGCCGAGCGCTGGTCTCGTCTGCTGGGCCTTCTGGAGGAGCTCTGGAGGTGGATCTGCATGCAGGACGAGGAGCTCGCCAAGCAGATGCCTGTCGGTGGAGACGTGCCCACCCTGCTGCAGCAGCAGAACCACTGCACGGTTTGTTTCCATCTCACAGTGCGTCTCGGAATCATTTCCTTTTGTATTTTCTCTTAAGTCTTTCTTCCACGTCACTACCAATGCCCTATTCCTTAAACCTCATGTCACAAACACCGCCTCTTGCGGGTTTGTTGGCATGATGGTTCTTGACATCCACATCAAGAGCCGGCCTGATGTGTGACAGGGGAGTCGGCGAATGAGAGTCTAGAGTCGGGTGGCCGTGAACCGGCTAATGCGTGTTGACTTATTTAGCGTGAGTTGTGGCCAGAGGCAGCTTGTAAATAAATGTGCTTATGTGTTTTATGACCTTACAGTTTGTTTATTCAAGAGATTGAAAGTGCTCAGCGGCTGTGATTATCCTACTTGTGGAAAGATTACGGTTCGCTCTAACTTGTGTTCGTGGGCTATTTTGAATTAGCTGGTGACGTTTGCCTTACCGTAACTGTGCACTTATGTAAGTAGTAACTAGTTCTGCTTTGCAGTGACACATTGCACTTAACTCTTTGAGCATCATTGATGTGAAAGGGCGTCCATGGCATTCTTAACGAGTTGCGCCGTTGTTTTTTTTAATGCAATTTTATTTTATTGTTTTACTGCTTACGCCAAAAATGGAATAAGGTCGAAACAGTCTTTTTTCGTGATAAAAGAAGAGAGTGTTATCTTTCCTTTGGCACTTTCGTGTTTTACGGTCATAAAACCAAAGCCTTGAAAAATATTATTTTTTGGGGTGAAAATGGCTGGCATTGAAAGAGTTATATTAAGTGTGAAATGATCGTAAACTTTTGACATTCTATCTTTTTGGCACTCTTTCCTCCTGGCTCGCTCTTGTTGCTGCGTAGGATCTGTGATATAAAATGAGATAAGTATGATTAAAAAAAAACTGGGATAATGGGAGACCGCCAAAAGTGAACTGCCATATGGCAAAGGGCAACTTTCCAGAATTAAAAAAAAAAACATAAAATAAAATCACGTTAAGTGGAGGGTCACTGTGTGAAAGCTCCATTTTGTCGTTTTCGTCAATAAAAATAAAATAAAATAAAAAGCAGGCAGCTTAGCTGTTTGCTGAAACCGCAGGAACATCCCGTGCTTGTAAATCACCGAGCGGTAATCGCCAGTGTTATTATTCATCATCAGGCAAGTGGTCAGGCACGTCGCGTTAAGATGAATTGCAGTTTGCGGCAGTCCCCTACGAAAATAAACAAAATGTTTTGTGCGTCCTTGGTTATTAATCGACAGTTTTATTGCAAGCAATCAGCAGCCAACGGTGCATATAAAACTTGTTTGAATGCATTTAAATAATCAATCGCGTCAATTTATCCGCCGGATCATTGTTGCGTTCAAGCCGTCGTCTCCGCATGGTATCATTTCCTTGTGTCTTAAGTAATCAATGCTGACCCAGGTTGTAAGTTTGTCTTCATTGGTGGCTGTCAGCCGTTGCGGTTATTTATTACAAGCGCTGGATATTGTTGACATGGAATTCCATTCAGATGGATGAGGCAGCCTGCAGAGACCGTTTACTACGCCGGCCGCTACCCTCGCTGCGCTCTCGCCAGTCCTGACATTGTTAGACGTCATGCCTCATGCGCACGCACTGCGTGCTGGTTCGATTTATGCCCGGGTGTGATGTTTAACGATCTCGGACTGAAATGACACTTGTATTCCCTTCACAATTATTTAGAAATAGATGAAAGATTGGAAAATACCCTCTTTTTTGGGGGGGGGTGTGGTTCAATTTTTTTTCAGCTGTTTCATAAACTTAACATAAAAACTGTTGAACTCATAAAACAATACACATTTTAAAGATGCAGTTAACTCATATTGTAAAATAATGATCATTGTAGACAAAAGAATAAGGAAACTCGACGTCATTTGCGCTCGGGGGCTGACTCACTTTTGTTGCTAGCAGTGTAGACTAGTGTATTGAGTTGTGTTTTATTTTTGGTTGGGGGGTGGGGGGCATGAAATTTACACCGTTCCACTTCAATACTTTCAGTGTTACCTTATAAAAACATTTCCAATTCTGGACGGATCGTACTTCATTTTCTGAAATACTGTGCGAAGGCCTACAAAGGATGTCGTCGAGCGCAGGCCAGCTTCCAGCAGAGAACAATAAATGTGCTTGGCTCTTTTCACCTTAACATCATGAGAGAATCATCAGTCACATTCAAGAACACATTAGGAGAAACAATGGATGACCCCCACACTGTTATTGCAGAAATATTGCTGGCCTGTGCCAAAAAATAAAACTAAAAAATGATGTGTTACTTTCCTTTTGACACACATTATATTACACTTATTATCCTATAATCTTTAATAATGGCAGAGCTTGAAGGTTTATACCTAAAATTAGGATCTAAAACTACAGTACGTCGACAATCAATCGCTTCACGTCGTTAGACGCGAGCGCTAGCCGCTGATCGGCTAGCTGTGATATCGCTTGTTATTAAAGGTAAAGTGCTGCTTTGATTTTTGCGTCTCTCAACGCTTAAAAAAACATGCCATTACCAAATCCAGACTTCTGGAGTGATTTTTTAATTTTTAATGTAACACAATATTGGCTTGTTTTTCATATACCGGTAGCTGTATTCCTAATAGCGTGAAAGCAGTGTGTTTGAAATAAAAAAGAAATTACCAAAACAAAACATCTTAAAAATGACATTCATACATACTTAATAAAAAAAAAAAGTTAAATTCAACTGAACTGTACTTAGTCATTCTTTCATCTAGCACGTTTAGCTCGATACTGTTCATGAAAATTGTTGTCGCCTTTCAAATTTCACCACTCCACTGGAGTTTTGCCAAATTCCCATTCTTGATAAATTGTAAAGTTGCCCTTCAATGCAGGCCATCTATCCGCCCCCTCACTATTTTGATGCCCCCTCTGTGTCTCCGGGAGGAAAAT
Organism: Hippocampus zosterae; assembly: GCF_025434085.1. NCBI lineage: Eukaryota > Metazoa > Chordata > Actinopteri > Syngnathiformes > Syngnathidae > Hippocampus > Hippocampus zosterae. The sequence goes on from NC_067469.1 coordinate 6,505,090, forward strand.
GAGGGCTTGAGCTGTGCTTATTGTGTTGTAGCAGGTATGAGATAGAATTGGCCGTCGGCGTTTAGCGATAACACTCTTTGCTGTGCACCTTTGGCTGCGCGAGCAAACATCACCAAGCCTCAATCATTCAGTGCGGCGGCCACAATTGCACAATGTCGACCAAGGTCATCCTCACTAAAAGTCTGACTTTTTTTTTTTGTACTTAAAGCACACATGCTGACTCCAATTGTGATAAGTGATGAAAAGAAGAGCAGCCTTTTATCTCGAACATAGCCAGCTGTGTCTTATCTTTCACCGGCCAGATGGGATTTGTCAGCGAAATGAAAAGCACATTGGCTTAAATATGTTGATATATTTTTTTTACATTCGTGAAATTTAAATTTGTTTTAATTGAAAAGACTTGAAGAGACCACATACCCCGCCTCACTTTTTGAACACACGCCAAAAGTTTTTGAACGCACACACACACATACACACACAAAATATTTGATGATGATGTCATAGAAGGCTTTGTGAGGATCAGCATTAGGAATCGTTTTGGATTTTTCATTTGCATTGGCTTTTATTTAATTATGACTGGTTTGTTTGTCGAGTAGATTTGTTTTTAATTTCACAAATGTTCCATTCTTTAGTCTTTATTAGTTTGAGGAAATGCCAAGTGGACACTCAGTGCAGCTAATGGATCATTGAGTAAGCCATCCTTCACACTTTATCTCCCCCATCATTTTGTTTCTTATCCTCCCAAAAACCTCATTTGGCCTCTTCATACGCCTACTGCCTGTTGAGGAAGTTGCCTTCGAGTTATCTCTCTTGCTATCCGTCCGCTTCGCTTCCTGCACAGGAACCGGAGGATCAGGGCAAAAAATCATTTATTAGCAAACCCGGCGGTTTCATTTATTCGTCCCCCCGTGCCTTCTTCCAGCGCGAGGCCTGCGTTTGTTCACTTGTTGGCAGTCTCCGTGAACTTGGGCTGCCTTGAGTGAACACGTGCAGGAAACGGGAACAAAAGAGGACACGTTTCAAGACCGGTGGAGGGGATTTAAATTCCCACCCTCCTGCTGAGCTATTCTATGCTTTTTTTATTGTCTTCACATCCCATTTCGGCAGAAGACATTTGTTACGTCGGAGAGCTGGAGGGACGTGTACCTTGAGTGACCTAGGAAATAATCCATTAGTTGTGTTGCACAAATTATATACAGCTAAAATCATCCATATGAGGTAGTTTTAGGAAATACTTAAAAAAAAATTTTTTTTGCTAATTTTTATTTTTTGGGGGGGGGGGTTGTTTAAAAAAATCTAAATTTGTCATGAGTTGCTTATTTGGAAAAAAAGAATCACTCGTAATGATAGAAATGAAAAGTCTGATATGTGGCGGAGTTTTACAAGAAAAAAAATGAAGTTATTATGTTGACTTAAAAAAAGTTTTTATCTTGGATTTTTTTACCTGTTACAAATGTAAAAAAAACCCTACTTTTTATGATATATTCAAAATTTGGGAAGAGGGCAGTGGGGTTTGTTGATGTGGTGAGTGTTTGTTTCACGCTTTTTAACATTGTCTTGAAATTTGAAATTTCGCAGTTAAAAAGAATCCGCCTTGTTTCTTGCGTACATGTTTTAAAAACGTGAAAGTGGCGTTACCGAGCTAGCTCGTCCCATTTCGTCAAGCTGCCTGGCAGCGTCTCACACTTACATGCCCGCCTCGTAAAGCAATCACACACTCCGATAAGCAATGAAGTCCCGCGGGGTCTTGCGTGTGTTAAAACGAAAATAATTATACTGTTATATCGCAACGTCCCCCCCTCCCCTACTTCTCTCAAAGTTTAAGTGAGTGTCCATCATTGGGGCAAATCATTGAGATCACGAAGGCCATATGCAAGCGTTTCATTCGACTCAAAAAAAGCAACTGCGATTTATTGTTTTTGATAGAACTCCTTTAACGCTTTTGAATGCGTTGCTCTTTTTTTTTTTTTTTTTTTAGATGCTGCAGTCGGAACTGAAAGAACGCGAGCAGCTGGTGATAAGCACATTGGAGCAAGCTCGCATGTTTCTGGCAGAGCAGCCCATTGAAGGTCCGGGAGAACCACGCAAGAACCTGCAGCCCAAGACAGGTGGGTACTTGGGCAGGACTCTTCTTGAAGCCGGATAACACTGTGTTGACGGCACGGCACACAGAATTGAATTTGATGACTTCAGTCATGTAGCCAGTGTTTTTTTTCTCTCAAACCAATCAATCCTTTAACAAAGTTAGATATCCATGCACTTGAGTTTTGCAACACAATCCGTTGATATGTCGGCTTTACCGGCAATCCTGACCCCATTGGGAAATTAAAAAAACGCATCAACTCGTTAAGGTTACCACTCTTAAATTATTCAGATTTTGTCCAGTCACCACATTTGGCTTCAAACGATCCTCGTTTTTTTCCCCCCCCTGCGTTAATAATTAAAGAGAGCCAAGAGGGCGCGATGGGGGTGTGGCACAACTTCAGAGCGTCGACAGACATCGCTGTGCTCTCTTGACGCCGCGACCAAAGTATCGTCCGCTTTTATAAACCGATGAGTTGACATCGAAGTGTATGCGCCGTGTTTAATCAAAGTCATTGGGATATGGCACAGTGGTAAACGGCGAATTGTGTACATTCCCTCCACTCTTATTAGGCTTTTGATTGTTGTCTGCATGTTTTAGACGCTCGTACTCAATTCAATCAGCACCCCGGAGAGCAAATTCCAAGCTCGGGAAAACGGTTGTAGAAGACCACAATGTTCATCCAGCAAGCATCCTCCAATAAATAACACAAAGACTGTTTTGTTTATCATTTCCCTGATTCCTTCCAGACCTCAGCCCGGAGCAAAAGGCCCGCGGCCTGGCTCGGGCCATTCGCAAGCAGACGGGCGAGGTGAGGGAGCGCTGGGAGCGTCTGAGGGGCCACGCGGGAGGCTGGCAGAATCAGGTGGCGCAAGCCCTGGAGCGATTGCAGGAGCTCCAGAGCTCCATGGACCAACTGGATCTGCGGCTGACTCGGGCCGAGGACGCCAAGTCCGGTTGGCAGCCTGTGGGCGACCTGCTCATCGACTCCCTGCAGGACCACATCGATCAGACTCTGGTAAGCATGAGTCAAGCCTTCTCTTAGCACATGGGCTACATCAAAAATTGAAAGAAGAAAGGTTGCATTTATTTGTATACCATCAACCCATTTCCCTGCCCCTTTTAATTATTATTATTATTATTTTTTAGGTGTTCCGGGAGGAAATCAGCCCGCTGCGTCAGGATGTCCAGATAGTAAATGAGCTTTCTGCAGAGCTGACTCCGCTGGACATCCAGCTGTCCTCCACTGCCTCCAGGCAGCTGGACCAGCTCAACATGAGGTGGAAGCTACTCCAGGTACAGCGCAGCCTCAGTGGATGCGGCCATATTCAACACTTTTCCGATCATGCTACAGTATTTTATCTGGACTTGTCTAGTCTTTTTTTTCTCCTTTCTTTACTCATCCCTCCCATTTCAACTTTTGTTCCAAACACACCCTGTGTATAATCACAGTTTAGTACCGCAAGGCTATTTTCGGAACATACCAGTGATTGCTGAAAATTGGAGTCATACCATTACAAGGGCAGATGAAAACCGAAGATCCGTTGTCCTATAAAGTCATTTGAACGCTTACCTGTTTGAACTTAAGCTTCCTCGGCCATTTTGCATCAGTGCGATTCAAAATCGGGCTGCGTTTTTGAATAATCTTTTGTTGCAGGTGGCAGTGGAGGACAGACTGAAGCTCCTCCAGGAAGCCCACCGAGACTTTGGCCCCTCCTCTCAGCATTTCTTATCCAGTGAGTAGCAAACATTCGCTTGAAATCACATATGGGTTGTTTTTCTGTTGTTGTTTGTTTTTTTTTTTAATGCAGTATTGGCCCTCAGTTGGGACATTATTTCAAGGACAGACAACCCAGAAAGCGTCGATCATCTCACATGGACACTCATTACCCCGGTAGCATAATTTCTCCTCAGGGATCAATAAAGCCTTGCTCTTATCTCCCAATCTCTATTTATTTTATTTTTTTTATGTCTTTTCATTCGTGTGCTCCTCGATGCCTTTGTCAGAAAAGGGATTGTGGGAATCAACCAAGCATTAATAGTCGCCGAAATAGTCTTAATGCAGCTTTGGATTGCTGAGACATTTTTGGGCGCATCAGTTGCCTCGGTTGTACAGGTCTGCCAACTATATTTTATACGCTCCTATTTTTTCCTATTTCTTCCGTATGACTGGAAAGCCCCGCCCACCCGCCTGGAAAGCCCCGCCCACCCACTTCCTCACTATTTCATGCATGTTTTTGTTTTTGTTTTTTACTCGAGTCTCTCAGTGTGGTCTTTCCTTGTCTCCCTAGCTTCTGTGCAGCTCCCCTGGCAGCGGGCCGTGTCTCAAAATAAAGTTCCATATTATATCAAGTAAGTGTCCAGAAAAATGTGTGACATCGTTGGTTAAAATAGTTGCTCTACTCCAGTGGTTGTTGGTCAGATGCAGCGAGGCCCAACAGAAGCACTGACCTACATATACACCCGACATGTGAATATTTATCTCAGGAAATTGCACTGATTTACTGTTAGCGGAGATGGGGAAGTTAATCAACCCTTTGTAGCTTGGAAAACGTTTTTAAAAATGTGATAATGTGGTTCAATGTTTAGGGAGTGAGAAGGCTCCATTTTGTGGAACCTGCCAGGAGTCGTAGATTAAATAAAGTACCGGTAAATGTACTCAATTATAAGACTCATGACGACTCCGCAGATAAAGTATATGTAGTTTAAAATTTGTTTTATAAAGTTTTGTGTTTGTACCCAATATATATATTGAGATTATGATGAAAATGTTTCACATTGTTTTCAGCGGGCAACAGCGGAGGCTCACAAATGCATGTGGGATAATGTATGACATGCACGCCTCAATTTTCAGATTTGATTTGACGGACGGTCGATTTGTTATTATTGGAATGTGTTTAGCTGTTGGGAGATAAAAGGCAGCAGCGTTTGAACACAGATGTGGCCGACCGCTGAACCTGCAGCAACCCACTCTCGTAAACAAATCAATGGAACAGTGGTTTAAAGCACGCATATGCGTCAGATGTGAACTCAACTGTAATGTAAATTCAATTTCAGCGGGGTGCGCACATCGCTCATTTCAACTTTTTTTTTTTAATGTGAGGGATACCCCACGCATCCGGCCATCTGTTCCAGCGAATTCTCATTGAGTTCGCCCGTCACTAATTCTCACAACTTCTGCCATTGCAATCGGCAAATCGACATACAAATCAACGTGTACATTTTTACCCTTTATCCGCAAGTCAAGTGGATGTGCGTACTAAAAAAATGTCAAAAACGCTGATGACATTCCTGCTGCTTTAATAAATAAAATACAATAAAATCCCATGATGCATCCATTTTTATCTACCTGCTGCAGTCTGCACTTTAGCCTCCAGAGACCTTATTTGATTTGTTGATGCTTACTGAGAGATGGCATTTAATAATGGCTCGGAAGACAAAATGTCAGCATCCAGAGTGGATCTCTATGTCCTTTCACAAGGCCCCCCCCGCTGGTCCTGACGCAGCAACAAGGGCTGTTTCGCCACCACTTGCCGGCAGTACACATTGTGTCACATTTTGTTGTTTTGATGACTTTTTGGGATATGTAATAGGTGGGTTCCACACACTTTAAACACACTTAAGCTTATTAGCACATGTACCGCTCCCAATATTTCTTTATGATTATTCCGCCAGTTCTTGCCATTGTACAGTTTTTGTACTTTGCATCAAGTCAATTGTCATTCCACTGCTCCCTCTGGTGTGCCTGCCTTCAACAACTGAGGGCAGTATAAGACAAGATGAGTATATATCTTCACTGAGGATAAAGAATATGACTGCGAGAACCATTCTAGTTCATCATCAAGTATTCAGCATTCATACACAATTTCTACAGAAATTGCTTTCAGTCATTGCTCATTTAATGGCATGTAATTAAAAAAAGACTCCAACTTTTACTACAGCTCTCCCAACTGAACTGCTCACCTTAGAAGCTATTTGTCCCCTTGCCCCCCTCACATAGGCGCTGCCTGCTGTTTTATCGAAACGCCACCATCTTAGTAGCATCTGTGTCAAAGTTTGTGAACGCACGCTGACAGCCCCGCCGTTCTCATTTCGGCATTCATGAGCTGCTGATTTACACATACGCGGTGTACCCTGAGCGCTGATAGAAACGCCGGCCCGCGCTGTTGTGCAGCGGGGCGACCGCGCGCCTCCGTCATTATGAGCGGCAATAGAAGCAGCTTGGGCGCTGCAGTCTGCTTATTTATTGGGCTCTATTTTATTCGTAATGTGGTAATAAATAAACAGGAAATGGAGCTCTGCGGTGGGTTTCCGTCGGTGGGAACTTATTTGCACACAGCCACCTTTTTTTTTTTTTTGCTTACTTCAGCTATGATATTTGCATTTGTTTGTTTGGTTGGTTGTTTTTTTTTTTGCTGTGTCAGCTTTGACTTTGCTTGGTAGAGTGTTAAAAGACCATGTAAAGTGAATTCAGTAATCGCGATGTGGAGTTAGCTAGCTAACTGTACTCACGAAAACGCATCTTTGCTTCGGATAATGCGCCTCTTTGTTGGCCGTGTGTCGGGCTGACGTGGCTGCTTTAGAGCGCCCCGTTGTAGCTACATAAGATGTATTTTAGAAGATCTAATATGGCTTCTTAAGTAGGCAAAATAAAGATGCTATAGAAGTTAGCATCCATTTTCCCAGGTTGTGGGAGTGGCATTTGATTGACAGTTGAGTGTGTTTTTTGTTGCTTTCACTGGACACACCAACGGTATTTGAGAACTCAAACAGCGACAACAGCTTTCGCAGCACAAACAGATCAAATAGTGCGAGCCACTGTTACCAACACACTCATGTCTTCACTTTTTGACTTTACAGTCCACTTGCATTGTGACTTACTGGCCAGCGATCTACCGGATTGGGCTCTCCTGGAAATTGTTGCTTGTGCCACCTGGCACTCACTAATGGTCTTTATCCTGATGCCGTTTTTTTTTTCTTCTGCTGTTTTTAGCCATCAGACACAAACGACCTGCTGGGACCATCCCAAGATGACGGAGCTCTACCAGTCGCTAGGTAGGTAACACAAAAGCTCATTTGATGCCTCTTTCATCCGATCGATACCAAATCTTGCAGTCTGTCGCATTTCACAATGATGGACACAGTAAAATTCTGCTTTTTATTCACAGCGGACTTGAACAACGTGAGATTCTCGGCATACCGCACCGCCATGAAGATTCGCCGTCTGCAGAAAGCTCTGTGCTGTAAGTAAAGCACACACGCGCACACAAATGCTACTAAGTGGGCGCAACAAGGGGATACGCTGTTCAAATTGCTTTTACTTTAGTGAACAACACTGCATGGAAGGACTGAAGATAAATTTGTGCAAATATACACGGGGAAGCACGAGTACTCTGCCGCATGTTTGTACGCACTTGCCCAAAGACCAGAACTCAAAGAGACCGAGCGGATCTAAGCCGAGACCATGACAGGACCAAGACCAAAAACCAGTTAACCAGCTAAAGAGCATTGACTCTTTAATTTTAAATGTCTTTTCCAGTTTGCTGGGTAACGGCACTTCGTTCCAAGCTGTCATAATTTTCGTTACAGACCTTGTAAATACCTGTAACGATGTCTGTAGTAGAGTAAGGAAGCACAGTGCAGTCTCAACAATCACTCACCCGAGAGACAGCGTGATAATAGCCGCCCACCCTTTGAGACGACCCAGCTGTCTCCCCCTGCAAAAAGATAAAACTCCTCAGTGCAGGTGCGCTTTCAAGCTGGTGCGCCGGAGTACTTGTGCTGGACCGCTAATGAGCTGCAACGACGCAAACCCATCATTTTTGCACTGTTGTTTTTCAATGCGTGTCGCTATTTGTTGCGGGGGATGCATTAACCTGATTGTTTCCGAACGTAGGCAATCCAATCCCAATGTCATACACGGATCCACGGGACTCTTTTGTGTTTCGTCTTTTTTTTTTCCCCCCCGCAAATGTCTGCTCATGTAATGTGTGTGAATGACACATTTGCACGCACACGCGCATGACAGGCATACAATAAAACGTCTAATTGGGTTAAGTCGGTGCCAGGGGGCCTCGAATGGCACAAACGAGTTTGCGTGGCAGCTAGTGAACATGTGTGTGCCCGTGGCCCTGGTGAACAGGAGATAACTTAAGGCAAGGAAGTTGACGGAGATGACGGTGATAACAAATGTTGACTGACAGCTTAATATAATTCAGTTTTATTGGGGTTTTTTTTCACTGCACCAATTAATTAAAAAATACATACTGTATAGCAAATGAAATAACTTCTTTTTGGGTTCCTTACTGCTTAGAGCAATAAAGATAAAGTTCAATTACAGGCTGATTAATCATCCGGGCCCTGTGTGTAAGGAAGATTTAAAATAACCTTCAATACTAATTCAATTAAAATTTATTGCACATAAAATTAAAAAAAATAACTCAATGAAAAAAGTACCTAAATCTTTGTATTAAATGCAACTGTACTGGACCTGAAAATTAAATACAACTGCAAGCACTCGCAGCAGACAGCAAGACACTCTAAAACAAGCTAGTCAAAGGAAAAATGCATTTTCAGGGTGCAGGCCTCGCGAGCTGGCTAACTACTCACCAGATCGTTGTTGAACACTTTTCAATATCTTCACTTTCTAAATCACTTAGCGTATTTTCACGACCTCAAGGGGCACTTAAAAGTTTTAAGTAAAAAAAAAAAAAAGGGGGCACTTAATAATGTTTTGCTCCCACTGCCTTTGAAAAATTTATGCTAGCGTGCATGCATGCTACCGTATTTTTTTTTTCAAGCTAACGTGTGTTTTACCATGCCTGCGTCGTAACCGAGACTGCGCCTTTTAACACGGTGCACCGTATGCTCATGAAAGTATGGCATGTTTGATTAATTCCCCTATTAGCGAATTCCATTTGGAAGCCAAGCACGATTTGTTAAAACTGGAAGCCAGAACTTATCACAGTTAATGACCAGAGGTGAAATCGTAAAGCCGAAAAATTTGTGTCTAAAGTTTTATGAGAAGCCCCAATTCTGCCTTTTCATCTTTTTTTTCCCCCCTGTGCTTTATTTAAAAAAACTGCGTGAAAAGATTGTCACCAGCAAATTAGATTTGTGGAAACTGACTGGTTAATTTCCATCATTTCAATAATTAATCATGATGATCCATCTGTTCTCTTGCTATTCACTCTCCGATATGCTTCTATGAACACGGTGGGCCACTTTTTAGCTCCTTCTCTTTCTCAACTGTCACTCGGCACCACTGCTCAAAATTTCATCGTGGATTTTATCAGTCTCATCACATGTCCTCCATCTGTAGTGGACCTTCTGGACCTGAACGTGGCCCAGAACACTTTTGCGCAGCACAAGCTGACCAACAACAACCAGTTGATGTCCGTCCCGGACGTCATCAACTGCCTGACGACCATCTACGACGGCCTGGAGCAGGAGCACAAAGACCTGGTTAACGTGCCCCTCTGCGTCGACATGTGTCTCAACTGGCTGCTCAATGTCTACGACACGTATGTTTGAATGCATAGTTGGAAACAAAAGCAGTTATCGCAAAGACGCAAATACTTCTGAGGTGCTCTCATCCAAAAAAAAAAAATCTCGGAGAGCAGGGTAGGAAAATGGGTCGGATAATAAGGTTGCCATAGACCAGGGGTGTCAAACTAATTTTTGTCGTAGGCCCTCTCTTGGAGGGCCGTTATGACAGAAACAAAATTTTAAAAGTCAATAATAATGGTTTATTCAACAATTGTTTAAGTTACTGTAATGGGGGGGTTTGGAAACAAGAAAATGCTTACTAGATGTCTCTTATTTATTGCGTATGAAATTTTAAAGTTTTGGTCGAGATTTTCGCATGCATCATGCTAGTTGACATGCTAGATTTGCTTCCGCGGGCCACATAAAATGACATGGCGGGCCGGATCTGGCCCCGGGGCCTTGAGTTTGACACCTGTGCCGTAGACCCTTAGACCTCCAAGACCACACTGCCCTAAAATGGATCAGCTCCATATGAATGAATCGTGTTTCTCTCGTTAGTATAAATTGATATGATTTTTTTTTCCCCCCACGTGTGATTGATTCTTGTGTTGATTTTAAAAGCGGTCGGAGCGGGAAGATCCGTGTCATGTCAATGAAGATCGCCTTGCTGTCTCTCTGCAAGGGCCACCTCGAGGAGAAATACAAATGTAAGTTATGTTCACTCATACACACACACACACACACACACACACAGAAGGATAGAGAAAGTCAGTGCGCTAGTCGTTTTATAAGGGCACTAGCGGACAAAGAGCCTACTCCTAGAGTCTATCAACTAACTGCTCAAAACGGCTTTCCATGCTGCTGGGGTAATTGGATGAGCGACCTCCTACGCTTTACATCATCGTCCTTGTATGTTTATTTGGAGGATGAGCCGGTGTGAATGTATTTGTTTTTTTTTCCTTTATTGCCCTTCCCTCTCCTTGTCCCAATTGTCCGCCAGTGTCACTCCGTCATTGTTTACTTCGGCTCCTTTTCCTCCCCTTTGCACATGCCTTTCCGTCAAATGTTCCCTCGCCGAGCTTCGGCATTCCCACGGCACATTCTATTAGGCTGCGAAGGGGATCATCCACGCCTGATCGCATTTTTCCTCCCTCCCCGCACTCTCGTCGGCTCAGAAATTGCTCCCACACACGCACACACATAGTCGGCTGTGTCAAACGATATCTGCGAGCACATTGGTATTGATAAGTTTGATGTCATAAAGTGGTGTGTGTGGAGAAAGGAAGTCACACACACGCCTTACAGGAATGAGGGAAATGGGGCTGAAGTCAGCTTTAATCAGAGCACAAAGAGCTGTCATGCCCTTTGTCTCAGTTCTTCGTGTGTGTGCGTGTGAGAGATGTCTAAAAGTACCACTATAATCAATCACCGTGATTCTCTTCAAGAGGAAAGACTCTTGTGAGAGGTTAGCATGGTTTAGTTCATGCACTCTTTTGTAGTTTCTATCAGAAGAAATGTGAGGAGCGCACAATGGCCTTCTATTTTTGGAAACGTGATGTTCTCTTGTGAATTTATATTTAATACAGATCAGATGGGTTTCTGTTGAAATTAAGCTCAATGAACTTAGCCTGGCAACAAATGGGCCAGTGTGGCATGGCACTTTTTTTTTCCTTTTCATTAGCCCGTTGTTCAGTTATGATTGCACCCATGAAATCTGCCTGGCAACAAGGCAGGCAGCATGACTGGTGAAAACTATTCCCACCCACCCCAATTTTTCTTTGGTGACAGGTCGAATTTTGCCTGCTAACAAGTTGAGGACTGCTGATATATTGCATTTTCATCCATTTGACCTGTGATTTTTGCCTAGCAACATGTGACCATGGATGCAAATGATAATTTTCTTCATTGGCTTTGGTGGCCGTCAGAATTGAGCCCGATAAAGTCTACCTAGCAACAAGTGGGCGTGCCTACTATGTGACAATTTTCTATTGGCCTATGGGGCCAAGGAGAAGTTGTGATCGGGCTGTCCGTCGTTGACCACACACAATTACATTGCACATGTTGAATAAAATTCACATCAGGACTCCAGCGAGGACAAACGCAACAGAAAATGGGAACACGGAGAAGATCCTCTCGCCTTGTAACTTCCTCCGTCCATCCCTCCGCAGATCTCTTCAGTCAGGCGGCGTCAGCGGGAGAAACATGTGACCAGCGGCAGCTGGGCCTCCTGCTTCACGAGGCCATCCAGATCCCCAAGCAGCTCGGAGAGGTGGCTGCCTTCGGAGGCTCCAACATCGAGCCCAGCGTGCGCAGCTGCTTCCAGCACGTAAGGACGCGGCATGTTACAATATACGAGTTACGCTGGCGTGCCGTGCATTTAAAACAAAAAATAGTAGACTAACAAAAAACAAAAAAGGCCCTCAGATTGGAACATTTATGCTGCATACTGGAGGATGCTTTGTGGGATGCGAAGCGGGGAAATCAATTGACTTCACCCAAAGTCAAGTGGAAGTAGCAGACAGTAGTGGAGCGTCTTCATCACTGCTCATTTCTATTCCGCCGCGTCACCACCTCAAAGCCGAAGGAGGACTAGAATATTGAAGACGTGTTGGCCAACCGCACAGCCGCTCATGGCCTGCGGTCAGCTGCCGCCTGTCCTCCCCGCTGCTTTACGACAGCCAGCGAATCAATTTAGCAGCTTTATCATTGGATGTTCCTGGCATTTAACGATGTCTTTATCCCCTCGGGGATCTCACATACATTCCTCTTTCTCTCACTCCCGCGCTTGCTCTCGCTCTCTTCCGCCACGGTTTCATTTCCGGGAAGTGGGCATTTAAATTGGGGTGATGCGATAAATTTCTTTTTTTTTTTCTTCCTGTTGATGCACACGCGCAAAATAAATAGCACGTTGGCTCCATCCCGAATTGGCACGCCAGATGTGCTGCAGTCGTGCATAAGTCGGTGCCTTGAAATGTTTTGCACACACACAAGCGCAGGCCCTGCGTGACACCTGTGTCTGTCCCGTCAATGACGTCCTATCCCTTTGCTTTAACGATCTCATGATGAATGCATAGCACAGCTATAAATTTGGCTTCCATTTAACCGTCCATAAGTCTTATCGGGGGTCACCCCCTTCACGCTGCGGTAGCTTGTTTGTAAACATCGTAATTCTATACTTATGACTTAGATATTAAGTCAAAGATATTGATAGTTGGATTGTTTTTTGTTTTTGTTTTTTCAATTTGTCTGCGTGAAGATTATTTATGATTGAGTAATGTGGACACTGCATAGCGAAAACTGCGGTGTGGCTGCTATTTTTTCATTGGCCTTTGGGGCACTTATTGAGCCCATATGATACCGTATATTTTTTTCCCCCTTTCTTCTACTGAATTCACTTTACAATGCTCAATTATATATGGCAAGTACGGAAAACATGCTGAAAGTTGAAAAACTGCCGTGCTTATTAAGGAGTATCAACGATAAAAGATTCATAATTGAGTCCGTTGAAAGGTACTGCAACATTTTGTTGCCCTTTTGTTGATTGTCAGTGTCAGAAAGGTTATGTTTGATTTTTTGGGGGGATGGGCCAGGGGGCAGGAATTCTTCCCTGACATTATTATGAACAGCCTTCTCGGATTGGTTCACTTTCGTCTTCAAAAAAATAAGCAAAATGTGGTCAATCTCAGTTCTTCAAGGTTTACAACACTCTGTCACGTGTTAGCATTAAGGTAGCATTCCCAAAGGTAAAGTTATTTAGTTGCTTTAAATTAAATACACATCGTATAGGTCTCTTTGTTTGATGTTTAGTTTGGCAGTAAACTTCAACTGGAAGTGACAATTAATAGCCTGGAGCTTTTTTTTGTTTTTGTCATAACCCTGACAAGTTAACTAACACGGTTTGTCCATGTCCTCCTTTGTCTGGTAGGCGACCAATAAGGTGGAACTGGAGCCCAGGCAGTTTGTGGACTGGATGCATATGGAACCTCAGTCCATGGTGTGGCTCCCCGTCCTGCACCGAGTGGCGGCCGCCGAGACGGCCAAGCATCAGGCCAAATGCAACATCTGCAAAGAGTGTCCCATTGTGGGCTTCAGGTAAGCGTCTTGCACTGAGCCGGGAGCTTTTTGTGAAATGGAGGTTGCGTGTTTCAGTGTGTCTGTGTGTCTGTGTGTGGGTGGGTGTGTGGCTGTGTGGGTGTGCGCAGTTCAAAGGCAGACACGCACACACGCTGGTGTTTGCTGATAATAATAAAGGGCAGCTCTGCTTTGGTGGACATTTATCTAAATGTCAGCAGAGGCCAGACCACTCACTAAATATCACTTAAACCTCCACAGGGTTTGAACATTCACACACGTTGTTGGCCAACAACCCATAACACACACGCACGTATTGTTCTGGTTCGATTATTTAATTTCCATTGTGAAATTGTAACATCGTGCCAAGATGTCTGTGTGGCGAACTGGTCTTCTTTCAACCGAAAAACAGAAAAAACGTTTGAATCAAGTGCCTCCGAAGTCATGTCACTGATCGATGACAGAAGCAAGGAGATTGCGGAGTAAACGTTGAGGAAATCACAGTCTCAGTTTTGGACCAGGTTCGGGGAGCTTTTTCAACCGAAATTTAGTTTGCTGTTGGCGGTTGAAAACGAACCAATTGAGTATCTGAGACATACATAAGGAACAAAAAATACAGTAAATTTACGATATGGGGCTTGGACTATCGAGATTTTGACTGTCTGTGGCTTTCAAAGGCAGGGCCTTCCCGGTGAGTGACGTGGGCGTCGCCACACGAGAGCCCAGAAATGGTTGGTTCAGTCAGTCTGCATGTTGCGTGACCGTGTGAATTGCTTCCATATCAGTTTATAAAATGAGCTCAAATTGATACATGACCAACTTTTCACCTTTGCAGACATACTGTCGTGTTACACATTGCACTTGAACTCTCGACATTCTCTCTCATGAACCCTTTCAGGGCCAGCGGTTACTACAGTGGACAGCTTATCACGTTATGAGGTTACAGGGTGCATGAAAGGGTTAATAAAGCCTCGTCGTTTCTATCATGCCAACTTGAAGATATTCTATAAATAGACCTCAGTGCTGGCCCTGAATTTTTGTGGCACATCTAGCAGTGGTGTGTTTGTCGGTGAGCTTGAGACTCAAGGTGGCGTGTGGGCCCATCCCGCTCTGAAGGTAACTGAACGCCTCCCCCTCATGACTAGATGCAACGCATAATGGTGTCTTTGACTCGTGCGAAGCAGTTCTGCTCTGTGATATACGATGTGTGAGGGCTCATCCGTCAGCCAAGTCCCCGCAGAGGATTGAGATAAAGGACTCCGGCTATTATGTCCCTCTTTTTTTTTTTTTTCAAGCCACTAAATGGCTTTCTGGGTGTGCCTGACCAGAATGGAGGTGTTGTTCTATTGAGGAGCGTTTTGAGCGGAAAATGCAATTGTCTGTCACTCTGTCAGTGCTTGTAAGATGCTTTTGTTCGGCTCTGTGCCCGTGTGGATACACGTGCAGGGTGGCCGGGACATGGCTGCACCAGCCATGTCTTTTTTAAGAGAACATCACAATTGAATAAGATACGTCTTTATTGACATTAATTCCAAACATTTTTGTTGTCCTATCTGTTCTCAAGGTGTACATTTTTTTTAAATCACTTTAATGGCCATCTGAAAAAGAGTTGACAACTCATCTAATGTCTGCAAATAGCCTGACCTGTCCTACTAACACTCCTTTTTTTTTTTTTTTGTGCAGGTATCGCAGCCTGAAGCATTTCAACTACGACGTGTGTCAGAGCTGCTTCTTCTCCGGGCGCACCGCCAAGGGCCACAAGCTCAATTATCCCATGGTGGAGTACTGCACGCCGGTGAGACGCAAACACATGCACATTTTTGGGACA
Source organism: Hippocampus zosterae (assembly GCF_025434085.1). Taxonomy (NCBI): domain Eukaryota; kingdom Metazoa; phylum Chordata; class Actinopteri; order Syngnathiformes; family Syngnathidae; genus Hippocampus; species Hippocampus zosterae. The sequence goes on from NC_067469.1 coordinate 6,520,560, forward strand.
AAATGGCACATTTGTAATCATATAATGCAGCACAATTTTATTAACTACTCTGACTAAAATTAAGCTGAAAGGGATTCAAATTCATTAATAGAGCTGCCGTGGCGCTTTAAATGTTTTCGCTTACCGTTTCATCAATACTGATGACCGCCTCTGATCGAATTCAAATTTCCCTGAAGAAATCATGAAATAATACTCATTTTTCTTCTATTTGTCGGGGAATGCAATTTCTGTGCAGCGAGAAGAATGTAATCAAAGGTACATTTGTGAAAATAAGCCATGGCCTCTTTGTAATTGAGCTTCAAATTAGGCAAACTAATTCCAATATATCAAACGGTTCTGTTTTTTAAATATATCTGCTTTTTCAATTTTGAAAATGCAATGAATTAATGGCTGCGGCTAGATGAGCCTGTGTCATTTTGCTTCCTCGTCTTCGCTCCTGCCGCGCTGATGAGCTTCTCTCTTGCCAGTGCACGCGACGGGTAGCAATCAGTGCGCCGACGTTGGGGAGAGTATTTGGTCTGGTGACAGCAGTCCGGCAAGCCTGACGAAGTCCGCTGATGGAATCAGGGGAAGGGGGGAAAAAAACAAAAAAAACAATACGTGACCTCCTTGAGCAGTCGCCACTTGTCACTGCCACGGAAGGAAAAGTGTGCGATGAGATTAATGGAGAAGGAAGACTTGTTTTACAGAGTGGGCCGTCTCGGCGTTGACCTCTAATGCAGTTAAAATCGATACTTGGACCATTTCCTATAACGAGGAAATGCACAGAGAGACTTGAGCATAAAAACAAAACGTATAGCATATGTTAGCATTACCATTAAGCTATAGGCTATACTAAGGGGTTGATTTGAATACACATGGTGCAATTCTCTTTGTTTTAGGTTTAGTTTGACAGTTAACTTCAACTAAGTGGGAATAAACAGCTAGAAGAGTTTTTTTAAAGACTCTTCCAAACTACTTGATGTGGGAAGACAGCTGAAGACTTCCATTCCCGTCAAATTTGAGCGATACATATTGCAGCCCCCACTGTCTCCCCCATTGAAATTCTGTAACCCTTTGTCTCCGCTAGACGACATCAGGCGAGGACATGCGAGATTTTACCAAAGTGCTGAAGAACAAATTCCGCTCCAAGAAATACTTTGCCAAGCACCCTCGACTGGGGTACTTACCGGTCCAGACCGTCCTCGAGGGCGACAATATGGAAAGGTGAGTGCCACAAAAAGGGTTCTTCTTAAAAATGACCAATGCAGCCACAGGCAGAACTGTCACAGTGGTTCCCACAAAGTGGAAATTCAGAGTTTAATCAACTTATATTATCGTTATATCAAAGGCCGCACAGCTAATCAAATTCTAATTGACATCACAAAGTAGTAGAATGCAATTTTTAAATCGCAAAGACTGTCATTTTGGAAAATTTAAAAAAAATTGCATTTCGGTCAGTTGCTCTGCTTTATTTTTTTAAATTAATATTTTTAGTATTTCCCATGATAAAAATTGCACTGAAATTCATGGCCAACCACCTTTGCATTTTGTAGGTTGCACTGTGGCGTATGGTTGATGAAACAATAAAAAGAAAAAATGAACATCTGGCATTTTCATAACAAATATCCTCACACCCCCATGCACCAGCAGATGAGGAGCGTTCCATTCCCCTCTTCTCTCCTCTCCCGTGTCTTTGCTTAATTATGCCTCGGCACAATGTTTGTTGCAGCTGCACCGGTGCTCTCCTTAATGTAGAACCGGCGCCAAGGCTGATTCATATCGTCACGCAGCAATGTGTGAACAAAAAAAAAAACAGGAACCCAGTGAGAAGCCTTTAACTTTTACGATCATGTGCTACCGAACCTACCTTATTTCCCTCTTTCCCTCACCTGCTGTGTTTTGTGAGGCACACTGAGTAGACTTGACCCAGATATGTTTTGTGATACCCCCTCAACACCCCCCCCCCCCTCCCCCCGTCCTCTTACAGTCCCATCACCCTCATCAGCATGTGTCCGGAGCAGTACGAGTGAGTATCTACAATCAAGTACCGGAATGTCCTTTAATTTATTTTGAGTACTCATTTATTTTATAACAAACCACACGTCGTCCGGGAGCTTTTTCCCGCCTCACCTCAACTAAAGCCATGCATGACTTGCATGTTGCCTACCTGCCTGACTCATCCACACTTGACTGTGCACGTGACGCCAACATCTTTGCTCACTTGCTTTCCTTAAAGCAATCCAAGCAGCGGCTGTCGAAAGCCTTCCGGTCTCCTTGTAGATCATCCTGTTCCCCCATTCCTGTTTGCGCGATGACGTTGCGGATGGTCGTGCTCGGTTGTGGATGCGCGTGTGTATGTATGTGTGTGTGTGTGCGTGTGTGTGTGTGTGTGTGTGTGTGTGTGTGTGCCTATGAATCCTTTAAATGAGGTTTTGGTCGCTCACCCAAACTCATTCATCTCAATTACACCATTCGTCTCCAGGCTGTCCCAGTCACCTCACTTATCCCATGATGACACCCATTCCAGGATAGAGCAGTACGCCAGCAGGTACCCCGCCCTCCCACCTGCCAACATTTGAGCATTCCATATATCGTCCTAATCCATAAAGCAACATAAATTCATTGGTTTGCATTGGAGTTCGGTCCTGATGTCGTGGACTAAATGATGAACACTAAGTTACGGCGGTTAGCCAAGCCTGCCGTCAACTAAATACCTATGTATGTATGTAAGTCTTGAAACGTCATCTCAGGACAGTCATAAACCCCTGTATCTTTTCTAGTGTTCCTACTGGATCTCCAGTTTTTGCATTTTGTAGTGTGAACCTAGGATTGTAAGTTGTGAAGCACCACTAGTTTTCTAATGTAACACCAAACATTTTAGACATTCATAGTCTGTATACAGAAAAAAATCAGTGGACTGAGTAGGGAGACTTGTGGAACGCCACCATTAATCTATCTGCAGGGAGTTGCTAGAACAATCTTTCCTGTGTGAATAAAGAAATGTTTTCAGCTAAAGAGTCAGGACACAATTTTAAACCAATACATATTCCAAGGGGAATGCTGCATTTATCCCCCCCCCCCCCCCTCCGACTAGAAGAGAGAAAAACAGCCATTACAAAGCCTGTTATATTAGCAAAATGTAAAACATTGTCAAGATGTTCCGACAAAGGACCACAGAGATGCACAACATTTGATTTTTTTTCATATTATGGCAAGAGAAGTATGCACGATGGCATAATTGGTATAATTTAAAAAAATTGGTGTTGTTTTTTTTTTCATTTTACTGCAAGATCATTCTGCATGATGACATAATTGGTGCAATTTTTACCACTCTGTAACAAAAACGAGACTCACTTCCAACCATTTCAAGTGCATTAGGAGGAGTGTGAAGTGTTTGCCTGGTGACTTGTTGACATCGATGCTCAGATCACATGTCCTACAGAGCTGGCTTTCGGCTAATTACGTCATGCCGCGGTGCGCTGCATCGAACCCCCGGCCAACTACGCAGTGGGTGATGGCTTTCGCTTAATCATCAGCCACCACATGTTCATCCACGCTGGGATTTGTCAGATTTCATTCCACAGATGTAATAGAAATTTACCAGAACGGTCGACTACCTATGATCAAAATGATGATGTTTTTGTCTTCGAAGCAGCTTTGCATTTTGTAACGGCTGTCCCAAGACTAAATTAGGCAACTCTTGGTGTTCGCCGGTGTTTATAGGATCGTTCTGCTAATTTTCTGCCAAATGTTACATTTCATCACAAAGAAGAGATTGTGTCTGTGACAGAGTTTCAGTAATTACACGCTTACATCGGGAAAAACAGGCTCATTAGCGACTCCCCTCTGGATCCACATGCTCTTATTAAATTGCGCTAGTAGATATTTGTAAGAAAACAACCCTCACAATTGGAAGGGTTCTGCATCAAACAACCTTGGAATTCAAGCCCAAAGTTGCAAAGACAGTATCAGAAACAGCTGAAGGAAGGCGCTACCCCCAAAAAATACATATTGCCTTTGGATAGTCCACTGGTGTCGCTGCTTTAGAATGCCTCATCGTTGGCTGTGAGTGTCTGCATGTCACGTTGATAAAGGCGGAAGTGTAGCGAAGGGGGATTTTATTTCTTCGAAGTCCCACTAGGCAGCCATCGTGTGGATCAGTGTTTGACCTGGCATGGCTAGCCTGAGAGTGCCTCGTCATTGCCATGTGGAAAAGCCATGTACAGTGATCACAATTACGGTGGTTGTCTTTTTTACAGTGTGCATCATCCATGGAGGTTGGATAAAGTTGCGAGCCTATTTTTGACAAAGTATAGAAACTACAGATATGTTTTCAAATGTTCGTAAGAACAACCAATATGCTCGATTAATGCAGTTAGCTGAAAAATGTATTTCAGTGCCACACATGTCCCGTTCCGTTATTTCCTTTGACCAATTGTGATGACATTTCGGAGCGCGGATGTTGAGTGATGATGTTTGTCCCTCAGGTTGGCACAGATGGAGAGGTCCAACGGATCGCTGCCTACAGACAGCAGCTCGGCTACAGGAAGCATGTAAGAGCTCTTTTTTTGATGGATAACTTATCTTACTAACCTTAGTAGTGTATGTCAATGTGGAAAAAAAATTATTTTCTCTTTTATGTTCTCATATTATCTCTGATCTATTTTTCTTGATTTAAAACACGTAAACAACAAAAAAAAGCCGTTTTGGAGGGCTCCTGGAACGGATTCATGTCCTTTCAATTATTTTTAAAGGGGAAGAAAACATTGGTTATGTGATTAATGCGATTAAACTTGTGCTCCTAGTCACGGAACAAATTAAACTTGTAAGTTAAGGCAACACTGCAGCTGAAAAGCTATCAAAAGTGTTTCTCCAGGAATTGTCCGAGACTGGAAGGGCTGGGAGTGATTGGGGTGGCGAACAAGTGATTGGTTTCAGCGTACCCTGATAGCAACACTTTATCTTGATCAGACGCGTGGGAGAGAGATGTAAAACTGTGCTGAAAAGTGCTGAACTCTATTTTGTGTGCGCATGCGTACGCCTGCGTGTTGCTCAGCGACCCGAGTGTGTCATGGACCTTTTACCAAACTAGAAGAAAGCACATGATTCCAATGATTAACACCACTCAGTGTTAAAAAGAAATGTCTTATTTCTTATTCTTGTAATCGTTTTTATTGTTATTATGTTTTTTAAAAATTAGCTATTGGATTTATTTGTTGGTTTTAGTCCGTTTTACTTCAAGTCAATTTCATTTTATTTTCTTTAATAGTCCATTGTGTTAATTCAGTTCATTTGAAATTGTTTTAATAATGTATTTATTTATATTTTTTATTTTGTGTTTGAGATAGACTTTTTATTTTGTTTAATCTTTTTTTATTCTGGACCTTTCCCCTCCTTTTTAGTTGATTTTAGTTTTTATTTAATTGACGTTTTTGCATTTCACTTTATTTTTATTGCACATTATCTTTTTCAATTATTCCATTCTTAAATTGTATTAATTTTTTTGTTTTTTATTCCTTAAAATATGTTTAATTTATTGTTCGATTCAAACAACAGAAAATGCCTTTCGAACAAATGGTTTAAAAAAAGAATTGCACTAGTCTAAAAATAATTTTAAAATGTTGAAGACTTGCGCAGCGTGAAGTCAAGCTCTTTGAGGGGATGAGTAGAATGTCATCCTCATCATCACCCTCACCGTCATCCATGTAGCATAGTTTCCCCGCTGGGGCGAGCGCAACCTGACGCCACAACACCTCCACGTGACCTTGGATGCTTTGATCAGCACAAGCCTTCAAGACTGCTGAAAAACAAAATAATAGAGGAGCAGCAAAAGCATTGCTGAGGAAGATGGATTCGAAGTGTGTGACAAACACATTATGCCCGCTCCCACTCGCTTTTTTTGTCTCCTCATACAAACCTGATGCCCATACACAATTGTGCGGGAAGGAGGTGAGGAGGTGGATGATGATGATGATGATGATGATGATGATGGCGAAGGCTGAACAAAAACACCCATCAAACTGCCGTGTTGGGCTTCACTCCCTATTCACGATACAAAGGAAGATATTTTGTAGCGCTGTCGTGAGATACTGTATGACGTCCCTTAAATATAATAGAGCTCCTAATTTGATGAACAGCCAGGCTTAAAAACACAGGATCCAGGCGTCATATTTGATGAACTGCATCAGGAAAGTACGACAAATCACCGACTTGAAGAAAAACATTTAATTCGCCTTCCCTGTTTGATTTAATGTGCTTCTTGCTCGTGGTTTTATGGGAGGGATAATCAGCTTTTCTCTGTGAGTGTGTGTTTGCAACACTTAATTTTGTTGTTTCATGATGTTCCTGTTAATTGTTCATTTAAAAAAGTTCAAGTGCAATGTTGTTCTCTAACCTTCTGTGTCAGTGTGTGTGTGTGTGCTTAAAGTCTCCCCGAAGTAAAAGCAATGCCTTCTAAGTTTTATATGCCACATAGATGAATGATTGGGGAAAAATGAAAAAAAAAACCTGTTGTTTAAAATACAAAATAGTACTTCAAACTTGTGAAAAAGCAAACCGTTCTCTCCGCTCTGAAAAACACCTCTCTACTCAAGTGTCAATCAATTAGCACTTCTCCAACCTGGGAAAAAAAATGGATGCTACTTCATGTAGCATCTTTCTTTTGCCAACGCACAACCCTTGTCATTGTTTCCACTGAGAAAATATATCTGCTTCAAGCGTCCGGGTTGTCACAGGGTTTTTTCCACGCTGTGACAACGAGGCACTCTAAAGCAGCCACCCCAGCCCAAAGCCGCTTCCACACGCTGGCTGTCACATGGGAGTTCATTATTTTTTCCTAATCACTCTTCCATCTTTTTTGCGTGCCATTCATGCACTCACAGCAGACAATGAGGCGCTCTGTGGCAGCCACGCCAGCCACAAGCCCAGTTCCAAATGCTGGCTGTCAAGTCAGAAATTAAAAACAAACATAATCCCCCACATTCTTGCATCTGTCTTTCTATATGTGACTACACACACTCACAGCCATTGTTCCCTCGTCGAGCATTCAGCCAAACTCCCTGAGCAACCTGAGACATGCGTGCGGCAGCCAAACCAGTATCACACCTGTCCCAAACCTGCGATTATCGGGTTGAGATCACCCCTGAATTACGTCCGTGTTGAGTTGCGGCTAGAGGCTTGCTCACATCTAAAACAGTCGTTCACAAATAGCCCAAATATTATGTATGCGTGTTCAAAAGGGAATCCTTAATTAGCAAGCCCGCTGTTTTTGTTGCTGTCCAAGTCAGCAAAGGCCACGACTCTGCGCCGCTCTGTTTTTCACCCCCGCTTTTTAATATCCGTCACTTTGTGGGGACCTAGGGGGGTTTATTGCTTCTTTTTCATATCATCCATGCATCCATTCTACTTTGAATTCCCCTCTGTGTGTTTTGCCAAAGGGAAGGGATACCTTTAAATGGCGAGAAACACACACACACACACATACTCTGTACTGTATGTGCATCAGCGTAGTTGTGTCGTGTATTTCAGCAATCCTGAAAAACCACACATCCAATTGCTCAACAGAAGTTGTATGCTGATATGACATGTTACTTCTTTTTCCAATGAGTAGTCAGTGTTTGTAACCTGAAGGACTGAAGGTGTCCCACTTTATACTCCTGAATTGATCTGTCAGCAAAAAAACACAGTGACACCAACAAAGCACAAATTTATGATGATTGCAAGGCGGCTTTGATATCATAACCTTCAAAAGCACCGCCGGAGTATTTTGTTGAGTTTCCCTTTTTAGTAGAAGATCAGACATTTACTTTTTCCTCTGCTTTTTTTTCTTGTTTCCTCCCTCTCCTGCCTTGCTCGTTCCATTTCTTACTGTTTCTTTCTCTGCCGCTTGCTTTGTTGTCATTTAAACCCGCCTTCATGCCGACATAAAAGCAGCTTGCTAGAATTAGCGTAGATGCTAGGGTAGTTTTGAACTTTCAAGTAACCGCTACTTCAGCACACAATGAGCACCAATACCTACGAACCGAGCATACAATAATCGTCACGGGCATTTAGACTCTCTGCTCAGTGTGCTTAATGTATATTTAAACAACATGATAGTGAGAGTTTACTAGATTTGGTTTAGCTAGCTAGTGAGTGAATAGCTAGCTAGTGATTTAATTGTACTTTGTAACGATTGTAGCATCTCATCTCACAACTGACGTAATTCCGTTCTGTATTTTCAGATACAGTTGAACTAGTTGAAGTTTGCCATTGCTTTTTTTTTTTTTTGGAGTGGAGGGTGGGGGCGGGGGTGGCGCGGTTATTGTTCTTTTTATGTTGTTACTACCCCGTGGAGCCTGTGCGGGAGGCATCAGCCGACAAAAGTCAATGGATGCAGTTTAACTGCAATAATGATGCAAATTATCTGAATGCCCTTAGAGGAGGCACTTCAAGTGCCAAAACAACAAACTTCCAATTGTATGAATTTGTAATACTTGTGCAATTCGGCAATGACCAAGATGGTATGTTGCACCCATAGTATGTGGCAGGACGAGCCTCAAATTGTTCGAATGAAAGCTTTGTGTGAAGTGAGGTCAGCTTTTTAAACGCGATATCTTTGAATGTTCATGTATTTGAGTGTTAATCTGGAAGAAAGAAAAAAAAACATGGCAACACTCTCGTCAGATCTGATACAGCGTGTAAACAGATGGACTAAAAGCACATATACACAAAAAAACCTGCATGTCTTTCTACTATCTCTCCAGCTCCAACCTAATCCTCCCATCTGCCCCCATGCACCTGCACTAAATCCCCCTTCATTCCATTTTATCAGCCAAATGTGCTGCTGTATTTGCGGGGTTTGTAGAGCTTAAAGCAAAGCTGTGCCAAAATAGCTTCATGTAAAATTGTGAACCTACTATATATATATATTTTTTAATCCGTTTGTTGCTTTACACGCTTGGATGGCATTTTCTACCCCCTCCCAAAAAAAGTCACTTTATATTACCACCGTCTAAATTTGCATTTTGAGAATTTCAAGACTTCAAAAATAGTTCAAAAGTTTAACTTCAGCAAGTTAGCATCCCTCATAATTTTGTGATTTTTTTTTTTTTTCCTCAGGACCATTAAATTATGTCAGCTCATTTATCTTGATGAGCGTCAGAAGGCTGTTAGCATGGGTTTTGAGGATTGCCATATGTTTTAATTTTTTTTTTTTTTTAACACAGGGACGATGAGCACGCACTCATCCTTCAGTACTGCCAGACGCTCGGAGGCGAAGGCTCGCCCCGCAGCCAGCCTCAGAGCCCCGTGCAGATCCTTCAGGCCGTGGAGAGGGAGGAGCGCGGCGAGCTGGAGCGGGTCATCCATCGCCTGGAGGAAGAGCAAAGGTATCGTCGACCACACCGTCTGCCTCCACTTTGAGAATCTCCGCTCACTGGAGACGGTTTGAATCCCAGGAGCCTCCAGAGGGAGTACGAGCAGCTGAAGGAGCAGCAGCGAGGGGGCCCCGGCGGAAGCCCGTGGGAGCCGCAGAGCCCCATGTCGGCGGCTCATCCCGACGAAGCCGACCTCCTGGCCGAGGCGAAGCTTTTGCGGCAGCACAAGGGCCGCCTGGAGGCCCGCATGCACATCCTGGAGGACCACAACAAGCAGCTGGAGTCGCAGCTCCATCGTCTCAGGCAACTGCTGCACCAGGTGAGCACACAAACAAGCCTATCCGAGATTGGTGAAGTTTTTCAGAAGAGACACAATTAAACAGTGTATTGATTTAAGTTTAGGCTTATTGTTATTTCCCTTGACGACTTATGGAGAAAAATTAAAAATCCTCGCAATTTTCAGGCTGAGCAGCCTCATGGAACAGAGTTGAGTGTCACTCCAAAAGTGAGCCCGATGTCTTCAACTCTGGCTCATGTGAGCCGGCCAATTTCTCCTGTACTCGCGCAAGAGTACCCAAATCCGGATATTATTATAACTATTAGCTTCACACGTGCTGCGGTCTAATCCGAGCGAGCTTCGACCATAGCTAATGCAAGAGGAGCCTTTGGATTTGTTTTCAACATGTTCGCGCCTCTGGTGAAAAAGAAGAAGAAGAAGAGAGGATATTGGCCAAATTGATTTGGCTTTGAATGCCAAAGGGAATCTGGGATGGGGCTCTAAATGTCACCGGCTATAAATTGCTTGTTTGCACCATCTGGAAAGCTGTCCACAGTCATCCGGATGACACACTTAGCTCTTATTGTTGTCGTGCAAGCCATAAAAAGTGAATATTATCATTCCTTCGTCACCGTGCATGCTCCAGTGGTGTCATTGTTATTAGACGGCCAGTTTGTGAGAGGAAACAAAATTGAGAAGTCCAGCCCTGGCGTGAGTAGTTCCACTAAAAAGCAGGAAATCTGCCACTTTGGTCTGAAACGGCCATTTTAGGGTCAGTTTGATATTTCCTTCTGCTTAGTCATGCGCCTGTCTTACAGATTTGTCCTGATTGTAAACGCATTTAAACTCCAGTCTGCCTTGAGATAAAAAACTTTAGAGTACCATTCCTCCAAAGAGGCATTACGCTGTTTAAGGTCACTCCCAGTTCAAGCTGTCAAACTAAACATAAAATAAGGGGAATTACACTTTTTTAAAAAAAATTATCTTGCCCTTGAAAAATACCCCATCTATAAAAAAAATAAACTAGGAAAAAAAACCCTAACAAAGTTGTGATGAAAACTAATTTAAAAAAATAATCACAAAAGTCGAAACAAATTAAAAAATAATTGCAATGAAAAAACTGAATGAACCATTTGCCGCTCTGATGAGAGGACTTGAGACTTTCATTATTAATCCCCCACAGCCACTTTTCCGTCGCACCCTGACATTTGGTAGGCATGATTGTCATTACTAGAACCATGCACCTATTATCCGAGCCGCTTATCCTCACGAGAACCCCATTTAAAAAAGTCTCAAAATTCCCCCTCACACAAAAACAATGAAAGTCTGCCATTTAGGGATCAATTTGGCTTGTACGCGGGGTCCTTCAAAAGTGAACTTGCCCTCGCGATTCGGTGCAAGGGCTCATTCGATTGACTTTTTTGGTGTTGTTTTCCCCTTTCAGCCGGCGGTGGACTTGAGGGTCAATGGACTTTCATCTTCTCCCGCCGCGCAAGATGGAGAACCACTTCCCGAGAACTCAGGTGAAACACTCGGCAGCGAACACCCATGATCAAGGGGCCGCTTTTCTTCTCTCCAGTTGAAATGGAATTCCAACTCCATGCATGCGTGTATGTATTCAGATGAGCTGCTGGAGCCTCACAACAGCAGCTCTGATCTGGCTGATGTCATGGAGCAGATTAACAACTCCTTCCCTGCATGCAGTCGTAAGTTTCCCCTCAAAATTCTCCTCCTCATCCTACTCCTCGTCTTCTTACCGCGTGGTAGCGTCAATCCATCATCCTCAGCAAGACTGCCGGTCAGCACCTGTCATCCGTGTTTAATAGAAAATCAAAAGGCAAAACGAAATACAAACTAACTGAGAATGGGGGTGAGGGGAGGGGATGAATTCTCACAATCCTGATTGAGAGTGACATTGCGGTCAACCCAAATGCAGCCACTATGTCACATCATTTGAAATACTCAATACTCACCCATTCAACTCGAATGATTTAAAAGTCACAAGTTACGATTCCAGCATAGTTAGCCAAAATATTGTTTGCTGCACTCTGTAAGCGTGTAATGCGTCTCCAATGAAATTCAAACTGTCGGAAATGCTGCTGCAACTTTATGATCGGCCGCTAAACCTACTTAATGGATGATTGCATGCAGTAAAAACATATTGCTCGCATAAAAAATATATATTCTGAGTTATAGCATCAAAATGACATTCTGCAGAAGTTCTAACATTTATTTGGTTTGTTTTTTGTTTTTGGCCCGCAGCAACAAGCCACTCGTCCAGACCACAGGTGAGGTGACGGGTTTGGAGTTTGCATGTTGTCCCTGTCCATGCCTGCGTGGGTTTTCTCTGGGTACTCCGGGTTCCTCCCGCATTCCAAAAAACATGCCCGGAGCACTCTAAATTGTCTCTAGGTGTGATTGTAAGCGCAAATGGTTGTTCGTCTGTATGCCCTGCGATTGGTTGGCAACCATTTCTGGGTGTGACGTCACATATGTTCTGAAACTGTCAGACTTTGCTAATCATGTCTTCAAATCGAATCAAAATGCTATCAATCAAAAATAGAATCCACAGCAACTCCAGGAAGTGAATAGTGAAGGAAATGTGGATTCGGGGCGGTCGTTCCAAACCCATCTTAACATCCACAGTAGAGAGAAAAGTGTTTTTATAATAGCTCTACACCTCCAACGGAAAATATGTTTCAACTTATTTTTTAAATAATTCCTCATCGAGGTCCAAACGATGCAGTTTTGAATTGGATGAATTGTTCGGCCTTGATACTTGATGTCATTGGTCTTGCATTGCAGGTGTTGTGACCATATTACATGACCCACAAAGAAGCCTCCCCACCCCGGGACCAGACAGCTTAACCACTTCATCAATCCTTGTCGTCCTTGTCTACTATGCAAAGTGCAGAACGTCTCCAACTGTACGTCATATCCGCTTTTAGCCCTCAATATGGGCCCCAACCTTTGTATTATGAAAACCACCCCTTTTGATGCGGTTCACTCGGAAACGATTTGTTACTTTTCCTTTCTCATTCTTCTGGGCTTTGATCCTCTCAAACTCACTTTTGGGAGTGGACACACTTGCTCATTCAAAAGCTTGTGTGAGGACCTTCAAAGTTAATTTGTTTTGCAGAGTTACTTTTAAAATACAAAGGAGTATTAGGGCCATACTGATACAGAAGAAAAAAAAGATACCGGTACCACCAGAATTAAGTTAAAATATCACAAACATAAAGTCGGAATTTTGTGAGGATAAGATGTTTAGATTTTATGAAAGTATATTATTATTTTTTAAACAATATTTCAACTTTTTTTCTTGCAACTTTTTGACTACAAGATTACAACTAATTTATTCCGTTGTGTTTTTATTTTTAACAAATATCTTACTGTCTTGAGATACATGTTTAATTTGTTCCGTGACTACTCTCGTAACTCAAAACTATTTTATGTCAAATCATCGTTGCCGTCGAAATGACTGGAAATGACATAAAATGGTTCCAGCTTCCCTCCCAAAAACAGCAAAGACTAGTGTGCTTGATCATTTTGAGCTTTATTAAAATAGATAGCAACTCATCCTGATGTACATGACTTGGCCACTGGGTGGCAGTGCATTTCAGCCACACGGACAAACGAAGAGTCTGGAAGTGATTCAGCATTAAACTAGCGGAAGTAGTGCAGTTGTTTCAAATGGACAATGTGTAATTCTCTTAGTTTGATGTTTAGCTTGACAGCCGGTGCGAATTGCGTTCACCGTCACCGAATGACTTCCTGTATCGCAAAAGTTGTACGTCGTGCCGTGTGTATCTCAAGGCGCCACTGCGTCCCCGATTTAGTTGTTTAACATTGCGACTTCTTGTTACTCGCCGACTTTGACATTTCTTTGCCTTGTCACAATTTTTTTCTGCCCCACCACCCACACCCCCAACACTCTAGCGATCATCAATACACTGAGAGACTTCATTGCAAACTATGTTTGTGCCTAAATGGTTTGTCAGTCCACGTGCGGATGCCGGGTGAGTGTGTCCAAAGAGACATTTGGACAATTACATTCGTTGAAAGACGGTGTAGATTTTTTAAGGGGGCGATTGAAGAGGGGGGAGTCTTTTGGGTAAAAAATGATCAATCAAGAGGAAAGCCATGATTGCCTTTGCTACCTCAGCCTCATTCGGACACACGTTTGTTGCGACTCACTGTATCCGCAGACACTGCATTGAGGATAGCACGTTGTTATTTTTTGTTTGTTTTGGAGAGATTCAAGTCACTGTTACTGTAACCACAGTTTGGTCCTGCTGAAGCGTGTGCGTTCTTCCTTTGGTTTTGTGGCGCTATTAATGTTACGGTGTGTCATGTACGACTTGTGAGACAAACACTACTATAATCTCCTCCCTCCCGTTTGCAGATTGTAGTTCCATATGGGTGATTATTTTACCAGATACTTTACAATGGCAAAACTGTGGTTAAAACCCCCCACCCGACCCCTTTCCTGGTATGTAAAATAGATGGACCACACTATGTGTAAAATGGCAACATTGTTTTATTTCCAAATAAAAATTTTATAACAACGCGTTTGCGCCTTTTGATGGATTTCTTCTGTCAAGTGATGATTTTTCTTGCCTCGTAACGCATGCTGTTATTGTTTGCAATGACAGAATTCATCATTATTGCTCACTCGTGGCCATTAATTAATACGCTGTCTGAAATTGTTGTAATATTACACATTCCTTGTAGAGAAAATAATAATTTAACAAAATTTGAGAAACAATGGCAAAAATAACATCCTTTTATTTATAAGGTAATAAGTTCCTGGTTCTGTTGCCCTTCACTAAGAGCAACGTGGATGAATGGACACAGGTCTTGGCTTGTATGGCATCTGCTGGTCCCATAAAGGGCCATGACTGGTCATTTGTCAGGTCAAACCTGAAGTTCTTGGCTGGAGACGCTGGAGGTGAAGTTATTTATTTGCTGCCCTTCATGCAGCGGCATCGGTTTTGCTGGCGCGGTCCATCCGACAGCTGTTCCCATACGAGCCCAAGGTTTTTTTTTAGCACGCTGGCCGTGTTGGTGGTGTGGAGGATAACCTGGCACAAGGTGAAGGATGCAGATGTTGAGTAAGGAGGCAGCCACAAAAGAACGATTCATTAAATGCCAAATGTACTCTCTACTTACGGTAAGTCCTTGGAAAACGATGCATGTCAATTCTGAATATAAATCAGTACACCTTGCCAGAACATTGTATCCTTGTGAACATAAAAGAAAAATGATTGTGCTGAACATATTTTCGTCACATTTTTATAGTGTGTACACCCTGACATTGCCAACTACTGTAGCGGGTGTGCTCTTATACACTTTATTATATTGCAGCAAAGAAAAAAAAAGTATGTTCTTTGATCTTTCAAGGTTTCAGTGTACTGTATTGTGATTTTTGACGAAGGAATCTACCCACTGAATGATTAGTCTTTTCTTTCATCGCTCACACACAAACGTTTGTTTCTACCTCATTCTGTGTTTTATTAATCAACAGCAGAATATGCGTTACATTTTATTTTGGACGAAATAAAACAAGTGTGGTCAGACTGACGCTTTACAAGTGCAGTCAACGAACTACAAAAATGGCTGAAGAACTACAAGAGACCGGAAAGACGTACCGCACAGCTGCTGCTTGAATTTACGTGGCAGGTGGAACCAATCAAAAGTAAATACAGTAACGGACACCGGAACGTTTGTCTTGTTTTGAACCCTTGCTTCGAACATTTGAAAGCAACTACAAACATCGAGGGGGAAAAAAAGGTAAAACGCCAAGATTGGAAACTTGTGTGTGTGTGTGTTAGCACGAGCGCTCGTTTAGCCACTGGCTGTTTTCATAGTTAAACTATAATTATAACAAATATGTGATTTGACATTTCATACTTTTAAACGGATACTAAAAGGAAATTTAAGCTAACACACCCACTCGTAAGCTGCTAAAAGCTGGGGGAAATAAAGTCATGGTACACGCATATCAATAATCGGGTCAGGTTTGAGTATACAGTATCGTCACGTGTTGGAAAGTTTGCCAGCATCCTGAAATTGATTGACGTCGCAAGTTCCACTGCACTTGCACACTCCAAGTTCCTGACCTCGCTATTTTTCATATTTTATCACAGCACGCGGCTCCATAAAATTCGTTCATAAACGGCATGTAACATTTCAATTGTTAAAACAAACTCAGATAGCGTGTATTATTCCTCTCGTTGAATGATGCCGGGTTTAGGGCCAAGCGCTAATGAAAGCAGACAAAGTCAAATTGTTGTGTCTGAGCTGGGAGCTACTGGAGGTGCGCGGGGGAATCATTCAGCATCCTGCACTTTCATTACCGCGCAGACCTTTTGCTCGCAGCAGCTTCTCGGGCCGTTGCGCGTCCAATCTCACCATCCAAAGCGCTTGTAAATACAAAAGAGCGGGCTTTAATTAACACGCGTCAAATTTTTTCGTTGACCCGAAGGGGCATGGGGGCGGGGGTTGCCGAAATATATTCGGGGGAAATATGAAGTACACTTTTGTTGTTCTGCAGCCTGGATGAAATTGATATTGACCGCGCAGCGGCAGCCTGAGAGTGATTGCCATTCCATTTACTTGCTGATGTATGCAAGCCGTTCGCCTGCATGTGTTTCAAGATTTGCTATTCATGAGAAACCCTCAGCTGGAGGCGAAACAACATTGCCCGTACGTCCCTCTCGTGCTCGTCGATGCCGCCAAACAATCGATCTATTAATTTTCCATACCATGTTCGCCGATGTATCGCCATTCTTCATTCGTGCCCCGACCATATCACCAATTTTAAGTATTTTTTTTAATTGGGTTTTACAGTAAATAAACAAGTTTCAATTGAGACTATTGTGCTTTTGGTGTAGTACCACGTTTTGCCACAACAAGAGTGGCAGCACTGAGCTCCACCGGAAGAGAGGCACGTAATTAACTCATTCACTGCTATTGTCGTTTATCTTGTCTATTGGAATCCAACCGTTTACTGCCAGTGGCAAATATATTTATGGGGGGTGGGGGGGGGGGGTACCGTGTGGGGATGAGATGGGGACTAAAACAGCCTAGAAATAGATAATAAAAAATGATTACTGCATTGGAAAAAAAATGTTTGGTTTTGTTTTACCTCCCAGGAACTTTCTGCTGTTGCCGAACCACGAATATGCGAGGGGCTGCTGTCGAGTTTTATAGCAGGTAGGTTTCACTTAGCGTGTCTGTGAAATTCAGGTTTATAACCCACTGCAAAGACAATCAGACGCCACTATTTTTATGCAGTGACAAATGCTCGCGACAGAAGAAACGAGCCTTGGAATCCCACAATATCAACACATGCATATGAACTTATAAAAGCACACCCGAGATACGTTGTGACATTTATTGACACTAAAAGCTGCGATTCCGAGGCCTCTGCACAGACGTACGCTCCGGGAAATGTCCCAAAAGAGCGACGCGTCACAGATCCGAGCTGGCGCTCGGTGGCTGCCTATTGTTCATGTCACAACACACGCTTGGCTTTGGGAGCTAATATACACACACACACACAAAGGGCCATGGTTTCTCAAAAGGCTGTGTGTTAAACTATTGATCATGAATGGACATCAAATGGAACCATTTTGTTACTCGACTTGAATTGAGTCCAAATCAGAGTTCTAATCATTTTGGATTGGCATCACCTTAACACCCCCCCCCCCCCCACACACACACACACACACATCCTGGTTGAAAGGTAGGACAAAATGAATACAGGACAAATAACAAAAGGACACAGGAATCAGGCGCAGGCTTTGGTAAATAAATATACCAAATATCAGTGCGGCTTCCTCAGTCGGCCCCCCCCCCCCCCCCCAGTGTGACCGAGAATGAAAACACACAAAGGTGACACCAAGTACAAGTTTTCAATCTGTGTAAGGAGCTCTCCAATTTATCTCATGTCTGGCATCAGCGCATTACATATTGTTGTTGTTATCCTGCTCTGTTCCTCTCTCAGGGAAATGCGGCGCCTGGATCCAGGTGTTTGTGTACTTTTGTGCGTGTGTGTAACACGTGCACAGCATCGCCAAGGGCTGCAAAATGGAAATACCGCCGAGCTCCATTTTATATCTGACCTGCTTAAATCAGGAGAAAACTGCTTTTTGCAATGACTTGAAGAGCCCGCAAAGTGAATTTATGGTTTTTGTTTCTGAAATCCATGACTGAGAACTATGTCGTAATCAATTGAGGAACAATCGCATTTAACTGTTCTTCCCCATTTTAGTTTTCCTGGTGTTTTTTTGGCACAAGAGCACGACAAAAGTTGTGGAAAAAAAACATTCAAAATCAATACAAATAAAAAAGGGCTTACTTTTGAAACCAAAAACAAACCGAAACTACATCTTAAGTCTCGTACAAAGTCCCACAAGGCCTCCGCAGAGACGAATCGAGTGCCCTTTTCGTTGACTCTCCCGAGATTACATGTCTGGCTTGTCATTCTTCGGCTAGTGAGGATGAATCCTTTCCATCAGTGGAATAGGGGAATGAGATCTTCAGACGGCATCACGAAACGCGTGAAACGTCTTGAACTTTGGCTTACACGCCTTGAATAAATCCCTCGCTAAGGCAGTTGGCCGATACCGTTCTATGGCAACCGAGATCGGTCAAGTGAGATACTCTCCGGCTGTTCATCATCGCCGCTGTCGACCTTTCGAATCGAGAGGGGAGCAAGTTGGAACACTTGCATTTATTTTTTATTTTTGCTCAAACTGCCGACAATTAAAAAAAAAAAATAATAATTATAAAACCAGTTGTCAGAGCAAATTTTTAGGTCACGCCTGGAGAAAGCCTCAGGCGTTGATCGCCTTCCCAGTCCAACTTTCTTCCATTGAAGAGGGCCAAAATCCATCATTACTTACTGCCCGCAAGCGTCTTCGTTAAAACTCCTTTTGGCTGGTTTGCCCGGTGAACAATCCGCTGACTTTTTAATTCCTAAAAAACCCCACAAATGTTTGAGGATTTTCAACAATGTTATCGTGACGACGCAGACGCGGGAGACTGGCATTGCTAAGGATGCTTTTCACCATTTATATGCTTCGAGAATGTCGAGGAAATCTTATCTTCAGTCTTTTCGTATTAAAAACGACAAGAGAATTTGACTCGAATGTCCTCGCAGTCACTGCGGCACTTTTTAATTCCTTGACGTCTCGTTCAAAAAACTGATACACGACACATGTTTACTCTTACAAATAACGATCAGATTTCTGTTTGTAACCTTTCATGGCGCAAAGAACGATAAGGGACCCAGACGAACTAATTTTGTTCATATTGCGACTCAGGGTTAAGGTCAGGTATTCGTTAATATTTGTGGGCAACTGTGGGCACGTGATGCCCTTTCAGATTGTTTGCGATGAAGGGCTCTGAAAATAAATGTGACTTGACTCTTGTGAAAAGTTGATCTAATGCAGTGGTCACCAACATGGTGCCCGCGGGCACCAGGTAGCCCGTGAAGACCACTTGAGTAGCCCGCCAGTGCCTGGACATTGTGATTTGCTAGTAGAAATTATGATTTAAAAATGCAAACATTGGCAGTACTGTGAGACATTTCGAAACACGATCAAAGTCTGATAATTTAAATCATCAAGTATTAAAAATAACCCATCCTCATATTATTGAAGGTATTTTGGACAAATATGTTATTTCAGACGTGTATCAATTTGGTAGCCCTTCACACAATCGGTACACATGAAGTTGCTCTCACCCTCAAAAATGTTGGTGACACCTGATCTAATGAGTTCTCTTCACAAATCGGCACTGATTTATGCAAGGGCATGTCTCAATTTGGACTGTGCACGTTTTTAATTCCAGTCTCGACATTTTTATCTCCTACAATTGAAAAGATGGGAGCTTAAAAAAAACAAACAAGAATTATAAAGTAGCCTACCGACTCCAAAGTTAATATCAGTAAAGTGCCACGCAGAGATAATTGGATGGTGTGAAATGAAATCCGGACCAGGGCTACTTTTTTAATGATCAATTATGTGTCGTTTTCTGTCAGTGTCAACGAGGCCACGACAGGTCAGCCGATAATAAGACACGATCGGGCGCTTTGCTCGAAGCGTCGTCTGACATCTTTACCGTGAGCATGCCCGAGCGTCCCTCAAACCGCTCGCAGCCATTAGCCAAACCAAATTGGCTTCTAAATGCCATTTGTGGCACACTTGATGACATTTTCAGGAGTAGACTTTTTAAATGCAACCCAGCATGACGTACGTATTAGTTGCTGACGCAAATTCAACATCAGAGACATAGAAGTTTTTTCTTTTTTTTAAACTTTTTGTTTTTAACTCTTTCAAGGACAGTGGTTCATACAGTGGACAGCCTATCACAGGGGTGTCAAACTCATTTTTTGTTGTGGGCCATATTTTAATTACCATTTCCGTTCGAGGGCCTTTGTGACACATCAAAAATTCAATAATGGTTTCTTCAACTATTTTTTTAAGTTACTGCAATGAGAGGTTTGTTCGCAAGAAAAAGCTGACAATATGTCTCTTATTTATTACATGATGAGAATTTTAAATTTTGGTCGAGATTTTGCTAAGCATCATGGAAGTTGACATATTTGAGTCGCCTTCGCGGGCCACATAAAATGATGTGGCGGGCCAGATCTGGCCCCAAGCCTTGAGTTTGACACCGTGGCCTATCATGTTGGCATGTTACATGTTATTGTTTTTGGTACATGAAAGGCTCACGAGAATTCAGAGCAGAATCATTTCGATATGGCAGCTCTCATTTTTTTCTCGTTTTTTTTCCCCCTTCCTGACTTTCTTTCCTTTACTCACTCGGCATCGCTTTTCAAAACCTTCTATCCGCTTTTGTTTTTTTGCAAATATATCTGTCGACTAAAATGAAAAAAATAAAAACCTAGCGCCAATCTGCTGTCAAAGACGACTTCCAACCAACTGAACTTTGAAAAAGAGATTCCAAAATGAAATATATGAACTCACTCTGATGGGGGAGGGGGGGGGGATTAATAAAAAAATCCCAAACTAGTCTCTGATCTAGTATCTTCAATCTGCTCAGGCCGGCAGCGTAGAAACGGCGCAGTGACTCTTGGCACCGTGAATGAGCGCAGTTCATTAAGAAGGTTGAGGTGGGTGGGTGGGGGTGGGGGGTTCCATAACTGCCCGAATGAGCAGTGTCCTGAAGCACCACCGCCTAGCCCGACATGAGCCAGCTCCTTTCAAAGGAGGCTCCGATATCAGGAAAAAGCAGAGAGCGGAGGCCATTGACAAAAGCCAGCATTGACACCCCCTTTTTTTTTCTCCCCGGCTGCTGGTGTGGAAAGTAAAAAGAATCCGCCGTGATGCGTTGCATGGAAATGAGCGGAGGCGCATACGGTGAAGGACATCCTCAAAAAGGATTTGGGAGGACGTCAGTGTCACGACTCACTAGTTTTGAACGGCGAATGGTGCTATTGGGAGGGAAATCTAAGCACTCGGGAAGATCTTACATCGACATGACATCTTTCATCCATCCATCCGTTACGTGTGCCGCTAATCCTCGCGGTGGGTGGGGGGTGAGGGGGCTCCGAATGTAGTTTTCATCTTGGAAATGCTGCAAAAAAAAAAAAAAAACAACCATCGCCAGGCTCTATTTTATAAATTGGTTCATTTTGAAAGTGGAGTGATTCCGTTTGTCGAGTGGGATGCGATGTAGTCCGGCTCGGTTCGAGAGGGCGATGAGTTTTTCGTCATTGTTTCACAACATAAATCACACATGGCAGAACTGTAAAAGTGTCACGATCGCTTCCCAAACGAACGAGCCAAAAATCGACACGTATCTCGATATACGTTAGGCTGCAATGATGTAGTTTGATTTGATGTAGTCTCATAACCCCCCCAACCCCCCTGAGCCCCCAAGTGGTCTTCTTCAACACCTAATAGCCCACAAGTCCGCGTTAACTACATTAACGACAAAAAAACCCCCACAAATATATTACTCCTCAAAATGGTTCAGGCGACATTTTTTTACGAGGTGCCCAGTCAATGATTCCCGGTCATAAAATTTCGACTGCAAGAATAATTATGAGTCAAGCATGGTGGCCTCCGTCAAAATGAGAATTGCACCAGGAAGGCTCATTCTTAATATTCAACAGCACAACCACAACAGTTCTTGGAAAATAATCACACTTGGGACTAATTTCCTCTCCGGCAGGCATATAATGTGATTTATTTTTTTTCCCTTATCGACGTTTTTCTTTCTCCCACCAGGCTTGCGTGAACATGATTGGCTATTACCGGCATATGCTCGTAAGGACGCGACTCCACCACGGCGCTGATGGGATTCGCAAGCGTCTGTTTTCGCGTGCGCCGACATTTTGGGTGAGTCAATGAAAACGTCACGAGGCATTCTATTAATATGAAGTTCAATTCCGGTTGGTCGCTCAATGAGGAGCGTTATCTTCACTGAAAAGTACTTTTTTTTCTTTCTCAATTTTATTCTGTCAAGTGGTTGCAAACTCTTTTCACTGCGGCATCCCAACAGTGACACCTTTTTTTTTTTGTTTTTTTTGGAACAACAACTGGTTGTAAAATGATCTGACAAGGTCTTGGAGTTGTTTTATTGCGTGCGTAGCCCCAACCTTTCAGTCTCCATGTCATCATGTCAGCACCAGCCAGACAAACAATAAAATAAGCGAGACGCTCCGGCCATCACACTCTCGAGGGTCTTAAAATCCCAATGCCACAAAGGGAGAAAAAAAATATAGTCACCCCCCACCCCCATCCCCAGCACCTCCACCCCCTCCCTGTCCACTGTCAATTTGCCAGTCAAGTGAAACAATGGAGTCACTCCAGATGAGATGGGTTTTGTGTTCAGGGGCAAATTGCAAAACTGCCATGCCAAGGTTCATTAAAAAAAAGGAATAAACGAAAATCCGCGACGTAGCGTCCAATTAACATGAACAGATAAAAAAAATAAAAAAATACAATACAATACAATCCACTGTATGCAGTCACTCCATTTTTCTTTTTCATCTTTTGGGCCCCATTGAGTACACTGCAGATTTTCAATGATTAATTTGTCTTTGAGTATTGCTGCATCGTTTGTATGTTGAATGTTTTTTAAATGAAATTCTACTCTACTAGGCAGGCCGGCGTTTGAGTCGTTATTGCCTCGAGCTCACATTGCAGAGGTCGCGGGTTCGATTCCGGCTGCGGCCTCCCCTGTGTGGCGTTTGCGTGTCCTCCCCGTGCCAGCGTAGGGTTTTCTCCGGGTACTCCAAATGGCACGGCTTGGTTTGCTCATCAGTCTCTCCGCTACGAGACGAACCGAGCCGTAATCAGCCGTGGAAAATCAAAGCGCTCTCCTTTTCATTTCCTCCCCGCAATCAGAAAGCCACGTTGTCTCTGCCGCTAAACATAACATTCAATCAGAGGCAGGTTTTTTTTTCCGCGGTGACCACGCTGGTTGATCCCGCTTCACGAGCAGCGCAAACGGATCAAACTAATCAGACCGGCGTCAGCACGACACGTTTTGGCCCTGACGAAATCATAATTTGCGTTTCGCGGCGTGGGAAGGCGATGAAATTGACACGCCGTATTGTACCCGCGCGGCGTCTAATATAAGCAATATCCTAAGCCGTGATGTAACGCAGATTCATTGTTTCGCGTCCGCATTTTTCAATTTCCTTCCCTATTCAATCCTGTTATATGGATTTGGATGACAGTAATTTTCCCCCCGCACCATTTCAATGAGGTGCCGTTGGTTCATCTGAAGATTAAATTTAACATTTGAAACCCAGAGGAACCCGCACGATTGCCCTGAGATGATTGTCGTTCTTCAAATATGTAAATGTGACGTTTTTTTTTTTTTTTTTTAATCGCACGGCTACAATAGTTGGGAAAGAAATCGTCTCTGGACAGGTTTTAAACTTTAAAAAGGCTGCCTCAGGTGGCATGAAAAAAATAAAACCACACTTGGAGTTATGCTGCATTGCAGAAAAGCGGCATGACCCCCCGACAAGGAAAAATGCCATCTTTCTTATTCCACTCAAATCCGTTCCCCAAGTGTGCACTGTTCAAACTTGTTTTTTTTAATTCCACTGGTACCATCACGCTTATCTTTTAATTAATAAGCAGAGTCACTACCCAAATTGACTGCCTATTATTCTTCGATACCAGAGTGTTTCAAGTACGTTTGGTGAATTGGATTCAACTCACGACATTGCCCGTGGGGGGCGTTTTCTGAAGACTCTTTATGAAAGGAAGCGCTGTGGTCTCGTCATTAACTTCGTATTAGAACTTGTGAACGCTGACGCACCTGTTGTTGTTCCCACGGTGACGATGAAAAGGATGACAACATTGCGTCGAGGTTTTGACATGACTTCACATTCCCGCGCATCCGTCAAGATGGATGACAATGTTGAGTCTGAGCTTCAATCTAAATGCGTTGACAAATCCGCATGAGCTGATCACGTCTTCCTTCGGGCTAACTAGGACCCGATGGCGTATTTATTTTATTTTTTATTTTTTCCCGGAGATTGCACATGAATCGACAGTGCAAAAAGGCGTCCGTGTTTGCCGTCTTTCATCTTTGTCCCTCCCGCCCCCTCTCCGAGTGTGTAACTGCTCACCCCTCCCCCTCTGCTTGCCGAGGGCGACCAAGTGAGTATCGTTTTTATCGTTTCTTTGCCGGAGAAAGATTTATTGTGGGACTAAACCTTGATATTTTTATGGCGCCAAGTCAAGTCTGATTTTAGGTTGGAATCGGATGAAAAGTTCAAGGAATGTGAGCATTGCTAGCTTCGCGCAAGCTAATTCAGTATCGGGTGTTCATGTGTGAGGACCCCAATGCAGGGATGACTGGCAGAAATGCAGTATGTTCTCAAAAAAGATATATATCTTTCAAAAATAGAACAAGAAGGCAAACGGGACATGTGGAATCATGATGCATTGTAACAAATCGAAATCGGGAATGGAAAAGCTAAGTTTGAGCGTAGCGTCCGTGGAAAATACACAATTTACTGTGGCCGGCGAAGCGCGGTACGGCGCACATTTCCCAATTCTCTCGCCATGAAGACGCCAAATTGAATCGAGGGCAGATACGGAATAATGAGGCGCCGCCGAGGCGTTTGGTCAATGAAGCATCGAGCCGTCTATCGGCTGCTCTCCAACCAACGGGGGAGAAGATAACTCGTGTGGGAGTGGAAGTTGGAAGCATACTGAGCGAGGGGATAAGAGGATGCAGCGGGATGGCGGAATAGGGGCCCATTGTCAGGCAGGCGGCGAGCAAAATGAGCTGCGCAATTTGGAAAGTGGGACGACAATAAGAGTCACGCTGCAGTTAAAGCCGATGCAAACCGCCAAAAACTCAGTCGGAGCGGAAAGTGCAACTTCGAAATAAGCTAGGAATTTTCCACGTTCAAGTTTTGTAGCTTTTTCATGCTTCTCTGAAAAAATACAAATTGTGAACCAATAATTAATTCATCAAATAATAAGGATAGGTTCCCAAAAATAATGTGTAACATTGTCCTTGACTACGACAGTACTGTACTTGGACTTTTTTTTTTTTTCTCACCCCTCGTATTTTCATAAAATCGTTCAAGACGACCTTTTCCGAAGTGATGCTCTTACTTTCCGACTTGCTCCTGTCGCCATGACGTGCTGCAGGCTGTTATTTGCCGCATATTATCCATTTGTGTTCATATTGTATTTAATTGAAAGATGTTTGTTGTTTTTTTTTTCTCTCTTCTTCTTTCTACATACATTCTTGCTGCTGGAGGCTGTAAATTTCCCCATTGTGGGACAAATAAAGGATATCTTATCTTATCTTATCATGCCACTCAGAATGTGACATGAAATTACTCGCAATTCCCCCATGCCCTCTCATCAACTCCACCAAAGAAATGTGTGTGTGTGTGTGTGTGTAGGTGTGTGTGTGTGTCTACCGCCCTCTGCGAAGGACTGAAAAAGAGATAAGTTATCTTCTCAGGTGAAAAAGGAAGGGAACGTTCTTTCGGATGCTTCATTGGCAAAGTCATGATGGACAAGCCTCGCATTGAGCGGTTTTGACAGCGGAGAGAAAATGTTGAGGTGTCACCAACACCGTCGCGCCTCTTAAAAATGTCTGGTGACTTAACTGAATATCACATTTGGGACATTTGACATCCGAGTTGCCCGGAGGTACTCGGCAATCATGCGAAGAGTCAGCTGAGGTGTATTAAGCAGAGCAAGGTGTTCTCTACTAGCTTAAATGCGATCAAACAACCGAAATTCTGATCTTTGTTGACATGAAACTACTTCTTCTGCCTTCTTGCCATACCGCACTAAATATCTTGCAATTTCGGCTGCGTTAAGTGAAAGCGAGAACGAAGCGCAGAGTCCGATGAATTGTTTGTGCTAGCATGCTAAGTGCTAAATGACATCAGTTGATTTGAACAATCGATTGACAATAAATGCGTTGGCGAAATGTATTTTGAATATTGCTTGTGCTTTGAGGTCACCCGTTTTTGCATAAACAAAGAAGACATTCACAGCAACTGCAAAAAAAGTGACTCGGTGACTGCAGTCGTCATAGGATACATAATGTACGAAGGACACATGATATACGGCTGCGCGTATTAATATATTGTATGTCTACGTGTTGCTGCACCCTCTGTCTTTAAGTATCCGTTGTACACAACTACAGTATATACCGGTAAGCTATTTCTTAGCCTGTCTGTGTCGCTTCTCAGTTCAACTTAAAAAAAAAAAAAAGGAAAAACATTTCTCCCTCCCAGTCCTAATTTATTCACACTTTGCCACGAGCCGCTCTCGCCTCAACGTTTTCTTGCAAATTCTGTCGTCAAGTGGAAGAGCTGTTAAAAACCAGTGGCGAGCCGGTCCTCTGTGATTCATTACGTGTCGCCACCGGTGATTTATGAATGTGCCGCCTCGTTCGGGCTAATGGTAATGGCAGCCACGTGTCTGCTCATACACAGCTGTCCCATCCGTTTTGCACAGATTTGACGGGGGAAAAAATGTGAGCATTGCAGTTTCCTTTGGCGAATGTGTTTTCCATATCGTCAGAGACATCGAAATCACTATGAAGTTTCGAATAATTGTCCGGCCCATGTTTGCGCTTGTTTTATTTTTGTCAGTTGTCTTGCAGTCCTGGACGGGGCGTCTCTTTGGATCATTTAGCAACCATTGATCTGATCATTAGCACGTTAAGTGCACTGTCGGTGTTGGCATCTTGCGTGATTGATGAGTTGGTACTTTTCAATCGTGGCTTTCATTCGCTCTTCTTTGGAGCTCGTCACCTTGATTACACAATCAGACAAATAGAAAAATTAGTCAAATTCAACGGTCCAATGTTGAGTCAAAAAACTTTCACAAATATGCATGAGCTATGTCTCCCTTGGGGCTAACTCGGACCTGCTGGCACTGTTTTTCTTTCTCTCGGACAATGCACATGAATCAATTGAGTAGAAAGTCATCCGTGTTTGCAGTCGTTCGTCTTGCCCCCTCTAGCCTCCTCTTCCGTGCGTAACTGCTCGCATCTCCCCCTTCTGCTTACCAAAATAATATACATTTATATTCAAGTGA
Organism: Hippocampus zosterae; assembly: GCF_025434085.1. Classification (NCBI taxonomy): domain Eukaryota; kingdom Metazoa; phylum Chordata; class Actinopteri; order Syngnathiformes; family Syngnathidae; genus Hippocampus; species Hippocampus zosterae. Next base: position 6,547,757 of record NC_067469.1, read on the forward strand.
AGCGCGTGGCATAATGGATCTGTGAAAGTCATTTCCCTTTCATGCAAGTCCATGATTTAAAAAAAAAAGCATGAAAAAGGACCCCTCAGAGAAAAGTCAAAAGGGAATTATGAGGATGTGTTTATGCACAGGCAGTAAACACTTTTCAAATTTTACACAGTCTGGAGAAGATACGGAGCGGCTGCATATATTAGTGCGGTCATTATTACGGTGCCCTGAGACAAAGCCTGCATTGTAATTGAATATCATCGAGGCGCTGCCTCAAATTGTCGTTAACAATGACTGCAAATGCAAATGATGCAATCGGGTTCAACTGGCTGCTGAAGTCGGTTCACGGATCGCTGCTGCCGGACAATGGCTTCTCTTTGGCCTCTTCTTTGGTTTTTTTCTCAGAGGGTTAGTGTGATTTCAATTTGTGATTAAAAAAAAATCACAAATGCTAATCATGCGCCCCTCAATGGAGTTTTCCTTTATGTGTTAGCATTAAGCTAACATGTGCTTTCTTAGGCCAAAAGCTGCTTGGTTGTTTTTCGAAACACAATCCGTACCTCTTTTTTATTTATGTTAAGTTTGACCATTTCTTCATACAAAATAGTTGGGACACTCGGAAAATAGTTTTTGCTCATTCACTTATAGCCAATCAAGAACGCCGCCATGTTATTTGTATCCAGTCTCTCTCTCCATGTCACCGAATAATGCCTCAGATGGTGTGAAATGGCTGAGATAAGTCCCTACCTCTTAGGTGGGTTCATGTGAGGGTGTGTGTCTGCCTTCTTGCCTGGGAGCAAAGTCAAGAGTCATTGCAGGATTCTTTCTTCAGCGCGTTGCCTGCACCGAGCGATTGATACGACTCGCACTGGGAGAAAGCGCGGCGGCATGAAAAAAGCAGCGGTGATGAATATAAATCTGCGCCCGTGCGTATTGTGTGACTTGACGAGCTGGTTGAAATCAATCAGCGAATAAATAATCTGGCTACGAGTGCGCCGAGATGTAGGCTTTAAACCCGTGAAAAGAAGAGTTTACATTTTAAATGTCCAAAGATCGGTCACTCGATTTTTATTAAATACAGTATATATTTAAAAAATTCTTGCATTTCAATCACACTAAATCAACGCTCTCATTAATCAAGCGAATCGCTTCAAAATGAAACCGTGGGAACACAAAAAGCCCAAAGACGTAACTTGGACGCGCTTGAAGCGGCCACACACATAGTCGAGACTCATCTCCACACACCAAAAAGCCTTCGCTCATTTTCCATGCGATGCACGCATGCATGTATGTCCCTATTTTTAGTCCGTGCTGCCATCCATATGGATTGCACACGCGTGACTCAAACCACTCGCCCGTTCACCGCCTTCCGGAAGGCACGCATGAAAAAGTAATGAGAAGCGTCTTCGAGAAAGGCTCCATATGAGTCATTTGTGAGAAGTTCGTCATGTAACACAAAGAATGCGCTTGATCTCCATCTTCATGTTTCGGAGATGGACGAACGCAGTCGGCCAAACTTGCGAACAAAGTCTTCCCGGGCCCGCACTAAAGCCTCCTCGTCGATGTACACAACAGGCCTCCTGGCGGTCACCACGTACTGCACCTTCCTCAGGCTCCAGCCCAGCACGTACATGAGCAGGCCGCACACGGCCGCCGTCGAGCGCCCCACGCCGGCATTACAGTGGACGTATACCGTGTGACCGTTCTCGAGGAGACCGTGAAGTAGGAATACAGCCTGGGGAAGCATCCGGATGCGACCTGCGCCGGAGAACGGGAAGAATGTGTCGTTCGCGGTATCGTAGAGTCCTGACGTCATGAAATAACTTTTCTGCTCGTGTGAATTGACTTTTTTTTGGCGGGGTTGTTTTTTTTTTTAATTTTAATTTTTTTTTATTAATTTTGGAGTCCAGTTGTGGTTTGTCTAAGGTCAACCTTCTAGTTCAGGGGTGTCAAACTCATTTTAGTCGCGGGCCAATTTGGAGTTACGTCTTCCCTTGGAGGCCCGTTATGACGGTGAAACCACCAAATTATTACTTGTCCACAAAAAAGTAATAGATTACTCATTATGAAATCAGTCGTGTCAATTATAATAGTTTGTTCAATTATTGTTCAAGTGAGTGTAAACATGGCATCAAAATTATTTCAAAACCTCAACGTTATTTATTCCGCATGACAATTTGACATTTCGGGACAGATTTTTAGCAAGTTGACACACAGGATTTTCTTTCGCGAGACCACATCAAATGACCTGGCGGGCCGGATCTGGCCCCCGGGCCTTGAGTTTGACACCAGTGTTCTAGTTCATCCCAAAGGTCCGCGCCGCGCTTACCCTCGGTGCTCATGTCGGGCGTGGGGATCCACACGTACGCGAGGCCACAGCGGTTGTACAAATGCATCATGGCGTCGGGCGTCATTGCTTCGCCGAGGTTCCGTCCGCAGCCGTGGGAGTTGTTCATCACGTCCGCTTCTGTCTGGAAGTTCATTACGGCGCTGACGCCAAGGTCGTACTTCATCTTGATCGTCACGTGTTCCGGCACTCGAGGACAGCTGCCCAGCCAAAGCCTTGGGAGCACCCTGGGAGCCACAAGCAGGGAGACGATGAGTTTGAAAATGACTTTCCAAGAATAACCCGCAAGACCGAGAGTCATCGTTTATGCCGTAAATATAGCGCGGATTTCGAAGCTTTTTGTTTTTTTAATTGGGGTTTTCCAGTACACAGGAAAGTCTAAATTTAGATTTCAGCATTTCCAGTGCCAAATTCTCCTCCAGGCCCTCGTTTGTTATATTCATCCATACAGGAAAACATTTTGTGGCTTTATTTGCCAGACAAATGATTCAAAGGGTGCTCTGGTTGCCTAGTAACCTTGAGCACCCTTTTGCCCAAATGTAAAATGGTTTCAATGGACACGCGAGGATTTCTCCGGTGAGCGGCTAAGAGGAGTAAAATTGTATTAAAATGCTGTGTTTGTTAATCCCTCACAAAAATCTGTCACATTCTATTTTGCTTGGCGGTAAGATTGGCACCCTCCGGCGACCTTTCTTGGGTCACCTGGAGAAGTGCATGGCATTCTGACCAGCCACGCTAAAGTAGAAGTTGGTGGTGTGCTTCATCTCGTCCGTGTGGCCCGTCTCTTCTATCCAGTGGCCGATCGGGTGGCAATGGACGCCGTCCACCACGTTGTCCTCGTCAAAGGTGCACGTTCTGTCGTGGTGCGGCCCGTTGCCTGCGGACAATGGAAATAATATAGGGGGTTGTTGTTTAAAAAAAAAATCCTCCATAGCAAAGTTGCGAGGCATTTTTATTGAAGTTTAGAATAGTCGTGTACATGCCTAGGCATAGATCAATAAGGTAGGGGAAACCCTGTACGAGGTTATTCATTGACCAAAACGACGAGCAATTTAGTCTTAGGTATTTGCTGCCATCTTGTGGTCAAACGTTAGAATTACCCCCAATTTTCCCCCAAAAACGGTTGTTTTTTTTAATGAAAAAATACACACATTGGACGTGTAATGCAAATGTGGTATACACTATACACTATACACTTATTTTGCATGTTATACCTTCCCAAACGTAATGGCCGTCCGTTCTTCGGATGAACTTGAACCACAGCGTGTCCTTAAAAGGCTCCCGCAGCCGCACGTCGCCGAGCCACAGACACGGCTCTCGGGTCGAAACCGAGCTCCGACAGGCTCTCATCCGAACCGCTTTGGTCGGATCCCACTGACCCATTTCTTCGCGCGAGCCCAAAATAAACAACTCGACGTGCGGCGAGTCCGCAGTGAGAATGACGCCGAATCGGAATAACATGCCCGGCATGGACATGTTCTCGTTTAAAACGGAGTCGCGGTTAGGCCCGCAGCTCTTCAAATAAACTATAAATATTTTTAGAAGCGTGTTGACGGAAGTAAAGATGGGCTAAAATAAAGCAAGAAGGACCGAACAGTAGCGCCAACTATTGGTGCATTTGCAAATACAGTACACCAGTCGGGACTCCTTTTTTTTCATCGAGTGATTAATTCGCATACCACTAAAGCAGTACTCATACGGTATTTAGAAAACCTCAAGAATACTCAAAGCCAAGAGGTTCGAGCAATCCACCTTTATTTGAAACCTTTAGACCCAAAACCCATACTTTTAATGATATGACAACTCATGACACGCATGTAAAGGTCAAGAAGACTATACCGGGGGTCAGCAGGGTTTTCCTGTGACCCAATAGTGACCTCAGGCGAAAGCAGAGAAGCAGAACCGATAATATGTTGCACGCAGCTTGCAATCCGTCACAATACCACCCAATCACTCTCTATAGAAAGCCGTTTGCGCATTTATAATATTCCAGATGCAGCTATCCATGTGCAGAAACTCTTTGTCCTCATCAAAAATACATTTCAATGCACTAGTAGAACGATGGTTGATGACATGAAAATAATGCTGAATATAATTTGCGTGGACTATTCTAAGAAAAAATATCATTTGCATAATTTTGAATGCATGAATATATTTTATTATATCTCTTATTATTTTTTAATTTATATATATTATTTAATAAAATGATTATAATAATATAAATAGTTATATATAATAAAACATATCAATAATTACTGTTATTATTCTATAAATAATTATAGATATTATATATTTGTCTTTTTTGTTTTTTTATGCAGTTCAGTTTCGCTGCCCTTCTTTTTAGCTGTGTGTGTTTTCAATGCACTGCATGTTTGCACTGTAGTTGAGAGGAAACCCCATTGTGCTCATTCTTATTTAATGATACTTGCGTCAATTTGACTGGGGTCCAAATACGTGTACGGCACAACTAGCTTTGCGTTTCGGGCCTTAATGTCTGCACTAAGGCTGGACAACTCTTCTTGAAACTTCATCATCAACATCTTGACTTCAGGCTCTTGGAATTGTTCTTCAGGGTAGGAACCCAGCAGCACCTGCAAGCGTCGTAAAACAGAGAGGCATTTGAACTTGTTTCATAAACTTGAAATGTGGCCAAATTGAATTTACTTTGACAAGTTAAAAAGTATTGGCAATTTGACACACAGCAGAGAAGAGTGTGGTCTACAAAAGTGCAATGATTAAAAAAAAAAAATCAAGTACATAAATTGAGACTATGTGACAATGAGGCACTCTAAAACCGTTTTTCCGCTACATCCCACCCCAAAATAGAGTGCGACACAGCATTTGCACCTTTGCAGGAATAATCCTTAATGACACTCAACTTACAGAATCGCTGTAGTCCCGTGTCAGCACAAAAAGAACGGCTGCCGTGATGACCGTCTCGCCAATGGTTGGGAGCGTCTCCAAAAGGGTCTTCATGCTGGACTGTCCTTTGGCGGTTGGAGATGGCTTGCGCAACAGTAAGGAACCGTTGGGGGCAAATATCTGGTAGTCAAACTTTAAAAAAAAAAAAAAAAAGCAACCATTTTAGCTCATAGATTGTCATCTTAGATTGCGATTTAGTTCCAAAACTCGTCTCGAGAAGAACAAAGCTGTTGCTACATATCCCCCCCCCCCTCCCAAAAAAACCCCCCTGAAAAGTAACGGGAGCTTTCGTTTCACCTGTGGATTATTAATGGCGGCATGTTGAGCTGAAACAGTGAAGATCACCATGGTGATAAACTTGACTACTTCCTCAACAGTTTGGAACGTCTCCGGACATCCTGTCACCACAAACAAATAAATAAAAGATATCTCTATTCACATTGTCTCGGCAAATTAAATGTGGTTTAACCCTACAACATGACAAGCTGTCCAGTCGTAACCGCTGTCCCAGAAAGAGTTCATACCTGAGGATTTACTCTCTAAAAAGCATCGAGTGAATATCTCTTGGAGCCATCCTTGCAGTTCCGAGTCTTTGACCACCTCGTCGTCTGAACGATAAAAGTGACCCAACACCGCCTTCGCAAATCTGCCAAGTACAAGAAATTCACAGTCTGTTTCTTGGGCAGCTTGAATCACCGAATGAATAAATAAAGAACAACCGGTGGATGATGTCCCATATTTTAAGGCCATCATCTCTGTAGTAGAAGTCGGGGATGGACTCGAGTCCTCGATTGCGAATGTGTTCCGGGAAACACAGTGAGCTGTATGTGAGCTCGGGTTGGGCTCTCCTCATGAGCTCAATTGTGCCGTCAACTCCGAGTGAACTCTAGTCACGTTCAGGATGAGACGCACGTGTCAGACGTGAAGAAACGAGAATGCAAATAACTTGTGGGTACATTGATTAGCCAGGCAAATGACAAAATTCTTACCAATGCAAACGAGCCTTTAGGCCCCAGCAGAATTTCACGAGCTTGAGCGTTGATGTGTAGAATCCATCGAAAGTGTGAGATAAGCAACTAGGCGAAGAAGGAAGAATGCCCCCCAAATCATGTTCCAAAGAAGATGAATTTGCATTTGAGTCATAAAAGGCTACCGAGACCCTGTCACGTTGACAGAGAGAATTTCGAGCAGACCACATCGAGACTACCCAACCATGCTAAAAACACAAAACAAAACAACATATATCAGCGTGGTTTTGTTGGGGTTAAAACGGGAGCTGGCAACCCGTGGCTCCAGAGACACCTGCAGCTCTTTAGCGCCGCCCTAGTGGCTCCTTGGAGCTTTTTCGAAAATGTTTGAAAATGGAAGAATTTGGGGGAGGGAAATATATACATGCGACACACATTTCTATTTGCAGGACGGGGTGCCAGCCAAGTGGTATTTGTATTTGGTCCAGTATGGCTCTTTCGACATTTTTGGTTGCCACGCCCTGGTTTAAACCAATGTCAGCGTTACCTTGTAAATGGGATGAATTACGGGAACGTTGCGAAGAAGGCTCATAGCCCAGGACTCGGAGACAAAGTGAGTGTTCTTAAGGTGGTTGATTGCCTGGTGCATCATCATATTCACATTTTTAACGAATATCTTGGCGAGGAGCCAATCCGTCTCGGAATCACTCGGCAGGAAAATCGGGTTGTCCTCCGCGGGTTGTTGATGCACCTGCGACAAAGTTTGTAGAAAAATATTTCAAGAACCGATTTGTCAACCATTGAGTGATGCGCGCTGCCAAGTACCTGGATTGCGATCGGCATCAGTTTTTTCTCAGGGTTCAGGTACAACAAACAGAGGGGAGCAGGCACTGACAGTTTTTCCCCGTGATATTCTTTCCCGGGTATTCCACTCAGAATCTTGTGGTCACAGAGGAATATGTTCCCTTTCTGTGTGACAGGGAGAGACCTCACGTAGCAATTCGTGTTTTGGGATGGAAAGTGGTATCGTGAATGTAAGTAGCGCGTCGCAGTTACCTTCATTTCATTGTCCAGAGTGCTTCCGTTCTCCAGGAAGGGCTTCACCATTTCCTCGGTGACGGGGAAATTTGGAGGAAGTTCTGAACAGCGTTTGATCAAACAGGGGTTCACGCCGTTCAAGAACTGGTACCCGTAAAAGTCGTCGTCCTTCCAGTGGTCGCAAACGTACTCTGGAGGAATATGAAATGAAGGGAGTATGCTAACGAGTGTCGAAAGGTTGCTGTTGTTGGCGTGTCAATATCTCGGAATAGACGACAGCTTAGACGGGAGCGGCGGGGGCGGGGCTTAACCGACCTGATATTTGCGTTTTTCTGATCCAGAAGATATTTTTGACGTCTTCAATGCTTTGCCAACTTTCCTCCGATTGAAGCATCCCCTTCAGCAAGAGTTCGAAGAGCCTGAAGTGCAACGGCATTCAAATGTGACACCCGACTCCTCAGATGGAAGCACCACCAAGGTGGGACACAATGTTCCAAAAAACAAAAACAAAAAACAAACATACCCGGTATAAAAGGCCTTCTCTGCCTCAATTACTCGAGACGGTGACAAGCGGATTTCAGCGGGGACGTTGGATGTTGTGAAATTGCTGTGGTGGGGAATCTCCCCGCTGTACGAGGCCCATCTAGAAAGAGAAGCGTCGTATTTTTAACGCTTTCGGGGACAGCGGTTACTACAGCGGAACGCTCATCGGGTTCTCGGGCGACAGCTTGCATGAAAGGGTTAAACCATATTTAAAATGTCTTCTTGCTTGCATCCTTTGGCGAAGCTTACTGGAAGAGGCCCTTTTTCGACGCCAGCTCGTTTTTGCGGTGCTCAATCAGCAACGGATGGTCGTCTTCAAAAGGCTTCATTGCTGAGGGAGAGGCGGGGTGGTGGGGGGTACGTTCAATGTGTAGCAAAAACAAAGTTAATTGCTCCGATATTATTATTTGTGAATATAAACCTGACCTTTTCCTCCTCTCAATTCCACGATGTCATGATTGGAAAGCCATCGGTAACAGGGGAAAAGAAGAGTCTCTCCCTCTGGGGTGGTCACGGTGATTTTAGTGCAGAACAGATCATTTTCCGGGAAGAAGAGAAACCATGGGCGTTTCTCGACTTTCACCAGGAGAAGCTTCCCCAGAGACGAACTGGTTTTGATGGTGTAGGTCTCAGTCTAGAATTAAAGACATCCGGGGCAAAAAAAAAAAAACGAGTTGCAGAAAGTGCTTTCGGTAAATGGAAAGAAATCGGGTGTCATTGTCAATGCAAAAATATCGACGCGTGAACCCCTCACGCGTTTGCCGCCGTTCGACTCACCGTCTCGGTCATAAAGTCGCCAGCCCAGTGGTTCAATTGGCTTTTCTCGCTCTGGCCTTCGCTTCCGAGCAAGGTGATGAGTATGTGGTCAAAGGTTACGGCAAAGGACCTCCCTCCCGTCGTTACCTTCAGCTGGTACTCCGCCATGCTCACTCAGTCGTCGCTAATCTCGGAATACCGAAAACCACCGACTCAATGCGTTGAAGTCGTTTCGGCCGGGTTTCCAAGCTGGCTGCTTTTTTGATGGCAATGATCGCTTTTTAAAGCCCAGCCCCATCCGCCTTGCAAATGAGCAACGGTATGCTGAATGCGAAAATCGACTGAAAATAAAGATGCAAATATCAAGCGCCGACGTCTTCAGTAGGCAAAATGCATGCAGATGGAATGAAAAACAAAATCGAGTCACGACTTACCCGACGAAGTCCCCAGACGAGCGGCAATCTTCCACCGTGTCTCACCGCAAAAGTCTCGAAACTGTTCAACCGTCAATCAAATTCCTTTATTCTTGCTGGCAAGCATTTGGTTGTTGACCCCAAACGTTGAATATGAGGCGAGAGGGCAACATGTCGCGGCGCCATCGCCGTTGCTCTCTTCACATATTCAGCTTTTGATATCCGACACTTTAAACGGCGTTCCTATTAAGCTATTGTCCATTTGAGTATCTGACTAAAGCTTAAACAGCGACATGTCGCACAAAGTTTAGATGAGGCGGAACCGTTTTGCAGCCATTGGCTTCTTTTTGATGAACCTCCCAAGGACCTGGTTGACTGACAAATTACTTACCCAGTGTACAGTATGCGTGTCGTGACCTTTTCTATTGTATGAGTGGCAACAAGTTGCTGCCCTGGTCAACTCTTTCAGCGACAGTGGACAGCTTATCATGTTATCAGGTTACACGTTGCATGAAAGGGTTGCAACTACTTCTGCTATCGTGTGGAAGAGCCTTTAATGTTTTGTTTTCCTATCACGAGATGTCATGGAGAGATTAAAGCTCCATTATTTGGAGGAAAGAAAATCATTTTCAGACCCTGAAGTGAAATTGGCAACACCGACTGGCGTAGATTTCGCATGACATTTCGGTCCATATTATTGCAGGATGAGAAAGGGCAAGTTTGTGTCTTGTGTACTGTCATCAGTAATCTAATTCAGATTAGATTTGGAAAATTGGATAGAAGATTGTTTATTTGTCACCCATGAAAGAAACAAAGAGGCTTTATTTACTTAATAATGCTGCTGTCAATTTGACCGGGGTCCAAATATGTGTACGGCACGCCGAGCTTAGCGTTTCTGGCCTTGATGTCATCACTGAGGCTCGATAACTCCGCTTGAAACCCCTCCATCATCTGCTTGATTTCGGGCTCTTGGAATCGTTCGTCGGGATACGAACCCAAGAGTACCTGCCGGTATTGCAGAAACAGACACAGGTGCTTGAGGTTCCGAAAATACTCGAAACCAGAGATCACGGAACAGTCCGAGACGTTAACGACGCTCAACTTACGGTATCGGAGTAGTTCAGTGTGAGCACGTACAGAATGCTCGCCGTTATGACCGTCTCGCCAATGTTTGGGAGGGTCTCCAAAATGGTCTCCATGCTGGACTGTCCTTTGGCGGTTGGAGATCGCTTGCGCAACAGTAAGGAACCGTTGGGGACAAACGTCTGGTAATCAAACTAAAATATCAAAAGAAAACATTTTCGGTTTGTTTTTGCAAGAGGTTTCCCTCTGTAGGTCCCGAAAGACTTTTTGAGTCTGATTTTAATGGTTTCACCTGTCCATTATTGACAGCAGCATGCTGAACGGAAACCGTGAAGATCACCATAGTGATGAACTTGACTACTTCCTCAACATCATGGAAGGCCTCTGGACATCCTGTCACCACAAACAAACAAACAAACAAATATACATATATATATTTTTTTAATGTAGTTGCTCTGCACAAATATTGTGTTGGCAAATACAATGGCGTTTAATACCTAAGCGTTTATTCCCTAAAAAGCAGTGAGTGAATATCTCGTGGATCCATCCTTGCAGCTCCGAGTCTTTGACTACTTCGTCGTTTGAACGATAGAAGTGTCCCACCACAGAGTTCACAAATCTGCCAAGTAAAAACAATCTGTCCTTTCACTGGCTTCAAACCATTTATGTCATTTACTTATGATGGTGAAGGAAAACCAAAAATTAACCTGTGGATGATATCCCATAGTTTCAGTCCATCATCTCTGTAGTAGAAGTCGGGGATGGACTCAAGTCCTCGAGCGCGAATGTCGTCCGGTATACAGAGTGAGCTGTATGTGAGCTCATCTTGCGCCCGCCTCATGAGCTCTATCGTCCCATCGAGTCCGAGTGAACTCTAGTCACGTACAGTATAAAACACGCAGGGGTTGGTGTGAGACGTGGAAAAACTGGCAAGCAAATTAACTACCGTACAGTCATTAGTCTGACATGATACACTCTCACCATTGCAAACGATCCAGAAGGTGCCAGCAGGATTTCACGGGCCCCAGCATTGACGTGTAGCATCCACCGGAAGTGCGGGATCAGCAACTACGGAGAAAGGTGAAGAATAGCCCCGTTATTGTCGAAAAGGCACGTTCATTTTGGGTGTACGGTGGTACCTCTACTTATGAAATTAATTGGTTCGGGAAGAAATCTCTTCACAAGAAAAGTTTGTAAGTAGAGACGCGTTTTCCATGTAAATGTCCTAATTCGTTCAAAGCCCTCCCCAAACGTCAGACAAAGATGTTTCCCGAAGCATAAAAATGCATCCAAATATGTAACAAATACAGGTCACTATGAGATTATTGCACAATAAATGGGACTTGTGCATAATGTCAAAAACAACAAAAAAAAGAATAAAAATGGTCATTCAACTCAACTGCATTTATTGGGTTTTTTTGCCCTTTGTAGGCCATGTTCTCTCTCAGAAGTGGTTTTTTACCTTGTAAATGGGATGAATGAAGGGGAAGTTGCGAAAAAGGCTCATGGCCCAGACCTCGGCGATGAGGTGAGTGTTCTTCAGGTGGGTGATTGCCTGGTGAGTCATCATATCTGCATTTTTGACCATTATCTTGGCGAGAAGCCAGTCTGTCTCGGAGTCACTGGGCAGGAAAATCGGGTTGTCCTTCGAGGGTTGTTGATGCACCTATCGAAACGTTGGAGAGCAAAACTGATCGGAAAACAATCGACAATTTGGTTGTCAACTGTGAAATAGGGCGGCCCGGTAGTCCAGTGGTTAGCACGTTGGCTTCACAGTGCAGAGGTACCGGGTTCGATTCCAGCTCCGGCCTCCCTGTGTGGAGTTTGCATGTTCTCCCCGGGTCTGCGTGGGTTTTCTCCGGGTGCTCCGGTTTCCTCCCACACTCCAAAAACATGCGTGGCAGGCTGATTGAACACTCTAAATTGTCCCTAGGTGTGAGTGTGAGCGTGAATGGTTGTTCGTCTCTGTGTGCCCTGCGATTGGCTGGCAACCGATTCAGGGTGTCCCCCGCCTACTGCCCGGAGACAGCTGGGATCGGCTCCAGCAACCCTTGCAACCCTAGTGGGGATCAAGCGGTTCGGAAGATGAACTGTGAAATACCTGTATTGCAATCGGTATGAGTTTTTTCTCAGGGTTCAGGTACAATAGGCAGAGAGGCGCAGGAACCGGCAGACGTTCGCCGTGATAGAGTCTCCCCGGTATTCCGCTCAAAATCTTCTGGTCATAGAGGAACATATTCCCTCTCTGTGTGACAACGAAGGTGATTAAATGGAATGTCCGCCGGGCATCGTCAAAGTACGAAGCGCTCCGTCGATACCTTGAATTCGTTGTGCAGGGGCATGCCGATCTCCAGGTATGGCTTCACCATTTCCTCTGTGACGGGGAAATTTGGAGGAAGCTTCGAACAGCGTTTGATCAAAAGCGGGTTAACGCTATTCAAGAACTGGTACCCATAAAAGTCGTCGTCTTTCCAGTGCTCAAAAAGGTACTCTGACACGGCGGGAAATGAAAACAATCACCAAATCTTTAGATGAGACACTCGGAATAGATTTAATAAGGGCTTCACCTTGACCCTGACCCTACCTGAGATTTCGGACTTCCTGTCGTCAAAGATCATTTTCATGTCTTCAATCGTTTTCCAGCTTTCTTCAGATCCAAGCATCCCCTTACATTTGAGTTCTGCAGTGCTAAAGGATTGAAACTCTTTCACTGACTACTTCTAACTTCGCATCAAAAAGTCGGGACGTCGTGCTAAATCGTTCCAAAGTTACCCTGACAAGAAGGCGGACTGAGATTCTTGAACTCTGGACTTGGACATGCGGATTTCGGCAGGGACGCTTGATGTACTAAACTGGCTGTGGGAAGGTAGTCTTTGATCCTTCGAGGCCCATCTAGCGGAGAATAGCGTGGCGTTTTAGACCGCGCTGAAAAGTCTCCACGCTTGCGCCATTTGGAAGAACTTACTGAAAGTTGCTCTTTTTCGATGCCAGTTCTTTTTTGCGGTGCTCAATCAACAATGGGTGCTCATCTTCAAAAGCCTTTAGGGCTTTAAAAAAAGAAAAGTTGAAATATTTTACTCTGTGAATTCATTTAAAAAAATGAATCATGAGTTTTGATGGAAATATCAACCGAACCTCTTCCTCCTCGCAGCTCCACTACCTCGTCATTGGAGAGCCACTGGTAACACGGGAAAAGCAACGTCTCTCCCTCCGGGGTGGTCACGGCGATTTTTGAGCAGAACCACTCGTCGTCCTTGCGCCAAAACCGCGGGTCTTTCTCCAGCTTCACCAGCAGAAGTTTCCCCAGAGGAGCGCCGGTTTTAACGGTGTATGTCTCGCTCTAGAATTTAAGACATACGGGTAAAAAAAATAGATCGAAAATGTATCGAGTTTCGGATGGTCTAACTCACCGTCCCAATTTTAAAGTCAATGCCCCAGTTATCCAAGTCGGTTCGCTCGCTCTGCCCTTCGCTGCCGAGCAAGGTGACCAGGATGTGATCCAATGTACCGGCGCAGTCCCTCCCACCGGTCGTTACTTCTAGCTTGTACTCCGCCATGGTCGCTCCGTAGCAACTTATTGAAAGGATGTCTTCCAACCCGACCTCTAAATGTGCTCAGGTGGTTATTCCAGAGTTTCCAGTTGTCTTCTGAACCTGAGAACCTTTTTAAAGACTTCCTGCAAAGGACCAAGGGCGTCTCTGTGAGGATTCGGTTCTAATGTCGACAGGTGAGAGAGTACATGCCACGAGTGGAATCACATTTCAGCAAAATCGCACTTGCCACATACCAAAAGCCCTCAACGACCTGCAATTAGCCCTCCGGGGGATAGAGTTTTAAGCAACTAAACTTGTTCAACATGTTTGAGCGTACATCGGCGCGTTGGAGCTGATTTGTGGTTTAGGTGCAGACTGACATCCTTAACTACCCGTCGTACACAAACCGACTCCCTTATATGGTCGTGTTTGACTGCCACAGGTTCTTGTACATTGCATCCATAGTTTTTGGGCTCAAGTATATTTTACTCCTCTGCGAATTCCGACGTAAGGTGCTTGTGAGGCTCCGAGCGTGCAACGTCTTTCTCGGCAGAGTTCCGGCAAATAAAAAGACAGAGCAGAGTTCACGATTAACAGACATGGAGAATTTATTGACCGGCACAGTCCGATGGCCGTAGCAAAGACCAACTGGTCCCGGCGACATCTGTTAAATCGATATGCTGTTTTCGATTTCTTTGGGGTTCAAGTAAGGGTAGGGCAGTCGAAGCTCCTCGTTCCTCTTCACGATGGCGTCGCTGATTGTGGACAATTCTGCTTGAAAATCCTCAATCATCCTCAAGACGGCAGGCTCACTAAAACGTTGGGGATAGTGACCCAGAGGGACCTGGGCGAGACAAAAAGGACAAGTTTAAGGTCTGACAAAAACCCAACGTGGATGTCTTGCTTCAAGAACCGCGGCGATAGACTTACAAAGTCATCATACTTCTCGCTGAGGAACCAATGAAGAGACGCGGCGAGCGAGCCAAAGGATTTGTTGGGCAGAGTCGTCAGTATGTCCTCCATGCTCGCATTTCCCTTGGCAGTGGGCGGAGCCAGATGGAGTAACAACGGACCATTGGGGATCCAAGTTAGATAATCCATCTGTAGGGAACAAAGAAAATGTCCATTTTTGGGACAGAGCGAATCCAACTTCCATCTTTTGGTCTTCACCTGCCCCGAGTTCAACGACGCATGTCGCGCCGACACGGTGAAGATCAACATCGTGACGTACTTGATCAGCTCCTCCACATTTTGAAGGCTTGACGGAAAACCTGCAAAAGATCCACAGACACCCGCAAGTAGTCCACTTTTTTTTAAAACCAAATTTCAATCCCGAGATTGACGCAATACCTGAAGCGGCATTCCCCAGGAACCCATAGTTGAAGATCTCGTCGACCCATTGCTGAAGCTCCGAATCCGCAGACACTTCACTGTCCAGCGGATAATAGTACGCCACCACTGCCGTGACAAAACTGGGCGAGGAAGTGCGACGAAATGAGAAAGTACCAAGACGTGCAATGTCCAAAATGGCTCCATAGAGTCTTTTTGATTCACAACATTGAGCAGCAAGCAGCAAGCGGAACTCACCTGTGAATGACATTCCACATCCTCAACGCATCATCTCTGTAATAAAAGTTCGGGACGGACTCCAGACCTCTGGCAGCGATGTCGTCCGGAGCGCAGAGCGACGCGTAGCTCAACTGGACAAGCGCCCTTCTCATGAGCGGCACTTGTCCTTCCGCAGAAATTGAAGACTTGAATCAAAATAAGACAGCGATTGGTCGATCGCTTGTTCCAAGGAGACGTTGCTAATCAAACACCAAACGAAAAATTTCCCCGCATACGTTATCGAAGAATCTCCCCGGGCCGTAGAGAAGAGCGCGAGCGACCGTGTTCGCAAAGAGGGTGCTTCGATGATGCGGGATCAAGAGCTGGAAGACATTTGATATCAGCGGCATCCGTCCCGCTTTTGGGGGGGGGAAAAATCGCTTTGTTACCCGCCTTGCGTTTACCTTGTGCAGCGGGTGGATCACGGGCAGGTTGCGAAGCGTCGCCATTGCAAAAACCTCCGCGACTAAATGAGTGTTGTGCAAATGGCTGACGAGCAAGCCGTGCAAGGTGTCGACATGCCTCACGTGCAGTTTCGCCAGCAGCCAGTCCGCTTCGGAATCGCTGGGCAGAAAAATCGGATTGTCCTGGGAGGGCTGCTGGCCAAGCTGTGGGGAGGGAGAGGATTTTTTTTTAATGCTTAAAAAGCCAATTTGTTTATATATGCAGCCAATTAAGGAAAATAAAGCAGACCTGAATGGCGAGGGGGCGTAATTTCTTTTCATCAGTCATGTAAAGTAGGCAGAGCGCAGCAGTCAGAGGAACCCGTTTACCATCCAAAACCGTTGTTGGCAGACCTTCCATGATTTTGTAGTCAATAATAAATATGTTGCCATTCTGGAAAAGCCCGGAGGATTAAAAAAGAAAAACTGTTGGGAAGACATTCAAATATTCGCAAGAGGTCAAATTTTGGGTTCATCTTGAACCAAGTAGTGAATTTTAAGTCGCACGGGATCATAAGTCATGCCACGACTGATTGGTTGGCTACCTCCATCTCTTTGTTCAGAGTGGTCCCCTCGGCCAAAAAGGGCTTCACCATTTCATCTGTGACCGGGAAGTTGGGCGGCAGCTTCGAGCAGCGTCGGATCATGTAAGGGTTGACGCCGTTGAGGAACTGGTACGCAAAAAAGTCGTCGTTCTTCCAGAGCTGAGATACTTTTTCTGGAGAGAGTTCATACTTTTATTTGATTTATTATTTTTTTTTTTCAGCGAAGGCAGTACCTGCAAGGGTTGATTTTGACACATTCTTCATGTCCTCAAAGTTCTCCCAGCGTGCCGTACTATGCAGTATGCCCGCCTCTGTGAGTGCATCCCTTTTGAGTAAAATACATGAAAAATTTATTCGCATTCAAGGTGTCCCCACATGAATTTGAGACACAGACAAGTTTCTCCACTCACACCAACTTTCGCCTATACGCAAAATGCTTGGCTTTGGAGAATGACAAGCGGTCTTCTGCTAGGAGTGACTTTGGCTCTGTGACGTTGAAGACAAAAGCCATTCCTTCAGCATACTCATCCCATCTGATGGCACCAAAAAAAAAAAAAAGTCAACATCGTTCAACAAGTAAGCTGACTAAAAGAGGGTCTCGCTCACTTGTATGTCAACTTCTGTTGGACTAATTCCCTTTTCCGTTGGTCTTGGAGTCGTGGATAAAAGTCCTCAAACGCTTTTGTGGCTGCCAGAGATGAGACATTTTGCAAAAACATTTATCACAGGCAATTGAACTCTTTTCAATTCAATTGAAAAGAGTACCGGAAGCGCCCTCTGCCGGCCGTGAGAAGACTGCACTTATTGGGGAGAGGGAAAAAACGGGCCGAGAATATATTGAAGTCGTTTCACAACCTGTGCCATGTGTAAACAACCTCGAATTCAAAGGTTTAAAAATGAATGATATTTGATGTAGAACGCTAACCTCTTCCTCCTCTCAAAAGCACAAGGTCACCCCTGGACAACCACTTGTAGCAGGGGAAGAATACGTCGTCGTCCTCCGGCGTCCTCACCGCAATCGTGGAGCAAAACCAAGGCTTAGCTTCAGATTCGTGGAAAGGATCTTTCTCCACTTGGAGCAGGAGAAGGAAACCCAACGTGAACGCAGACGTCACCGAAAACGTTCCCACCTGCAGGTGAGAAACGGTGAACCCCTGTGTGTGTGTATATATATTATATATATATTTGTTGGGGGGGGTGCAGGGGAGAGAAACCCCATCTTGTGTTTTGTTTATGCAAAAGTCACAATACTTCGGTAACGACAATAAGCAGAGAATCGATTGAAATGAGTCGAAGCGCTTTTGACAAAATTAGTCCTTTGTTGCCGCCTTGTGGCCATCATATGAACTGCAAAGGTCTTGTGACATTTACAATTGAATGAATTTGACCTTTACACTTTGGAACGCGCATACCAAACTGTTCAATCTTTCAGTTCAACTAATTGATTGTTCACCGACGTGCATTCAAAAAAAATTCAGGAGGTCAAATAAGGTACACCTGTAAAGTGTATTTTAGCTTCATCCTGAAGCCAAAATGTCCCCTCCACCCTTTTGAGAGCAGGTTGCGGTATGACATAACATACCTTTTCGGTTTCATTCACCGGGCCGACGCCGGTCAACTGCGTGCAGTTGGACCGACCCTGCGCACCCAGCAGCGTGACATAGACGTTGTCAAAACCACCGGCGTGCAACATGTCACCCGTTGTCACGGTCAGCGTGTACTCCGCCATTTTACTATGATAGAGATCAATACACCCTGCAAGTAAAACAACTTTTTTGGGAGGGGCGCCACACGGCTCTGCTTCTCATCACACGCGGGCGCAATCGGTTCCGCGCGAGTAAGCAGATGAGGACACGGAAGCTTTTAAGTGCATGATTCAGCCCATAATAAGCAGATCCAGGTGTGCGCCATTGACTCAATGAGTGAGGTCTTTCCTCACCGAAAGTTACACACAAGTTCAGGGAAGAGATTTAGTTTCAGTTGCAGTTACAGGTGAGTTAAGCATGCCAAAAAAATATGTAATTTTATGGGACGGGGGTCGGGGGGGGGGGGGGGGGGGTATTGTGAATTTGTGGTCTAAACTTGCCGACCAAATGAGATCGCCCACAATGTGAAAAAGTCGATTTATTTGACTCAACTGCCCATGAATGCGATACAAATGCAGTTGCTGCAATCATTCTGAAAACTAAATCACAACACGGCCCACATGGGGTAACATTCAATCGGTGAGACCAACATTCGTCGCACACAGTACTGTCGACATCTATGATAAACGGATTTACTTGCGCCATGCGGAAAATAGATAGTATTATTGCACAATCGGGCAGAATTTTTTATTGCAAATAAACAAGTCACTCATGTTGGCAGGAAGGTGTTCTTTCATTAAGGCAATAAAGTGTGCAACAACAAAAAAATAGGGATAGTTCTGGTGATTTTTTTTTTCAAAGTGATTTTTATCTTGATAGTTCTACTGGGATTAATGGAGGACAAGAAGCACACGACAATCATTGTGTTATGATCATTTCATGTCCTCCCCCATTGCTTTCGGAGTGCTTTTTCAGCCGGAGTGCTTCGATCGCCTCCTAACAATCTTCTGGCCATCGATGTTTTCGGAGCTTGGTCAAGTTCTCCTGCCCCAAGCCCATAGCAGGGAGGGGCACCGGCTTGCTCCGATACGCCACCGTGTTGTACTGGCACTTCTTCAGGTGGTTTGACATGCTGGGGACGTCGGTGAACCCCCACTTCAGCACCGGGCTGAATGCGGTGCTGAACCGCCACACCTGTAGTCAAACAAAAAAAAAAAAGAATAAATAACTAACTGATTCTTCATACGCATGTTAGGTTCGTTAAAGATTCGAAATCACGGGTGTCAAAGTCAAGGCCCGGGGGCCAGATCTGGCCCGCCACATCATTTTATATGGCCTGCAAGAGCAAATCAAGCATGTCAATTTATAAAGTCTGAAGCAAAATTTCAAATTGTCAGATGTAAGTCACAATAACAGTCATTATTCTTGACTTGTGATTAATTCATTCAGTACCAGCCAATATTCTAGACCAAGTCTAAAAAGACGTTTAAATACGTCTTTGGGAGTGAATGGGTTAACTAGTTATCCATCAATTTGTCGTGCGCTGTGTATGTAATATGTGGAGGTGATGAAACATTTTTATGGCTTCCCAAAATTCATAACGCCCCTCCAAGGGAAAAACCGTAACTACAATGTTACAATGTGCCGCTCGATGACATCACGGCTGCGATGGGTTCGAGGCGTTGGGTTTTTGAGAAGCGCTTCCCATCGGCGAGCGCTTGCGTGGAGTTCAACTCACTTTGTGCTTAACCTGCCACGATACCCTCCTGTGACCGCCGGCGCTTTGCCTCCTTTCCCACTGCAGCTCCACGATACCTCTGGTGTGGAGGAGACTGGAGCACACCTCCCTCATGGTCCGCGACACCAAAGACAGTTGGCACAGGCTGAAGCTGTCCAGGTAGCCCGCGATGTGCCACAGAATCTCGGTGGGTAGTTCGCTGAAGCGGTCCGACTGTGAATCGCCGGAGAGTTTGGCCCCGGGATGAGGCTGCACTCCGAAGGACCGAAGGAGCCTGCTGTGGACCACCTGGGCCCCCGGCGACGTGGGGTAAAACCTCCGCTGGGAGAAGGTGCAGCCGTAAAAAGCCAGCGGGCAGCGGTGCTCCATCCAGCCGTTGAGCCCGGCGTGAACGTCGCCGTGGACGTTGGTGAAATGGGAGGAGAACTCATCCCGGCGGAAGGACTGAGCGCACACGAAGGGGAACATGTGCTGGTAGCGGGCGTTGTTGGGGATGGAGTAGTTATGCGGGAGCGCCTCGCCCTCCAGCGGTTCCGGAACGAGGCCGAGGCGGAGCGTATGGAAGGGGCTGGGGCAAGGGATCTGCGGGGACGCGTGGTCGCAGGCGGACGCCGACGCCATGTCGCCGACCCTCGTGTTCGTGACCAGCACGGCCGCCGGGATGGGGAACGTCTGCGTGCCCGAGTGGGCGCGGCGGTCGTCCACGCGGAGGGGATCCGAGATCCTTCTGTACTCTCTTGACTCCTCCAGGCAGAAGATCAGGGCGGCTGTGATCAGGTCGATTTCGCCGAGCCCGACGGGATCGTCGTCCTGTTCCAGATCTGAGGTGTCAACTGCTTTGTCCTCTGTCTCGGTTTCTACTGGACTCTGGCCACTGGGGAGGGGCCACTTTTCTGGCTTATGGTTTGGTTTGTCTTGGGCCGCCACATGAGGGGACAGACCCGCTTCCTGAGGAGCAACCAAGTCTTTCCGTGCAACTACCTCCAGACAGCCATTCATGAACAAACTTTTTTCTTCTTCCGTGGTTTGTCCGTTCTGGAAGTGCACCGGTCTGGGGGTCTGCTGATCGGCTTCTACTCCCAGCGCTCCAGCAAGGCTATTGGCTGAGTGAGCAATGCTAACCAGGTCCGATACATCGGCGATGTTCCTCGGCGGCGCTTCCTTACCGTTGTGCGAATCCCGAGAAGGAACCAAGTCCTCTTCTGCGACCATCTCCAGGCAGCCATTCGTTAATGAACTCATTTCTTCCTTAGCCGCCCACGCGCTTCGTCCCTTTTCAAGCCGCACGAGTCCGCCCAGTCTGCTTCCCTGCATTGCGGCTTCCGCTCTCGCGCCATCGACACGGCCGTCGGATGAGTTTGCGCGGCTCACCAGCTCCAGAGCGCTGGCTAAGGTCCTCGTGGTCTCCAGAGTGGCCTCGTACAGTTTGCCGTAGTGCTGCTCGTTCAGTCCGTTGATACCGTTGGCGATTCGCTCTTTCGCCGTCGCCGCTCGCAACTCGGACAAGCCTGACTCCGTCTCTTTGGGAATCTCACCCGTAGGGTCTGGCGAGCCCGTCCGGACGGTCGGCGGGACGGCAATCAACCTGAGCGACTCCAGCATGGTGCACTGATCCTGGAGGGCGAGGGCCATGTCGAGCTGCTCCACTTCCTCCACACCGCGACTCAAGCGGTCGTACGACGAGTAGTCAGTGCAGCTGACTGGCCAGCGGTTCCACTCCATGGTGCAGCGCACCACCCCGGCCGGACACACTTCCAAGTGGGCCGACATTTGGTTGCGCGTCATGGCGGCGGGGCAGCCGTAGGCGCTGTTCAGGCACGGCACCCGCAGCAGCGAGCACAGGAAGTGGTGCTCATCGGCTTTGCACGTGTGAAACACTGCGCCGCACATTAGAGGGCAGCTGGTGAGTTGGCAGGAAACGCCTGGCAGAGGTCTGACCGCGCATCTTAGGTTGACACAGGACATGCAGTGAGCATGTTCCTCGGCCATTTTGACCTGCCCAATAAGGGGACAAAGCAAACATTACACCATTCGGTCAGCTATTTTCTAAAATGCTTTTCCTCAGCTTGTTACCGGTACCAGCTATCGACATTGAAAGGCTGCGCCTCATGCCAAACCTCCAACAGTGCAAACGTCTTTTGTACTTTACAAAAGCAAAGGGCTGTGAAATTTCATCTTCAACTCTTTTTCAAAGTTCATCAAGCCATGAGCATTGTATTAAATAAAACAACGAGCTCACTGATCCCATCTATTCGACAAATATTTATTGGCACAATTTTTTTTTCATTGTGCCATATTATCAAAGTAGTTATTGTATAGAAATAGCTTTTCTGTATTTACATATACACATACATTACATATTACATACTCTATATTACATTTTATGCAATACTTTTACTTATTTGCAGGAGTTAAATTAGTACTTATGCTTTAACCAGTCTCTTACTTTAACCAGTCTTTTTTTTCCTCCACAGTTTTTGCCACCGCTGACCACAGTGCAACAGCCAAGGTATCAAAACTGCACTGTACTTAACATCACTTAAATTCACCACTTTGTTTAAATCACCTCCAACTTTTGCTACCTGTCCGTTCAATGAAGCATACGGTTCGTTTGATAGAACCGGTCGCAGCATCATCGCTGTCAGTCTAAACTCCGAACGTGTTTGGATGACTTTAGTCGGTGATCTCTATTTAACATGAGCGGTGATGCTAACCTTGGCTAAAAACAATAGCATTGTCGGAAGTTTCGCTGGCCACTTCTTCAAGCTGTAGCGATAAATAACAAAAAAAAAAACAAGACGTACAAGCAAAGTGGGCACCTTCTCACCTTTTCCTTTAAGAAGCTGTGCGTTAGAACGGACAGCAAAAATAATGCAGCGGCGCGAGTAGTTTATGAAGGATGAGTTCACATCCGTGTGTCGACTTCCTCCACCCGATCCAAGGAGGTCACGTGACCAACAGTCATACTCCTGAGCCTGGCAGCTCAGAGCCAGCAAAATCGCAACTACGCTCGATACTATGGCGTGTTTTTGAAACCTATTTGACCACAAATGAAATTCCGCCTGTTCGTGATAGCTGATAACTGTGAAAGACCTCCGTCACAGTCTATTGTCGTTGTGCGGTTGATTTGAGCGCCACATTGATAGCCTCGGCCAGCTATACTTGCACGTCAACAGAGGCGCCATGTTTGTCAGGGCAAAGTGCCATTCGCTTGCGAGAACCATTTGAGCATAATAACTTTTATCTCGTGGTTTTAATTCATGTGAGTACAGTATAATCACATTTATATTGTGGGTTTAATGTGTGTGCGCGTGTGTGGCTTGAAATGCATGTAGATTAAATGAGTAGTACAGTAATAGATGTCACGTTACTGTACACCAAATTCATTTGATTTCCTTGACCCAAACTACAAAAATCTGATTTACAGTATTTCACTCACTAAAAAGAGTATAATTTTTAAGGAATAGTATAGTATAGTATAATATACCACACCAAAAAGTGCCAAACGATGAGACAATTACAAAAAAAATCTTGTTTCGTTTTCGTTTGATTTCATTTTTAAACTAATACCAGTGAGGTAGTCGTAGACCGTCTCGTTTACTTGAATAGTTCCCCATTGTCTTCTAATTGGTGCGATGCGCCGGTTTTATGGTCTGCAATGCCCTGTAGTACACACACGAGGTCAGTGTTGCGCCGGCTTGGATCCCAAAATGCAAAAAGAGGCCATTTGGATGGATTTGAGAAAGCTGTCATTCCTATGGATGAACGCTGGGTGACGCAATGAGACTGTGATCTGCTGTCCATGGTGCTGAAACCCAGTTGACGTCCTTCCACCTCAGATCTGTCCCCATTCAAACCCTTCAATTTAAATTTACGCTCACGCTGTTTTCTGCAGACGTCATTAATATTTCTGAAAGTGTATTTGTTTGGTTAATAACAATGACGAAACTGTCATGTGTTTGGATTTTGTCGGTTTTTTTACCTGCGTGTGAGGCTAATGCTCTGGGCGAGAGACCTCAGTAGAGAAAGGGATCTGTGAGAGAAGACGGAAGCAGCCAGTCAGAGAGATTTTTGAGGGATATAGAGAGTTAGTCGGGGAGGGGGGGAGAAAGACTGAGGAGAGAGCTACCGCCCGTGAGAGAGAGAGAGATGGGGAAATAGGGAGTCAGATAGTGAGAATCTGAAAGAGTCATAGTGTCAGAAAGAATGCTTGGTGGGAGGGGGTGCAGCATGGTGCAAGAGAGGGGGGGGGGCGCCGTGCAGGAGTAAAACTTTGGTGTGAATGACAAAGAGGGAATGAGAAAAAGGGCTCTGGTAATAGGGACAGAGTTGAGCTGTGTGCTGTAGTTGGGGGGGGGGGGGTAGAGAGCAGAGAGGAGAGAACTGTAGCTAGGAGAGGGAGAAAAAGATGGCCAAATAGAAAGCGATATGGCGAAGAGAGAGAGAGAGAGAGCTATGGTCTAAGAGAGGGAGCGCTATAATGTGTGTGTGTGTCCGTGCGTGCGCGCGCGCGTACGAGTGAGATAGAGAGAGAGAGAGAGAGAGAGATCTGCAGATGGTTATAGGAGAGAGAGAAATAGAGAGCGCTATGGTGTGAGAGCGAGAGAAGACGAGCGCGAGAGCAACACGCGCTCAGGAAGACGAGCGAAGGAGGCACGCGGCATGTCTCGAGGATTCAGGTAAGTTTTTTTTTTCCACGCTTCAAACGCCCTTTCGTCCCATTTCCACATTGGCTACACGTGCACGCGCCTGGACAGGCGTCAGGCAAGGCACCAGCGGAGCCCCCCTTTTTTTTTTTTTCTCGTGTTCGAGGGCCGCCTCAGTCATGACAAGGCTACCGACGAGATGCGGCATGACAATTCCACGGACGCTCTTCGTGCTGGTGCTGTTTGTCCATTGTGCTGGAATCTGGTTTGGGGAAGAGTCCACGCCTTCCTTTCTGAATCCACAGCGCCCGATTTACTCCAAACCACCAAGGGACTGATAGAAATCAGGTTCGGATCCGGACCTTTAGGCGTCTTTATTTCTTTACTGTGTGTGAATTATTGAACCAGTGCAACTTTGGGAGATTTATAGTCTCGCTGCGTATTTTGAATATTGACAGAGGATAATGCAAAAAAAAAAAAAAAAGAAAAAAGAAAAGCTTCATTTTGGTCTGTTAGATAAGTTAAAATGCATGATCAGTTTCTATGTCCCTGGTTAGCCAATTTGACATCTTGCATGTTACAGTGTTGAGCTGAGGTCGACCTCCCACTCCCCCCCAAATAATTGTATTTACATTAGAAATATGAAATTGTTATATTTTGGTGAGTGACGACTGTGAAATCACAGAGTTACAAGAAAAACTTTGTGTTGGGTCAATATCGTCGTTTTCTTATGATTAAGAAAAAAACGTTTCCGTTAAAATGCACAAATTATAATGTTCGGCAAATTAAACCGTAATGTGCTGAAAAAGTCATGCTCACGCGTTTAAAAAGACGTGACGAGTATTGTTACAAAATGTGCATAAATACTGAGAAATACGTCCTAATAACGTTGAAATATACCAATATACTTTTTTCCAAGACGTACTTTCACTCTGTCATTAGAAATAAAGTTCCTTGTTTATTTTCATGTCTCAGGGGGTGCGAAGGCACCAGCCCATGACTCCACCTCAATAAGACAAAATGATCATAACAATAATGACTTCATTTTTTTTTCATATATGTTGACTCATTTTGTGACGTTCTTGTCTAAAAGTTTTTTTTTTTGCCCCCCCCACTCCCCGCATCTAGATGCGCGTACACGAGGTGCAGGCGCGGCGTCCGCAGGTGGCTGGGATAAACCCCGACGTGACCTCAGCTGCTATGCCCGGCCGCTAAAGATGGCTCCCCTCGCACTGCTCCTGCTCCCCGCCTTGCTCTCCCGCCTCCCGCCCCCCTGCCACGCCGCCGGCATCCACGAGCGGGCCGCCGTGCCTCGCGCCGTCTCCCGCTCGGTGGCCCGCATGGACGGCGACGTCATCATCGGCGCCCTGTTCTCCGTCCACCACCAGCCGTCGGCGGAGAAGGTGGCCGAACGCAAGTGCGGCGACGTCCGCGAGCAGTACGGCATCCAGCGGGTGGAGGCCATGTTCCACACCCTGGACCGCATCAACGCCGACCAACAGCTGCTTCCCAACATCAGCTTGGGCTGCGAGATCCGCGACTCGTGCTGGCACTCTTCCGTGGCTCTGGAGCAAAGCATCGAGTTCATCCGCGACTCGCTCATCTCCATCCGGGACGACAAGGATGGCTCCAAGTGGTGCGTGGACAGCCAGTCCCACTCCAGTCAGCCGCCGCCCACCAAGAAGCCCATCGCCGGCGTGATCGGGCCGGGCTCCAGCTCGGTGGCCATCCAGGTGCAGAACCTGCTGCAGCTCTTCAACATCCCGCAGATCGCCTACTCGGCGACCAGCATCGACCTCAGCGACAAGACGCTGTTCAAGTACTTCCTGCGGGTGGTGCCGTCCGACACCCTCCAGGCCCGGGCCATGCTGGATATCGTGCAGCGCTACAACTGGACCTACGTGTCTGCCGTGCACACGGAAGGTAAGAGCGTCTATCCGGCTTCTCTGGGTTGCAAATGATACTTTTTCAAATCCAAACTTCGACTTTTCACACTTGGAAGTAATCCGCATGGAGACTCTGACTCCGGAAGGGTTCTTGAAGGATCCTCCACAGCCCTTTCGTTCAGGTCTTGAAGTGGTTCACGTCTTCAACAATAAGTTCCTTGGTGTTCTTGATAGCCAGGAAGTGTCGGGTGCTCAGTACGTTGGGCCACATTCACAAACGTAACTCAGCCTAAACACGAACTTTTTGTTCTTACTCCGCAAACAAATTTAGAACCTCCTCAGAGCACGATTTCACACCAATGTTGTCATCAGAGCAATTATCATCTCATAAAATGGCAACTTTGTACACTTTACTCCTATTTTTTTTTTAATTTTCCCTTGTGGCCCTAAATCCAAGCGCGTAGTAATCCTTTGCACGTCATAGCACGCTGAGCTGGCTCGCTCTCCTTTGGCAAACTGCTCATTTGCTCAGCCTAACAGCCCACAACGTAATTGCTGTCAGAGGGGGTGAATTGTGTCCACACACCGTCAGAGATACACACGCTCGGGGCTTGAACGACTTCCGATTTTTTCTTTTCTTTTGTATTTAACAGTCCGCTCAGTGGATGTTAATTGAGTCGATCACCCGATGACATCACATGTGTTTTTTTTTTGTCAACTTGATGTGGCCTCAAATGTTTGCATTCAATAACACAAAACCACTCCAGGTAAGAGTGTGATTCGTGATTCGATGAGTGTGGGATGAAGGTGTGAGCAAAAAAAAATTTTTTTGGGAGGGTTTTGTGACCGCGCTGCTAGTTTGCTACGCCGACGTGATTTCGCATTCATGTCGCGAACGTCAAAACACTGCCGATGAATTGACCTGAAGCGACAACCGTCATTGCCTCAGTGGTAAAGTCGACGCATCGACTAGTCAACTAGTTACCTCAATCGCTAACACACACATACATGTGTTTTGATTGACAGCCCACCTGACACATTGCCCACCCTCCTGCCCCCCAGACACACACACACCCACACACAAAGTGACTGTTGCTCCGATATAGTTAAGTGGCACAGCGCCTCGTTAAAGATTATCCTGTCAATTAAACAAACGACTCAAATAATCATAAAAAACGTTTTTTAAAAAAAAGGAATAATCACAGTTGAGTTTTATGACCGTCGACCATAATGAAGGTTTTCTCCAGGAAATTATAAATGCAGTTTGGTTGCCGCGGCAACAGTCGGGGCCTGGTTGTGAAAGACGCAAGGCAAGTACCTGTGCGGATGCTGCCATTGTACTCGACCGGGCTGCCCACCAGCCGCCATCTGACGC
This sequence comes from Hippocampus zosterae, assembly GCF_025434085.1. NCBI lineage: Eukaryota > Metazoa > Chordata > Actinopteri > Syngnathiformes > Syngnathidae > Hippocampus > Hippocampus zosterae. The sequence continues at coordinate 6,575,175 of NC_067469.1, forward strand.
TTGTAAATACTTGCACATAGTCATGGGAGAGTGACACGGGTCCGTTAAAAACATTCTCGAAGCAAAATCTTCTCACTCCGCCATTTTTTTTTTTCACCCGCATGATTTGTCCTGTTAATTTCTTCATGCGACAACACGCACGGTTGATTGGATACGTGTGTGCGTATAATCCAGCACTGCGGCTTTGTGCTCAATCCAGATCGTGACACGGCGGTCCACGTGGATGTAGAAGATTTAAGCGAGGAGGGCGGGGGGGGGGGGGACTGCTTTGCTGGGTTTCTTGATTGGGATGCTGTGCCAGTGCAGAACAGACGAGGCCCGCCTTGCCTTTGATTGCAGGGGCTAAAATCCCCGACACTCATTATCACAGGATCAAATCTGGGCTAACAAGCCTGAGCCAGAGGCCTTTTTATATGGGGGCAGGCATGTATTCATACATTCTAATTAGGAATGGACATTTCTTGAAATTTCCTTCATCAACTATCAGGATGATGACCGTATTTTCCCACACGATAAGGCGCACACGAAAGCATTCCATTTTCTCAAAAGCCGACCGTGTGCCTTATGATCCGATGCGCTTTATATATGGATCAAGATTTGATTTTCTTGGATGTAGAATTTGAAATGTGCTCTGGGGGTTCCACAGGGAACTACGGTGAGAGCGGCATGGAGGCCTTCAAGGAGCTGGCCTCCCAAGAGGGCTTGTGCATCGCCCACTCGGACAAGATCTACAGCAACGCAGGCGAGAAGCAGTTTGACCGCCTCCTGAGGAAGCTCCGCGAGCGCTTGCCCAAAGCGCGCGTGGTGGTGTGCTTCTGCGAGGGCATGACCGTACGCGGCCTCCTCATGGCCATGCGGCGCTTGGGCGTGTACGACGAGTTCCTTCTGATCGGCAGGTGCGTGAATAGCAATCACCGTTGATGGCAAACGGGTGACGGCGTGTTTCTGGTGCGTGCGTCGCCGCGGCAACAAACAAGGAACTGTGTGGAAATAGCGTTGGAAAAACAAGTGGTGTTCCACAAGGCTCGATGCTTGGTCCATTTTATGTCAAAGTCGAAATGAGTGGGTAGTTTGTAAAGAAAACTTACTGTTTTCATTTGATTGGTCTGTATTCTTTCCCTCGAAGTGATTTTTGATACAGTTTTACGGCAGTTGTGACTTAATGCGAGCGGGTTATTGAACAGAACTCCATCGTAAACCAAAGAACCCCGGAGACAGATGTCAGCAGTATTCCACAAGGCTTTGTGCACAATTTTATTTTAATTAATTATATTTTTTATAATCATCTACATTATAAGAAATGCCTGGCCAAAAAAAAAAAAAAACATCAGAAGAAAACTCGTGGCATTCCGCAGGGCTTCCTACTAGGTCCACCAATTTTACAGTAACAGCAGTTTGACTTGACATATGGTAATATCCATTTGTAAAATGTACACACCCCTGCCCAAGTAGACACCTCCCCCATCTACAGTTAAGTCGAAATATTTTGGGGAACTATTGCATATGAGCTTTTAGATGCTGTATTTTTGGGGCAAATATTGCAAAGGTTGTGACATCCCTTATCTTCGCTTCATCCAGAAGAACATCTTTTCTAGAACATCTCCCAAAGGAGTCGGATAAAAAAAAAAGGGGATGATGAGTGCTGCTATTCTGTCTCTCCGTTTATATGTTGTACCACTTATATTTAATTCATCCCCGCATGTTTAAGTTGCCTGCCTGGGGAAGGCACTCATTCTTTTCCAATGCAGCTTTTAAATTATCCATAGTGACGACACTCTCGGGGTATGAGTTCCTTTTCCTGGATTCATCTTTTTTCTTCTGCGTCCATCGGTGATGGGCTGGGAGTTACTGGGCCATAGGGTGTGGGGGGCGCGGGGTGGGTTGGGTGGGAAGTAGGTCTGTAGTTTAGCTTTTTGCGGATGGTCTCCATGGATGGGCGACACGCTTGCTTCTGGGTCAGAGAAAAAGAGAGAATAACAGAGCAGCACTGAGCCACTTCACATGATAAGCTGTGTGTGTGTGTGTGTGTATGTGTGTGTGTGTGCATGTCATGAACAAATGAGTGGAGCAGTACGTTTTGTTTTGAACGTCACTGATTCCATCGCTCCAGTTAAGGCGGAAGCCGTATGGATTAAGAAGGAAGAAGTGGCCCTGGAGAAACACCGACTCTGACAGGCACCAGTGTACTGTAATCTTTGTTCAGAAAGAGAGGCAGGCGCAAGTGTTTCAGAGGCACTACGAGCCCCTGTAGACCCCCCCCCCCCCACCCCCCTCCAGAACAGCTACTGGTCAGGTATTTAAAAAAAGATGAAAAATGTATTGCTCTTTTTTTAGAGGTTGAAGAAAGTTAAAAGCACATACAGGGTGGGGGCCTGAGCTGCCGTTTTTGCCCTAATGAGCTCTTTTCTGGTTTTACAGTTTCCCTTCTGCTCGTAAGCAAAATGGAAGCCATACCTGCCGAGTTGGCTGTTGGCTGCTGTGATCATATCTCAGGAGCTTGTTGTGACAAAGCAGTTACGACCCTAGTCGATGAGGGGGAAAAAAGTGGCCCTGTCCTCTTTTTTTTCTCCTATTGTCGGTGGGACACATTCAAATTTTGGCTGAGCATTCGGGTAAAAAAAAAAACAAAAAATGATGGAGGCTGCCGAATAAGCTATGTGAAAAACGTTTTTGGAGAGCTTTTGTTTTCGCCGCCGGGCGCCAGGCTGCTCTTCAGACGAGAGCCAGGTGTGCCAGGTGCTCGACCCACACGCATTCACCGGGCGACCCGCAGACAGCTCTCAGCACCATGCTTTGCATCCACTCTGCTCCGGAGTGTCTCTTGTCTTTTTCCTCTGTGGGATGTCACTCAACAGTTTGGCTCTGTGATCGAGCGTCTTGTGGTTCTGTGATTTGGACAAATAGACAGTTTAGTTAGCAGCATGGCAAATTAGCGCCATGCTGCCAGTTGTTCCTCATAGGTTTAAACCCCAACTGCTGCCTTACTGTGTGGAGTTGGAATGTTTTTTTGTTTTTTTTTGCTTCATTGACATAAAAAATAATATATTGATAGATAAACTGGTGATTTCAATAAAAAATATTATTGTTTGATGTAAAGTTATATCGGGAACGGATTAATTGAATTTACATTATTTCCAATAGGAAATATTTATTTGGTTTTTGGACTCTACGGTTTTCATCAGTTTTTGGAGGGAATTAATCACGAAAATGGGTTCGACTGTATAGCAGAGGTTCACTTAAGAACACAAAGAATAACCTGACACCTGTTTTATTTTGAAGGATGTGCTAGCTTGCAGCAGATGTGAGAAATTATGCTGAATGAATACCCGGTTTGGCTCATTACAATTATAATAGTAGCTATTTTCCACGGTATATTCAAAGCTTTTGGGCCAGTGAATTTCTGTAGGCAGGGTGATGAGATGCTTTCAATATCCCGACACTCTAATTGGCAGAGGAGGCGTGGCCATCGACCTTTGTTACATAACCTGACAACAACAGCAGGCTGGCAAAAAAAAGAGAACTTTTTAGAACAACCACTCGCATCCAGCTGATGTTTTTTTTCCATGTTCTTTTTGCTTTTTCAGCTTTCTTGCAGCTTATTAAATTTTTTTTCTGTTCCCTTTTTTAACACCAACGATCCCACGTAGTGCGCCGCTGTCTAACGTGCGATGAGTCCTCCCTCCCCGCATACTATTCTTAAATATTCATTTGCCACCTACTCAATTATCTCCGCATGTTGGCAAAGTCATACCCGAGCTTCTTCTCTCCCCGCTCGGCCTCGGTCGTCGACGTACATCCGAACGAACCGATCGGCATCAGCCGATATTTTTGCGATCATCCCTCTGGCTCGCGCATCTTGAGCGGCGGCTTGGTGTCGAAACCCCGCCGCCGCTCTCCCTTCTAATGCCCTCTCCGAGGCGCTTATTACTAAACATCATTTACATAAGCTGCTTTTCCACATGGAACACTAATTTGAACACACGCGAGATCTATTTCGCAACCATTCTTCGCCCGCTCCTGACAAAGGAATGTTCTCGTTGTACCTCTTTGTGGAGCGCTGACGTGACACACCGATTGGAAGTGGCGTGTCATTACCTTGCCGCTATGAAAACTGCCAACACGGATTGTGTGCTTGTCAGGGCCCAGCCCGGGTTTTTGCTTTGAGCTTGAACACATGGAATATTCCAAAGTGAGAGCGAGAGAGAGAGAGAAAGAGAGAGTGCTAGCATGACACATTTAGCTGTTTCGTTCCCAGGCTTTCATCTCCTCACCATCTCAGGGAGAAGCAAGCGGAGGATGTGGAATGGTGCCGAGTGGTTTGGCGAGTGGAGATTTTCGCACGAAGAGCGAAATAAAAAGCCTTTTAGAAAACAAATTCAAATCAATTGGAGTCTTAGGGGCCTGTTTTTGTGCCCAGCACAAAACTCGCATAAAGCGCTGTCTCACACCGCGCATGGATGGAGTTTTCTTTCTCTCGAGCGGGCGTTTGCGCCGTTGTGGGAGGGAATGCTGCTGACTTATTTGCAGTGTAAATGCGGGAAACTGGTGCAGTACATTCAAAAGGAACTGCAAAAAGGTTTCCATTTGCGAAAGATGTCAAGTTGGCCCTTGGGGGACTGCCTTCTACCCCCCACGCCCCATCATGCGTCCTTGTGTGACAACCGCTACTCCCCACTCGCCCCCCCCCCACTCACAGCCAGATGACTGCTTTCCAGATATATATATTTTTGTTTTCCCATTCCATAAACATTATTTTCACAGCACATCCCATCAACTCCTTTATTCCATGCACACCCGAGTAAAAACGGCTTTGCGGGCTGCGTTTGAGCCGCCACCATCACCGTGTTGTTTGGGCTCATGACAGAGGGCTGGTGGGTTTGTCTGGCGGCGGATCTGTCACTCAATCTGTCAGCAGCGTCGCCAGAATATGGCTGATGTGTGGGGAGGAAACAAAAACAACACAGACTGTAATTAGATATCAGGACTCGATGGCAGCCGCTCCGAAGTACGGTATTGACATGATCCCCTCTACCAATACAAGATCTGAATATTTATGACACGCTTCGGATGGTATCGTGGGAATATCACCAGCACCCTTTCGTTTTAAAATAGTGCGGTTGCTCCACGCTGCACTATAGTTTAACTGTCACATAAACCTGCGTGCATCCCAAAATAAATACCTCGCTCGAATAAATATTTTCCAGCCCCTTTTGCTAGCCAAAACAGCAGCACCTCCTGAGGTCAATAAGCAGTCTTTCAGATAAATGAAATAGCAGTGACTTACCGCAGCTTGTATTAGCATTTATAAAATTAAAGGCCTCGCCTCTAATAAATTGTCGCCCCAGCCGCCGTTTCTGGAGGGATACAGCAATTCCGTTTGCAACGTAGAAAGTTTTCCTCCCATGGAAATCCTATTCTCAGTTGACATTAAAAAAAAAAAACATTATCTTAACTCTCAGGTGCGGCAAGTAGGAGCCGCCCCGCCTCGACCAAATCCTTTCCCTTTTTCCTCTTTTTAAACTAACTCATCGTGTTGGTCCTCCAAGGGGACGGGGGTCTGCATGTGATTAAATCTCTGCCCTGCCAATTAATTCATGGCTTCATAAATATACAAATGCACAAGCCAAACTGAAAGTAGATCATTGGGGGAGAGCTCGGGGAAGCTGTGTCACGAACGGATGATCAGAAAGGCGCCTTTTTTGAATGGCAAAAGTTGTCAGCTAATAATCTCAATAACCACGAGTCACTTTAAAGGATATTCTTGCCTTCGGTTGCAAATTTACTTGCGGAGATAAAACCGACTTGAATAATTCACAGTCTTTGGGAAAGAGGAAAAATAACCGGGATGCAGATCTTACTGCCAAGATTAGTCCGAGCCTTGGGCTTTTTTTTTTTTTTATCTCATCCTACTGGGAATAAACACTTTGCTGCATTTTATTCATACGCTTATGCACACAGTGATAATAAGTGGAGCAAAAGTGAAGAAAGATGAGACGGATATTTCTCTTTTGCAGTTGTTTGTTGTCTATTTAACCAATGTCGAGAAGAGTTTCGTCATACATAGAAAAATTCGAATACATATATCCTCAACAACGTACTGGGAGTAATGTGTGTACTGCAAAAATCACTGTTGTTTAGGTACTTTTTGAGATCGGAGGCCATGACACGTTCTGCGTTGGCGCAGGTGAGTTAAGACTGAAAACTCATTGTAAATGGACACTGGCGACGTTCCTCAAGGCTCCGTACTAGGTCCCCAGATTTAGAGATGTAGAGTTGTTCCACAAGACTTGCTACTGAGTGCACAGATTTGTTTTTTAATGTAATTTTTTTTTTTGTGAGTCAAAATTATCTACCATTACCGCAGAAATGTTGTGGCATTTTTCCACAAGGTTCAGTGGTCGGTCCACAAATGTTCTTTATTGAACCAATGGACAGAGCAGTATCTTCATATATTTAGATTTTCAAACGCATCCGTCAAAGATCCTGCGTGTACTTTAAAAATCACTGCTGGGATCGTGTTAGAGGGGCCATGTCAAGAATCCTTCCTTCAACACTCACGTTGTTGTGGTGTGTCCAGTTTGGCGGAACCCCCAAATTCGAAGGGCGCTAGAGCTCAGCTACCATCAATTGTGCCGCCCATGGAATGCATCGCCGCAGCCTACTGAGCTCTTCCTGCTCGGATGCCTCTTTGAAAAGAGTGATAGAGGCCATTACGGTGTCATTGTAAATGCCTCAGAGCACGCTTAATCGGTTCACAATATGTACCCGCAAAGCCTGGGCGGAGACGCCGCTTATTTATCACGGTAGTCCAGCACATCGATCGGATTGATAAATGTGGACAGTAAACACACTGGATCCGCTTTACTTTGACTTGGCAAAAGTACTCACATTCTGTACCAAAGGTCACTAAGGTAATGTATAGCGATACTGAAATCACATATTATGAATGAACATTCATTGCGAGCAAAAAAAAAAAAAACAAAAAAAACCCCAAATCATTCCAAACTGGCTCTTTCGGACTGCGGCATACATTTTTTCAGTTAATACAAGTCGCAAAACCAATCAGCTGTGCTTCAATCGAGTTATAAAAGTGCTCCTCAGGTATTTCAGACGCATATTGTACTGTAATGGGTCCTTTGATAATGCAGCGCGACGCCGCAGTGCTCTCAAAGTGCGGCGAAATTAAATTCCGTCTCACAAATAGATGTCACCCTGGTGGTCCAAAAAGAAGTGATGAGGTTCTGCCCCCGCCACGTTGAGTTCAGCACCATCCTGAGAGAGCAAAGTGAGAAGATGTCATTTTTGCCCGAGAACACATTCCTGTCTCCAGTGCCTCGTGAATTATTTGTGCAGTGGCGAGTTGCTCTTCTTCTCGCTGCTGTTTCTCCTGTGCGCCTAAAAAAAGGAAATCTGTCTCCATTTTTCACTGAATAGGACCAGTAGGAAATTGTGCTAACCAACGACACAAGTGCAGTTCCTTTGATTGCACAAACGATGTTGATTATAGGCCTAGGATATATCATGCACATTTCTTTTGGGAGGGGGGGATCTAGGATATTCAAACATAAATGCATCAAACATAATGCAGCAACACATGTAAACTTTAAAAATACTCACAGGGATATATTCTTTATCCTCTGTGAGGAAAAATGACTAATATTACAAGGGGTGTTCAATCAGGCTATTATGCTGCAAATACCGATTCCGATCATACTGCACATTTTTCAACTTTAGAACTGCTCACTATTAACCTGTCAATTAATTACCATCCCTTTTTTTGTAAAACAAAACAAGACATTACTCCAAACTGAAAGCGCAGATAATGCATGGACGTACAGTATATATGAGATTGACATTACAATACATGAGGCTGAAATCTGATTGGACTGAAAAATAATAATAATAATTCCACACATGTACTGGAAGAAGTGAAGCCAATTGAAATGCAATGAAATGAACAAATGAAAAGAATCGACTCTGGGGAATAAATTACAGAAGGCCTTGTTGGCGTTGTCCACCCACCACTGCCTTTTAAGGAGCTAATAAGACAGGACGACGATCAGCCAGGCAGCACCTGGAAGCACCTTTTGCCCCCAGATACGTGCTTCAGTCCAGTTCTAAAAGGCCCAATCGTGCTCCATCACTCGGCTTATATTGTCTCACATTTGATTGTGTCTCCTCTTCTTTTGATGGACGCTAATTAAGGCCGGAAAGATCTGACCTACACACACACACACAGGCAGACGTGTCCTTATATGTCAGCCTGAGCATTCTGCGCGCGCGTGTCTGTGAGATAATTGCTTCCACGGTGAGTCATACCTAATTGGCGTGTAGATGTCAGTGGCGCAGGTATTAAGGCTGCGTCCCACCACGGCTCAGGGAGAACGAGCAGAGCCCAGAGCGCTTGTTTGTCTTTTATTCGCCCGTGTCCTGTTGGCTGTTTTTTTTTATTTTTATTTTTTTTCCTTAATGCCCGCCGGCAGACTGCATGTCCAAATGAGCTTGTTAGGTAGGGTACGAGATTGCAGAGGACTGGAAAGCCAACAGTCACGGTTAGCGGCGTCACTCTTGAGATGTCTGTGTCTTTTTTAAATTGACTGTAACTTGCCACTGTTCACCTTGAGTGTTTTGAGGAAGCCTCGTTCATTCCAATGCGGCAAAAACTAAATTGAAGACCTTGTAAAGTGAATTCTCAGCCATTATCCCGCGCAGTTATGACATCACGGTCGGCTAGCTACCAATGGCTACATCCTGAAAATACATTTGCATTTCAGGAAACCCGCCGGCGTGGCTGCTTGAGAGTGCCTCGTTGTTGGCTGTGAGTGCACGCATGTCCCGCAGAGAAAGAAAAAACAGTGGTGGGCTTAGAACCAAAAAGCCAGTGTGCGGAAAGGGGCTTCACGTTGTCATGACCATATTAGAGTGCCTCATTGTCACGGCATAGGAAAGCCCAACAATGACCCACTGGGATATATTTCATCTGTCACTGGCTTGAAGTATTTCATTCATTCACTCCAAAAGACGTTTTTAAACGTCTTTTCAGACTTGGTCTAGAATTGGCTTGTTACTGAATGAGTTTTAAGTTATGTGTAGGCATAAAAATGATGCTAGACGACGTAGCCTGAATTTTTCCAGGTCACAGCGGTGGTATTTGATTGACAGTTGACGGTAGAGTGGGGCGTGGTTTCAGCACATTGCTTGAGAGCAGATAGGTCTTGATTTTCACCTTTTGAAGCCTCATTTTTAAATCTGAATCTTTATTGTTATTAATTTTTAAAAACCATTTGAATTTGGAAGGCACTCTTCATCGGGGTGTGTGAAATATACAAGACATATATTCATTTTAGCTTCACAGGGACTTCACGGCATTCCACGATGTTGCTTATTATTGAACAAAAGTGTCTTTGTTTTAAGATCATCCATCCATCCTCCATCCTTCCGTATGTCCGTCCATTCATCCAACAAGGTCAATGTGAGCCGCAGCCGGTGTCCATCCTAGTTGACATTGGGCCAGAGGTGAGGTACAGTTCCTCGGCTTCATTAGGGTTCAGCATTTGCGCTCACACTATATAATTTTTTTTAATGGGTTTTTACTGAATATTTAGTTCAACGTAAATAACGTAATAAAATGTCTTTCTCGGTCTCGATACAGCGACGGGTGGGCTGACCGCGACGAGGTGGTTGAGGGCTACGAGCAGGAAGCCAAGGGCGGCATCACCATGAAGCTTCAGTCCGCGGTGGTCAAGACTTTCGACGACTACTACCTGAAGCTGCGATTGGATACCAACACCAGGAATCCCTGGTTCGCCGAGTTCTGGCAGTACCGCTTCCAATGCCGTCTGCCCGGCCATCCTCAGGAGAACAGGAACTACAAAAAAATCTGCTCCGGTGAGTGGAAGCCACGGGACCTTTTTCTATGATCATGTATTAATCCAAAGAGTGTAAAAAATAAAAACAAACAACCGATTTCACAAACAATAGATTTCACATTTTGTCGTTAGCTTGAGCTAGCTTAAAAAAATGACAATTGTTTTTTTTTTCTCCCTCATTATTCCTTCTCTTTGCTCTCATAAGGTGACCACGGTAAATTTTGCGATTGTTATCAACACCGTTTGAGTCACAAATCAAATCGCCCCAATTGACATTGTGGAGCAACACTTTCATAGACTTTCTCTTGTTTAATTTGATTTTTTTTAGACCTTCAGGGTGGTAAGTACATATTTTACACACTTGTGGTCATCGGAACGGCACAGTGCACGCTGTGAGCACTCGATAGTTCAAGTTGGACTGACGCCTTGGTTAAAAATGTCGTCTGATGGTTTGGTTGTCCGGAATCGAGGCTTCATCGGTTAAACCTGAAAGTGGACACAAAAGTCATCGTTTGATTAGACCATTCACTGACATCACACCTTTTAGTTTTCGGCTCAAGATGCATGCTGATGTTTTTGTTGTATATTTTCGAGGCATATTTTTCATCAATCCCAAAATCTGTACCACTTCCGAGGCATGTGACACTCTAACCTCCACTTCTAGATCACCCCCAACCCATCCCACATTTTGAGATGTTACTGAAAAAAAACCCCTGCAATGCTTTCTCTTTTCTTTTATTGTCCCCCGAACAGGAAACGAGAGCCTGCAGGAAAACTACGTTCAGGATAGCAAAATGGGCTTCGTCATCAACGCCATCTACGCCATGGCCCACGGCCTCCACGACATGCACAGCGAGCTGTGCCCGGGCCAGACGGGGCTGTGCGAGGCCATGGAACCCATCGACGGCAGCAAGCTTCTCGACTACCTGCTCAAGACGTCCTTCAGGGGGGTCTCCGGTGAGGACATCTACTTCGATCAAAACGGAGACACCCCTGGACGGTAAAGAGCCACACGCTGCTCCATGCGATCAGTCCGACTTTTAACTCATTCACTCCCAAAGACGTTTTTCTTTTCAGACTTGGTCTAGAATTGGCTGGTACTGAATGAGTTAATGAAGGCGGTCTTCAATACCTGCGCCGCAATCCGTTAGCTTGAATGCAATTGAGCGCCCTCATTTGGGATCTTAGAAAATCAGTCCCCTTTGGCGTTCCTCAATTTTCGTACAGAAAGTATTGAGGTGCGAAGGATGTAATTCGTTTAGACCGGAACAGATTAAGCGCATCGTTCACAGAAGGGGCCCGCTTTCATCTGACTCCACTCGAACGGACAGCGTTTGACAGTCGAAAAACCCCGGCGTGTCATTCCTTTGTCGGCTGGAAGTTAGGCGTTGCCGGCGAAATGGGCCCTTATCACGCGTGACTTGTTGCCGTGACGCTCAGTGCGGCCGCGCGCTTTCTAAGTGGCGCCGGATGGGAAATGTTACGGCTCGGACTGTCCCTGCCTCTGAGATCTGGCCAAACCTCGCGCTCTCGAACGTTTCAGGTACGACATTATGAATCTGCAGAACGTGGAGGACGGCCACTACGACTACATCAACGTGGGCTCCTGGCACGAGGGGATCCTGAGCATCGACGACAACAAACTGTGGATGAACAGCAGTGACATGGTGCGCTCAGTCTGCAGCGACCCCTGCTCGAAAGGACAGATCAAGGTATGGGGCCTCGTTTGTTTTCTGTTAACTTTGCCATGAGTTTGAATAAACCAAAATGTCTTGTGGGAGGGAAGGGGGGGGGGGTCAATAGCCAATTAGTGCTCGTAAATTGTCTTAAACTACATGCAAGTGTGATTGAACCAACGTGCCAGTAGTTTATTACTCATCCTGGTGTAACTTGTGAGCCATTTTCACAAAGAGGTTCTGAAAATGGGCTGCACCAAAAATAATTTTCAGCCAACACGCAGAAATCAGCAGCACGTGATTTTACCTGCTTTGATGCGGGATACCGGGGAGGTAGTATCTTGGAGATGCGGAAACCCCTTAGACCCCCTTAGATGCAGACGGCATACCAAGGTGAATGAGACATTGTCACCAATTTCAAGCTTGCAAGAGGAGCAATTTTGTCCAGAGTTGTTCAAATGGATCATTTGTCACAATACACTCAATATGGGTCACTTTGACTCCGGTGGTATATTCTCCATAGGTGCCGGCCGATGACATTAATGATGTGGGCATCATCAAAGGATTTTGAACTGAGCTTGAGGGGACCATCCATTGGTGATAAGCTAATGTTAAGAGTGCACCGATTAGCCCCGCCATTGTTCCCCAACCGATATCAATCAAAGCGCAACGGTGGATTCACTCAAGATGTGCTGATGTTCAAAGACAAGGTTGAAGTGGTTCCCCTTTCGTAGTTTCCAGCATGCATAATCGTACGCTTTCCATTCGCACCTTTGTCACTGATTGAACGTGATTTTATTTTCCTTTGTGTGGGGGAGGGGGAGGGGTAGTGAGTCATCGCTATTGTCCTCCTTGGTAATCATCCAAATCATCCTTGGCTGCTAAAGTGGCTGCTTGTTTCTCTTTGTCCAAGGACACATCGTGTACAGGCATGCACATTTGTTGGCTATTTGCTGTCCCGCCAATCTGTGCTAGCGTATTTCTGCAAATAGTCGTCTCATCATCCTCCACTTGAATCAACAGACCTCGAATAAATGTCAGGAAACAACAAACAAACAGGTGATTCCAGTTATGGAGTGATCTATGCCTGTGATTCTCCAAAGTTTTACACCCATTAGCACTTCAATAAATATGCTAGCTAACTTTTTAAGGACCGCCATCATGACCAATGTGAAAATACAGTCGCGTAGTAGGCCCGAGTGTTCACCGAAAACCTAGACAGTGTTGTTGGTTCTAAAATGTTTCTCGAAGAATATTATAATGGCTTCATGGATCTTAGTCATTGATGGTCGTCAATGGAAATAAATGAGTTCAAAATACATTTGTACAGTTGGACATGGTCTACACGGGGTGCGCCATTTACTTGAATTGATGAACGCCGAACCTCCAAACAGACACCTCAGCAGTAGCAGCAAAAGATTCGTCTGTTTAAAATTCTATTTAAATAAACACTTGCGTTCACCCGAGTTTGGGGACATGCCCTGATTTTCCTCATCTGGAGCTGATTGTTTTGAGTCAAGCTTTACACTAAGTTGCCCTGAGGGAGGATGCATCCTCTTCTCACTTTGTATCCTGACCCACTTATCACCCTGCTTTACATATCACAGCGCCGCGAACAGCTGGCGCAGGCGCGGAATGTACGAGAAAAAAAAGCCGGCGTCCTTGTCCTATAAAACGGCGTATCAACAATCGTCAACTTGATGAATTAGGACGGCGTGACGGGAGCGGCCCGCTTGTGTGTTCGCAGGTGATCAGGAAGGGCGAAGTCAGCTGCTGTTGGATCTGCACCACGTGTAAGGAAAATGAGATCGTCCTGGATGAGTTCACATGCAAGGCTTGCGAACTGGGATGGTGGCCCGCCGACGACTTGGCAGGTAGGAGACGCCAAGTTTTTGGGATGAGTGAGAGGTTTTTTTATGCGGGGGTTATGTGAGATTATTTTTGTGAGAGAGGTATTTTGCGAGAAAAAATACAGAGAGCGCACACATTTTTTTTTTTTGCATGTGTAAGACATTTTTTTCAGTGAAAATGGAAGGTGTATTTTTTTTGTGAGAGTTTTGGTGTGTTCGTTATTTGGGTAAATGTGAGTTTTTTTTAAAAGTCCGTGTGAGAGTTTTGGGGGGCGGCCCGGTAGCCCAGTGGTTAGCACGTCGGCTTCACAGTGCAGAGGTACCGGGTTCGATTCCAGCTCCGGCCTCCCTGTGTGGAGTTTGCATGTTCTCCCCGGGCCTGCGTGGGTTTTCTCCGGGTGCTCCGGTTTCCTCCCACATTCCAAAAACATGCGTGGCAGGCTGATTGAACACTCCAAATTGTCCCTAGGTGTGAGTGTGAGTGCGAATGGTTGTTCGTTTCTGTGTGCCCTGCGATTGGCTGGCAACCGATTCAGGGTGTCCCCCGCCTACTGCCCGGAGACAGCTGGGATAGGCTCCAGCACCCTCCGCCACCCTAGTGAGGATCAAGCGGCTCGGAAGATGAATGAATGAATGAATGTAGGAGGGGGGTGGGGGGTTGAGATGTTTTTTGGTGGAAAGTTTCAAGTGTGACATTTTAATGTGAGTTTGTTTGGTTTGTCAGAGTTTTTGAGTGAGATAATTTTTTTTCCTTGCTCGTGAGGCTTTTTTGGTGTGACTGCCATTTTTTGTGGGGGAGGGGTAAGTGATAGATTTATTTTTTTTAATTTACTGGGATTGAGAGGGGTTTTTTATTTGTTTTTTTTTTTTAATTTATGAAGGTGAGTACATTTGGCTGCATCTTTTGGAATCAGTACTTGAGTGCCTCATTCTACCAAAGACCAATAAAGAGGTTTCTCAGTCTGCGTGTGAGAGAGGTACATTTTTAAGCCTTTCCGGCACCTCATCGCTCACCCCGTTTTGCTTTCCAGATTGCCAGCCGCTGCCTCTGAAGTATCTGGACTGGGCCGATGTGGAATCCATGGTGGCGGTGGCGTTCTCCTGCGTGGGCATCCTCATCACCTCCTTCGTCACCTTCATCTTCATCCAGTACCGCGACACCCCCGTGGTCAAATCCTCCAGCCGAGAGCTGTGCTACATCATCCTGGCGGGCATCTTCCTGGGCTACATCTGCCCGTTCACCCTCATCGCCCGGCCCACCGTTCCCTCCTGCTACCTGCAGCGCCTCCTGGTGGGCCTGTCGTCGGCCATGTGCTATTCGGCGCTGGTGACCAAGACCAACCGCATCGCTCGCATCCTGGCGGGCAGCAAGAAGAAGATCTGCACCCGCAAGCCGCGCTTCATGAGCGCCTGGGCGCAGGTCATCATCGCCTTCATGCTGATTAGCGTGCAGCTCACTCTGGAGGTCACGCTCATCATCCTGGAGCCGCCCGAACCGGTCAAGTCGTACCCCAGCATTCGCGAGGTCTACCTCATCTGCAATACCAGCAACCTGGGCATGGTGGCGCCGCTGGGCTACAACGGCCTGCTCATCATGAGCTGCACTTACTACGCCTTCAAGACGCGCAACGTCCCGGCCAATTTCAACGAGGCCAAATACATCGCCTTCACCATGTACACCACCTGCATCATCTGGCTGGCTTTCGTGCCCATTTACTTCGGCTCCAACTACAAAATCATCACCACCTCCTTCTCCGTCAGCCTCAGCGTCACCGTGGCGCTGGGCTGCATGTTCACGCCCAAGATGTACATTATCATCGCCAAACCCGAGAGGAACGTCCGAAGCGCCTTCACCACGTCCGACGTGGTGCGAATGCACGTCGGGGACGGCAAGGCGGCCGCGGCGTGCGGGACCAACAGCTTCTTCAACATATTCCGCAGGAAGAAGGCCATCTCCGGCAACGCCAAGTGAGTCTGCTCTTGAGTTGTTTCACCGGACCGTTATTCCGAGTACAGTGGCGCCTTGAGACGCAAGTGTTACGTTTCATCATCTACCTTGCGTACGTCACTTGTTGAATCCAGTTAAGACCACGAGACTTAGTCAGCCAATTTAGTTTTTTATGATGTATAATATCGAGTGCTGTTTTTCGTGTAAAAAAACCCACAAATATATATTTTTGGGGGTGAAGGTGAGGCTGGAATTGGATTAACGCCATATTTTGTTCATTTCAAGGGTAGGAGATGATTTGCCATGCATGTATTTTGAGTTAGGCGTGCGGTCGGGGAACAAATGGAACTCGTATCTCAAGGTGCCACTGTCAAGATGAACGCTCAAATGATTCATGCGCGCTAACGGTGATTTAAAATGGAGATGAGGTGTCCAGAGTTGAACAGGGGTGAACATAAATTACCCAAAAGCTGTTGATATGATATGATATAGTTTTGATTTCGATTGGGAGAACCAATTATTCATAAGTGTGACTAGGTGTAAAGGTGTGGCAAATTAATCGAGGCGCAGTGTCTGTTAAAGCAGAGAACATTTTTTTGGGGGGGGGGGGCTGTATTTGTGCCTCCCATAATGCATCATTTGAGCCCTCACGTATAATTTGCGATTGTGTGCTATACTTCCCGATGTTGTTCTATGCTAATCACCATCCATACAAACGTCAGAAAACCAAGCCAATCAATAAGGCATTGATGCCGAGCCCGCTAAGATGGATTCGAACTCCCTTTCTGACGTGTTTAAAGGACGCAGAGGAATACAACTTGCGCACGTCAATTAGCCGTAGCTTCAGATTTAGAAATCGTAAGACTCACTCTTTTTGAGATTCACAGCAGTGACACAAGGATACTTTTGTGAAGTAAGGAGTTGGGCGGAGTTAATGTTCCATTGTTGTCTCTCACCCCTGCTGCAATATGCCGTCCTCCTTTTTAACCCCCTTAGATAAGCAGCCTGTTGGCAAACATCCATTTGTCTCACTTCTCTGAGGGCTGCGCTTGCAACTTAGCGGTACTCATAGCTGATGGCTACCGGCTTGTTAGCTTGTGGCAATCCGGTTCGGCGAATGGCTGCGAGCTCGTTAGCGTTTTATCTTGTGAGAACCAAATTAATGGCAGACATTTTGCTTTTTCGTTGGGCTTTTGTGTTCACTTTCACAACACGCTGAAAAACAAAAACAAAAAATAAAAAATGGCCGACTGTAGCAACTACTGTGAAAAGCCAAACGGAAAGCCTAATGTTAATTCTGTGACGCTATTAAAAATGCACTGAGGCACAGGAATCTGAAACTCAATTTTCGCTACGTGAGGACAGCTGATTTTGCCTTGGCCGCATCAAGTATTCCAAGTCATTTAAAAAAAACAATCACACAAAAAACACAAATGATGGCTAAAAAGGTACCCCACGAACAAATGGCCCCGCCCACAAGTTTAAGACCCCCGGTCAAGTGGGACCTAATGACTTTGCATCACAAGCACTCCAAGAAGGAGTCAGCCCCCCCCCCCCCCCGCTGCTTCCGATTGGCCACAAATTAATCTCATATTTGACTTATCGCAGCATGAACGCCTCTGACTAACCACCCTGCGCGCGCCAGCCCTCCGACATTTGTCCACTAACCCCCTCCCAGGCAGCGCAAGTCGACCGAGTGCATTCTTTTTTGCTGACTCATTTAGTCCGCGTCACATTGTTCTGTCCATTTTCAACTGGTAATTGGAAAACAAAAAAAAAGAATGACCAATTATTTTTTGTTTTTTTTGACATTTCAGCTTTAGGCTCAGATTAAATTGCAGTGAAATGTGTTTGTAGCTGGAAATGTGCATTAAAAAGTTTGCAGAAGGCTGTGGTACAAAGCCCAATGGGCCTCCACTTTTTGTGAGTTGCGTAATTTTAGATGAAAACACAAATCACGAGAAAAAAAAAATCAGTCACCTATTCACTTTTTGATTTTCTATTGCCAATGAAAAATGGAAAGAACAAAAAAAAACTGATCATGAAAGCTGAAGTTAACAGAGGCAACGGGGAGATCATAATGCGGAGCGCAGCACATTATGAATCATCGGAGCTACTAAATGTCAGCCATGTTGTCTTGTTGCTTTTCCGGAGCGGCCGCCTTTTTTCCCTCCCCCGAGATGGTAACTTGAGTCTTTGTCTTCGTTCGTAGTTCTAACGGCAAGTCTGTGTCATGGTCTGAATCAGGTGCAAGACACCCTCCAAGCGGGGGCAATGTGTGGCACAGACTGTCTGTGCATGTGAGGAAACAGGAAGCCTCCCTGAATCAGACGGCGGTCATCAGGCCCCTAACTAACACCCCCGACCCCCACAGTTGTCAACCCACCGCCGCCCGCGACCTTGGCACAGACCCCCGCCCGCCCCCGCAAGAGCCACCGCCAGGCGACGACAAGCGCCACCCCGGTCCCGTTCCGGGCCCCTTAGTGGAAACGCACCGCTCGCACGCCCCAGCCCCCCCTGCCGGTGAGCCGTTCATGGAGCTCACTTTAGCGGCACCCCTCGAGGAGGGGGCGCCCCCGGAGGAGCAGCTGGACCTTTTGCGTGATTACATTTATGACGCCAAGGACGAGGGGGCGGAGGGGCACAAGCTCCCCCTGGAGGACACCCTGGCTCTGTCCCCCCCGTCCCCCTTCAGAGACTCGGTGTGTTCGGAGGATTCCGCCCCAGGGTCCCCTTCCATGGAGTTTTTTCTGGGGGGTCCTCACTACACCGCCCAAGCCCTCCGAGACTTTGCACACAGCTCCTCGACACTGTGAGAGCAAAAAAAAAAAGAGAAAATGGTGCACAACATTTGACAAGCTTTGATTACTCCTACTTCTTTGTTTATTGATACGGCCATTTTGCTTGCTTCTATTTGTTATGAGGCTTACGTGAACGTCACACGTCGAAGAATATGGTTGAGTTTGGAATCGTGCGCCCGCTCAAACTTTTTTACAGATACAAATAATTCCACAATCGCGATCAACGTTAAAATAGAGTCGCATAGTAGGCCGATGTGTTTCGGGTGAAGCCACAAACACAGTTAGCACAATTTCAACATTTGCATTTTGCTTAATTATAGGGATCAAAAAAAATAATTATTTTTAAAAAAGAGAATAAAAAGTGTACCTCAAACACACCCTTCCGAACGATCAAACCCAAATGCATTGTGCTTAAAAGTTAAACACAACCGAACTGAAGGCTGCTATTCTTTCATGTGCCACAAGAGGGAGCCCACATGCCAGCTGACTTTTAGAATGGCCGACATACGTCCTGAAATGTTACGGGAGTAACGGCTGAATAAACGAATCCAAACACAGCCTGTGTCCGAAGGGCTGTCGGTAAACGACAACAACAGTGCCAAAACTCTTCAGCTTGTCATGCCAAATTTCCACCAGGTACTGTGCAAAAGTATTGGGCCACCTCCCCACAGCAGCAATTTCTTATCCAAATCTTAAATTTCAGCTTTACAGATGACACCGCTGCCTTAGAGGCGCTGTATGTTTTTTTATGAAGACAACCTAGTGATATCCATCTTTTCTACATTTTTTCTTTTCAATTCACAAGGGGAATAAGGAGACGTCTGTTTGCAGTGTGCTGTTTATTTATTCAAGTGGACACTGATTAATGGAGGCATGGCTTCTACTAGGGCGGAAAACATCCCTTGAGGAAATACACTTGAGGTGGTCATCCTATCCATTTTCTATATTCCTTTGGTAGCTGAAGTCGATTTTCTCTTCCAACGCCATCTCAAATGTCGGCTTTATACTGTAGGTGTCATGTCTAGACTGATGGCCGTTTTTGATGTAATAATGACGATGGCAAACGCTGACATCCGAGAGCACCGCCTGTTATATTACTTTCAGTCCTGCGTGGGGCGGTTGTCTTTTCAATGCCGTATTTATTTATTGTATCCACCCTCCAATTAACTGAGGCATGGTGTCTATGAGACCACTATTTGAGGAAAATGGCATACATGGTCACGATCCATCTGTTTTCTGGAGTTGAGAAGCCTTTATTTGAAATGTGGCATTTATTTATTCTATTTTACAATTTATTTCAGCATAGAAATAACAGAGTGGAAATCACCAATTGTTGAAATAGGATATGTACTGTATCTTGACGACGGCCTTGCTGAACCATCCCAATCGAGTGGTGACCTCAGACTTTTGAAGCAAATCATTGCCAAACAAAACAAAAAAAAGTAATACACGTGACATAAAAGTTAAAAAAACAAAACAGCACAATGCAATTGAAATTTGCACTTTTTTTGGGCCTTTTTTAATTCACCTTAGCTATCACAGCCGACCTCATTTAATATACAAAGAGCTGCTTTTTTTCTTTAAGAAGTACAGTAAGCTGGTTGATTTTCTGAATCTCGCAAGGCGTTATTGGCATAAACACAACCACTAGTCTCTTTCTGTGCACTGCAGGTGGACGTAAGATGTTCCAATGTGAGTTGCGGGATGAAATTTGCTTTGGACACGACTCTACTTTTTTCTTTTCTGCTGTGTCGTGGTAAGAAGGCAAAAAAAAAAGAAGCAAAACTCACACAGTACTCGTCGTATTTGTAATACTGTTATGCCATCTCTTGTTTTTTCACACAGGTGGTATGTTTGTAATACAGATACATGTTTCTATATTTAGAATGTCCAGTCTTAAAAAAAGGAAAACCAAAAAAAGAAACCAGAATTTATACAATTGCTTTTGAACTTTTAAGCTAACTTGTATCCTTTCAGTAAAGTACCTGCAATGGCTAGTTGCTTCATGTAATGGCATATTTAATTCCACCTTCAATTTCTTCTACTTTTATCAATAAGAATGAGCATTAAGTATAAGACTCTACAGTACATGGTGCCGGTGTATTGTATTTCCAATTGTTTTCCAGTCTATGATAGTGATGGTTTTTATGTCTTAAAAAGTATGAACAGGGTATAGCACCATGTTGAACAACTTTTAGGATGCGATAGGCCCTTATGTTCTGGACAGGTGAATAAGGCTGTACAATAAATTTAAAAAAAAAAGGTTTTGATGGAAAAGTCTTTGGACATGTTATTTAATATTTGCTGCATCTACACAGGACTGCTACTTTGGATACTCTGTTGGATTTATTGAGCTTGCTGATTATGCTCAAGTATTGTTTTCAAATGCTTGCTCTCTTTGTTCCTCCTTTTTTTAAGTATCACCGGTTTGAAGAACTGGGGTCGCACATTGAGCAGTTGGGCACCCAAGGGATGACCCCCCAAGTGCGTAAGCAATGCACGACCCGAGCTGGTCATTCTTCCCTGAGTTTATTGCCCAAATTCGTCGGGTGTTCGGGGAAGGGAGGCGGGAGGTCGGTTCTTAGATTGCGTTTAGAGTTGCGTCTCGCATTTTTGGCCGCAGAGAGCAGATTTGACGATTCCGTAAATTAAAGTACTGTACCTCAATGGAAAATAATACTCAGGTATTTGAAGGCGCCACTTTATTGACCTCATGTACGATCAAAATATTCGAAAATGTTAAGTGACCGTTAAGTTTATCAAGGCATATCAGTGTTGTACCCCGTGTAACTATTAAACTGTGGCGCCTGTGGTTGTATAAAGAAAACTTTTGTGTGAGGGGAAAAAGAAAAGTTTCCTGGCACTTCCGGGTCGCGTGACGTTGTGATGCCTTCACGGGAAGAAAAGGGGAGGAGGAAAATGTACAACTATAATTTCTGCTTTGTTGACCAGCCCGGTCCGTTACAGCCCACTTTTCTCCCCCCCCAATCCTTTCGTGCCGGAGGAAGAACTCATGACACACTCGCACGCAGACACACCCACATACTGAAATAAAAAGTTGAGTCCAAGTGCAGCGCTGTAGTTGGTGCAGGCGAGCATGGCCGGCGGTTCGGTGTCGGAGTGCAAGGAGTACTTGTTCAAGGTGCTGGTGATCGGGGAGCTGGGCGTGGGCAAGACGAGCATCATCAAGCGGTATGTGCACCAGCTCTTCTCCCAGCACTACCGAGCCACCATCGGCGTAGACTTCGCCCTCAAGGTCCTCAACTGGGACAGCAAGACGCTCGTCCGACTGCAGCTCTGGGACATCGCAGGTAAAACACACACACGCATGCACATCGACCTCCCCCCGGATAAAAAGTCATGTTTTGTCTTTTAAAAATTCAGAAACTTTCCCACTCTGTTCATTGCAGCTCATAATTGCCCGTGGAATGTAGGTCACGTTGTTGTTATTATCCACTCAACCACAAGAGCCGGCCCACCTTCATGGGGCCCGAGGCACATTTTTCGATTTACAGTATTTCATTCCCCCGGTTCTTCCAAAAATATTGATTAGTGGTCACTCAGACACCTGTACACGAAATAACCCATATTATTATTTGCAATACAATAACTCGCAACAGTTCACATACGTCCATATTTTGGAGCAGATCAATATTTATCCAAGAACATGACAACAACATTTTTGGGAATTAAACATGAGCCTACTCATCAGAGATGCTAAATTATTAAATGTATTAATGCGTACAGATTGTTAGTGGCGTGTTTTTCTTGTTTAAATTGGCTGCAACAAATATTGCTCTGATCAACCAATCAGAGGATGGAGAAATGCTGATCAGCTTGCTGGCCCTGTGAGGATGAATTTGAGGGCCCCTCCCCCAATTTTACGTTCGATATTCTCTTGGTACCGTTACCGTGTCGTAAGTGCATGGGCCAGCACGAGTGATTATGAAGGTATCTGGGCAGATAAGATGAACATAGCAATGTGCTGAAATCTGATTGGACAAAAAAAAAAGGATAAAAAAATCCAACATCTACAAACATGACTGGAAGCGGTGTTTGCCAACCTTTATTGAGTCAAGGCACATATTCTAGATTAGAAATAAATCTCACGGCAGACCATCAAATAAAAACGTTACAAACAGTAGAAACCATTCTAGCAGCCAGACAGAAACTGAGCTGCATTGTGTATGTTTACAGATTTTTTTTGTCCCTTACCTAACATGCTCAGTTCCACTAAGTTACAAGAACACCGCTTATTTTATTTGTATAAATGTGAACTGGGTATTCATATTAAGAACTACACTGATAATGTGATGGATTACGGCACGGTGGATGTATGGTTAGCATATCCGCATCATAGTGCAGAGGTGCAGGGTTTGATTCCGGCTCCGGCGTTCCTGTGTGGAGTTTGCATGTTCTCCCCGTGCCTGCGTGAGTTTTCTCTGGATCAATCAATCCATTTGACACACTTGACATGTTGAGTCTTTCATTTCTGTTCGCGACCTGATAAATACCTTACCAAATTATTTTCAACACAGCGTGATATTGATTTTTTTGTGAGCTCATTCCGTGGGTTGTGCAGTCAACGTTTGCCTTGCAGTCAGTTCTTTTAATTTGCTGCTTCACCCATTACCGTGGCAACTAATATGCTAATATTCGCCAGCCTGGATGAAACAAAGCAGAAAATTCTTCTTAATTGTGGGCCATGCTACATTGACGCATTAACTCAAAATTGAAACAGTAACGGGGGTTTTCCGGGCTCAAAACCGCGACATAGCGGCACCACACGTCATTCTAAATTGAAGTCATGACTTCTGTAGTCTCTAGCTGTCCATGTGTCGCATCATCCCATGACGGAGAACAAAGGAACGTTGTTATTTAATATTCAGACGCTCTGTAACGACTTTGAAGTTATGAATGTCTTGAATGAATTCAGTCGGACAGACCGTGATAAAGGCCAAGTGATCTCGAGGAATGCGGTGCAGGAGGGTGGCAAGTGGAGAGTTGCAAGTGGTTGCTTGCTAACAAAATAAATAGACAAGCAAAAATATTTATTTTTAACCTCCCTTTCCCTCGAAATAGTCTTGTGTTGCTTTCGTCATGCTGTTCCTTTTCGTAATGAGTAAGCACGAGTAAGAACATGGCGTAAAAGTGTATAAAGAGCAAGTTAAGTCCCGCTATCGGGCTATTTGAGGAGAGGAGGTCTTAACACGCGCGCTCATCCTCCGTCATCACTCGTTGGAAGGAATGATAGTAATCAGCCTGAAGCCTTGAAATGTCAAGCCCCCTTTTAACCCTAAATTGATACTCTAGCTTGGATAGAATTGCTATTTGCTCAGTCAAAGGAGACAAAATGGTTCGCGTCAATTCAAAGAAATGTGTCATACCGTAAAGTACACCTGGGAAATGTTTCTCTTCACGTTCTGATTTTTATGCTATTCTGGTGAAGAATGTTTATAGCTCGCATGCCTTAAAAGTGTTGTTAGCACTGATGCTACTGCTAGGTGATTCAGGGTTGCCATTATGTTAAGACTGACTCATTACATATAGTCGGTTCAAATCCAGTCCCCAGTTGTCAGTTTGCCCTTCATCTCGCCTCAAGGGCGACATGTACACAGAGTGCGATCACAGGAGTTCCTCGTATTACGTGACGTCAGGTCAGTTGACGCTAAGCGTGGAACAAGACCACGCTAGCGGTTAGCGTGCCGTTGCTCAATGCTCGGCTAATCTGCAGTAAGATCACATCGTGGTCATGTGCCTACAAGTGCCTCCATGACTACAACCTCTATCTGACTAATTACAGCGGGTGGTCATGGCTATGTTTATTTTTCAAAATAAAATCTCCTGAAAGCCACCAATACAGACTAAGCCTGGTTTCCTCTGACATCTGTAAAAAGATGCTGCAGATGTACGACCAGCGTGTGGTGGCCCTCATTAATGCAGTTGTGCGATCGCAAAGCAGCGTCAAAAGCCTCTCGGCCGGCTAACATGAGGAGGAAGGCGGGCTCTGTCATGGGCACAGAGTTGTGCAGCCTTACATCTGTGACAGAAGCCGCACAAGCTTCTGTCCATCGAGGGCAAATGCGCAGCATCCGCTGCACAGCACCATCTCCCGGCAGAGGGGCAACTGCCCTTCTGCATCGACAAGCTGAGAAAATCCTTCCTGCCCCATACCATGCAGCTTTTTAATTTCACCCTAGGAGAGAAATCGAATTCCCGAAAGTCCTTTTTCCAAAGCAATTGTGACTTTTATTTTATTTCATGATTCGAAAAGAAAGATAAAAGGGGGAAAAAAGACTTGTATGGTTATGTTTAATAATTATCTAGCTTTCTAGCTAATAGCGCTCAGGACTGCTTTTCTACCACTGCCGCCGCTGCTGCTGCTGCTGTTGCTATACTGCTGCGTCTAGCTTGGACAGTTTCCATGGCAACATGCGCACCCACTCAGTGGCAACGCATACCGGCGTAGAGCAACTATGGATAATGATGACATCGTCTCGCTTTCTCCCACGCACCAAAAAATAAAGTAAAAAGGCCCCGTTAGTTGAGTATTAATGATGTTGGCGACATGTGACCGGCTGTATACGTGTCATTTGTCGTCTAATGTGGTGTGTGTGTGCGCAGTGCTGATGCGCTCACACTGTCTTTAGTCCATTCCTGTGGTAATTGGGTTAGTGGCATATGACACTCGTTAACGCTTTTTAGCTGTTCTAACTTTAGTTATTCGGTGCAAACAACGCACTGGCTGTTTACAAGTTAGAATAGCATTTGGTGGAGCGCAGACTTTGGTTGGACTGTTAACAAAACTTATTTTTTTTTTAGAAATTGTGTGTCCAAATGGTAGCCAACAGGCTAATTCCTGAATGATTGACTAAAACAAAATGAGATGGCTAGATGTCTAACTAGCTGTCCAACTAGCAAACTAACTTGATAGCTAGCAACCGATAGATTTACGATAGCTAGCTAGATACCTCTGTAACTGATTTTGAATTCAGAACTTGGTCATAGCACAAATGAAACTTGTAAGTCAACATACATGTTGGAACGTCATCTACACATTTGTTTATTGAAATTGAATTTTGAAATGAATATTGAATTGAAATGCTTCCAGTACTTTATTGTGATGAAACGTTTGTGACTTGTGCCATGTCAATACCTCATATAAGTCATTAGCCCGTAACGGCTGGCACTCGTGCTTGTACGCCACCGTGTCGATATAATCGCTACATGCAAGTCTTCAGTGACGTTTACCCTGGAGGAGGACCACTCCGACTGGCTGACGGGCTCGCTCTGATATTGATCAAGTTGTGAACGACTGCGCGTGTCACATAATCAAAGTGGGTAACCATTGAGGCTACTCGCATTTAGTTACTGCTGGTTTTCGAATTCTATGCTTTTTTCAAGAAAATATACGGATTTGGTGCATTAATTGTAAATAAATATTGGACGTTCTGTCCATTTGATGTATGAGATCTGGAAATGGAAAACCATCAGCTCTACGCCACTGTGTCGTGTCTCTTGTGCATTCACCTGAGGTTACGTGAGCTAAAATTAGCCTGCCAATTATGAGCAATTAGCATCAGACCTTTAAGGCCCCACAGTGGATTCACTCCCAAACACCCTGTTCTGCGTCACACCACTTTAACCACTCACCGGCATGGCTGCTGAGTACCTACACTCAAGTGGAAGTTGATTCGTCACTTCCATTCCATCATTTGTCATTCAAATTATATGCTCGTGGTCTTAAAAGTTGACATTAGCATCCTATTGTGCTCGTAAAAAAAAGTTATTGTCGATCCCTCGGCGCTGCCTTTATAAAGTGTACCTGGAAAAAGTTGTCTCGGACCATTTATTTCCATTATGTGTTCAAAAGTTTTTTTTAAAAAAATATTTTAGCCGCGTCCCTTTTAAAGCGTCTTGTATGCTTAAGCTAATTGCCCATAAGGAGAGAAAAGGCTTATTATGATGGCAGATTACTTCTCTGCACAGATTCGGCCCCTTGCATATGAAGGAAAGTGGGTCATGTTTTTTTTTGGGGGGGGGGGGGGCAAGGTAGAGAAAATGTTGAGGGTTTGAAGCCAATTATTGGAGTTCCTCAACATCCGTCTGAATTCCAGGTCAGGAGCGGTTCGGGAACATGACGCGGGTGTACTACAAGGAGGCGGTAGGGGCCTTTGTGGTTTTCGACGTGACCAGGGGTTCCACGTTCGAGGCCGTGTCCAAGTGGAAGCACGACCTCGACAGCAAGGTGAAGCTGGCCAACGGCAGCCCCATCCCCTCGGTACTGCTGGCCAACAAGTCTGACCAGAAGAAGGAGGGTTTTAAAGACACGACGCTCATGGATAACTTCTGCAAGGAGACGGGCTTCCTGGGCTGGTTCGAGACATCCGCCAAGGTGAGGCATACATCAATACATACATCTTTCCCACAACTTAATACGCTCACTCCATTTCAGGCAATTCTACGCTTTCACTTCTGTCAGAACTATGACTTTGTCATTTCCATAAAGGCATGATCGCGCTTTGCTTGAGTTTGGTGGGAAAGCACCCGAGAGCCCCGACCTCAATTTTATCAGAGACCTTTGGCAGAAAATAGCGGTGCCGGCCACTTGTTAGACGCCGTGAGCATAAGTCTCAACACTTTGGCCTCTTTGAAGTATCTTGTCGCGAGATCTAAATTTGTTTTTGTTCTTCAAGTGATGAATGCACTTCCTCTCACAAGTCCTCCTGGAGGGGAAGCCAAGCCTGCTTCTTCTTTCAGTATGGCGCAATCATGGTGGTTCCGACTGCGCTCTGTCTTTGGTTCAACACAGGCGTTTTCCAACCACTTCAAGATGTTTTGCGCCTGCCTTGGCTGCTGTGATATCACATGACAAGCGATTGAGGGATGCTGCAGTCCACACAGCTAACAGGGTTAGAGGTTATCTGAAAGATAATCGTGTTGCAGTGTTGCGGTCAAGATGTCACAGGTTACCAAGTTTATGATCTGCACACTTTTTTTTTTTTTAAAGAAAAAAAAAGACTGGTTTGTTTGTCTGTTTTAATGCTTTCCGTCCCATATGGACAGCATTAATTTTTTGGGAAGCTTTTTTTTTCCTCCATATCATTTTTCTCACAATTTTTCTCACTTTTTTTTCTCCACTTTTATCAGGCTTAGTGGTGGTTAGCTCTTTATGGAGTGTCTCATCATACCGCAGATGCACTTTATAGCATTACAAAGCCCGCACATAAAATGGTGGCCAGAGCACAGACAGCTATGTTGTTGTGATATCTAGCTAGCTAGCTAGCTAGCTAGCTAATGCTGATTGTTAAACGTATTAATGTGTGCAAAGTGTAATCGACATTTTGCTTCTCGAACGTGCTTGGTCTTATCGGCCAACAGAAAAATGCTGACGTCATCGCAGGTGAGCTCGTAGGCCGTATCAGGATGAATTAGAAATCTCATTGGATAAATAAACAGTGCCTGTATATAAATAAATAACAATCTCAAATCCTCATCCAAATACTGGAAGCAGTACAGCCGAGAGAAATGCGACGAAATAATGAAGACAATTGGCTGCTGGGAAAAAAAATTCATCCAATTTCATGCAAACAAATCAAAACAAAATGGAAGCAGTATGCAATTTCATAACAAATTACACGACAGTATAATAAAAGACCCAGCATGGTTTAGTGTCCCACCACTTCCTCATCTTGTATACACACACACACACAAACACACACTCTTAACTCGACGTCATGTGAACATTGAAGGGTGCAGCGCGGGCCTGACGGGCCAGTTCGTGTTGGTGTGTGACACGGCGACCAATCACTTTGACTGGAATGGCGATACGTCCGTCTGCTGCCTGTCATGAGGGGAAGTGTGCGAAGAACTCAAGTCAGGAGATTACACTGCTTTACCCAAGCAAAAAAAAAAAAAAAAAAGTTGATCATATGACCAGAGTCACATGCTTTGCAATGATCGCGACTGTGAGCTTTGAACAGCAGATCGGACTCGAGTCACAAGTTTTCATTCATAAACAATAATTGACTTGTGTTTGTGTATCAGTATTATTTATTTATTGTTTTAAAAGATGCACCGTTCTGGAACGGGGGCAGGGGAAAACTTATTAATATTCATTACTTCTTTAAGTAACAGCTTCTGGCTTGCAGTGTGAAGGACAAAAAAAAAAGTTTTCACTTTGTCTCCGATGGCCTCTGGCTGCCTGCTAAAATCATTTGCCAGCTGTTGCCCAAACAAAATCACTTCATCGAAAGATGTGTTCACTGGACTAACAGAACAATATTGCCGTCTGGCACGTCGGGGAGCTTCCTTGACAAATAATAAATTGTTCACATTTGTCAATGTGATATGGTCATTAGTAACCTTGCAGCGCACAATTGCCCACTCTTGCTGTGATTCGGACTTTCTTGTCATTCCCTTTTTCTTTATATAACAATTGAAACGTACGAATGGCTATTGACTTTTTTCCTTCCTCCTCCAGGACAACATCAATGTGGACGAGGCGGCCAAATTCCTGGTGGAGAACATCTTGGCAAACGACAAGGGCTTGCCGTACGAGGAGAGCAACAGAGACCGCATCAGACTGGACCAGGAGTCTGTGGCGGCGGAGAGCAAGCCGGGCTGCTGCTAACATTCGATACGTTCACACTAACAGACACAAAACGCGCCCCTGACGCCGTCGTCCCCTTTAGATGCAAGCAAGGGCGAGAATGTTTTGGGAGGACTGAGGCTTGGTTTCATTTTATACATTCTTTTTTTTTTAATAGTAGCTTTCCCGACAGCAACATGTTATCTTGATGGCCTCCAAAAGAGCTTCACAGTCTCTTATCATCCACCTTCAAACCACTCTGCGTTTGTTTTATTCCACCACTAAGAATTAATCCCAAGCCGCAAATACTTGACATTGGTCCGTTGTTGGACCTGGACTTTACCCGTTGACAAGGACTGGGGGTTATCCAGCTCTCCATCCATGATCTGAACCACTTAATGCGGGTGTGCTGGAGCCTATCTCAGCTGACTTTTGGTAGTAGGCGCTGTAAACCCTGAACTGGTTGCCAGCCAATGGCAGTGGTTGTGGCAATTTTTTTTTAGTTTATTATTATAATTACGTTAGACAACCTGGACACCCTTGCTGCCTTTTATGTGTGAGACACTTCACTTTTTAGTGCTTGCCACTGTGTATGCAAAAGGGGTATAAAGCCTTTTTTCCACCTCTTTAAAAAACTATGCACTCTTGTTTGTCGCTCTGCATTCGATTTCACGACAGTGCCATAGTTAAGCATTAACGGTGTTACTGTGCTGTTTGTACAGCTGTAAACGTGATTTGTACAGCAGTTCTGACATATTCGGCTGTATTTCCTCAAATAAATGCCTCTGCAATTGAATAAAAAAATTTCCCCATGGCGCTATTTGAGGAAATACAGATTTGTTTTTATCTTACTCAATAAAACATTGTTTTGAACACTTAGGAAGGAACACTCTATTTTAGGAAGCTCATAGTGGCGATAAAGATGTATCTGATTTGCGATGTGTGTGCTAAAATGCCTCGGTGCTCATCCATTATTTAATGTCTGATTAAAAAAAAACATGATCTCCTGTAAATTGTGCATGAAGAGTCGTTTTACACGCGTTTACATGTGAAAATATGAGGAGAATAAACAGTTTTACCGATGCATATTGACTGCTTGGTAAATGTTCTCATGCTGTCTAGATTAAATTGAATTTATCTGTATATAATATTGTATTGTGTGTTGTGCAGATGTGTCGATTCATTGACAATACAAATGCAGTGTTGATGTTTCGACATCATGATTGTGGTGATGAAACTTTAACTTCGAGAAGTTCTTATACATAGATTTCCTTTGCTCGGATTTAAAGATTAAGTTTGAAAGACGTTTTTATTTGAGGGTATCGATTGTATTACTATTAGTATTTTTAATTATTTTAATTAGCAAAAAATAATGGAATAATATTGGCGTATTTTATTCCTTATGCAAACTTTAGTTTTATGGAACTTTCTATCCATAGCAATATATATTGAAGATCTTTTTTTAAACAAATAAATGTACTCGTTTTTCATGGTAAAAAGCCGCCAGACTTCCGCATAGCAACCAGACGTGGAACGCGGCAACACACCAAACATTTCAGCGTTAGACCGGAAGAGGGTACGCTACGCACCTGTGGCATGCCAGCCATTTAGAAGAAAAAAAACCCCGCTACTGTTATTACTTTAAAGCTCGTTTCAAGTTTTATGCATTATGTCAACGGCACAAATACAAAATAACGAGTCCACATACTGTAAAGTGTCTTTACCGGACCAGCGCGCTAAGTGAGTTTGGCTTCACGTTGCCCTTAGTTACCGTTAGCTATCTGTCACAAGCTAGCCAAATCTCAAAATTCAAACTCGTGTTGACTTTAAAAGTCCACTCGGTTCACTTTCTTTCCAGTATTTAAGTAGTCGATGAAGCTCGAGAATTCGTCGATTGCTTTTGAGAAGATGGCGATGTCGAGTCTCAACATCTTGGCATGGTAGAGAGGCAACATTGAAGGACGTATGACGACGAGGGATTTGCCCGACATACAATGTCAAAATCTCAGTTCAAGAAAAAGGAGTCCACTTCCAGCAAAATATCCGACGTGCAGGCAGAGTGAGTTGGTTTTCGTAGTGTTATGAAGATTTAGCACTTTAGCCAATACCAGCATAAGCTTCCTGCAACATTTAGGACAGTTTACTTTTTTTTTTTAATGATATAAAAGCACTTCCACACTGGTGTCAAAAACCTTCATATTGTATTTCAATGTGAATTTATCCATTTGTTATAGTAGTTGCAGTTTGGTGTAGAACTCTACACTTTATTTCTTTGTGGAATGTGCACATACTAAAACTTACACTTGCATTCTAAAAACATGCACGTTAGCCTCATTGAAGAATTTTAATTGTCTCTAGGTGTGCGTGTGAATGGCTGTTAGTCTAGATGTGATCTGTGATCTGTGATTGTCTTGGGGCCAGTCCAATGTGTACCCTGCCCAAAGTTAGCTGGGTTCGGCTGCAGCTTCCCCAAGACCCTCATTCATACTAGCGCTATAAAACCGATAGATTTCCCGAGCTGTTTGTGTAGCAAGTGTCTGTCAAATATTCCACTCCCTCACCAGGTTTGCCAACCCAATGAGTAGAGCCTAGAGCAAACTACAACTGCTGCTTGCAGCGAGTCTGACTTGCATCCTCTCCCAATTTCAGAGTATGTTCAGCACCCATCACTTCCGCGGATAGCCTGGACGACGTCTGGCCTGAATGGAATGACGGGGATGTCTACAGGGAGAAATGGGACTCAGGCAAAGGGCCAGAAGATCCAAAGAAGCCTCCCGTTTTAAATGTAAACGATTGTTACACTTAAGCGGAACACAAATCGACATTCGCTACATTTTCCTTTTTTTTCCTCCCTATTACAGCTTTTCTTTGAGGACCCAGAGGGGAGAATTAGTCTTCCGGCTTCTTTGAACGTGCAGTACTGGAGGCGTCCTGCAGAGTTTCTTGTCAGCATGGTAAACCTCAACACATGGATCACAAAATTGCATTTATTCATTCATTCATTCATCTTCCGTACCGCTTGATCCTCACTAGGGTCGCGGGGGGTGCTGGAGCCCATCCCAGCCGTCTCCGGGCAGTAGGCGGGGGACACCCTGAATCGGTTGCCAGCCAATCGCAGGGCACACAGTCCAACTTTAAATACATAAAGTGTACATGCGGTCCTTCAAAATGTTGTTTCCTGGTCAAAACACCAGAGGTTGCAGATTTTCCCTTGCATTGAGGCGGTACAGATGCCAATCGCTTGAGTGTGAGTTTGGCCGCGTCGCCTAACGAGGTCAAGTGCTGTACAAAATGAATGAATGGATGGAAATGACTCCTCTTTCCCCAAATAGACGCCTGGCATGCTCCGCACTTGGGCAAACAAACTCCCTCAGCCTCGACGAGAGGAAACATGGGCTTTATGGTTCCACAAGGGTGTTTTAATTGCGACACTTTTCCCTTCCACATCCCTTCGCGCGGGAGTGAGCGATTCTTAGAGGCCTTCGTTTTTGTTTTTTTTTTTCTTTGAATAAGTCATTACCAGATCGCAATCTGCCTTTTCACTCCTGATGTCAATAGAGTTTAATTAAACCCCTCCCAAAAGGGAAGCCGAGGCCAAAGGCAAGTGCTTCCCGCCGTCTCCAGTTTGCGCGCAATGGCGTCTCTCTTCATCTCGGATATCTCCGGTTTTATCGACGGAGGCGCCGTCTCATTGAGGTCGTCTCCAGCGCCGGAAACAGAGCCCCCATTGACCCTCGGTTGATCTCTGACGCCATCAGCGAACACAATTGTTAATATTGAATTAGTCATTCTTTGGAGTCTATTAGGGTGCGAGTAGAACGTTCATCGCGGATATGGCAGTCAGGGGAGTATCACGGTGAGGCTAGACCAGCAAAGGCCGCCCCGCCGGGGAAGTGTTAAGTAGGCCACACATTGGTGTCGACTTTAAAAAGGTTACCTGTGACCGCTGCAAAGTTCTCTGTTGTACCAACGCACTGTTTTTCCACCCATGTGTTTTATTTTAGATACCCACAGTTATTGAAAACACAAACAGCTTTGACCTGGTGTCCTCCAACCAACATCTGCTACACAGTGAGGTTCGTGAACCCGAGTCGTTGTTCAATATCAAGAGTGCCAAATATAGTATGGTGAACTCGGGAAGTACGATTTTCCGAAGAACGATTGACAAGAATGGTTGTGTCCTTTCCTGATTATGATGTATTTCTGCAAAACGATAAAAGGAGACCCCCCCCCCCCCCTTTTAGCCATTTTGCATCCTTGGTTAATAAATAAAATACTGATTTCACGGAAGTCAAAATATTTAAAAGTACAAAAGCTCAAATTAAAGCTGAATTTTACTGTGACTTGTATCCATTTTGATATTAACTCATTCATTTAGCTTTAGTTAGAGTGAACTTTCAAACAAAAAATGTAAAATTAATGGAATTAATGAGAACTAGCGGGAGGAAAAAATTCCCTTCACCTCGATGTGGGGTGCTTTTTTTCTATTTTCAGGCAAATTTTTGAACAGCGGATGCTTTTTACAAATTTTTTTTTAAGCTGGCGCCACAAATAATTCTTATGTGCCAACATCTAACAATTCTCATAAATATGGAATAGGGAGCAACATGCTTTGACGATTTTTTTAAGTCATTGCTAAGTCAAGTACATAAACCAGCAAAAGAATTACACTGCCAATAAGTTAGACTTGGATACTCTGCCAGACCTTAATGGCGCACCACTGTGAGCTTTGGATCTGGTTTATAGCGTTGCATATTGTTCTCTCCTTCCCAAGTTGATGAGGTGGATCATCAGTGAGATCTACATCGTTTGGAAACTCTTTCACCACCGCGAAATTTCCGACCATTACGGCTGGAAACCTTGGGAGCATATCTACTCACTGTGCAAGCCGGGCAAAGGCCACGTGCCGCTCTTCAACAGCTACGGGAAATACCTGGTGCGCCTCTTCTGGATGGTGAGTGTCATGCGGAAAAAAATGGACCCTCAATTCCTCCCTGAAAGTCGGCAAAGGAAAACTCATGCAATTAATGAAGCTGTGAAAATATAATCTCCATTGACCTCCCAAAGAACCAAAAACATGAATATGGTTGCTCGCTCTTCACAATTCCTACAACTCTACTTCTCAGAGAGCTTTGGATCAATGGCCACATGCAGTATAAGACCCAGGGCCTCTTCGGAAAATCCAATCTTCTGACGTTTAGACCACCTTTCCTTCCCATTCTCTGATAAATTATGAAAAGGTCTTTCTAATTATATTTCTGTTTGTAGTTGGCAACTGCAAATTTGCATATTCACAGAGTTATATATTTTTTGATTGAATATTTTTTCATATTTAGGAGCCTTAGTTTTTTCCCCCCTATTTCTCATTGGAAAATGTATAATCAATGTTTATCAGTGTTTTTTTGGGGGGTGGGGGGATGGATAAAAGAAAAAATCCTCAAAATGTTATAAAAAAATATATATATACAGTATATATAATTTTGGGAGGGGAAACTCGTCCCTTGAGCTGCCAGCTGCCCATTCCTGATCTCCGTCTTGGGGAAGCAGCTTGACAAGAATGAGAGCCATATTTCATCGACTCGCATCACGTACTGCCCCGGTGGCGGACAGGTGCAGCTGTGAACAGGTTATTAACCCCGTGTGTGTGTGTGTGTGTGTGCGTGTTCGCCGCTCTATGTAGTATCGTTCTCTGGTGCCCCAGACAGGTCCTGATGACACAAACTGCTAAGACACAAACTCACTGCTTGTTTGTTTCCAACAGATGAGTCTGGGAAAAAAAAGTCTTTCCTCTGTGCATTCAGGGTTGCTGGAGGAAGATAACGGTGGATGATTCCATGCCGTTCGACAAAGACAACAATCTGCTGCTGCCGGCATCCAGCTGTCGGACGGAGCTGTGGCCCATGCTATTGTCCAAGGCGCTCATCAAAGTTATGAACACAAGGCCGCTCAGTGAAAATGTCAACAGAAAGTGAGTGGCATTGATTCAGTATTTTTTTTTTTTTTTCAGGATGGTTCAGCAACACAAAACCCCTTTTTAACTCATTCAGTACCAGCCAATTCTGGACCAAGTCTGAAAAGACGTTTAAAAACGTCTTTGGGAGTGACTGAGTTCACCATAGTGCAGGTTACGATTCAGTCCAGTAAACGGCAAGAAAAAAAAAAATGGGCTGTTCGAAAATGGCCACGATGGAGCCAAAAGGTCGAATTTGATGTAAACAGCATTTTATTGATATGTAGTGTTGTAAAATGACAACATCAGACACAAATCACCACCCATCGTGAGTTTCATTACATTTGCAAAAAGGAGTGAGTTGGATGCAAATGACCAGTACAGAGTCCCAAGTGGTTCAAAGAAACTGTTTAAAAAATGTTGATTTATTCATGTATTCTGCCGTGTTGCACGTCATCAGTTAGTGCGCAGATCCATATTTGTGGCGCATGCACACAACGAGAGCACAAACACCGCATCGACACCACGCATTGACTGTGTTTTAGATTTTGATTTACCCGGTTGTTTAATTTCAACCGCGAGACCCATTTGTTGGCAAGCAATTAAAAAGTGAAGTGCTTTAAATTCCTGCAGCCATATTTTGCTGACTCAATCCAGACTTTGGTCTGACCTCATTCCTGTGTCAAACTTACTGGCATGTCACTGATGTAGCACCGTGGCGTGTCTAGAAAGGTACTTGTTCCACTGTCCACTGAAGGTTGACCGACGAATTAATCTTTCATCGGAATCAGGAAACGAAGGACGCAGGACAATCGCCCCTCCCCACCGAAGCATTCATAAGTCACAGTAGTGTAGTTTCTTTTTTTTTTTTTTGGTCTCCTGGGCAAAGGTGTATTTTTAAGCTGAGTTGGTGAACTTCTGTTGAGGATTAATTTCCTTGAGTGCCATGACTGTGGACCAAACACTGCGATTCTCAAGAGGGCCAATTACAGCTTATTGGGCCATCTGTTTCTGCTGACACATCCTCACTGTCAAACACGGTGGTCCATAAGAGTGCTTGAAAGTGCTTGGATATTGATAAAACACATTTTTGGAGTTAACCAGATGAATAATATGAATCATTGTGTGAGAGGGAATTTTCTGTGGCGTCGTCGTCATTGTGTGGCAACTTCTTTTACTGATATGCCGAGATATTCCCCATTGAGATAAAACATTTCGTATTGTCTGTTATGTCCTTGATGCGGCAATTTTGGATAATTGCTAAATTAAAAAGAAAAAATTATTGTATTTTATGAATTTTATTTATTCATATATTTATTTTTTGGGAGGCACTGACACAGCCAGTCTTCCTCAAGCAATCGTCATTTACAGAATAAAGCCTGGCCGAGCGGCTACCATTTAATTTCGTGTATTTTTAAAATTATGAGTCGCAAGCACAAGCTTGAGAAACAATCACTGCACGCTGGCCCAAGTCGGATATAATGAATGAAATTTGTATCCCAGGGCACCCCCCTTTTTAATATTCAGGACAAAGCAAGGTTCCTTTAAAATGGCCTTGTTCATGGACGGTAATGATCGTTTTTCTTCATATTTTATTTGTATTCATGTCATCATTTCCTATTGTTGCGCCTGTATTTGTTTTTCCCTCTCAGTAAAATGGAGCAGCTCTCCGACGAGATTGGAGAGTTCAACTTCATCCACCATCTTACCGGCTGGATCCCGGAATTCAGTCCGATAAAGTAAGAGTTTCATGTCTCCGGTGTACCGCTCCATATAATTAAGTTTTGCTTATTATTGTGGGCAAAGAACTTACAATACGTCACAAAACAAAACAAAAAAAACACACGACTGTTTCTTGAACCTCCTCCCAGCTACGTGTGCCGTCGAAAAACATGGGATTTCTTACAAGGCAGCATCCCGGAATTCATGCACAAATCCCCTAAAGAGCAGCCCAAGAAGAGTCGCGCACAAATGAGGTGGAGTTTGGCCCTCAGTGAACACAGGAGCCATCGGGACACGGACAAAGGTCAGGTCACAAACACGGTGCACAAGCGGCAATTTCTTTTTTTTCGCTCATGTCTTACGGAGCGCATTCTTAATGACCTTTTGGGAAATGACACTTGACGCACCTGTTTCGCAGGGAGCCGCAAATTGGTGGTGTGCGCCAGCTTCTATCCCAATCAGCTGCATGACGACCCCTATATGTACACAAAAATGGTATGGATGTTGCCGTTATCTGTATTTGGAGAGTCTCTGTGAATCGGTGCTGCTTTGTGGTTTTGTACATTGCAACGCTTGCATTTGTTCAAAAGTACAAAGGACTACGATGGAGTAAAAGGGGGGAAAAAAACGACTGTAGCAGCACAGTGTGAGTAGAATAAAGTCTCGGAGTAGGAAAATAAAGAATTTTACTACATATTTATTTAAAAAAAACACACACACACACATTCCAGTCACCTTTTTGTTTTCAGCACAAGGGAGTCCCAACAATTTCTTTTTTTTTTTTTTTGTGGTATTGCATCAAATACTTTTTTTTTTCTTGTAAATTCAACTTTAGTCCAGATTTTACACCCTTTTTTCCCATTTTTAATAAAATTATAACACTGGTAATATTTTGACACTGTGCTTCTAAAGATGTGTTATTTAGAGAATTTTTTTAAATTGATTTTCATAAAACTTAAATATTTTGTGTTACTTTGTTTTTACATAAAATAGTCACCTTTTGCACACATAAAACACACATGATGTTTTCACCAAAACTTCAACTTTCATCTTCTCACAAAATTAGGTCTCAAATTGGAAGTGTACTGACATATTTTTTATGATTAAAAAAAAAAAATCATTCATTGTAAATTTCACTTGAAATCGCATTTTATTTTCTTTGACATTTTCTTTGATTTCTGCGCCTTCCCCTTTTTTGTTGCCTTCATACAGGCCGACTCCTCTGAAGCTCTCCGTCGCTACAACCTCTGTCTGCGCTACAGCCACGTCGTCCTGTTGACCCAGACCCGAACGTGCCCCTTGGTGTTACCCCCCCAGCCTACGCATGAGCCGCAATGGAAACTGTTCCGCAAGAAAAGCGAGAACCCTGTGATCAGCGCCGAACCACAAAGTAAGCGGGAGAGAAAGAGAACCAAAGCGAGAGGGGGCTGATGTGCATACAGAGGCGTATATCAAAACCATTGTGTGAAATTCTGTGATACGGTGTAGGTGAATGTCATGGATAAATAACGAGCAGCGAGCAAAGCAAATTCTAAATCAGGAGATGTGCATGAGAGGTTCAACAGCGTTGGAAGCTAGCCACAATATTTCAATAGTGCTTATGCCTGACATCATTCAGACAAGAAATGAGATCAAGCGAGGCCGTGATGTGCGCTTCCGTTCTCGCAGTCATACCCGTGCCCGAACCTGAGGAGTTCATCGGCATCGCCAGCCCCTTCATCGATCAGCGTGTCAAGACCCCCCCGAGCCGACCCGCACAGCGGTGGGTGTGCTGTCAAATATTTCGGAAGGATGAATCATATCTGCGATCGTATTCATTTAGCTAGCGTTGCAAGACACACGAGTCGTCTCGAGACGACACAGTCCATAGCCACAAAGGTCTGAGCGTACGATGCGCTGGTGTCACGATGCCGAGTGACGTTCACACCCACGCTATGCATTCTTTACGTCAGAATGGACAAGTGGAACGTTCCGAAGAAGCTGTCCTTCATGCCCCATCTGGACCCCATCCCTGAGGGAGCGGAGAACGAAGGCCGCGAGCCCATCGACCCCGACGCGGCTGAAAGCGACGTTAACCGGGAGAGTGTCGTCGAGGAAGTCGAGGTACCGGTAATCACTCTCTGCAAGGGCTCGCACACTCTATGCCATCAGACGCGGACGTATTAAGGATGCTTGATACCAAGTACCGAAGCCTCTCGAACTTTTGATCTATGACATTTCATTTCACACAAAAATTGTGAGCAAAGCCCTTTCATTCTGACACAGATGATTTGCTGAGGTGTCAAACTGCCACACTGTCGCACCACCTACAGCACAAGAGGACTTACTAAATGTCATATTTTGTTTTCCTTCAGTATCAGTGGCTGGTATCGGGAGCATCTACTGGTACCTTTTAAATAAGACTGGTACCGGCATAATACCTTTGATCGGTACTCGCCCATTTCTAATTTTTACACTCGATGGAAACAAATGTTTGAGACAAAACTATGCTAAATATTCTGAAATTACACACGCCTACCCAATGGCTTTTAAATTTAAGATTGGCAAGACTCTGCGATAAAGTGTCATCAATTCTCCCCCAGCTTCCTGTGCTGTTAATAACACCACCGCTGCTACATTTGTTTTTCCTTTTACCGGTTGTCCTATTTGCGTTTTAAACTATTAATACTTTGTATTTGGGGGTGGGGAGGGGGGGGGGTTTATTCGATGCCATTTGCGATGATTACTCGACTACAGCATCCACAAAATCAAACTACCCACATAGCTTTAATCCTCGGTTAGATGCTCACAAGTCATGTCATGCATGTTTTTTTTCATCTTTAGTTTTGAGGCCTCACAAGTCAATTCTTGCCCTCGCATCCATGAGCAGCCCATCATGTCGGACGTTCTGTGTCAGCGACAGCAAGGCAGCCATCACCCAGTCTCAAAGTCACTTCTGTTGTCCCCCAGCCAGGCCACTGGTGACCTGGGGCACATCTGCGCCAAAGAGTGAGCTAGCAATAGACGGGAGA
Source organism: Hippocampus zosterae (assembly GCF_025434085.1). NCBI lineage: Eukaryota > Metazoa > Chordata > Actinopteri > Syngnathiformes > Syngnathidae > Hippocampus > Hippocampus zosterae. The sequence continues at coordinate 6,614,593 of NC_067469.1, forward strand.
CGAGGGCGGTGGGTCCACAACAACAACAACAGCGGCTGCGGCGGCAGAGCGAAATCGACAAAGATAGGGCAGCATTATGGTTAATGAAAAGGCGAGCCAATAGAAAAAAAAATAAATCGGGAGGAAGCAGCCGAGCAAGAAACTGAGATGTGGAAATAGAATCTTTGGCATCAGGCGGATGCGGCGGGTCGTACAGATGGAGAGGAAAAAAAGAAAAGCGGTGAAATTAGAGGGTGAGCCATCAGTGTGTATGTCTCCTGGGGGTGGGCGGAGGGGTGGGGGGTGATTGTAACACATCACTCTCAGCATACAGTTAGATAGTTGAGATGAATCGCTCTCTTGTGAAACTGGGACCAGTGATAGCGAGGTTACACCAGGGCAGCACGGGCACAAGCTGTCGTTTAGTGTGTGCGCGCGTGTGCGCGGTCCACCATGCACATGGCGGATCAGGCATCCGCAGTCCCCGATGCAAGAAGGCATTTTTTTTTTTTGTTGCTCGCTTTGACCCCCTCCCTCTGTTTCTGTCAACTCTTGCCAAAAGAATCAACATCTGCGCTCAGCCCCCCACCACAAGGATTAGAAAAAGAAAAGATGGTGGTGTCACATGACGCGCCTAATATCCCCCCCAATAGTTCTTTTCCTCCCACTTTAATGTGCTTGAAAGAATTAGGCCCCTTATGCAAGCAGGCCGCCTTAACCCCGACTATTCTCGGAATGTGGTTAATCACCGAAGGTCTTCTGTGCTGTTCCATTTCCAAGACGGGCCTTTGAGGTCCAATCCAAATCGGTAAAGATTTGAGTTTGCTTTACTCATTTCATTCAAGAATTGGAAAACGTCAGCGGAGAGGAGGAAAAATAGAACTTACAGACGAAGTCACTCAGGGAGAAGACGACTTAACTCTGCTGACTTTGTCAAATAAAGCTCCAGGAAGTCTGGATTAAAGAAATAGTCTTTCCTCCAGTTTTCCATCCAGGACTGTGATTTGGTCATAAAAAATAGCTTTCTAATCAGGAGGCAGCAGATTAAAAAACTCAGGAGTCTTGCATTTGAGATTTCTCACGAAAGACCAGTAGTCTGTGAGTGAAGAGTATGTTTGTTTTGATTTAGACAGTGGCACTTCAAAAGTCTAATGCCACAATTTAAGACAGTTTCTAAGTTTTATGAGCCAGCGCTGGTATAGAGCGACATTTTATGAACAAAGAACTAGATTTGGATCTTCTTTCACTGCTTTCGTGCATCTGTTTGCGGTCTTTGACAGAAAGGAACACCGAGTGAAGACATGCTGTGGATTGCTAGCCAGATGCTTGTTTCGTGTGGTATGTTTCACATTGCTTTCGTCGTGACTGCTTTCATTTCATACTTGCGTGACATGGAATATGTTTTACATCGAAGCATGTGCCGGAGAGGAAGTTAAGTATGCCTCCTAATCACGGGGCTTCTTTTCTTTCTGAGTTACTCCCCCACCCCGCTTATTTAAATAAGGGGTGACTCACGCAAACGCAAGCGCACACGCCAATGTGCACACACTCATTCTGAGTCATCAGAGTCTTGCCCAGGAAGGTTGAGTTGTCGTCAAGAGCTGAATAAACTGTTGGACTTCCACTTGGATTGCTACTCTGTGCTTCTGAAAGAGGGACAATTCAGATGAAGTGTTGGGCACATCTTACGGAATCACAAGCGCTCCTGAAATGGAATTTTGACACAATGGCATTGCATTGTCTTCAAACAGCCATCTCCTCACGGGTTCCAAAAAGGTCAAAAGGATTCATGGCGGTGGCATCTTCCATTATACGTGTACATTAAGTTAGCGTGTCATTCTTAAGGCAGCATTGATTGGTAGTAAATGCACAGTTGTAAATACACACCTTGTTTTATGTTTAGTTTGACAGTAAACAGAGTGCCATTTAAACAACTTGAAGCCTCTTTTTGGATTAATTGCCCCCTCGCCCCCCCAAAAAAAAGTTGTTTATTGTGAAGTGAGAGAACTGAGTTCACAACCACAGTACAGCACTGAAGTTCAAGTTTAGGTTCGCAAGTCAAAGGAAAAAAAAAAACAACATCTGGATGACGACTCGTATCTCAAAGTCGGGGGTCCCTTGTATCACAATGCGCTCGTGTGCTTTCCAATTTCCTAGCTCGCTCAGACACCATTTGACGGAATTTGCTAATGACTAATTAGGAAAATGGAATTATTTGTCGGGCAAACGAACGCGGCATTGGAGCAGTTGAGTAATCCCCTCCCCAACCCCTTGAACAGAATTAACATGCTAAACAACGACATAATAACTCCTCATCTGTTAGTGACAGTCAGTAAATTAGCAGCGCCATTCCCTGGTGGTGTTGTCGAGCAGCAGCATGGGAGGAGCGGCTCTTGTCACATTAAACCCTGTCTGCTGTCCTGTGGTGATCATTGGGCACGGCGCACGGCCGCAGCTGTCACGGAAGTCACCGGAGGAGTTTGTGACGCGTCTCTGGGGTGTGCTTGTGGATGCTTGTGCAACTCAACTGCTCACTCCTCTCTCTTACACTCTCACTCACTCTCCCTCACTCTGTCCCTTCAGGTTCCCGCAGAGGACAACAAGAAGAAGGACGATGACGTTGCCTCCATTGGTAAAGGCTCCCGCTTTGCAATTTCATAGGGCCCAAATTGATTTCTGAGACGGAAAAAAAAACAAACACAAAACAAAATAGGATTTACAACGGTATGCCTGTGGTTACAAGGCATGCTGATATTTGTCACAACGGAAAGTATCGGTGCCGATAATCGGCCCTGGCGATGATCAGTCTCTTCTCAATTTTGTGTCTGGTGTTTAAATCAGATCATTGAATGCTCACTCCAGTACAATGTGGCGGAAGTCCTCATGAAGTTTCCTCTCTCTGGAGTCAGAATGGATGTTGTACTGGGTTGATGAAGTCAAATACCCTTCATTTAATAATGCCAGTCTGTCAAGGGAAATGCCAACAAGCCACAAAAGTAGCGTCACGTTTCAGACCCAAACCTCAACTCACCCTATTATAAGCAAGTATGCAGTTCAAATATTTTAGGTTCCGCGATTTTTGCCCTGGACTGGAATCACCCACTTTTCACCATATCCATCTTTCCTCTGCATGCCTAATTTAGTTGGCCAAGACACTTGCAAGGAGACTGCGCTGAAATGATGCCTTTAGACAGCCGGCCAGTTTACTCTGCCCTCATTCAGTTGCTTAGTAACACCTGCAGGTTTGAGTGAAACGGGCAACCATTCCTCAGCATCAGAGACTGCATCGCCCATGTGTCGTATGTGCGTGCATCTCATTGGATGGAGTGTGTGTGTGTGTGTGTGTGTGTGTGTCGGTGCGCATATTGTCGGTGAGTTAAAGTGGGAGTGGGTGAGTGGGAGTAAGGATGTCATTACGTGGGTGCTAGGCCAATTCCGCTCACTGTGTTTAAGATCAGGATTTGACCATGAGTGGCTCTGAGTCTCTCAGGCGAATGGCTTTTGTTGTCTTGAGTTTTCAGAGGTGTGACCTCAAAGTCACATTGGGCTGATTTCCTTATCCAAGGTTACCGTGAATTGTCTCACTAAGGCAACTGTGCCATTAGCTCGAAATCTGTGTTCGCCAGTTAAAAAGAAGCTTGGGCCTACACATGGTTCATAAGTAGTGCAGAGAAGAAATTCATGCCGTGTCATTAAAATGGAATTTCGTCTCGTCTTTTCAGATCCACCTCGGAGCGTAAAAAAGGAACCCATAGTCAAACCCATCCTACCAGAGGCTTGGGTGGAACTGGAAGACTTTCCGAAATGTTTCTGGTAACACAGACACACACACACTCATTCATTCAAAACATGTTCGAGGGAACTTTGAAAAAAAAAATATCTCTCCCCCTACTCAGTCGTTTGTTGGTGTTCCATAACTCGGAAACGTACCCGCACCAAGCCCAGAAGTCTCTTCTTAAGGTACACACCTTTTTGGAGTTGTGGATGATGATGATGATGATGATGATGCAGCAATTTTCCAACATGGACAGTCCAAACTTTTAGACACAAAGCTAATATGTAGCGCCACATTTAAATCAACACTTGTGGTGTTGTAAGTCGACTCTCAAGTTGTTTGTGGAGCAGTGTTTGCATATCTGCCGGGATAGGGACGATTCTGCTTGTCATTCCCAACACTACAAGACCACCACCGCTATCACCCTTGTCGTCTCCTTTATCACCGTTGTTGCTGCCCCCGCTGCTTGTATTTTCCTTTTTTCTATGCCGCCTGACTTGACTCCACTCTCCTACATGAAGCCAAGCCTTTATCAGTTGAACTATCATGCCCTCCCTGCCATGCCTTCCACTGCTTCTTTTCTCCTCCTTGTCTGCCTTTCGACCGATAAGTTGCCCCGTGTGTGCTTACGTGTGTGTCTGTCTTAGTGCTCCTATGCGCGGGGGACGTACTACTTGTGCGTGGACAGCCTGCAGCCTTCCCAGATCCTCATCAGTTTCTCTGGCCTGCTGCGCTGGGGAGGACTAGACACTAGTAAGAAGTCACGTGTGCATGTGACCCACATACAAATATATTTTAACGGTCACAGCCTTCATTTGAATACACCGGGGTACTTTGAGATACGTCTTCACTCGACTTGAGTTTTTCGAGGCAATTTTGTTGTTGTTTTGACAAGCTCTGTAAGGTGGCAGTGAACTAACCTTGCTATTTACTGCCACTCTCAGCTCAATTTCACTGGCAAACAAACATAAAACAAACACACCTAATGTGTCCGAAACGACGCATAGCATTTCAGTTTGCGAGCTACTTTAAATGGTTTGAATGCAAATGGTCGAATGGCACATGTAGAAACACAAGCATAATAGTACTCACAGTCATAGTTTTATCATCTAGAAAGAACTGTTAACGTTAGTGCCATACTGATGAGCTAAGACGAGTTTAGACATCCCAATAACCAATTTATCTGTGCCTATGGCAACTGACCAAGGTGAGCACACCCGAAAGAGGGTCATTTTATTTTGGGGGGAGGCAGGCGGCTGGAAGAGATTAATGGCATTTTCATTCATTTGAGTGGAAAAAAACATGAGAGCAGATTATTTCACAGCACTGCCGAATCAATCAATGTGTATGCTTAGTGAAAGTTTTCCATCTCTGCATCTGTGTGCGTGTGTCGACTCCACCCTTTTCGCCCCTCTCAGCCAATGACATTTCGGCAACTCGCTGCCCCGCCCTTCTCCAGGCTGCCCCGTTCCACTGGAAGAGCAGACAGTGTCAGCCGCCCGTAGTCACCATCGAGACCAACTGCTCCAAAGCCACCGTGCTGAACCTACCCGAAGGGTAAGGACGTAGTCTGCGATCAAACTCTCCACCTGGGCCCAAACGACACACAAAATAAATAAAAGAAGTATTGAAATCATGAGCACTCTTCGCTGGAGTCTCCACAAATAAGCATTCACACCAATGGGCAATGTAGTCATCAATGAACCTAACATGCTTGTAACCTCATCTACACAAACCACAACCACTTTTCCACGCTCACGCTTTCACATAATAATCTCAAATTAGCTCAGCATGATGAGGCTGCTAAATTTAGGTCCATAATTCCAAGTGGTGTGATCCTGTTACTTGAATGTATGGCTTTTCTTTACAGATTACGATGGGAAGCTTTTCATGGGGGTTAAAAAAGAAAAGGAAATATTTTAGTCTTTATTCATTCCAACCGATGAATGTCTGCCTACTGTCGATGATGTAAGCAGTAGAAAAAGACAAAAGTCCTCGTCTCGATCTAATGGATTCTGCCTCGACCGTGAGCAGAAGGTCTAGTTTATGAAGCGGGGCGCTGCATTCACATGTATTAGGCTCTCTTTTCATTGCGTCCATCTGCCCGTAGCGCATACTGCGTGCTTATTTGTGTTCATTCAATGCAGCTCATCTGTATGTGCGTCACAATGTTCCAATTAATTAGTCATTCAGACATTTTGTCGGTATATATTTTTTTCCCCTCAACCAAAGTCTTTCCCTTCATCAGGGATCATTTCTCTTTTGGATGGCGTTTATTCTACCGAGCGCCTGCTGGTGCTCATCCGTCGAGTTAGTCTGCGATTGCTGAATTATGTAACGCTAATGGAGCCGTGGAGATGGAGTTCTACTTTTCCTTAGGTCTGACCAGACTATGAACTCGGCTCAGTGCTTCGGAGAGCACATCAGGCTGTGCTGCTTCTTCGACTGGGACGCGCTCCGTATCATTACATGTTTCAAATCACTATGAAACCTCCAAAATGGAACACGGTTCATTCTGGCAATCTTTTTTTTCTCCGCGATTTTCCCAAGGTAAAAAGATATCATTCAAACTGTTACAACCCATAAAACCAATTTGCTCTGCGACAATTAGAACAAGCTTGTTGGTAAGCTTCCCCTGCGAATTTCCATGTTAGCCCTTACGCCTTTCAGCGTTTTTGGTGTTGCACTGAGCAGCCTTTCACATGCGACAGATTGTTCTGGTTCATTTGTTCGTGTCAGAGTTCAGAAAGACCAGAGGAAGAACCGTGAAATCTGCCTAGGGGGGTTCATACTTTAAAAAAAAAAAAGTTTTACAATGAATCACGATTGCATGCTTCCTCTCCCACCTTCAGGCGTCATGTTTTGTCCTTCCACACGTACGCCGAGCTGGGCTACCATGTGCACCTGTGCAGCAAAACACCTTTCTCCTTTGGGGAGGAGGATGCCATCATGTCGCTCTGTACCAAGGTGAATCACGCAAGCTTATTCTCATTACCTCCTCCGGAAAAAAATAAAAGACTGCTTATTCGGTGATTGTAATGCATGAAGATGGAGAGTTTTCACACAAATAATGAATGTCAGGATAGATCCATTTATAATGTGAAAGTTATGTATTTGTGTGCTGTCTTGCCTTTATCTGTTCACCGATTTGCCCTTGAAACTTTCACAAAAGTACACAATAAAAAGAACCCATAGTTCAATGAAATACGCTCAGACTATGAATCCCTTTGCCGGCAGCATTTGAAAAGATATTGGGTCTGTAACTACAACCAGTTTTCGGGCTCGGGATCTTCACCTAGTTGATCATCGCTTGGGGAGTCAAACTTGCCACACTGTTGCACTCCAGCTCAGAAACTCATCATCGGACATAGACGGATGATCAAACTTTTAACTTGTGGTTCAATTTAACACGTGTGGGTCAGCAGGCATTCCGGAGACACGACAACAATTTATATTCAAGCAACATTTCCAAAATAAGTGCTCGTTAAAACCCATTCACTGCCAGTCCATGGTCAAGCCATGTAGCTTTGAACTTCTCAACCCATCAGTGGTGGTGAATGTTAAGTCTCAGGAATGTTTTATTTGATTTTTTTCCTAGGAAAGTCTTCGTTTCAGTGAGAAAGCAAAGATGATCATGCGTGCCCTGTCCAAAGTGGTTGCTTCCTTCCACGACCGGCATGGCCAAAAGCCTCACGTAAGACAAAGCCTGGAAGAAGCTTACAGTCCCAATCAAACCCCGCTGGAAAACTGGCAGGTCCAAAAGGTTTGGATGTGTCGACTTTTTCTTCCCGTTCATAGCAATCATCTCTCCTCTGATGTGAACGTATGTGTGCTTGGGCCCTCCTCAGGTGTTCAGCTTGGCTGTCTATCATATGCTGTGTGATGCCCTTGGCAGGGAAATGACCCCGCAGGAGCGCTTTGCTGTACTGGCCCTGACTGCTGACCCTTCACTGCTGGCTAGGGCACGCAGACCGTACTCCCCTGCATGTAACATGTCATTTTCTCAATGCTTGTGTGATAATGCGGACTCGGCACAAAGCATTAGCGTTGTATAATATTGGATTGTGTCGCTATATGGTGACTATTCACTATGTGAACAGACAAATGATGCTACAAAGCAGCACTTTCTCATTTGATGGTGATAGGCATTTGTTTATTCAAGTACATTCATGCATTTATTCAAGGGGAGGCCTTGACTGGCATATATTGTTGAACGTGGTCCTGAAAATACTGTATTAACCGTTTCGTTGGAGTCAAAGCATTCATTTCCCCTCGTTGTTCTTGCATTGCTATTCCCTAAAAGTGCGTGAGGAGTTAAAGCCTCCGGAAACGTGGATTGACAGGGAGCCGACACCGGAGGAAGTCAAGGCAGCGACTGTCCTGCAGGCTGCCTTCAAGGGATTCTTGGTGCGAATGGTCTGCAATTCCTCCAAAGCAGGTAAATTCACACGTCAATTTCAATATCAAGGTCCTTTTTTCCCCAAAACTATTCTTGGGCTAGTTACAGTTTGGCAAGTTTCTTCTTGGAAATGCTGAGCTAGCAGCAGCACAGCAACACATCTGTCTTCATGAGGAGAGTCCGTTGCGCTGTCCAAACGCATAAAAGCATGCGCTAGGCACCGTCTGCTTCCTCTGGTCACAGTTAGATCGAGCCCGGTGGCATGTATTGAGCCTCTGAGCAGAGGATGAGACTGCCACTCTTTCTAATACTTTCTGACACGCCACGGATCGCCACTGTGCTGATACATGCACACATCAACACGCTCGAAGACAAAAGCATGCACGCCACGCATCCCTGCAGTGGTTCACGGTGTGCTGGAGGCTAGGTTCTAGTTTTCTTTCCGATTTGTATTGATGTGCTTTTCATCGTTTAGATGTTTGTCTTCAAACATTTGTCAACTTCTATGTGCAGTACACTAAAAAATGGAAAATATGATTTATTGATTTTTGATGAGTCATGGTGGTGATAAGTACTTGGAGAGCTAAGTTTTTTTTTAATGTTGTACTTATTTATTGAGAACCTCGAGTTGAAAAATTAATCATTTGAATTAATAAATTTTAAGTTTTACATGTTTGGTGGGCCAGGTTAAGGAACAGAGCAGGCCATATTTGGCCCACAGGCCATATTTTTGCCCACCCCTGCATATGGTGCTCACTTAGGCAAATTTTTTTTTGAAGGGCGGGGGCGACATTGCTGTACTTCTCTCCAAATTGTTGGACAGCATATTCATTAGTCAAGCATCCCGCTGTAAGGCTGCCACTTGAATTGATAATGTCTTAATTAGGAGAAGCAATCAGGCTTTTCTGCAGCGGCAACAACTCTTGGTTGACATGCAGGCTTTTTTATTCTCGCCACATTTTTATTATTTTTTTTCCTCCGTACTCGCTCTGGTGATAAATATAGTAGGTCTTCATCTCTTAGTGGCCTGCCTTGGCCCCGATGTATCACTTTCAGAGAGGCGGGCATTTGAAAGAAGCAGACCGCCCGCTCGTTAGCAATGTGACACCTATGCAAGTGCAACACAATGTCGACACAATTGTGCGTGCTCCACAAAGGTACAGTAGGAATAGGCTGCGATTTCCCCTCAACCGGCGAGGCAAAATATGCTTTCCACTCAAAAGTAGGTCAACCCCAATAAATGTTTCATGTATTGGCAATGTGCATTGTCTTTCATCTTTAATGCTACTTTGCCCGTGTTGATGTGCTACTCATGTCATGCAGGCACCAAGGAGAGCATCCGTGCGTCCGCAGTGCTTTCAGAAATGTGGTCAAAGGTGGAATGTGACTTTGACAAACACGCTGCCTCCCTGCTCCGGTAAATGAAGGTTACAATTTTGTTTTGTTTTTTCTTTTCTCCCTCTCAAGCCTTCACACCTTAGTCACAGACGTTATGGCTTCAAGCCAGCAGTGAGCCTATTAAAACATCGCAGCCCTATTTGATATCCTTTCATCCTTTGGTGCTCCTGTGCTCTGCCACACGCCCGGAATTGGCTCCCTCTCCTGGTTGCGGCTGCCAGGCGGGGAGCATTTTCCACATTGTGTTCCATCTTTTTTCCCAGCGGTACCATCTGCTGTTTATCCTTACGTCGTTCCAACGCGCTCGCAGCGTCTGCCGTATGACCCACCGCCTGGGGAAGTGTGTTTGTGCGTGAGCGCTAAGGGCCCCGCTTCATCCGCGCGCGGTGGATGTGGACATATCGTGGTTCAACTTTTATGATTAGAGTGGAATCTCCAAGCGGAGACGTAATCCCGTTCTTTTGATTTGCTTTCATAATGCAGGATGTTTTCTTTCCTCCAGAGGGACTCGAGATAGTATGAATGCTTTTCTGACTCAAGCTGTCTCCCATCAACTAAACAAGCTCGTTCATTTTCAGTGGTGCTTTTTTGTCATTGGCTGGCGCTTACCTCAGCTTACTTTGGGCGAGAGGCGCCACCACCTAAACGAGCGTTTCCATTTACTTTCACACTTTGTCATTATGTTAAGTGTTGTGTTTATTATTTTACTTTATGTTAACTGTTTTGTAAAGCGCTTTGTTACAGCTGCCGCTGTTGTGAAAGCGCTATATAAATCAGCATGTATTGTATTGTATTGTAATGAAGACTGTCTTAATAATATAGTGTCAATTTTTATGGCTGAAATTTAGACTGCTCTGACTTACAAGAAAAAATAGGAAGAAAACATGGCAAAAATTGCAATATATGAAGTTATGGTCACAAACGAAAACCAGCAATAAGGTGAATCCGCGATACCCGAACCACAAAGTAGCGAGGGAACACCGAATTGTATTTTAACACAAATCATGTTGCTCGAAGCGGGTGGAATCGTCGCATTCACAAAACCTTCACTTTTCAGCAAAGTGTCATCACATTAAAGTTGGTCAATAATTTATGAATATAACCCCGCAGTGGAGAAAGAGAAAACACAGTGCATAGTTGAGGGTCCCTTTGTCCTTTATTTTTTTTCTTCTTATTGTTCTCGCTTTGTTGCTGCTGTTTGTACTGTGTTGCCAGGCCAGAGCTTCTTATTCTATTTCGGTCCGTGGTGTAACACGCCTTTTGCCCAGAGTCAACTGGGATCGGCTCCAGCTCCGCTCTGCGGCCAAAATGAGGAAAAGTGCTGCAGAAAACGGTTGACTTTTGATGTGTCCTAAAATATCGTTTCCCTTCTGCACAGGTACATGTTTGAGCTCTCCGACAGGGAAACCACAATCTACCCGTGTCAGATGGATGAATGGACCAAAGTCGTCTTCACCGACTACTCCGTCAACCTCCCGGACAAAGCCAACTCCTGGATTTTGGTCTTTAGGTTGGACAAATTTGTCAATGCTCTTTTTCCCATCTCTGAGTCTCTATGATTACTTCTGAATTGAATTGCTCATTTTCTCCATGTTGTATGCGTGTGAAGAGAGGTGTTCTTTTTTACGAAGGAGACGTTACTGTTGCCAAAGGTCTACAGTCCGGTCTCGTATTCTCGCCTGCACGTCATTAATAACGACACCGGAGAAGAGCTAAGCAAGCTCATCACAAGAGTCCCACCCCTTCTTTATCAACCCAATGAGGTTTGATTTATTACTTCACGAGTTGTGTACACCATGCTCTCCAGAGACCACATTTTCAAGTGCAGTACATGTGCAACTGTGATAGATGTCGCAGTGATAACAAATCTTTTTTTTTGTACCTTCCACTGCAGCTGGGTTACACGTTTGTCGCAGAGGTCGTCACACCTGAATCGCCACCCGCGAACGCCAAGTGGACCTTGCGCTTGACTGCCACACGAGAGCCTCTCCCGAAATTGTCCCACATGCCTCCGCTCAACACGTTTGCCGTGCAGGAATTCCAGGATTATTACATTCCCAACAATAACAATATTATATGTGGGTAAGACCAAGAAACACCGACAGTAGTCCTCCTGCAACTCTTAACTTAATTAGCCGACCTGTAAATGTAACCACTGTGTTGCTCATGATACCTGAATGGCAATTGTGATTTTAATTTTGTTATTTTTTTTTCTCTCCCTGCAGGTATACTTTGAAGGTGACCGTGCCTCTCGTCGGCACTGTTCACTTTCAGACATCCAGCCGTTATGTCAAGATACGTCTGTCAATCTTGGAGCAAGAGACGGTGGTTGCCAGCGCCATCGGCCAAGGCCACGTTGTCATTCCCGTCGCCAGTTTTCTGCCCAACGAAGAGAAGGAGGAGGAGGAGGAAGAAGAGGAGGAACTAATAGGTTTGGGACTGTTAGATAGTGTTTTCATTTTTTTCCTTGAGGGCGGGGTTACAAGGGATGGTTTTTACGTTGGTTCTTATTTATACTTGTTTGTACGGCTGTCGCTAACGATTATTTGAATCATCCATTAGTTTGCCAATTTCCAATTAAGCTGAAAAAAAAATCCACCTCTTTCTTAAAAACAAATTATTTCCATTTGACACGACAGAAAATGCACCAACATAAACTTTGATTTTGTGCTGGTTTGGTCCGTAATACACACAACATTACAGAAACATGTTTATTGTTTTGCAAAAGAACAATTTTCATTTTGATTCAACACAAAAGAAAATCACTTTGCTTTCATTGAGCATTAAATGCCTTACAAACAAGGTCTCTAAACGATGAATCGATTCGGAAACATTAATCTGATCATCGTTTAACCATAGCTGTTGATTAACTGTTGCACCTCTACTTGTGTGACCGTTAAGAATGTTAAAATGTTATTTTAAACAAGTTTGATGCAATGACTTGTAAGTCATCCGGTGCCATGGAAGATTTCGTTCTACATTGGGGCTTCACACTGTATTGTCCTTAGAATGAACTAAACTCAGATAGCACCCCTCCGCCCATCAGAGAGAAACTTTTGCAACTCTCTTAATTTCCTTTTTGCACTTCCTGCTGCGATAACAGGGCGCGACATTTGTCTTTTTATTTTCCTCCGACTCAGGCCTTTGCTCTCCTCGTTACAGCTCCCAGTGGCGCGGTAGAGGAGAACCAGCACACGCCCCCGGTCCAGGAGGACGAGATCAAGGTGTTAGATGACAGCACGGACGAAGACGACGAGAGCAGCACGTCGGGGAAATCAGACAGCGAAGATGACCACTTGCCGCCGCCCACCAAGGCGCCGGTAACACAGACTGCGTGGACGTTCCTCCTCCTCATCCTCCTCCTTTCTGCTTGTCTTCATATCCAGTTTTCACTGCCAGATACTGATAGCACCTTACTTGCAGACACACACACGCACACATACATGAACTTCACCACCCACCCACTCACTCAATTCACATTCTCACACAAGAGGAGAGCAGCAGAAAGTAGAAGGACACTTTAGTTGCTCCTGTCTGATCTCGCAGCACTTGCCAGGGAGCAGTAATCGCTTCACCCGTCGATTAATATTCACACGCAGGAGATGATTTTTCTTTTTTTGATTAAACACCACATGCAGAGCCACTAATGAAGAATGAGCAGCAGCGTGGAAGGTAATGAGAGGGATCATGACGAATCCAGTAAAGCATCTGCAGGCGCGAGTCATTCGCATACAATATTGATTAGTCCTTAACACCACTGATCAATTAGAACAGGCGTCTGTGATTAAGGCGATGATACACGCTGCAGAGAGCCACAGGAGACATTTTGATGCTTGCTTTTGGCAGTTTGAGCACGGGCTGTTTTAAAAAAAAAAAGTACAGCTATTGCTCATTCGAATGTCCTTACTGTGATTTTCAGCAATTTTAACATAAAATATCCTCTGCGTGATATTTTTGTCTGCCATGCATCGCCCTCACCCCGGTATTTCACATTGACTTTTTTTTTTGTATGTATGACAGGAGCACAGGTATTTGCTGAGGGCAGAGGTACTGCACCACAGCTGGGATTTGGATGAGTCCCAATTGGCTTTCGCCCATCTGCTCAGTTTCAAAGAAACCCAAGGTACAGGACTACAGTACAGTAAGCCCATTCCAAATCTCACGTCGCACGTGAAAAGCGTGTGGGTATTTGACTCACCCGCATCATAGAAATAAAAGTTAGCAGCTCCTCAAGACTTCTACCTCAAATCAAAATCACGTCGACTTCAGCTCAGCCTGGCCGCTTCCTCTGAATTAACGAACAGGTCAACGTCGATGCACCAGAGACGTTGGCACCCTTCACAGCTGCTTTGCTGCTCTTTTTTTCTCTGCATTCATTCCCTTATCTTGAAAGTTACTTTATATGTGGATACATGAATCTTGTTGATCAGCGACCACACAAGCCTCCTACGGTTCTCCACTAGGCTTGAGGAAGTGGGTCAATGGGAAGTCAAATGAAGTTTGCTCTTCGTGCCCCCCCCCCCCCCTTTCCCGGTGCCCTGGGAAATATCTCAGCAGGAAAGTGAATTAATTTCGCCCAGTTAAGCCTCGTCTCAACGGCGAGGCTGTGCCCTTGATCGTGCTCCCTATATGCTACATGGCTCGCTCACGCCACGCCGCGCTTCGAAACCCCCGCTTTTAACAAGCCAAATAGTAGCGTGTGCATGTTTAATGCGCAGCTGCCTGCAATCCCCAGGATATATTGCTTTAGCCCTCTGTGCTTAGCACATAAACATTGTTTAGTTTTCATTTAACGGGTGTGTGCACCTGTACAGTATATCAGCCTTTATCGTATGTGGCTTTTATTATCACAAAATGGCATTGTGCTGAATTTCCAAATGACTTCAATGAGAGTAAGTTGGAGTCCTGGCTAAATGATGGATTGTTGTAGGCAGCGAGCCTTTTTTTTTGGCCACCGTTTCATTTTATCTGGGAAGTGCAACAGTGCCACCTAGCACACAAATGCGTACACAACACATGCTGCTCATATTGAAAGGTTACACAAATGGGCAGGTAAACGGTACTTGTCAAGGCGCCATCGTGAACAACACCTGAGGAAGACATTCTTCTTTCTTTAGGGAAAAGAATGTACAACAAATTGACAGTCTATTCAAAGTTGAACATTTTTTGAGCTGTGCCAATTTAAAGACGAGCAAAAGTACTCACTTTTTGAAAACGCCTAACAGACATGAAATGCTGTTACAGAACAATACTGTCACCTTGTGGAAAGTCCTGTATTCTAGCCTACCCTTTTGTTGTGAATTGGTGCCATATAAATGCACTTGAATATCAGTTTCCATGGTTTGGAATGTAAAAAAAAAGCTGAGAAAATACAATGGCACCATGACCCTCTGTTTCTGCAAAATGCAGTGTTCTTTCCGGAGGAATTGATGGAATCAGTCACGTCGGGCAGTGATGAACCAAGTACGGACACAGCCAAAGGCAACCGAAAAGGCGAAGATGACAAGGGGAACGGCAGCTCCTCTTCTGTCTCCAGAGATGAAACGGTAATTTAAAAAAAAAACAACAAAATTACAGCAGGAATCGCTTCTTTTTGAAAAGCTTGAATCTTTGGCAATTCCGACATGCAGTTAACAAGCCAGCTTTGCCTCTGTCCTCAAACACATCTCCCCTCAGATAGTTCGCTAGTGTGGTAGCTTTAGAGTGCCTGGTTGTCAGCCCCGAGTGTGTGAATGTCACACAGAAAATGTGGGCGTATTTTTCTGTGTTTGACTTTGATGCCTCCAACTGCATGCCGCCAAGGAGAGAGAAATAAAATGTTAACTGACCTTTTGAGGTCCCCTCTAAAAGTGGAGACCACAGCCACCCACCCACATACAGAGCTGCCATTGTCAAACTGGCTCCGCCTCTTCAAAACACAGACACTAAACTGCATACAGTATTTTCGATGAATTTTGTTTTATTGTGTGTGTGCTGAAATAGTACAATAAATAGAGTTGAAAGATTGTGGAAGGGTAGCAACGGTATGAACAAAATTTTTTATCTGGTCTGTCAAAATTGTGGACTCGAACATCCCTTTCGATGAACACAGAATGTGAAGATGTGCTTCTTGTTTGCCAATCATCTAATCCTAAATGCAATCACATTTGAAAGGCAGATTTTTTCTCTCCCCCCCCCCCCCCCCATTGCGCCCGCTCTCCGCATTTCCATTTGAATATGTTTTCTTTCATTAGCGGCACTGCGTTGTTAGAAGCTGCCAATGTCATGATCTGCGAATAAATTAACTGAACAATGACATTCAGCGAAGGCTGCATCAAGAAAAGAAAAATCTCAATCCAGGCAGAGTTGCTCATTGAAGGAGACAGACTCACGCGTTGGCAGTGTAATGACCTTCAGATGCGTTTGTGCCGGTGTGTGTTTTATTTTTTTTCTGCGCGTGTGTGTGTGTGTGTGTGCATGTGCAGGGCCTTGACCTGACCAAGGCCAACTACACGCTGCGTGTGGCTGTCGACAAGAGCCAAGCTGAGAACATTGTGGTGAAGAAGGATGTTGAGCGAATCGAGCAAATCAAGGCTATTAAAAGAGCCTGGGAGGCGGCTGAGCCGGGCCGCGCTGCCAAGGTAACCGAGTGGCCGCCTGTGTCGGGAAGGTAGGCAAAAGTATTGGGACACTCTACATTAGTTCACCCCTGGAGTGTAACTCCGTTTTTGCTGGCATTTTGGACATTTGTGTCAGTGGTTCGAGGTGTCAAATATCTAGAAATTTGGATGTTCGATAACATTATGAAGGCTTACACAATGTCGGTTTTTTTTTTCTCCCTTAAGTATCGGTGGCTGGTATCGGTAGACTTCATGACTAACTGGTGCCTTGAAATAAGGCACCAGTTACATAAAAGATACATTCGTATCTGGAATGTTTGCGGTCAATTTTGATTTTAAGAGGAAGGATGTCGGAAATATACCGGATATGCTGTAGCTCTGTCCCAATATTTTGTCCGTAGCTTTTGTTACTCTCCTTTTTTTTGGCCTGATTTTCGTGTTGTTTCAGGCATGGCAGTTACGTCTCAACTGGATCAGTCAATTTTATCCTCCCAAAGATGGTGACATTCCAGTTCCAGAGGTGTCCTCCACCGAATCGGGTAGGTTCAACAAAACAAAATGGCTTCCGCGGACTCGAACCACTTCATCTTGCCTTCAATCTGATGTTTGTTCTCCACAAGATGACGGCTGCAGCCCGATTCCTCCTGATGCTCCCAATATTCCAATTGAACAGCTGTTAAGCATCGTTGTTCCTCCCTTGGACTACACACCGTTCATCAGGTGGGTCTGTCTGTTAAAACGTGTCTCTTCTTGCTATCCGGACATTTGCTTTATCTGCAAGACCTGACGCAAAATGAGTGCTGCTTAATTTCCCGGAAAAAGATTTCAACTAAAAACTCCACAAAGTAAATTCAGCGATTTGTTCAAATGCGTCATATTAATTTGAAGATAATTACTGGAAAAAATGTACAAAGACCCAGAACTACTGTATGTCCTGGAGTAGCCACTTTAGAGTGCCTGGTTGTCAGCCGTGCATATGTGCGTATCATGCAGAGAAAGGCGGAATCCTGAGGAGTGTGGACAACTATTAGTTTCCAAGCCATTAAACATTTTCCCAATATATGTACCTGTATTTCATTAGTAAGCTTGACTATAGTTGTGCGTGTGTACTATGCTGACAGATCTCGCCGTGCTTTGTGCTTGTCAGTATCCAAAGTGTCAAGTCAGCGACAGTACAAAGGAAGCGTCTCCATCCCAGAGGGCTTGCGCTTTTGTCTCTCATGTCATCAGCTCAGCCTTCCACCACCTCGCCTTCCCCTCACGCAGGCCATCCCCCGGCCGTGACAAATGAGCCGGTATTTGGGTCTCTTAATCAAAAAGCTATTTCAGGACCCCCGTTGAGCTCATCGCGTCAGTGAGATGTGCCCTCTCCTGTCACCCGCCCCCTCCGTGACTGTGTGTGTGTGTGTGTGTGTGTGTGTGTGTGTGTGTGCAGCTGTTAATGGCTGCCGACAATGTGGCCTGCAAAGTGGTCCAAAGGCGAAATGACACACACACACACACAGCTGAAATAGTTCACACTGGCCAATGCTCATTAACTCTTACTTCAGTAGCACGGCTACAGGCTTCCCCTCATCATTAACTCCAGAAAAAGGCAAACACTTATTCTCTCCCCCCCCCCCCCCCCCCCCCCCCCCATCTATGTTTGCACCTCAGATGGCCACTTGTACTTTTCTCTTCCTCCAACTAAAAACTTTAGCGAACTGCCTCCATTTTTTTTTTTGGCACTGCCTCCCCCTTGTTCTCCTCTTCTTATCACACACAGACAGACACCGAAAACACACTCTTGTGCCATTGTTCAGTGGCATTACAATGAGGCCTTAAAGCAGGAACGCTCACACCGATGTCATTCGGGATTTACGGCCAGGCGTGTCAGATAAAGCCGGGATTGTGAAGCCACAATTTCCGCTGCACATTTCTCCCATCTGCCTGCCACATTTGCATTCACACAGCATACACATGGCTGCCCGTCCGATCCGGCAAGTGTCCAACAGTGTCAAAGTGGTAAACGCCAAACTATCTGTAGCACTTTGTGATAGGACCACACAGTCCAAAATGTTGTCATTGAAGATGAGGGAAATAAAAGGATACAGCAGCCACTGCACTATTTCTATGAATCACGCTAAGCTAGGCAAGCTAGCATTTGAATCATGACTCTGGCCTTCCTGTGTGAAATTTTCCTTTTCTCCTGCTGCTTACGCTGGTTTGAAAGAAGGGAAGCTCTCGTATAAAAACATCCATTCATTCATTTTTTTGTTTTTTGTTTTTTTTATCGAAAAAAGCTGAACAAATGAGCCCAAGTCGCACTGTTTGAATTTCTTAAATTTCGTAATTCACGCACCTCGCTCAACTGTCAATCAAATGCCACTACTATGCTATGAAAACAACGGTAGCTTGCATGATGACAAGTCACAACAGGCTGATTTCCAGAATTCAATAGTTACTATGGCCCCTAATTGCAAAATAAGGACGCAAATATTTAGAAACAAATGTAATATTTCATGACTTTAGTGTCGCTGAGGGTAGTCATAAAAAATGACAAACGATATCAAATTTGATAACACGCATTAGGTTTCATCAAAGCTCTGCTGCGCCCATTTCATCTGCTCTGAGGTTACATTGTAGAATCCCTCCATTTTCTTTTATGAAGAACAGCACCACCCTGCGTGGAAAACAAGAAGTACATTGCATGCAAGCACAAGCTTAAATGTGAATAACTGTTAAAATCATTTGAGAAGAACCAAAAAAATAAAAATAAAAATTGAGACCATAAAATCTCTTAGCTCTGTTCGTTTCTAATGCATTTATTACGCGATTGCTTGCTGGACGTCTGTACGGAGAAAGAAATTCAAACAATCGTTTTTACTTGATAAATGTTCTATCGATTTAAAAAAAAAAACAATAATAAAAATAATAAAACAATACTAAAACAAATAAAAGCTAAAATCAAATGAAACATGTTTGAAAACTAATGAAAACATCCAAAACTGCTCTAAAAAAAGAAATCAAGACGATTTAAAAGTCAAACAAACTCCGTGAAAACGAACTACCGGTACATGAAAATCCCAAACTATTATAACCGTGGTTTACACACTCTTAAAAACTTTTGATCATGCCTCTTCGAACCAGCTGACATGTTAACAAGGTCCGTGCGTAATTCATACAGAGGAAAAAATGATACCCCAGTCCTGTTAAACGCCGAGATGGAGGACAGCCAGCGGAAGAAGCGCTTAGAAAAGATCCAGGCTTACCAGATGGAACGGGACCTGCTGGTGGAGGAGCGCGAGCGCAAAGCCATCACCAGGAGGGAACGGATGCAAGGGATTCTGATGCTGTACGAGGACCAGCAGGTGACCTCACCGTCGCCGGATGGACATTAGCAGCCGTCGTTTTGAGTCCCTGTGAAATTTCTTCTTGTCTCTAAACGCTTCTCTCTGCTGTCTGTCTGCATCCTTTTCCAGACGGCGATGGTCCAGGAGCAACAGAAATTCCACGACATGCGCACGCAGCAGAATCAAAAATCCAACGACACCCGCAAATGGCTTAATAACCGCATAAAAAGGAGGGAGGATAAACTCGCAGTAGATGAAACCTAACCGGCCGCTCCATGGATGCGAAACAAAATTCCCACTTGGCCTCACGCGAATCTGTTTGAAGCCAAGACAACACAGCTCAGGGTTTAATGTTGGCTACGTTAACTCACTAAGATGCAAATCCATCGCTATTGACAGCATCTTATCGATTGACAAGTGACTGGAGCAAAGAAGTCAAGATAGGCAGCCACAGTGTGCCAAAGTATTACAACTTATGGACCTCAGCGTGATCACTAAAAATGGAGTCTTTGAGAAAAAGCTGACGGGGGGGGGGGGGGGGGGGGGGGGGGGGGGGAATGAGTGAAGGCGTGGAATGAATGAGTTTTGGACTGTCAGTGGAAACACCGGCTCCTTCTAGCTGTGAAGTGACAGTTCTCAGCAATGTGCAAATCTGTCAGTCTCTTGCACAAATACAAAACAAACTGAACAAAAATCAACTTACTGTACAGTTATTCTTCATCACCATATCACGGCTCAACTATTTGGGCCGCTCACTGTATTCCAGATTTTTAAAATAATTTCTTCTTTTTTATAGTGATTCCCCCCCCCCCCCCCCCCAAAATACTGTGTACACAACTACACGTCTACAGTTGGGTAATGGGGAAAAAAACAACTATTTTTGTTCACAAAAATGCTTATGAAAAATGAAAACTATCTGAAACTATATCTTATGTTTATACAACTAAGACTATTTTAAATGTATTTATGTTGATATTACTGTTATGTTCGTACAAAAGAAAAAGGTCAACCAGTTGTTTGACAATTATAGTTACTCTATTACACAATACTTTGTGACTTTTTTTTGTAATCTTTCATGCAACAATCAGAAAAAAAATTGTTATCCGTCCACAGGTGGTCAAGAAATGACGTAGTCAATTTTCAGGCAATCTCCGATGTGAAGTCTACATCGGAGCAGGAGCACAACGAACGATTCCAGGAGGTCATTGGGTTGTTTTTGTCAATATCTGCCTGTTCCAATAATTCCCTCTTGTATTGACATATCGTTTGTGTGCAACCAAACTTCAAACAGATTACATGTCAACTATCCATTGTAACGAGGCCACAGAGACATAGTCGGCCTTGCATCCACCACCCCGACAAACGTGATAATACTCTGCAAACCGTTTGCTTTCTCGAAGGTCACTGTATTGACTTGATGGCCCAAAGGCATCCCTCTGTTCACACAACCTCCTGCCAGCTGCCGATTGATTGATTGAATGATTGGTCGGTTCATATATAAGTGGGCGCCCTGCCCCCCCCCCCCCCCCCCCACGCAAGACTCGAAGTAAGTAAATCTTATGAAGACTAATAGTTGCAAGGCTGTTTGGGGTTTTAAGATTTATATGAAGTGTTGATCAGTTGATTTAATTTGGAGTTAGTTAATAGTGAGATAATAGTGCCATCTCGTGGTTGTGTATATTATTACCTTGTCACTGTGATGCCTGCACTGTGCTCCCCTTCCATAGAACAGATGATCAGAACGGAAACATCTGTTCAATGTAAGGAAGCGGTAATGTAATTGTTGATGTGAATTGCGCAATGCAGTCACCATCAGAAATTGCACTCGTCCGAAGGAAAAAAAAATGTCTGAGTGACGTTCACATTCAAGTACAACGATGTGATTCTGCTGCCGTTATGTCCCAAAATGGCAAAGTGTGTTCACTGGGCCTTTTTCTGCCCCATTCCTGCTTGATGTGTATTTTACTCCACTCTGTCAGGCCTCATTGATTCCGCCGCCATTTCGTTTCTTCCCCATCCTGCCACTGAGCATTGCCTTGTCTCCACACTGCAGCTTCTTTCCCCAGCACCTCGTTTACATAAAAAAAAAAAAATGCTTTTTCATCCAAACCTCTGTGTTACCTCCCCACAGTGTACACAGGGATCACTGGCTGGACCGTGCATCTTGTGTTTTTGCCTGAGATATTATCCTTCCACTGTAATTGGCTGTATTAATGGAGAGGCTGTTTGATAATTGGCGGCTGTTGGCTCGACGCAAAGATGGCGGGCAAAAGGATCGTGTAACCTTGAAAGGAAAGCATGCAAGTTGACTTCCCACAAGTAATAAGAAAATATTGGATTCTTCAATGGAGCCACATATTAGGATGATGCAATTAAAGGGAACTGGATACACATTCCCTGAATCGTGCAGGGGACGGTGGTGGGTCTTTAATTCACTTTTCATTTAGGAGATAATAATTCAAGACCGGCTTAATCGATTTATTTCCACATGCACAGCAAAGGGCGGTCTACCTCTCAGGAATTTGCTGGCTTACCACGGGGGCTCCCATTGCCTTCAGACAGTCTGAAATCATGCCTTAATGTCCGCAATGGTTCAGTTTTATATGGATATGTTATGCTATTCCAGACTTCTTTGATTTGGCCCGAACTCGCCTAGCTTCAGGGTGAGAAGCTTGGTCATTCAGGAGGTGTTTACAGTTGTTCCACTGCTCCTTTGCATCAAGGGGGGGGGGGGGGGGGGGGGCTAGGTGAAGTGGTTCGGGCATCTGTTTAGGATGCCTCCTGGACACCTGTGCTGTGCCGTTTGCTGTAAAGGAGCAAACAGTGGTCATTCGACTCTGCAAATTCTCTTTGCAGATCAATAATCTAGCACCCAGGCATCCTTGGGGACGAAATGGGGTGTGGATACAAGGTGCTTTTACTCGCCCCTGCTCAATATGCCGCAATGTTGGCCCCTTTTTTGGACATGCCACCCTGCTGCGAGTGAATATACCGAGAGGTCAGGCCTCAGAGGCCGGCTCTGCTGATAGAAGTGAGCAGATGAGCAAGACCTTTCAAGGAGAACCCCCCCCCCCCCCCCCCCCCCTGTGCGATCTGTGCTTAAGACTGCGATAGGTAGCAAAAAGGCAATCTTTTTTTTCTTCTTGTAATCCAAACCTCACATTACCCTGTGCAACACCCTCTGCGGCGCACACTTCACAAACTGCAGACAGCACTGGAGGCTGGACAAAATGGCAGACCTCCTAACGTAATTGCGACCTCATTCTTGTAAACCGGGCAATTCCTCTCCCTTTAATCGCCTCTCATTGACTTCACTGTCTCTGCGCTGTTCGTTGGCCGACCTCCAGCCGCGCCATCGTCAGACCACATAACTCAAGTCCTGTAGACACTGAGTTTATGTTATTTGCGGAGGGTGGGGTGTGTTTCAGTTTGTAAGACAATCTAGATGACTTTAGATCGGAAGTAGACCACAAAGGACACGGCTGCCATTTGTAGTTGTCATTAAGTAGAACTGCCCAATTCCTGTTTTTATTTTTATTTTATTTATTTTTTTGTGTCACTCACAGATTAGTTTTGCTATGAAATCTTCCTTATTTCCCCTGGGTTCCCACTGATCAATGTCTGCCAAGATCCTCCCTTGCCTGGCTTTTAGTTGTAAAGATAAACTGACTCCTATTTGAAGGCTTGAATGGCATCAGCATTTGAGGAACGCGTATTTCTACATCTATGGGGATGTGGACCAAGTGTAATCTGGCTGCGTGCACAATCAGCATTTGACGGTGTCAAATGTTGACAGCTGTCCTTCACGTGCTTAAAAGATGTAAGAGGGGAGGCTTATGTGATTAGGTCTTAAATGACAAATGTCCTCTGTGCTCGGAGACCTGTCTGTCTCATTTAAATCAACCCGAGATGGCAGCGATCCAAAGCAACAGCCCAGTGCATGATGTCACAGCGGCCATAAATTGTCCGTGGTAATAATAGAGAAGTGACTTTGCCGCAGCTGATCTACGTTCCCGCTTTTGCTTGGCAGTTTTAGTTTCTTCAGATGTGGTCATACAGAGATAAAGGGGTGGGACGTGGGGACTGCATACGCTCAAGTTGCTACATTGCGTTTGCTCAAATCACGGCTTGATTGCTTTTGTGTTGCAGACGACTAAATTAATTCCGTGATTGCCGTTTACACACCAGAGCCCAGGGAATGTCAGCTCGCCGGTTCCTCCCGCTGGATTGGTTTGCGCAGTAGCAACTCCGGGAGGATTATTGCGCCGCTTAATTTACCATCTGAGGCCTGCGGGTTGCAATAGTTGTTCATTGTGCTTTTTCATTACGTCTTTTGTGGAGGTGGAGAAAGAGGAATTCCCGCTTCCTTCATGACTTTTGGATGGTGGGTGTACTGGATTTCAGGGCATTGCATTTGGGTCCCGTGTATTTCCAACAAAAGTGGCCTTTGCGCTCATCAACGAGGCGCTCCAATGTATCGCCACAGAAGAGCATGATCACCTCTCGTATTAAATCCTCAAGGCTACAGAAAAAAAAAAAAAACAATCCTCACAGAACCTTGACTCAGTCCTTCCAGAGCTTCTGTGTCATAAGCGTGGCAGCACTGGCACTGCCCTTTCAACAGTGGCGTCCATCTGCTCCACTACATGAGTGGGTCAGATTAGCGCCTTATCGGAATGGGCACCAGCTGTGGCGTCCCGAATGTGTTCCCGAATGCAGTCGAACAGAAACACGTCGCAGCCTTGCCCTGAGCTATTTGCTGCAAATAAATCCACACAAACACAAACTGCACAAACGCACGCTGCACTTTCTGTCATTTCTACCCATCTCGATTTTTGGTCTTTGGTGCTTTGTTTGTGATTATAGTCTTTCTTGTCCCTGCTTTTCTCTTCTACCTTGCACCACCACATACTCCTACCGGACATGGAGCAGTTCTTTCCTGTTTTACTTTGAAAGTACTCGTTGCATGCTTGTCTTGCTTCCTGCATTTCGTGTACTATTCGTCTGCTCCCGTGCAGTCAAGTATTTCATTTGTGCTACCTTTCCAAGTGTATGTTTGACATTTGGGACGCTCTTTTTACATCTTCTGCAAAGTAATCATCTCTGTGGGCCTTCATATCCCTTTTGGGACTCTCCCTCCGTCCTTATTCTACCTGTACAGCAATTCTAGACAACTCTCGCATGCATCGGCAGTAATGTCGTTTCACTCGCACGACTCCCTTGAGGGCTGTAGTTGCTTGGTGCAGGGCATCTCGATCTCCAATTGTTATCCACAGCCTTTGTGATGACTTAATCTTCCTGGACTGTTCTCATTTGTGCTGAAATTCTTTACAGCGGTTACGGGCATTGCTTAGTTGCTCCTACCAGACACCGGCATCGCTGCCTGCTTCTGTTCTGTTTGTCCCTTCCTCACAGGGTGTGGCACCACCTTCCCAGTTCTCTCATGCTCAGTAGATAGAAACGTATTTTCTGTCTGAGTGTCCCTTGCCCATTATTGCACAACCAAGCAACTCAACAGGACAGTTAAAAAATAAATCAATGGCACAAAATGGATGGATGAATGCTTGACCATCGCTTCACCATCCACCTACCAGGGCCTCTTCTTATTTTACCTGAAATTGGTTGCTTGGACTATCACTTCATCAATTCATGCGATTTGCACCCCAGATGTGCAAATCGCCATACCATATGTCCCTCTTTCGTGGTCCTGCGAGGCTGCAGGAGATAAAAGTGGTTGACAAAGACCTGTTCTCATGTTTTTGAGACACCATTTCAAAGAACGTTCCACCTTTTAAAATGAAACATTTCAAATGGAAAGTTAAAGAAAGATTGAGGTCATGTGGTTAACCTCAAATAAAGTTCAGCTGTTCTTGTTTTTTTTTTCTCCCTGATAAATATATTTTTTGCTTTCTTTAAGAACCCTGAAGGATTTGTAATGTTCAACTATTCCTAATTCCCCCACACTTTATTAATGGTGAACAAACATTTAAATTGAGCTAACTTTGTCTAATTTTTGAATATGACAATAAAGAAGCATTACAACAGGGGTGTGTAGACTTTTAATATCCTATGTAAGTGTCCTGCGACTAAGCTGTTTAATTGTGTTCAGTCTTTTTTTTTTTTTTTAATGAACAAGTCATTATCCATTTTATCCCTGCCATCACGATTCATGAAAGCATATTTGCAGGAGGAGTTTTCCTATTTCGAGGGACGTGAACTAGCTATGTCACAGAGATTCTTTATCCGACTCATTTGCGTGCATGTTTGACGCCGCGTCTACCGCGTGTCGAGCGCTGGCTCCTCGGCAACGGCTCATTAACTTCAAATCCCTCCGGGCACCATTGTGAGTTTTGTGTCTGCCTTTTATGTTTTTTAGCGCTCGTGTTATCGCAGTGCGCTCTTGTCACTATGGATCGCGCGAGACCGTCATCGCACTCCCCTCTCCCCGTCTTGTCCGCAAGCGTCTTGTTTATGGTCTGCGCGTGGCAACGCAGCCGGTCCTCTCTCGCTTGTTAGTGCTTCAAATCAACCACTTGGTCGCTTGCCACGGCCTCGCGGACATACACAGTAGGTGACGCTTTCAGGTGCGTTGCAATTCGCTTGATTTAACTCCAGCTGTCAGTGACGCTCGAAAACCCCGGGCCTTCTGTCCCCTGCACACCACGCCTCAACTCTGCGTAACCCTCACCCGCTGTGACCTCCTGGTGTTTCTTCCCCACTTTCTCCAGACAGCACTGTGTCGCTAAGGGGGCCAAACATGTCTACGACGACGATGTCGAGCTCCGAGGACTCCAACACGGTGGCGCTGGGGATGCGTCAGTCAGGAGTGCTCAGCCTCATTTGATGATAGTTTTCAGTGGCTGAATAAGGACACGGTGGTGCGGCAAACGTGAGTCGTAGCGGTCGGAGGTCCCAACCGCCTCATTGTTGCTTGTGGATTTTCTCATTTGGCCAGCTCGTTTCATTTTCAGGGCATTGAATTGATCGCGACCGCACTGGTCTGGAATGGCGCCTTGTTGCATGAACTGACGGCGCCTTCTCGG
This sequence comes from Hippocampus zosterae, assembly GCF_025434085.1. Taxonomy (NCBI): domain Eukaryota; kingdom Metazoa; phylum Chordata; class Actinopteri; order Syngnathiformes; family Syngnathidae; genus Hippocampus; species Hippocampus zosterae. The sequence continues at coordinate 6,641,118 of NC_067469.1, forward strand.
ATTAGAGACGAGACATCCATCCAGAGGAAGTCATCATTGGCAAGTAAATAATCCCACTCACACATTCCAAACCGAGTTTCATTCACCATTCTTTACAAAAACGGAGTTCTCCCACTCTACTTCTCATTGGCTCAATTTTGCTACAGGTTTTAGCAAGTAGCACGAGGTCGACACACAGTTTGCTTTGGCAGGCTCCATAAAATGATATGGCGAGTCGGATCTTGATTTTGACACCTCCGCACCGAACGCCCAACTTTTGGCAAGCGACCGCACTTTGCCACTCACTGACTTGCATCCTCTCCTCCAGGGCCGTGTAAAAAGTATTCGCCCCCTTCCCGATTTCTGTGTTCTTTGCATATTTATCACACGCACAGGTTTCAGTTTATCAAAACAGTTTTAAGAGCTCATAGAGACTCCCCAAAGAAATACAAAATGCTGTTTCTAAATGCCAATTTAATTTATTAAGGCACAACAACAACAAAACATGCTAAACTACCTTTCCCCAAGTCAAAAAGTATCCCCCCCCTTGTTAAATCACAAAGTAACTGTGAGTAATGACCATTTTTGGAACGCTGAGTTCAATTTCACAGGCAACACTCGAGGCGATATGTGCAGATTTTCGACGTTCTGTGTTAATCGGCTAGCTTGTGGCCACCTAAGCCCGGCTTTTGTCACCGCACGCGTTGAATTTTTAGCAGAGTGGGCGCCACGCTAATGCAGCGAATGCCGCCCGTTGTCATGTCGGTGCTCATCCTGCCTAACCTCTGCCCCCGGAATTAGCACTGGATTAGCCGCCGCTCATGTGCATCATGGAACGGAATGTTCCTTATTTGTATATTTTCCCCGAGTTATTGTGTGGAGTTGTAATCTACCGAGGGAAAGGATGTTCTGCGCTGATAACGCATGCAGATGCCCCCAAAAGATTTCTACTGTAAGATCGAAGTCAACCTGCCAGATGGAATGTTGATCGGCATCACATGCAGAAATGCGCGCTTGGAAAACATGGTGACGTTCGCTCCGGCGGTGACATTGAGTATCCTGACGGCGAATGGACAGTGAAATTTGCAGCACAAGGCATCATATCAATCCCGCGTTCTGGAGGCGTGAAGTGGGAGTGAGTTCCGTGAGGAGGAAGAGGCAGCTGGAATTAGGTGGAATAAATGACCAGATTCAGGAGATTTTGCAGTCATAAATGAAGAGTCGTTCGCATGACACCTTGAAATGGGCTCACACCTTGTCATTTTGCTCATTCGTTCACCAGCAAAAAAAATCATTTTAGTCCTCACGTCGACGTTTTAACATGAAACATGTGAAAAGTGGACACTTTGAAAGTGTCATCATGTCTTGATAAATCGCTCAGGATTGTCTTTCAGGGCCATCTGATGATCGTGTCTTCTGATGACTTTAATCGGCAGGGGTGAGAGAGTGGTCAGATTCAGCGCGATTGTCGAGATTTGGAGGGTAGAGTATGATCACGATTGTTCGGTGATTCAAGGTCATGTGAAGGATTTTTTGCCAGGCCCACCTGACTGTAAGCCATTGATTCAAGGCGATGGGTCAGCGTCTCTGTAATTTGGCTCGCTATCAGCCAATTAGGATCAGTCATAAATCAAACACGCACGATAACTCCAAACCGTTCCCAACGAAGAGCCCTCCGCCGTGGGAAGCCTTATCCAAACACGGCAGTCGGGGAGCTGTACACATAATGCGGCAAGATGAATGGCCCCAGCTGCCACACAATGGCGCTAAATTAAATCACTGATGTAACGCGCAACCGGCCAATGGTCCTCCCCTTTCTCACATCGTCCTCGCGCACACGCAAGGACCTCTTTGTTCTTCCGCCTAATATATTCTCAATACCGCCTCGGAATCGAGGCGATGTGTATGGTCAATTTCACTTTGTTACGCAAATGACCCAAGTGAATGAAGAATGATTTTGTTTTTCTTTTCATGTTCACGTCGCCTCAAAGCCCCCCTTCACCTGCTTGTGACGGGCGTGCGTGTAAACATGACGGAAAATGCGGCGTCGCCCTATGTGGCATGGGTGCATGAGAACAGGTGTTCTATTACTTCCACCAGGGTGCACTCCCACCCCCTCCACGTTGCATTCCCACGTCCCGGGTGCAAGGGAGACACCTGCCCATCGCCGGTGACCTGACAGGTGTCGGTACCGCTATGGTGTGAGACGCGTAATCTCTGACCACATAAACTGTAAACAGCTTGACCAAAGTTTTCAGCTCAGCCGTGATTTTTTAGAGACATTTTTACCTCACTTAGGCCTAAAAATGTGACCGTTCGCACGCACAGATGCTCAACTGGTCTTGTTCTGAGGCTTAACTTGGTCCAATTCCACTTTGGGCTCGATCTCGACTTTTTCTAGGATTTTCAACCTCTGATATTGGTCTTTATTTCGTCTAAATTACATCATTCCTCACATACAGTCACTCTGTTCTCGACCAAAAATTTCGAGGTTTTTTTTTTTATGCCTCGGATTACGACTAAAAATCGGTTCTCGACCAAACTGACACTTGACTCCTCTCGCCGTCCTTACACCAGGAAGTGACGCTTCCTTGTGTAACGTTCCATTGTGAGCAGAGGTGTCAAAGATTTTTTATTTTTTTAAAGAGCGTGGTTTCGGTTTTTGAACAAATCGGTTTTCACACAGCCTTCTGGAACGGATTATGGTAGAAAACTGAGGTATGCGTGTCGTCTCAAATAGCTTTCCTCAATCTCTTGACTTTGTCTGAAACCCTCAAAGTCTCTGTGTTGACAATAGTTTCAACCTGCAATGAACTTCATCTTGAACGGCTCTCAAACCTTCGCAAGTGTCTGTTTTGGTCCTGACTTGGTCTCATCCGATCAAACCTTCAGCCTGCCTCAATCTGGAGTCTGGACTCACTCTCAACAAGCGACTCTCGACTGCCTGTCGACTTGTACCGGAAATTAGCAACCACGTTGGTGATGACTGGCAGTTGATATCATTTGTTTGTATTAGTTTTTTTTAATTAAGATTTTTCAGCAGTTATCTTCAAACGTGTACATATTTAGAAACAAATCTCCGACTTGACTTCAGGGTCTGTAACAGCGGTTACTACAGTGGACAGCTCATGTTATCAGGTTACAGGGTGTGCGTGAAAGGGTTAAGTCCAGTAATGAAGTTTTTGTCCGTTCTCACTGACCCACACGTGTGGTGGTGTGGCGGGGGTTGCGGCGTGCGGTCCTGGTCCAGTTCCCCGCAACATAGCAGGAATCAGCAGGCGCAGCAGAGCGCAACCCCGGGCGCGGAGCGCGCGTGAGAGCGGATGAGGATGGATTGATAGAGGTTAGGGTCGTTGGAAGAAAAGGAGAGTGAGTGAGAGTGGGCGGGCCGGGGATGGAGGCAGAGAGGCAAGGTGGCGGGATTCTGCGTCCAAATGACGCGCATGCGCACGGGAGGGAGAACGGGAGAGAGAGAGAGAAGGGGAGGGGGCAAGCGGAGGAGGACGAGCCGAGCCACGGAGAGACGCAGTGGGCCCACGGTCCGAGCACATCGCCGCACCGACCGACGCATCAGCATCTCTGCAGCTTCGTCCCTTTTCCCTCCTCCTCCTCCTCCTTTTTTCTGTTTCATTGCTCTTTTTTTTTCCTGACTGAATCGCCGATCGAGTAGAAGACTGTGTGGCTCGAGCCTTGCAGTATGGAGAGCTTGCAGAAAAACACGCACTAAAACGTGAGATTTACCAGGTGGAGAGAGAGGAAGAGCGAGCGAGAGGCTACGTGTGCATGTAAGTGCCCCCACGCCCCCCCCTCACCCAATCTCTCCTCACCTCCTTCTACTTCCACTATAACCCAACGTATGCTCTCTTCCATTCTGCAGTGACAAAAATGAAGAAGTTCAACATCAGGAAGGTGTTGGACGGCTTGAAAGAGGCGTCCTCCTCGTCCTCATCCTCCTCCGCTATCTCCTCCTCCAACCCTTTGGTCCAAGTGGGTCCGCAGGAGAACCATCTGGTCCAGGAGCAGCTCCAGTCTGAGCATTTCCAGCTCTGTAAGGTAAAAAGCCAATGTGGGGTGGAGGGTGCGGGGTTGGAAATGTATAGGATGTTGTCAGCATAGAATTATGAAGAATTATGCCTTTCACAACAGTTGCTTTGAGATTTTTAAGAATTCCACATGGGGAAGAGGGGATAGTGTCAAACCCTCTTGGCCTTCCCACCCATGTCACAGGAAATTAAATGCATTTAAAGTTCACGGTGAGCCCCCACCCCCCACCCAACCCGGCTGCTGCTACTTAAAAAAAAAGACTACATGAGGGGTCCCCATGTTGCTTTTGCGTCCGGCGTGCACCCGTTTGCGGCGTGAACTGTCATATCAGAGGGGATTGGCCACACTGATCCCCTCTTGCATAATCAGCTTGCTTTGGATTAGCGGAATGGTGGGGAATGGGATATCACTGGAACAGAGTGTATATGTTGTCCCGTCGTTCACCATTCTCTCCCCTCCATACTTTACCCCAAATGTCATTGATCCCTTTTGGGGCTGATGAGGAGGGGGGTGGGGGCTAATGGCACCCTGAAGTGAGTACTTTAAGTGGAATTAGAAGAAACAAACTCCACCACTTCCACTTGCCCTTTATTCCCCCCCCCCCCCCCCCGACTCCAGCATCCACAATAACAGCACGTGGATGGGGTTAATAATGCAGCATGCGCCCCGCACGCTCTGTGGTTGCTTGGCCTCTGTGTCCTGTGGTGTCAAGTCAGGAGGTACGGTTGTTTAATGTTTACACTCCGCTTTGCGCGTCTTAAATGGTGACAGACTAACGTGGAGTGAGCGTGCCACAGGCTCCACTCGGTTGCACTCGCCCGGCTTTCTTGCTTCTATTAGAAGAATTATTTTTGTCAACAGATTCAATACAGCCACACTCACATGAGGGAATATAGAAAAAACGATTTCCGCTGTTATCGTGCGTTGTCAGTCCTCAAAAGTCTCCACTTTGCTTCAGACGCCCCTATTCCTGCGCCTCTTAACTAATTCACTGCCAACAAAGTTTATATTTGTGAGCTGGAATACAACCGTTTACTGCTACCGATATACATATTTGTCACGTGATTTTCAACGGCTCGGCATGAATAAAAGGTCTCACCCAGCTTGTCGGAAATGCAGGTTGGCCAACCACTGTAATGACTAGCAGATCCCGCTCGATGGTGGTGTGGCAACACTTTAGATTTGAGATCAGCAAAGCTTTTGAGTAGAAGATATCGATATAGGAGGGTACTTGCTGTGGCCATCCTTAGCTGTGACACACTCGATAGTTGAAACCAGTTCAGACCATGGAGTTACGCACGGTCACATGGGCTCAGCCAAGTCAACTTTGTGGGGAGCTCTGCTTTGAAAATGGCGATCCGTGAATGAGTTCATTTTCTCTTCAATGAAGTTCATCAAACCTCCATCGGTAGGTGCATGAGGCCTACGGTTCTATTTTGACATCAAAGTATGTATTTGCGGGCTTTTTTGTGAGGCGGGCTAGCAAGCTGCATTATCAATATATAACTGCTGTGAATGGAAATACAGACATTACGTGTATGAACAGCCAGATGTTTACACTCTGTGTGTGAGTCTCTGTGAATGGGCAGACAGATGTTTACACTATGTATGTGAATGGACAAATGAGCATTTCCAGTCTGTGCATGTGAATGTACAGCCGGATTATTACATGACATTACGCGAAGGGATGGATTCTTTTTGTGCATCTGCAAACAGATATGCACATTCTGTGTGTATGTGAATAATTAGATTGACTGTGGCGTTTTGTCAGTTATGATATCGTGTGAAAGAGCAAGCGGGCTACGTTATTGGATGTGAATCGCGCGAAAAAGTGGCACAAAATTATATTCTTGCATTACCTGCTTCTCAGCATCACATATTTCCAGGCAGACTCCAAATTATTGTTCAATGAATACTTCCCGACCAATGTGAATGGCAAACACTTCTCATTCACTCGTGCAGGTAGGTGTACTTAATGCGGAGGCCGGGGTGCGCATTTCACACCACGGCTCGTGTGCGAGGACGGCAGGTGTCTGTGCATGCACTTGTCTCCCCTTACGTAACATCCTTTACCGTCTGCCACTGAGCAAACAAAACACAGCCCTGTGCCAGATGACTGATGTCATAAAGCCACAGTTACACACCTACAGAGGAGCAGAGTGGGGTAAAGCAAAACAGAAACAAAATTACAGGTAAAATCTCTTGTGTTTGTTGCGGACTTCCTGTATCTTCGGATTTAATCACCACTGCATGTGGGAGGCGGTGACGGAAAGAAAAAAAAAACAAAGAGGTGCGGTAGAGGAGGAATCTCAAAATAGGGGCATGATTATAAAAGCATCCTAAATAGCCAAGCCAAATATCAGTGTGAGCGAAAAGTACAGTGGCTGTGTTCAGATTCATTCATTTCTTACTCTCTGATCCCTAAATCGGGATTTTTACATATGGTGCACCTCCGTTTTCAGTCTTAAACGTATTGAACACCTCTCCTCACTCTCTGCTAGACGATCACATATAAATTCATATGTATTGACACTACACGTTCGAACAGCGCTGCAAACTGGCAAACTCATTGGAAAAGCAGTGATTCCGAACACAGCCTTTGACTTCTCCACTTTCACATCCATCTGCTGTATTTGTTTACCCCCGCAACCAGGTGCGCACTATAATTTCCCAAAGTAACACCGCAGCTGTCAAATGCTAATTGAAACTCTCCCGTCCCTGCTCAGACCGTCCGTCATGGCTTCCCGTACCAGCCGTCTTCCATGGCGTTCGACCCCGTTCAAAAGATCCTGGCCATCGGCACTCAGAGCGGAGCGCTCAGACTGTATCCTTTCTAAGGGCCGGTTGTCCCACTGTGACGCCCGAGGGAGTAATAAAACCCTGGCATTCCCCTGGAAACTGGCGGTGGGTAAGTGAACGTCCGCAGTGCAGTGTTCCAAAAACATATTCAAACAAAACAAAACAATTTTTTTTTTTACCAAAGCAATGGACCTGAAGAGGACTCTGTATTTAGACTGAAATACATGGTGCAAGTACACATGCCAGAAAGCCCCAAAAAGTTAGCGAAATTAACGTGTGAGCAGAGCGCGGTGGCAAACGGCGACGACAGCTTGCAAACAAATGCCGCCGCGGGGAGTCGTACGGCTTCAGAGGATGCCGGCTAGATCGCCGCTGTCGGGCTGCTTTTACAGGTCCTCTGTGTGTACTTTTGCCTGTCCAACAATACGCGCCAGCTCATTAGCGTGACCAAGAGCTGATGGCTTGGCCGTTCCATCGCAAGCCGTTCGCTGGCAGCCGCCGCTTCGACTGAGGCTTGCTCACCTGCGACGTGAAGGTTAGGAAATAAATCCACGGGCGGGAATAGAACCACGCTTGGACTGCTGAACAGACAGTGTCAAGCCAAGTCAAGTTTATATATAGTGCCCTTAATCACAAAAGTGTCTCACCGGGCTTCTCTGGCTCCCAGTACACAAATAGAGCGGTGAAGTGGCAGTGAAAGAGGCCAAAATCCAGATTTATGTGGGTTTTTTAAAGTGACCGGACCTACGGTTTTGTGCTCGTACAATGTCAAGAACGAGGGAGGATTACAGTGCACCTCGCCGACTAGGAAAAAATAAACAGTAAATGAGTGGGACGCTCCTCCGAGCTGCCATTCACTTCCCGCCAGGCTGAGTACCAGCAGCTTTGAAATGGAACCGAGGGACGTATCTGGAGTTTGACAGATTGCCGGCTCAGACAAAAGTCTTATCGGAGTCAAGGTCAAGTTGGAGTCGTGCGTCTCTTTTTTTTTTGTCTGCTCATCTAATGGCAGAGATAGCAGTGCAGTGCGCACAAATGGAGCCGTAATGAAGACTTCATGTTGCAGTTGGAGCAGTTGGAGTTTTTTTTTTTATATAGTCAATCAGATTTTAGCCTCTGTAATCAGCGCACTGCTTTCAAAATCAATTGTGCTGTCTGATACTAGTTCAATCATATTAGCAAAGGGGCTGTTTCTGCACATTGTGGTTAAATAATTACGCCTCCTTTTGGTGTATGCGAAGTGGCCGCTGAGGGCAGTCCAACACAGACGTGCAGACGGGAACGAAAAGGAGTTTTGAAGGCGACTCGTGAAGCTGCATTATTTTTAGTCATGGCCTGAGAGATATTTGAAAGAATAAAATTTTGATAACGATTAATCGACCAATTAATTTTAAAAAACTCAAAAACCTGTTAACTAATCAGTCAAGCGATTAGTGTTTTTTGCGGAGGACAAAGAATACATGCAAGTACTGTCAACATCTGTCACTGCATTATGTTCAAATATCCATTGCTTTAAGGGTGAAAACACGGCTACATGCAGTAGATGCTATTTGCTAGCTTGTTTATGGAGTTTTTCCATTATGGGTTAGCATTTAGCTGGAGGGACTTCAAGGTCAAGTTGCGTGATTGTTTTAAATGCCCCCATGTGTAATTCTCATGCTGTATTGTGTTTTTCTGTTTATTTGTCAAATTGATGCTTTCTATAATTGCCACATAATGGGTGGATTAATCTGATTACACCCCCACTTGACGGCGCAGGTACCAAATACACTGTTTGAGCTCATCAATTTGGATGTTCTACTTCAAGTTTGGCAGAGTGTAGCCGATGATAAACTAGCTGGTACACACAGTTCTCCGAGGAGTCCTTTTTTTCCTGTGTATTTTGCTGTAATTGTGTACGGGTTTGTGTGTGGCTCTCTGAGCTGCCAGGATATTTGGCGGCACCCCTCTCCACCCTCCTCCCCCCTGCGGAGAATTACAGGAAGTGGCAGATCAAGAGCCTCGGGCTGGCACTGTGGCACAGCACTGAGAATTACAGCAGGAACAGGAGGTGTGTGCATGTGTGTCAATGTCTGTGTGTGCGCATGTGTGTGTGTATTCTCTTGAGGTGAACGGCTGATCCCCTCCAGAGCAGTAAAGCCCATCACTTTTCTTGTGATCCCATCCCAGAAGTGCCCCGTGTTTGATGGCCGGTGCTCTTAAATGCTAGGACGTTGTCCCGTAGGTTTTGTGTGGATGGGGGGGAGGACGTCCCCCCCCCAGCTTGACGAATAGAATTGCTATTAATCTGCGTGCGGTTACGGCTTCTCAGGATTCACTTTTCATACCGTGTTGCGTTTTCACTTGGAAGTGCTCTCGTGTGGTCTGAATATTTTTATTGGGATTGACTTGTTCAATTTGTCACTGATGCCCTTGAGAGATTGGTTTTCTAAAACAGCGATAAAATATGTGCTATATTGTGCATCTATCCATTTGGTAAAGTTGAAACTTAATGGGGGATTACTCAGACCGTAAGAATGGGGAAACGGATGTTTACATTACCTGTCTGTGACTGGATTGAGCAATTAAAAAAATTAATTGTTCGTGAAAGTGCAGACAAAGTGATTGAATCGTGTGTAAAAGCCATTGTGCAGCTCTTTCTGGCGTGCCCTCCTTGGCCACCCGGGGGCAGTATAAGACGTATGTACTCTCAGCTCGTCAGTTTGGCATTCATATTAGTTGTTCTTTGCAAAGGATAAAGAATGTAACATGCTGCAACGTTCAATACATTCCTGAAGGGGTTATTGCACAGCAACATGGATGCTATATAGCACTAAGCTAGCAGACTGTAAGGCAAGCAGAGAAGTTCTTACTTGCCCTGACCGCTCCGCGCAAGCAGTTTTTGTATATACGTGCGTGCGTTTTAGCAGCGGCGTAATCAAAGTATATTTCAGGGTTTTCCCAAGCGCGACCTGTGCTCTGCCACTTGTCACAAGTGGAAAACAAATTGTGCTGAATCAGTGCCGCAACAATTTGGCCGCCGCTCCTTTTGCAGGCACGGCGTCTGCTGACAAGCGCGTCTGCTAAAGTCCTTTAACTTGGACAAGTGAGCCAAATAGGATGGCAGTCTGCGGGATGACTGCACTTGTCTCCCAGGCAGTTCCGATCTTGTCCACGAGTGGCACGGGCCGTGCGCACACTTAAATGAGACGTAAGACTTTTGAATTATAATTCCAAAGCCCTTAATGAAAAGATTCGGGAAGGTATTAGCCTTAATCCGAGGGAACGTTGCGCACATGCTCGCCGTGCCATCAGTCTTCACGTGAGTCACTGTGATTCGGGATGCTCCACGTCATCTTTGCTCATGAGTGACTAATTTCTTCCGAGGATAAAAGTCTTGATGACCTCATGTGAGGTCATCAATGATGGCTACTGCTAGAAGAGAATACTTAACAGGGATTGTTCTGGAATTGTTATTTTTCTACTGTATGTACAATTTCGAATTAAGGCATGCAATGTGTGTGTGTACGCGTGTTTGCGTGTGTATGAGATGTCAGAAACAATGCCTGTGAGGTCAGCAACCTGCGCGGTAATTGTTCCCAACAGACGGCAGCTAACGCTCGTGTGGCTCCATGTAAATACACATAGTCAGGCTGCATGGAATAAAGACAGACGCATACACACACCTTTCCTTATTTTCCTAAGCCAAATGTCAAACTAAAAATAAAACAAAGAGAATGACACGTTGCCTATAAAACACCCACAAAATTTCCCTTCAGCTAGTTTAATTCTAACACCCAATGCAAAACGCCATGAACAGGCTAACGCTAATTGATAGTTGCAATGTTATTCTTTGCATTCTATTTAATTTGTTATTACTACATCTTTTTTTTTACAGCGTAATATTATCGAATGCGAAACCATAACAAATATTGCAAAGTTTTTTCGTTGGCTGTTTTGAGGAGGCTGGGATGGGTGAATGTATTTCCGTTTCAATGGGGAAAAGATCATTTGACGTCTTGAGGGCTGAGTTTGGTTGGCTGCACAAATTAGCGTTAGCTTGTGATAAGCGCCGCTTGTCAAAGTTGTCGATAATGCAGTGCTGGTGGGGGATTTCCTGTATGCTTCGTGCTTCCGCAAGCAGATTGCTTCGGCGAAAAAAGAGTGTCATTTGACTTCTTTCATATTAAATGAATCTGTTGTGAAGATATTTCTCTGTTGAAGGTTGGGCAAGTCAGGTTCCAGTGTTGACCATCTTCTTTCAAAGACGATGTTGAATCTAAAGGACAAAAAGGTTGCCCTCAGGTGAGGATTTACGACCACCGCTTCTGCTGCAGCTGCAGAGCCGATTTGATCCACTTGTGTGGCCTGCTAGCTTGCCCATCGATTACGGCTCACGCTCGATATCCTCCTGTACTGTCGCGGTGCGACCGCGCCACGGCTTCGTCACTGTCGAGTTCCTCAAGTGAGTGCGCGTGTGGCATTTGTCGTGCGTCCTCCTCGCCGCGTATCTCAATGCGTGGTCACCCTCAGGCTTTTACTGATTTTAAATTGGCAACATTTAAATACTCCGAACAACAGTCTTTTCTTCACGCTCTTGAATGAGCCACACTTTTGCTTGCGTGCTCTGTTGGCAAATTAGAAATGGGATTTTTTTTTTCTGGCTGTGAATATTCCGCTATTGTTTCAGCAAAGCCCCAAAGTAATAGGTCAGAGCGACACGTGTTACATATAGCGGCATTACTGATTACGAAGGCAGAAGAATGTGACAAAATGCACCCAAAATTGTGACTACATAATAGGACTTGATGGAACAAATGTTAGAATTGGAATGCAGGTCAAATTTTCCGATAGGTCAGCAGGGAAGGCCTTGCTGGCCACCGAGCATTACACATCAATAGCCTTCTTGTCTGGCCAATGATAAAGGCTTCACATTACGCCAGCTCCTTAATTCAGCGTCAAGCTAATCATACACGACAGCGACACAGAAGTTCACTTGGCTGAATCGATAAAAATGCAAACCTTAATTACCTTGGCGATGCACGCAGACAGTGGGGACATCGGAGCCTCACGTTCGGAAAGATCTTTCCCGCGGAGACTGTGGAATGGCCCAGCGGAAAAATAGGAAAAGAATTTCGTCATTCGACATGGTGGCAAAGCTCTACTTGCAGTAGACTGCGCTGCTATACTGACATGCGAATGGAACGGGTTCCTTTGTAATTATTGATAACATTACAGTTGACAAATGCAGCAGAGGATGAATTTGGATGTGTTTGAGTTCATATTATCTGCCCATATTCAGACAAATCCTATAGAATTTATTGGATGGCGCTTCACAGTGAAAATGACTCGGAGCGTCCTGCAAATGTAGCTAAAAACAGTTAAGGCACAAGCTAGGAACAATATGCAATTGACCCGAATCCAAACGTCTGGTTTGTTGCACTATTTTGTTCTCTTTCGGGAAAAAAAAATGTGTTCCGTTATTGCTCCTGTTTAGGCAATCCTAAATCTCCGGAGAAATATCAGCCAGCCTGATACAAAGTTCATTTTAATTGGAAAAAAATGGCAGCAAAATATTCAATTTAGCTGACCAGCATGCCATGCTTTTACATTAGAATGTGATGAAAGCCCTCATTATGTGTAAACATAAAACTGAACCCACCCGCTGGCCACTTTGGGCTGTACAAAAACAAGAAAAAAGCTCGTAGACAATTAAGCTGAAACATACTGCATGGAACAGGAGTCATCTTTCACAATTAATCAAACGTCTTCTTATTCTGGCGATTGACTTATCAATCCATCCGCTAATTGTCTCGCCGTTCATTAAAATGACACAGCTAATTAGCGACAGGCATCGTTAGCCTGCGTCATTAAGATAGAAATGAGCCATTCTTTGCTCATCAGTGTTTTTTTATTTTTATTTTTTGGGGGGAGTTTTTTTTTAACGTAATAAAATGTTTTTTTTAGATTTGCGGAGGTGGTGTTGTGCTACTTGGCGCAATCGGACTCCTCTCATTGGAATCCAGGAGTGATTTTCTTCCATATTTAGCATGCTCTGCCTAAACTTGCTAACATAAAGTGTCTGTGCAGGTAAAAAAAAAATCTGTTTTCCGCAGCCATTCTCCAGCCCGCACGGTAGCCGCCGATATGACTGTTCCGCTTCTGTGCTTCATTTTCGTCCGGAATATTCGCTGGAACCTCGCGCCGTCGTGCACTTACCTTCTTTTGCTCAGGGCTCACTATTACTTTTCCCTCGTGTTCCTCTAAACAACTCCAGCTGGAGAATATTAGCGTCTGCGTTTGCAGTCGCTAACAAGTCTGGACAGCCGGTCTGGCCATGTGGATAATGTTGCTCTCGGGCATTCCGTGGAGAACATACTATTACTTGATATTTGACTTCTCCCTTACCCCTGCCCCCCTCTTTTTTTTGTACTCTTTTAACTTCACCAAATAGCCTGCAGTGCCCACATGGATTCAACTCACATTAGCATGTCTGTTTGTGTGTGTGCTACCTCAGCAAATGATGGAAAAAATACTTCTCATGAGAGCACAGATACATGTAATTATTCTTGCTACTTACATTTTGATTTCCTGTGTCAGAAAGGATTGCAGTGCAGCGGCACCGTTGTGCTATTTTTTTTAAATTATGACACTTATCATGCAGTACATAACTTAAAAGCTGATGAGCGACTCTTTTTATGACATTGGTCTTGTTTTGTGTTGTAACCTGAGGTTAATCTTATACACTCACTGTACTGTATTTGTAATAATTGCATATAAAAAAAAACTTACAGTTGCTCTCAACAACAGAAACGATATCAAATTGGGAATGTGTCATTTGGCATGGGACTGCCCCATCGAACCATATGATTAGAGATGGCAAGACGTCTTCTGGTAGACACTGGGCAGATGTTATAGTTTTTCAGAAAAAAAGTGGTAGAACAGGAATATGGTTAGTTTGACCTCAGGGTTAGGGTTCACGGATAGGGTTGAACTTTGTAGGTCGAGGTTGGCCGTGTGATCAAACCTGTACTTGGTTTGGCATTCAGTATGACAAAGTCGGAGCAAAAATGGGATGGTTTAGGGTGAGTTAGTAGAGTTATGTTAGAGTTAGCAGATAGGCTTGGGTTATGGTTAGCAGGTCAGGTGTGTGACCACTCATGCACAGGTTCCTCCTCTTGCCGAGCAAATGAGAATTTAAATTTTTTTTCCTCCTCCATTGCAAAACTGTGCTGGTAGTGGATTGAGGGCGTGAATACCCCTGGACCGACCCTTAAGCCTGGCGGATGCCAGCCTGAGTAGATGCCATTTTGTTCTGAACTTTACTTAAGTGCGTCCAAGCGGCCTTTTGCTGGCTTGGCCGTGGTGGAGGCCTGTGATTCTACTCCTGATTTGGCACTTGGCGCCGCCTGTCAAACAGAGCGATGCGAATCTTGACGTGCGGCCTCGTCCCTGCTGGTTAAACCCTTCATACACACACACACACACACAAATCTGCCATCATGCCAAGACCCCTGTAGGGAAGACACTCATGTGTCCCATGACGACATGACTCAACTTTTAATGCTTTGCCACATGGCTGACATACACTCAACCCCTCCCCCGCCGCAGCTCCTTGGTATTTATTTGTGTTTTTTGTGATATATGCATATGAGTGTGTTTACGTCCAGCACAAGACCGGCCGGGGGCCTGTTTGTGCCTTTCTGTCCGATCCGAGCGCAGCGCGGCTGTGATGTAAACGAGGTCGGGAGGGACCGGCGGGGGCGAGGGGGCTGAAGGTTCTCGGCAGACAGCTCCGTAATCGTTGAGACATATGTGCGGTTGATTGTTTGTGACAAAGAAGTTTTGACGTTGCCAGACAAAGTGTAGGAGTGTCGTTTGTGTGCGTTACTGTGGGCTTGTAACTACATTGACGCCATGTCAATTGTAAGAATAGTTTGACAGTTAGTGTTCATTACCTTTGCCGTATCCTTGGTTTGTCTCTGGTGCTGCACACCCAGAACTGATGGCGAGCAACAGGAGGGCTGCAAGTTGAGAAAAATGGAGAGGAGGAAAATAAATTACACGGCAAAGACGAAGCGTCTGTACATGGAGAGCAGCCAAAAAGAGATTGCGTCCATTCCGCCATGTGATTCAGTGCTGCGTAAGGGCGGGGTTTACAGAATTTGGAAGCGAGGCGATTTGCTCCAGTTGGGATGAGAGCCCCGTCCGGAGCCCAAGCCGCCAAACTGTCCTCTTATTCGCGCGACTCATAACAAGCGCAGCCTTGGAAAGCCGAAGGGATAACCTTGCAGCTTTGCTCGCGGCCACTTTGATTTTGACTGTTGAGCAACTAATTTGTTTGATAAGCCACAAGGCCTCGCTATCTCGCAGACACCAGTGGATGTAAATGATGAGCATGCAGCGCGAGAGGTCTCGGCTAGCCGCACCGCCGGGCCCCCATTAAGCTTTGATTGGCTTCTCTTGGCCTGATTTCTCTTGCTGTCGGCCGCCCGGCGATGCTCTCGCTTCCACAATAAATTGGAGGTTGCGTTGATTGCTGATAAAACGATGAGTGAGGACAACGGCGAGCACATTAAACCCTCGCTTGTCGACACCGTTGGCATCAGGCGGGGGCTACCCCGTTGTGTCGGTCGGTCTCTCGAGTGGCTGAGACACGCTGTAATGCAATGCTCTTACATGGCGCGGCAAAAGGATTTTCTGTGGTCTCGCTCATAAATTGACATTGTGGAGACACTACCAGCCTCCGAATCACGCTGTGTCCCCAGCTCTCTGCATGCTCATCAGCAGCTGGTCCCGGTGCTCATTTTTAGACACTGTTGCTGCAGTGGCATGAATTTTTAATGGCTAACGCCATTGTAGCACGCTGTGTTGAGTGCGTGTATATGCATTTACTGGAGGTGCCTTTGAGAGTTTTCAGGTAGAGCAGATGCCAGTCTGCAGAGCAACGTTTGCATTATGTCAACATATTGCGCGCGAGTTTCGTTTTCCATTTGTGTTTGGACGAGGGCTTTTTTGTTTGCTCGCGATGATTGGACGCTGATGCGACGCGACAGCTCTTTGCCTCTGACACAAGTCCCCGAAATCATTTTTGAGTAAGATCTGTGGGGTTATTATTCCCAGAGGTCTCTCTGTTAATGTTTCCGTGGCGTTTCTTCAAAATGAATTTGACGCTTGTTCGCACACTCCAAAGAATGTTAAACTAGTCCGATAATATGGAGAATAATTCCATGACCCTAGCCTGCCGGATACATTTATTTCCATCTTACATTCAAACAAAATAGAAGAGACATTCAGTATATATTAAAATGTAACATACTCCGAGTGTTTTTCAACAAAAACTGAACGCGACCTTTAACGCCAAAACTGTTCATAATTTATCTCATGGCAATGAATGTTGGAATTTGGCTCTGTCACGGTTATCTAATATTCTCCACATTTCTTTTTCTTTTAACGAATAACCTATTGTCCATTCACTCTTCCCAACATTGACCATCACGACCAGACTCTGTGTGGGACGTTATGTTCCGGCAAGAAGCCTTCATCATTGAAACTCTTACCTAATGACACATTATCTCTCTGATGGAACTCGGCAAAAGAATTGGAAGTCAAACATAGTGGAAAATTGCAAATAAATTCAATGCATCAGTAAGCGCCTCACATTTGCATCTCTATCTCATTTTATTTGCTGATGACTCAGCGAAACGCACATCTCTGCTTGTGAGCTAAAACTCTACGAAGGACTTTAAATCGTCCTTTTCTATCGCTAATGCGCGAATATGTCTTAGTTGTGAGGCACCGCAAGAGTATTGGCTGATGAAATTTGCTGAGGACCACGAACACGTCATCTTGTCATCCTGTGTCGCAAATGTTTCATGCTAGCGGCTCACTCGCTGGGGCAAAGGACGCGCAAATTAAGACCAGAGTTTGACCAGCAATGAAAATACAGCGGTAACTTAATTAAGATGGATATCCAATCAGTATTCTCCATTTTGTTTCATGGAAAACTGTCTGACCGCCTGTCCGACCATCCATTCATATGATCTAGCGAGTTGGCCATCTCCCTAACTGGCTAGGTAGCCATCTAGCTAGCTGGTTAGCTAGCCATCAATCGAGAGGGACAGCGAGCCATTTAGCTAGCTAGCTAAAGCCAGTAGGAAAAGAGATAACTGAAAAATATGTGTTTGCAGGATTTCCAAATCCAGGTGGACTGTCATGTGGACTAGTTTATTCAGTCCTTGTCAAACTTGCTAAATGACACTGAAATTAGTTGTGATGTTTTTTGTGTAATCCTTCAAACAAAGGAATCAAACACCTGAAAGCAATTGAGATGAAAGTATAGCTAAAGACACGCAATATAACAATATAATAGATCAAGCAGATTGAAAATGCTAACAATGATTTCAACGCACAAGAGAGAGTGGAATAGCAGAAAACGTCTTCAGGCCAGGGTATTTATTTCCCAGTCTTCTGACTTCTGCAACGATGCACAGATGGGCACACGCCATCATTCCCGACCATAAACACATCACGTTTCACAGGTCGTAAGTCGGGCTAATGCAACTAATCAAAGTACAGCGACTTCGGTTTATGACAGGGTTCCGTGAGGTCGGAACGTGTCTTTGCCATCAGTCAACAACGGAAGGGTCTCCGCAACAGTTCCTGCTGTGTTTGTGACCAAGGCTGGATGCAGAACCTTTTCCTTAATCCAGGCGTCTACTGTCAGTCAAGTCTTCCATCTGATTGGCACCCAATAGGTACATGTCCTTGAAAGAGGATCACGGGCTCTTTTGCTGGTCGGCTCACTGACAATCTTTCTGTTGGTGGCCAAGCGTGGCTAAGCTGCAAAGATTTGTTTGATAGCAGCGCCAGAGGCTATGCGCGCACACACACACGGAATACACACTGTTGATGAAATATGATGAGGAATAGCTGTGTTATGGTTTGGTCCGGCAAATCCTTGTTGAACACATTTAAACTGATTAAAACGCACTTAAATCTCTTAAAAGATGTTCTTGAAAGGATTTTTTTTGTCACCTGTTTTCACTCTCGAGCTTGCATAGTTCTACAAATAAGACGCCAGGTGTGCTTGCTTCACTCCCAGTTCAATTTTGCTGTAAATCTGATCCATAAAATGAAACTACTCAACCAAACCATATTATTTTCTCTTTCAAAAGTCCGCTAGACTAATGCTAACATAAAATGTTCAAAAGCTTTTGACAGGTTTATGTAAATTAGCATCACTGTTCCAGTATTTCTTAACCTTCAAACAGCTGCTATGTTACCGCACAAGGGGGGAAAAAAAACAGAAAAGTATGGACTGGGCACTAGCGCTAACCTGCAATTTTGTGGGAGTTCACTGTCGTTCTGTTTTCTCATTGTCAAAGCAGTCGTTTTTTTGTTTTTTTGAACACAGCGAATTCATTTCATACCCCGTAGAGCGCTGCATGATCTCACGGTGCGAATATGTTAAAGGTTAATTTGGCACGATTATCTTTTCTCCATATCATCCCCACCCCCTCCCAACTGGTATTTTTGAGAGGCTAATACATAAAGGCATCTAAATGCATGCGTTGGCTCCCAGTGCCCGTTTTAATTATTCATCGACACAAGGGAATCCAGTGGCGGCAAACTTACTCCTTGACTTGACTCTTTTTCTCTCTCACTCTCATTTGCAGCCAAGTCATGAGCCTGTAAATTATGCTCACTTTTTTTTTTTTTTTTTTTTTTTTTTTCTTGTGTTGCTTCAAATATGCACCTGTTTTCCTGTATCTGATGAGACATGTAGGCAGTGAGCTTTATTTTCTTCTGTTGGAATCATAAGGTGTCCAGCTAATTCGAATAACAGATGAGTATTTTGTTATTGTGGGTTGCGATATGGGATGTAACGGGCGGAGCGGGGCTTGTTTCAGTCTATTTGTTGGAATGTGTCCATGGATCCTTGAAAGAAAATAAATGAGGCCTTAATTATACAAAGAGATGACTAATTAATAATTCTTTGACATGTTTTTCATACCCGTCACACAATGCGCTACCTTGAGCTCCAAGTGTTTTTTTTGCTCGAAATTACGATTGGATTTAATATGCGATTAATTTTTCAAGGTCCTCTTCTAACTTTTTGAAGCGATAAGTCGATGTACTGTTTGGGGAAAATGAAGTAGTTTTTTATGGTAGAACTTTGCTCTTGGGTATTGTTTTTTTGTTGTGGTTTTTTTTGTTGTCCTATAATTTTTTTACCGGTGAAATTGTCTTGACACTTGACTTCTCATTGTTTTTCCCCCCTGCATTTACAACTGTTTGCAATTTGAAAATTACATTCTAGTGCATCACAATGTCATTTTAATTTTGATTCAAATTTGCAACTTGTAGGGCGGCCCGGTGGTCCAGTGGTTAGCGCGTCAACCTCACAGTGCAGACGTTGTTCATGGGTTCGATCCAGGCTCAGACTTTCCTGTGTGGAGTTTGCATGTTCTACCTGGGCCTGCGTGGGTTTTTCCCGGGTACGCCGGTTTCCTCCCACATTCCAAAAACATGCATGGCAGGCTGATTGAACACTCATAAGTTCTCCTGAGGTGTGAGTGTTAGCATGGATGTTTGTTCGTCTCTGTATGCCCTGCGATTGGCTGGCAACCGGTTCAGGGTGTCCCCGCCTACTGCCCACAGACGGCTGGGATTGGCTCCAGCACACCCGCGACCCTAGTGAGGATAAAGTGGATCGGAAAACGGATGGATGCATTTGAAACTTGTATACTAGACTGTGCTAAACTGTGACCAATTTGCGTTGTCCCCAATGTTTGTGAGTGGCCAATGGCGGTAAAATTTGACCTGCCATAAAACACGCCTCGCTCTTAAAAACTCAAGGTCTTGTGTGTTATGAAAACCTCGCCCTGAAAAGATTCATCCCCGCGCAAAGCTTTAATTTACACTATCCTGCTCTTCCGCCCTCTTCTCGTTCTGTTTCACCTCTCCTGTCACATTTTCATATGTTGTTATTTTGCTGCGGCCAACGGGCTGTTTTGCTGACTCAACGTCTTCGCTCAACGTTTTCCTTCATGGCACCACCTCCCCTTCCTTCAGTCAGTTAATTTCCCAAATATATTTTCATGATTTCGCTTTCTTCATTTTAGTCTCTGACTCAACCGCAATCCACGTGTCATCGTTTTCCAGCGCTTTGCTTTGAATTGGCGGCCGTTCTACTACTACTACTACTACTACTACTACTACTACTACTACTACAACAATAGGCTGAGCAGGGAGTCCTTCGGCGTGGTTATGGTATTTCAAATTGAATCGAAATTGCCCCCCCTACTGACACCACCGTGGGCCCCTACCCATCGAAGTAAAGCCGTGAGTCGAATGCAACCAAATGTTTTCCTGTTGATCTTCACAGGTCAGTGAGAGTGACTTATATGATTGTGTAACATTTGATGACTATTCATGAGAAAGAACCGCCAGTGATTCACATCATCGTTAAGAGCAACTGTGAGTCGTATTGCGGCAATCTCATTTATACGCGTTGTTTAATAATATATTAAAGCCACAAGCATCGATGACTCGCCCTTGCAAATCTTTGATATGGTCATCCCATTTCGCAGCTACGCTCAGTCCATATTAAATGGCGTAGCCCAAAAAAACCCCCAAACTAACAACAAAAAAAAACTTGGAAATTTAGGCCAAGTGCAACGATTAATCAATACTGAAATCGGTTGTCAATCACTGATATTAGTAATCCAATAAAAAAAACATCAACCAAGCAATTGTTTGCAATCAGAATAATTTCAAATTAGGGCAGAACTTAAATAATCAAAAACGACTCACGTTTGTTGATATGTGTAAGATGTATCTTTATCGCAGCCCCACATTGTACCAAAGACAAGAACGTTTATTCATCCGTTTTCCAAAATGAGAATAGAATCCGATGATCATCGGCCGCATGCCGCTTAAATTGTTTGTCTGCATGATGAATCAAACGCGTCTGGGGAAATTATTTACACGAGGCTCGCGACGAACAAATAAATCGGAATTTTGTCTGTGGCCTCATTTGCATGCGCCCCGCCGTCGTCGCTTGACAACAACCCCCGCGTCCTCTTCCACACGTGCGACGCCGATATTCATGAGGGCCGAGCAGACGCCGCTGCTCTTTTGGTGCGCCATTTATTGATGGCTTTGCAGAACAATCTGGCAGATCACAGAGGGGAACTGAGTCGCACAAACAGGTCTCGTGGCCCTTGAAGAACGTGTCAGTTCGGCCGACTCGCAGTGAGATTGTCCCTGTAGAGCATTGTGAGCTTGCCAGCTAGTATCCCGCCTGTCGTCATTCTTCCTGCTGTTGCTAAGCGACGGCTGCAGGCTTGGTTAAAGCTCAACTTACAGCATTTTCAACTTTCACTGACATCAGCGCTAAGTAGCGTATCCTCACTGACCAATACATCCATTAATGGCCGAACGTCAGTCCAAAAGTACTTCATAAGTACTCTAAATTGTCAACAATGGCAGAAAAAAATGTATCTGTAAACAAAATAGATTAGCTCTTTGTTTACTTATTGGAAGAACAGCAAAAATCAGGCTGTGAAAAGAGCTAGCTAGCGTTAGCTTGAGTTTTATGTAATCAAAGCAAAGTGTTCCCATACTTTTGCTAAGGTTGTGAAAAAAATACTAAATTAGCTAATACAACTGGCAAGTTTAACATCTGATTTGTGTACTTTTTCCAAATAAGGCAGTTTTATTTTTGTTTAATACCACAAAGGTCCCAGAAAGTTAGCTTCCTGCCAAAATCCCGTTTCTCCAAAACGGTACACCGGATTTGATCTTTGCCGAAATGTCTGTCACATTCTTTTTGTGCGCTAAGTAACGACAAATCGCCTCCTTTGTATTTTGTTTATCGCCTGCGTTCAACTGACGGGGTCTTCGGGAAACCGCCGGATGCTAATTTCACCATTGTAGCAACTCCATCCTGTGCAAAAAAATACTGGAATCTAAAACTATATACCTCGCGTTACACATTTTTCTAGCAGTTTGGCCTTCAAATGTTCGTAAATGTTCATTCTTCGAGCCTCTCGACGGCTTCCTCTGTCCAAACTTCCTGTCAATAAAAGTGAAGACTTTGGGGAAATCATCAACCTGGCAAGATTCTCAAAATAATCTTGCCGTGGCTGGCGATTTAAGCGACGAGATCAAAATACCAGATTGCATTTCAACATCAACCCTCTGTTGATGTCATTTGCCCAGAGAGGATTCAACAGAGAAAAAGCTACCTTGTAAGGATGAAGCTCAACGCCATCCTGCTTTTTGAGTGTGCTCTGCGGTGCTGTGTTGGGTTTTGAGGCTGCCCGGAGGAATGCGATGAGACTCCCTCAGCAGGCTCGTCAACATCTGCAGGGCATCTGTATGTGTTCGGTGAGGGGGGGGGGGGGGGGGTCAAGTTGGAGAAGGATGTCTGCTATTGTCTTCGAGTCCAGTCTGTGCCTCTGGGCTCAGCAGCCACCCCCATCCCCCATCCCCCAATGCCGGCAGGCTGATGCATGAGTGGTTCGCTTTGACGTCATTTCGGTGCCAACGTCATAGCAGCTTCCGGGCTTGCTCTTTCTCCCTCCCTTATTTCTTGGATTCTCTCGAGTCACTTGCTTCCCCCTGTTTCGCTCCCCTTTCGCTATCGCTTGTTTCCGGGGAATTGAAAAAAAAATGACGGTTCCGTTATCGATGCTTATTGGGGGCCGACCAATTAAGCTCTTTTAAAATCCGCCGTGATCGCCACAGTAACACAATTAACATAAGACAGAGATCATATCATTCAAAGCCTTCAACCCCAGTAAAAAAATAATAAATCGCTGCCTTGGCTACCCGCGATCTCGCCTGTCCACTCTTTAGAGGCAGCGAGGAGGCTTCCTGCAGCGACTGGGATAGAGAGAGATGAGAAACCGCGCCTGTCGGCAAGTGTGACACACGTAGCCGTTCGGTCCTTGTCCCGCGTGGATGCAACCAGAGGCACGGTCACACTTTTAAAAATTGCTTTGCGTAAAATCTTCCTCAGGTTTTATTTTTAGCCCGAAGCTGACACGCATTCTTTATTTGCCATTGTTTCACTTTGATATCCATCGGGACTGCTTTCTATTTTTAATGGCCTTTTTTTTCTATGCTATTTTTATTCCGAGCCGAACTCTTCGAGCATAAAATCATGTCATCTTCACATGGGTCAGAAAGTGTGTAAAATAAAAGATGAATCGTTCTGACTGACTGAACTGTGCGTTAAATTGCGATGGGACGCAACACCCCGAACCCAAAATAATAGAGTACAGTGAATTCTGGAATGCTTGTCAAACTCTGGGGAGTCATTACAATTTGTTGCAGCTCGCAGTGTGGGAGCTTTTATTAACTCATTCACTCCCAAAAACGTTTTAAAATGTCTTTTCAGACTAGAATTGACTCGTACTGAATGAGTTATATGAGCTAACGACGTTAAATATACCACAAAAGAAATATTATCCAGGGTTATGCCAGTTGAAAAACAAGTCAACACCTATGATTAGTGCAAAAAAAAAAATCTCTTTTATTGAAACAGTTTTATCCAGTTCGATGTGAATCATACAGATTGGAAACTTGGTTTCGAGAGAGTATGTCATCAGTTTGGTTTGCGGGCTCCGTTTTCGGACAGGAAAACGGTAGTTGCTTACACTGTACTTTAAAAAAAAATTTTTGTTGCAGTATGTTGTGGTCTTATCTCAGATCGGTTGTCTGCTTTGAAAAGGTCTCCGCTTAATCCAGTCGGGGAGCCTACCGATTGTCTTTGTGGCATGGAAACTCTGTCCTTGGTATCACTGATTAAACCAGAGCATGTGGCATTTGCCGAGTGATTTACAGTGCTCATTACATCTTGGAGGTTCGTCATTAGTCAGCAAAAAAAAAAAAGGCTTAATCTCTGAGATGAATTTCTGGAGACCAGAAGTGGTTGGGTTGATGAAAATAAAATGTCACTGCTCCCGTTTTGTACATTATTACCGTATTTTGGCTGTTTATTGCTTATTTGTGTGTTAAATCGATGTTATTGCAGACTTCAAACAACAAAGCGTGTGATGGAAAAGTGGTTAGAACTGCACGACTGTCCGTGTTTTATGTTATGTGTTGTGTTTATTATTTTACTTTATGTTCACTGTTTTGTAAAGCGCTTTGTTACAGCTGCCGCTGTTGTGAAAGCGCTATATAAATCAGCATGTATTGTATTGTATTGTACTGAATAAGTGACATGAGCGTCTGTCTATAGCCTGAAAGCAAAGTCTGGCTCTCCAGGAGAGCAAAACCTGATTAGACTTTTGGGTACTCTTTTGGCCCTTTTTAAAATGTTAATTAAAACAGCGACTCTTGTCCCTCTTTTTCTTTTTTTTTTTCGCTGAATGTTTTCAAACGACAAGCATGTCTCTACAAATTGTGTGACTTTCTTCCCCCTGCGCATTGATTGGGGGCACAAAGGAAAGTCGTTTTTATATGTACATCCATTCGAATGTAGTTAAAGCAACAAACGGTGCAGCGATAGATTCATACTTCTTATCAGGCGACACGTATGCATCATACTTGTCATTAGGTTTTGGTAAGTGTCTACAATTGTCTTGTTTGCAAGGGCCTTTGCGTCGCTTCTTGCTCAAAATCCGATAGATGAATTGTATGGCATCGTGCAGGTGTGCCTAAAAATATGTCCGGTGAGAGTGAAGAGAAGCGGCGTTGACGATGCTTGAAATATTAATAAGCGGCTGTAGCGATGGTCTATATAGTTAATGTAGCGCATTACGATCCATATGCGAGCCAATATTTTGATGCGTCGCTAAAGCACACACGCGCATGCCAACACACTTAGACCTACACATTATGATGAGCGGTGCTGTCATCCGCTGGGCATATCCCCGTATCTGCCCCCCGCCCCCTCCCATCCCCATCCCCTGTTCCCAGCTATGACAAATGGCCTCCCTTTACTGAATCCAGGGAGTGAATGAAGGAATATAATCAGCCAGCTCACCCGAGACTCCTTCGAAGAGCTTCTAATTATTCTCCGTGCACTCTTCTTTTTTTGCCGCTATGACTTTTCCCTCAGCTGCGTAGTTCAACTTCCACTGGTGATTGTGTTTATTTCATTACCTTAAACACCCCCAACCGTGAGGTCTGTATTGACTTTAGCAAGCATGTCGTACATTGTAGCATTTTAAGAAAGCGCTAGTAGTGAATATGCTCTTTTTGAATATGTCATGTCCATTTCTTTTTAAGCGACAGATCTTCGGTTCAGGGGCAACACGCCGCAGATGACCTTCAAATGCCGAGTCTCCTGTCCTAAGGCTGCCATTTCTTGCACGGACACGTTGCCTCAGTGGAAACTCAGCGCACATACACAAAAAAACCCCCAACACTTTTTCCTAATGCATTGCCACCATTTCCTTGACCGTAAATACTCCAGGTTCGGTCGTCCTGGCGTGGAGTGTTACTGCCAACATGAGAGTGGCGCAGCCGTCATCCAGCTTCAGTTTCTCATCAATGAGGTAGGAAACAAACTGCGTTATTACGCTATTATTTAAACACACATAATGTTGTTCGGCCTCTGGTTAGCGGACATGCTTTTAGCGGTACATTACTTAATCGCGGTGTATATGTTTCACATCCACACAAGATTGGTGAAAATCTGCAATATCGAGATGGCATTTGACCCACTTGCTTAAATGCTAGCATGTGATGGAAAACGCCATGCTAACGGCATTGCTCTCATGGCGTTTTAACTCTTCAAGCACAAATGGTGGAGCAAGACAAACAGACAGGCATATATTCTTTATGCTCAATGAAAAACATGATCACAGCAACTTAGTAGCAGTAGAAAAAGTCTATTCTCTGTGTCTGCATGACTGTATGGTATTATACTGCCTCCTGGTGGCCAAAGTGAGCTCAACGAAGGAACAGCACATGGAAATTAATTGCAGCATTGAATAATGATGCACAAACTGTTTTATGCTTTGTATTCCATTTAATTCTTTCCCATCTAGTATATTACAGAGTGGTAGTATTCATTTTTTAAAAGTTGTGTTTTTAATGTGTGAGGATTGAAAAAATTCCAATGGGGAAAGTGTAATGGGAACAACATTCCACTGCACTTAAATTTTTAATACCACATATGCTGAGATCTTACATTGATTGACTGTATCAATATTCTCGATAGGCTTTGAGTCTGGAATCTGTCATTGGCTAAATTCTACTATAAAATATACCTGTTGACAAAAGGAAGTGAAATTTCCATGAGTGGAAAAAGTTAATTTTATTTATGATAGTTTGAAAGCTATAAAAACAAGAAGCAGTATTTCATCAACCCTTCCTAAGTGTTATTAGACAGATTTATCACCAGAAATGTCTACAGCCGTCACCGTTCACTGTACATTTGAAAATGTTGAGAAGCAGTCTTGTCCAGAATGTAATATTTCGAGCCAAGACATCATTTAATCACACTTTTTTTCTGTTTCGGCGCTCCAGGCAACACAGAACCTTTTTTCGTGACAAACTGGAGCATATCACCAAAGCACTTGAAGCCTTCAATATCACCTGAATGCAAAACAGTCCACAGAGATGTCAGAACTCGTGCCCAAAAAATGTTCTTCATCTGCGATATGATTTCAACAAAGCTTGATTGCGATTGATTTTAATTAGTCATTATCCTGACTAATCTCTCATGTCATTCGTTTCTATCGAATTAATATATTCCTTTTAGACGTTTTCCTGTGTACTATATGTGACAAAAAAAATCCTGCTGTCAAGCTTATTTTAAAAGTCATCCCCAATTCGTACAATGTGATGCATTGAATGATGTTTTCATTTCAGCGCGATTGTTTAATGGCCTACCCCTTTGCCATGTGCACTAATTAGGCATGACAAAGATTTCGGCGCAACCGAGTGCAGCCCTTGTGAGCGTGATTAGTGTTTCAGTTCTTCTTCTTTCCCCTACTCACACACTGTGTGTGTGACTGTGACTCAGCAGCCCAATCGAACCCCCTCCGGGAGAAAGATTAAAATGATTTTTAGTGCCTCCTACACACCTACTTTTATATACATCACGGCTAACTGGGAGAGCGCTAGCTGACTCATGCTTGTGCGCAAGACGTTTTCTGACTTTGTGTGTGCATGTCATCACAATACAGATTGTTGATTTTTTTATTTGTATTTTTTTTGACAGGGGGCGCTGGTGAGCGCCCTGGCTGACGACACAGTGCACCTGTGGAACCTGAGGCAAAAGAGACCGGCTATCCTGCACTCACTCAAGTTCAGCAGAGAGAGGTGACAGAAGGGTAGACAAGTGAACATGACCCCCAGCCCCCGCCCCCTCACTCCCGGTTAAACTTCTAAGATCATCTGATATGGTTCACGTCGTCTGTAGTATGCATGCCAGGCTCCTTATTTTTCCATTACTCCTCAATTGTCTGCTAGCACAGACAATACAACGATAATGTGCTTACCCGTCCTAGTGTCCCATTTCGACCCTCTAAATGTTTAAAACGCGAGATGATGAATTAACATTTAAACAAATATAAAAGCATATATAATTATAATCTTCGGATGGGCAAGACAAGAAAGGACCTCAAGGAAGTCCGACAAACTGTCTCCTACAATCACCGACGTCGTGATCACCCATCGGAACCAATCGGATCACACGCTAGTATCTCTTCTTCTGAAAAGTCGCGGGACGGGTGATGTGTCAGAAGCAGTGATCTGACGCAGCGCTGACATGATGGACAGGTGGCCGCCGGCGACTTTTACGGGGCGGCTTGCGTCCGTACGGAGGCGCTTGACTGCCTCTGACATTTCGTAAACGTCGTCGCCGAGAGATGTCTTGCTTCGGGGGGGGGGGAGTCTGTAAAATTGAGGCATTCCCATTTTGAATATGACAGTTGTTAGCATTAAATCACGTTTTACAACAACAACGTACTCTAAAGCGAAAACCGTAAGTTCGTTTTTTTTTTTTTTTTTAAAACTGAGGTATCTATTAGCTTTAGCATCGAGCGTGAACACAGCCACTCTTTACTGCGGGTAAGTCCCCAGTTCCACGCTTGACCACACTGTGACATTGCATCCATACTTGCATATACCGCAGACAGAAGCTTCCCTTTGTCCGCCTAGTGATCCAAATTCGAGTCGGGACGGGCGAGCGCAGCGTTGCGGAAAGCCCTCCAGCGCGGGCATCCATTCATTTGGGATGACCGAAACGAGGCGAGAAGGGAAGGGAGGCGGAGCTGAGACAGACTGGGCCTCCGCCAGACAGCGGTGAGTCAGTCTGTGGGTTGCGCTGTCGGGGATGCGAGCGAGAGGAAAGGAAGAAATCCTGCCGAGTCACTGTGGCGTAGGACGCTCCAGTCAGCCCGTGGCCTGGCAGGAAGCCACTGCAGATGTCGACGTCGCCATGGACGCAGGCTGATATGATGGGCGATAATAAGGGACGGACATTAGGGTCAGCGCACACGGATAAAGCCGGCTTTTTCTCGTTTGGGAGGACTTTTTTTTTTTTTTTTACAAAACCTCTCACAGTGGAAGATCCCAAAACTTGCCTGATAGCTTCATGAAGACTTGGCCATAGCTGTGAACGTGCATTGAATCACTGTTTGTCTGTCGAGTGTCTATAATAAGTCTACACACCCCTGTTGAAATGCCAGGTTTTGTGAGGTTAAAAAAAAAAATGAGACAACGATAATCATTTCCACCTTATAAAGTGCCTCTGATGATGATGCGGCAATATTTTCAGTTGCGCTGTAATAAACGGGAACAATCCTAGCCGTATACTCTCGCACTGCTCAGGCCTTGATGTTTCCCCTTTAAACAAGCTCTCATGTCATTTTCACTCTTGCTCTCATTCTTGGGAGGTTATGCATGGGGTGTACACAATCTGTCATCTCATGAGATTCTTCTGAACTGAAACCCCTGCGAGGAGATTTGGGCTCAGCAGCATTTCCGGATTAAGGCGCTCCTCAGGGCTAGGGATTTGCCACATGAACTTCTGTGCTACTACTTTACCCTTAAGGTACCGATACCCAGACTGGCGCCGTGCCTGAAAATACGAAGGAAGTCTACCATGCCACAATCACTTCTTTTTTGTGGGTCTCCTCATGATAAAACATGCTTACGAAATTTCATGTTGCTAAGTGAAACTGCCTGACCTTGAAAAACTGAGTTTCAAGTGTAGACAATAATTACAAAAGGCCTTCGCACTGGGCCTGATTACAAAACACAATTGCCTTGTTGGCCTTTCAGTCCGTTCTAACTCACGGCAATTAAGGTCAAGCTTCCAAACTGCTGACACACTCGCTAACTTGGCATGCGTAGCACCGGCCCTCGGTGGATCATCCATCAAACAAACCTGAGCCGTTAGAAATGATGACAATTAACGCGCCAAGAGCCACCCCCCTCCACCCCCCTCTGTCTTTGTCACGTGACGTGATGGCACAGTTGTGTTTGCGGCAAGCGCTTGCCATCTCCCAGCGAGCCTGCAAGCTGCCAACTGACAGTTTTGTGTGTGTGTGCTTGTGGGTGTGTGTCTTGACCACTCCAAACAATGGATGGATTCACAGCACTGGCGTGAAAACAGGAAACCAGAGCATTCATGGATGCTCCCATCCCCATAAATCAAGAAAGAAAATGCTCATGTTCTCCGTTAGAAGGAAGGAACGACAGTCAAGTCATCTGATTTGTGATATTTTTCCGATCCACGTACAATGGGCATCAATTATTCAACCATTTAAAAACTTTAACACTACCATAGGCAAGGTAAATACTGCCTTTTTGCAAAGAATTTACAAATAAACATTCCCATGGGCTGGTTTTGTCTTTAAAATAGTCTGACTAGAGCCGGAGATACAAAAAGCATCAACCCTGAAATATTATGGGAGCCAGATGAGCAAGGTCGTACGTTATTATTCCTGGGACGGTCTGGAGGTGTAACGGGAAGATGGATGAAAGAGCAAAATGATGAAAAAGGGATGAGAAGATGAATGGATCACCACAGTTGATGAGGACAGAAGGGTTAGTAGCCTCTCATTACGCTCCCAGTCTGGGAGGAGACTCGAAACCAATGGCTGGCTCAAGAATCTTTGCGGTGTTCGGCGCGATTTATCAGCATTGTCCATCTTTTTGTCCCGTAACACTTTTTGTGTGTTTTTCCTTTGGCAGGATAACCTTCTGCCACCTGCCTTTCCAGAGTAAGTGGCTGTACATCGGCACCGAACGGGGAAACATCCACATCGTCAACGTGGAGTCGTTCATGCTCTCAGGCTACGTCATCATGTGGAACAAAGCCATTGAACTGTGAGTGTTAGCTATGCTATGCTATGCTAGCCTGTCTGGCCAGTTGTAGTCACACGTAATCCATACACATACAACCAGTAAACATTGGTCTTACCATTCACATACACATGCACTGCAAACCTCTATTTGCCCATTTACAAATACACTCTGTAAAATAACGGTCTGGCATTCGCATACACAGATAATGCCATTTGTCCATTCACATCAAAGATGGGCTAACAAATAGCATCCATGTGGCGGTGTCGGCATGCTTCAGGCAATGGATATTTGGCATTTAGTGCAGCAACACATGAATACACAAATGTAGAAATATTCCCAGGTATATATTCTTTATCCTCTGTAAAAAGCAACTAATTTGCAGGTTACTGCATCACTTCACTGCCGCCTCGGTGCCCAAGTTGTACACACCAGAAGGAGTCATCAATTAATCATGTTGCACCAACTGTATCGTTCTTAATATTGCATTTTATAAGGCTGTGATTGTGTTTTTTTATGAAGTAGATGTTCAATATTATCAGGTTCAATTTTCGTTTATTAAAAAAACGAAATAAATAAATACATCGCAAACTTTTTGGGGGAGGGCCGGTGTTTTAGCAGTGCAAAAACACCGGCACAGTATTCGGAGGAAGTACAGATCAATATGTGAACTTAATAGTAGACAAAGTCATATTGCCACCGTGGCAACACGTGGCCTATCGACTCATCTAAGTGCTACCAGGGATGCTGTGTATTCACTATTTTACATTTTTGATATGTTATTATGGTTGATATGGAATTTTAGATCAGCAAAAAAAACAACAAATATAAAGACTCTCACTGGTAGGTCGCCAAATGTTTCCTATAGCGCCTTCAATGAATCTGTCAGCTTGACAGGCTCCATTTTATTTCCCTGCTGTAGAGGCTTAAATTATTCACCGGAGCGTTTTGCTTCACAGATTCCCCCCTCCTGTGCGCGCGTGTCTGCGTTTGCGAGAGCGAGTGCGTGTGCACCGCGAGGGACTAGCAGAAGACGTTTGGAACAGGTGTCCGCCAAGATCACTGTACGCTATTCGCAGACGTCGGAGCTGCGGGGGAGACGAGACGAGGCGTGAGTTGAGCAGGGAAGCACAGGGGAGAGGGGTGGGGGGGGGGGGATGCTGGTGGGTGGTGGGGTTGTGGTTTTAGGAGAGGTAGGATATGTACGCAGGAGAGGGCGGATAGAGGAGGGTGAGGGCTTGCGGTGATAAGAGCTTTTGCCATTACGGGGGGAGTGGTCGAAGATAGATCCGAATAATGAGATAGAAAGGGGCGATAAGGGCTGCTGGACACGCAGTAACTTTGACTTCTCTCTGACAAATTGCTTTTTAACGGCAGGAATGGTGTTCAATATGCATGCGTCATTACGATTACATTAGAATGTACTCAGGGCTATAGCCGGGTCGACGCCTGTTGGAAGTCCACCGACAAAAGAAGATGAGTTTAAAAGTTGCATGACTCACCCAAAAAATTCCAGACATGGTACGAGCCTAGGATGGTGGCAGTGAATTCCTGGTGAGCAAATCTTGTCAAACTGCATGTGAAAAAAAAGGAATATTGAAAACAAACACATACATTTGCCTTTAAGTCTGCTAGCTCAATGCTAACACATAATGGAGAACATCATAGACAGGCTAATGAATAGCATCTTTGTGGCGGTGTAACAACACTTTAAGGAATGGTTATTTTAACAAAGCAATATAGACAGACAGACAGGGTGACAGTACTCACAGGGATATATTCTTTATCTTCTACAAGGCATTACTAATATTACTGTTGCGTATTGGGTCACTTTAAATAGCTGCGTGAAACTCATCTGTCTGGCTGTTTTATTAGTTAGAGCAGCACAAAGCCATCCAGAAGGGCTCTGGGTAGCATTGTTCAGCTTTGGCTTGAGGCAATGAGACTCTTGACTCTTGTGTACGCTCACATTGCTGCGGTCTTAAAGTGTTTGCCTGTGTGTGTTTGTGGACTTGATTCAAGATGATGGTCAGCGGGCACAGAAGTGGGCCAGGAGTGGCAAAAACATTCAGAGCGTAGCATGACACACATTGCACATGAGCGCCTTGGCTCGGGGCTCCAGCTCCTCTTTCCTTTTTCATTTTCGACCGCGCTCACACTCACCAACCTGAAGCGGGTGCAGATTAACGACATTGCTCTTGCTATTATGTTCTTTTCAATCACACAGACAGGTGATGTAATATTGCAGTGCCTGGCATTTTGTACACAAATTGCACACATCGGTCTGTACACATGTTTATTTGAATGCCCATTCACATCAATATTTTTTGTGCCCACAAATTAGCAATTTGTGTGCATCTACATTGTGGCTAACATTCAATGGACTTTTTTCCCTCCTTGTCATTTCTAGGGCTCTGTTGACTCCAGATATGGCAGTTGTATGTTAAAAAAGCACTTCTTCCGTTTTAGGAAGAGCCACACAGTGACGTGGTGAACATCTGCAGTAGCTGCCGGGCCGATGACATCAAAAGCCCCCAACGACGACAGCTTGTTTGCGACATGGTTGTTTCATGTGCAGTTTGTGGCCTCATGTCACCTCGTGTGTGATTTAATATTACATTAAGCTCATTTCTGGAGTTAATTCATTCGGCATTGTTATGGCATGAAAGACTGAGAAATGCAGTGTTTGGCTACTACGTCAAGCATTTCACACAATACAAAGTGCTTCACAGCTACATACGGTACAATAAAAAGAGGCACTCAATCCAGAATACATGAAAAATAATTATTTATTCAAACAAATCACTGTACCAAAAGGGATTTCATCTGTGAAACCGCGTGACGTTCAAACTAAGAACATCGAAACCCTTAGAACAAGAGAAAATAAACCACACGCCACAGGCCAACGAATTGCATTTGTAATTCACGAGAGGCTAATTGATTGTTATGGGTGTGTGTTTCACAAAGTGGGTGTTAAGAAGTGCGTTAATTGCTGGGCTGCGTGTGTATGTGTGTGTATGCAGCACGTGTGTGAGAAGGCGGCGAATTGAGACAAGATGAAGCAAAAAAAAGAGAAAGCTGCAGCCACAGCTTCAGTAATAATAAGCCTCCAATCATCCGGCACCATCAGCCTAAATATAGCTGCCGCTGAATTATGCTTGCTTCTCATAAACAACTGTGAACGCTTTCCACCTTGTGGTCTTTCATTTCAAAGATTCCAGTGCTCTTATTATAAATGCTGATGCTTGTGTCATGACGTGAAAGTCTAAAAAGTGACAAAAAACGGTGCTATAACTGTCACTTGATGGTATAAAAGAGCAGAAGTCACACGATTCTCACAATATCAAATTTTGAGTGCCATCTCTCACAACATCTGTTGCCATTACGACACAGCAGCTAGCTAGCTAGCTAGCTAGCCTACACCCCGAAAAAACATCTCGCCTTTGGATTGACCACTGGCGTGTCCACTTGAGAGCGCCTCATTGTCAGCTGTGAGTATGTCATGGTGAGAAAGGTAGAAGAACCAGGAGGGGCTATTGTGGAATAAAATCTTGACTTGACATCCAGCTTGTGAACTAGAGTTTTGATTTTGGTTATCCCTTTAGAACGCCTCATTGTGACAACCCAGTGGGATATATTTTAGCCGTGGAGGATTAAAGTAGATTTAAGAGGGTTTATTTTTACGGTTCAAATATGTAATTATGTGAACCCGCATCAATTTTTCAGATTGTATTCGGGTATTTCACTGACGGTTGAGTGGGGCATTCAACAGACACGCCTAGCGCGAGATTTAATTGTGGCGTATCAAAAGTACGATCACAAGAATACTCCCTCTAAAATGTTTTCTCAGCATCCGTTTTTCAAAACAAAGTTCATCCATTGACCTCATGAGTGTCAGATTCTTACGGCCGTAAATGACGATACTCTCTCTTTATCCTCTTGGACTGTTCATTTTCAAGGGGATCCTTGCCCAGGCCATGCGGTATTTGGCCAACGTGTTAGACATTTTGTAGTCACTGACCTTCTCTCGTGACCCTCATCCGTCATTGTGGCATCCGAAGGGGGGGGCTGCAGGGTGAAGTACAAACAGAGGAGTGTTTTTTTTTCTTTCTCTTATGTTCCAATGGTAACATCTTCACAGAAACATCCATCACAAGTTTGAACAGTCCGAGAGACTGATTGACAGCTCGGGCTTCACCAGCACATTTCCTCTGTGGATTTTCAGACGCACCCTCGCCTGCTTTGACCTCAGCCGCTCCAGTGTTAAGGGACCCGAGTCAATTTCCAGATGGAGACGTTTGTCGCTCACTACTTATTTCTCTCTTGTGTCTCCCCGAAGGTCGTCCAAGGCTCACCCTGGACCAGTCGTCCACATCAGTGACAACCCCATGGATGAGGGAAAGGTAAAGGACACTATTAAATCCCACTTAGCACCTCAGAGATTGAAATGGTAGCGATAATACATTTCAAATTGTTTTTTTTTTCTCCCCTTGAGAAATAATGGAAAGGCAAAATTTAGCATTCATTTAATCAAAAGCAGTCAAGATTTGAGATTCTGTATTTTCTTCACATCCACTGAAAGGTTGACTGCAGTTAATTGTTTGACATCATTCTTGAGGTAAAGTTGAGGCTTTTAAATGTTTAATCCCAGATGCTGATCTTGTGATGGATGATTCACCGATTTCATCAGCACGATTTGGAAGCGCGTCAATTAAATGAAAACGCATCCCATTATTCCACTCGAGAGCTTTGAATCAGCCGAGAGACTGCAGTTTAGACAAAACACTAATTGTGGCTTAGTCTTGAGAGTCATTTTTCTTCTGCGTCGCTTAGCTAGGTTCAGCTGACTAGCGATAGACATCATAATTGAGTGCGATGGACTTGATCAATTGTGCGGAATTGATTGGTGATGTCACAACACCATCCCGACTGTTAGGGCTTAACAGTTTAGAAAAATATAAATCACATTTTCTTTTTTGAAACGGAGAAAATGGACGTCCTTGGAAATTTGATTTGAGTTTTGTTGGACATTTTTGGTTCATCCTTTGTGAATGATATAATTAATGAATAGTAAATAATTAAAATTAAATTATTTCTGAGTAGGGACGACATATCCCTCTCGGTAACTCGTTTTCTTCATATAAAGATGATGTTGTTGTCCCTTGTGTAAGCGACATTCTTACCCAAGCCTATGTTACGTGGCACATGAATGTCAAATGCACCCCCCCCCCCCACTTTTCCCCCTTTAATATCTTCACCCTCTCCGTCTGTCATCTCCACCCGTCTCCTGGACTGCTGTTTCCTCTCTCAGCTGATAATTGGATTCGAGTCCGGGATCGTGGTCCTGTGGGATCTCAAATCAAAGAAGGCCGACTATCGCTACACTTATGATGAGGTAGGCAAACCTTGATTTCTCACCTTCCTTCCGGTATCTTTTAATGCTGGCTGGAATTGAAATTACCTATTCATGAACAAATAAGACGTGCGACGGTTTACCCTGACAGCAGCTCGCTTTCGGAAAATAAATAAGCGCCTCAATAACTGTAAAAGTGATGATTGTACCCAAAAAAAAAAGCCCCTTGTTTCGTCTCGGAAAGGTAGAAATTCTATTTAATAATTGATTTTCAGAATGAAGTCAAAGCAATTTTGGAACATTAATCTGCGAGCAACCCCATTTTCATTTCTGTTAAAGAAAAAAAAAATCAATTAATACGGAATACTTTAAGGTATACCAAGTAGTTTAAAGATTAGTTTTATTTGCCTAAAGATTACAATAATAAAAAATATCAGTCCCATAAACAACTCTTGCAACGCTAAACATTCTCATCTCAAATCAATTTTCCCCATTGAAGTGAACGGAAATTGTCATTAATCTGTTCCAGTTTCCTTTGTTTTTTTTTTAAATGTATTTTTTTTTCTTCTTACCTTTTTTAACCAAGGAAAGAAGCACTTCGCTATTGCACTTATATACGGTGTGCAACATGGCCACCAGATACAAACAAAGAAGACTTTGACAACTGCGTTTAGTGAATCGGTCAACTGGAGTAATATTGGTCTTTGTTTTCATGGAGGTGAAAGAAGCAAGCTAGCAGGAGGCAACGTTATGTGGTAGTTTAAAATGCACATCCTGTCCTTCTCTTTGTTTGATGTTTAGTTTGACAATAAAGTTCAACCGAAAATGGCGTTTAACAGATTGAAGGCTGTTTTGGGAAATTCTGTTGGCCATCTACCAACCAGCAGCTTGTGAAGGAAGCTGAGTTAAGTTGACTGGTGATGCTTAATGAGAAGGAGAACATACTGTATGCAATGTTAGCTTGTAGCACCTACCTAGCAGTTACTTTTTCCACCCTTCGGGGAAAAAAAAGTATGCATATTTCAGTGATGTGCCTGCGTCTAATTGAGGCATTTATTTATTGCCGGTAGTTAATATCAGAGCACACTGGTGTAGTTTTCTCCAGAGTGAGGCTCGCAGCTTGCATATCGATGTCATAACATGGTTTTGTAGGCCGAAACTTTCCAGTGCACTCAGCCTCTCCCGTCGTTGTTTCCCGGCGGGCGGCGCAGGAGCGGCTCTATAAATAAAAGAAAACACAATAAAACAGAGCCAGTGTCATGATGCCCCGTGGACTTGTGTCAGACCTTATTGGCTTGCTTGCAAAATTGTATTCCTACTCAGGCATTTGCAATATTTGTCGGTTATGTTGCTTCAGCCAAGTGCAAGCAAGGAAAGGAGAGCTTGCGTTTTCATTTATTTGGTAGGGTGGTTTGTGTGCAGGATTACCCCCAAAAATATTTTTCAGGCGGGAAAAGGAAATATCTGATTTGGGCCAAAGAGCACACTATTGTACTTTTAAAGTGTGACAGCTTTGGAAGGTTGATAAAATATCCCATCAAGTGATTCCAAGAGGCTCCTCAGAGGAGCTGGAACAAAGAATCCTAGTAAACACGAACCCGCACATGTTCATATGTCATATTAACGATGTGTTTAATTGTTGCACGGCAATTTTTTCATCAATGTAGTAGCACGCTCAGAGGACTTTCTATGACGTGAAATGGCCCCTGATAGGAAACAGCTTCCGCACTTCCTGCCGTTGAGGAATCGAAATTATTGATTGAGAGACATCTCGATTTCTACGAGGAGGGAGCGATCATCATCATGGCAGGAATATTAGCAGAATCATATTCTGCTAATAGTGGAAACAGCAGCCGACATCTCAGATGAGCCATCAGCTATGAATAGTTTAAGTGTGTCTGGATCGTCAGAATCGTGTTTTCAGGGGAAAAGAGAATCCCTTCAAACCAAGTCTTCAAAGCAAACACCGGGTCGAGTGGAAAGCTTCTATTTTATGTTGTTGGTAATTACGCGCAGCTCTAGTCCGCAGCTTTGTCCACAACGGTAACAGAGGAAAGGTCATTGAGCAATCAAAGCCGCGATGCATTGCCGCAGCGATGCGCCGCCGCGATACGCCATTGACCTCGGCGTCCTTGCGTGGGCAACAAATGGAAGTTTTCAAACAACGCATGCCATTGAGAGAAGCACGAGACATTCCGCGAGTGAGATGAGCTCAGAGGCGAGGAAAACTGCGAAAGGACTTGATTTGGTTTGGGATTTTTTTTTTTTCCTGCCCTGGAGTCCTTTCCCACTCTGGTCTGTGGAGAGATGTCACGACAGGGGTTTAGAGAGCAGAGATAAGCTCTTTTGGGGTGGTTTCAATATGACCACGGGAGCAGTGTGAAGATATGAGCTTATCTGAGAAGGGAGGGCGATGGCAACTGGAAATGAGGTAAATCCACTCCTTTTTTTCCAATATGGTGGCGAGAAAGACCAGCAGGCCCGATTTAGCATAATCTCATTGGCTTCAACACGTTGCTACATCCATTTTCACTGTGATTGTTTATTTTCTTTCTTTTTTTTTTGTGGGGGTCAGTAACATACTCTGGGACTAATCCGTGATCGTTTAGGGAAAATGGACCGCCCGATCCACCAGTGAGAAATTATTCTCTGTCTCTTCCAGTCAGTCTCTCTGAATCTTTGTTGCAACCTGCTGATCACACTGTATGACACTCTTAAGCCGAAGTCCGCTCCTCGAGAGCCCCTATCTCAGCCCCGTTTTTGAATAAAATGGTAACAATACAAAGACAAAATGTTTGATTTTTATGAGGGGTAAATTTCTTTTACGATGAGAAAAATCTTGTGCGTTTACGACGATAAAATGATTCATGACAAACGAAGTGTTTCTACAAGGAATAACTCTCGTTCCATAATTTTAATTTTTTTTAATGACACTGGCATCATAGTTTATGCCAAGAATGTTTTGTTTGAGGATACTTTTGCTACATCAGGTCATGAAAAATAAATAGAGGAAAAAAGTGACTTTTACTCGAATTAAATACAGTACAATAATAATAATGGGACACGTCAAGATTGTGTTTACAATGATCGCTTGTAAAGAAGCAATGCATTTGGGATATTTCTAAAAGCGTTTTTCCTCTTTTTTTTTGTGTGCTTTGTTCTGTGATTCCCGTTGACCTCTGCGCTGATCTAATCCCAAAACGCGCGTTCCTACAGGAGTTCATTCATGCATTCATTCCAGACTCTTAAATGTCACCATCATAAAACCTTGATGAACTGCACAGACAATGTCGCAATTAACATTTTTAACGAACAGCCATACAAATCGAAATAGAAGCTAATCACTCTCTAATGAAACCGGAATCCAGTCAAACGGCTCACCAATTTTTTATTATTATTTTTTTCCCATGAAGAATTCCATACAATCATTTCTTTTTTTTCTTATCCTGTGTCATCGTGCTGAACTACTGACAGCCTCGGTTTCCACCTGTTGTTTCTTAGGCAATCCACTCAGTTGCCTGGCATCACGAGGGCAAGCAGTTCGTGTGCAGTCACTCAGACGGGACGCTGACCATATGGAACGTGAGAGGCCAGGGCAAGCCCATACAGACAATCACCCCCCACGGTAAGCACTCGCATGCTCATACCATCACCAAACTCCTTCTGACTCGTCTTCAGTCTCTTCTTCTGCTGAAACTTCTTCTTCTTCTGAATCTTCAGACTTTTTCATCCTGACGCATCCTAGCTCGCGCCCGCTTTTTAGCCCTCGGATCACTTTTGACACGTTCAAGGGCCTACAAGAAACTGACGCTCGGTGTGTTGTGGAAAGGATTTTAGCCCTGTGTCGTTTATTTTATTTTTTTAATTTCTCGTCTGACGCTGGTTGTATAATGACTTTGGTATTTAATGCGCAATTATGCAAATTCCTTTGACGAGTTTAAGCCAGGCTTAGACATTCTTTAATTATGACTCACTGTAGAATTAGTTTGGAAACACGCCGTTTTATTGACTATTGTTATTATTATTACGACCTTTTAATCGTTTCTGTAATTAACATTTCATCACTTGTGGTTTTTTTTTTATCAACTAGTATGCGGCATGATTTGGATAAACAAGAGCATCGGATGGCGTGAACTGAAGTTTTTGTTTGTTTGTTGTTGTTTTCTTTTTTTTTCCTATTCTATTTCAGGCAAACAGCCCAAGGATGGCAAGAAGCCAGAGCCGTGTAAACCCATTCTCAAAGTGGAATACAAAACTACCAGGATTGGGTAAGGGTGGCGTTTGGTTTGAATTCATTATCCGTTTTTATCAGTATATATATATATATATATATATATATATATATATATATATATATATATATATATATATATATATATATATATATATATATTGCTCGGGTGGTTTCGCAGAAAATCCTGCAATTTTATGAGACTAAATTGATATTTGACGAGAATCGTGAGAATTTGTAGGTACACTTTTCCTTGGAAGAAAAAATATTGTATATAATTATTCGATGGCATCTTTTTTTCCAAAATTGACTATTTACAGTCTCAATAATTGATAACTACTAACTATGCTGCGGGCGGCCCGGTAGTCCAGTGGTTAGCACGTCGGCTTCACAGTGCAGAGGTACCGGGTTCGATTCCAGCTCCGGCCTCCCCGTGTGGAGTTTGCATGTTCTCCCCGGGCCTGCGTGGGTTTTCTCCGGGTGCTCCGGTTTCCTCCCACATTCCAAAAATATGCATGGCAGGCGGATTGAACACTCTAAATTGTCCCTAGGTGTGAGTGTGAGTGCGAATGGTTGTTCGTCTCTGTGTGCCCTGCGATTGGCTGGCAACCGATTCAGGGTGTCCCCCGCCTACTGCCCGGAGACAGCTGGGATAGGCTCCAGCACCCCCCGCGACCCTCGTGAGGATCAAGCGGTTAGGAAGATGAATGAATGAATAACTATGCTGCTGTTTTGGTGAGCAAACAGGGTTCACTTGGGCTCACCTCTTTACTGTTTGATATTGGTCTATAAATTGAGATACGTTTATTTTTCTTGGTTTGCGTTTCCCCAGGGAGCCCTTCATCATTCTGTCCGGCGGTCTGTCCTACGACACGGCGGGCCGGCGGCCGTGCCTGACGGTAATGCACGGCAAGAGCACGGCCGTCCTGGAGATGGACTACCCTATCGTAGACTTCCTCACCCTGTGCGAGACGCCGTACCCTAATGGTGAGTCGGCGCATTGCTCCCGCCGCTTCGACGCCGCTTTCCACGTCTGTTCTTTAATTACGCTCGCGCCGTGGTAATAAATCTGAAATTTCCCAAGGGTACGTATGGAAATTGCATCCTCACGTCGTCTTCGTTTGCGCACAATATCCCCGACGTCTGAATGGAATTAGCATATTTTCCACATGTTGAGGAGCTGAAACAAGTGGATGTGAATGCAGCGTAATCTGCCGCGGAAGAGCCTTCATTTGGCACACACACACACAGCTGCGGGGACGGATTAGCCGGTGCATTATGTAACAGCGGCGACTTCATTATGTCACTGGCAGCCAGCTGATCTCATCTGGTAATAGACATCACTGAGGATTATTACATTGTATGCATCTGTGTATCTGACTGCCGCCTTGACTGATGTGCTCAAGTGCGGAGAAGACATAAATGTACCAGAAGAGACAATCAACTGAAGATTATGCTTTTTTTCCCACCCATTTGCACAAATGTTTCTAGTGAGACCTCGGCTGTAACTCATAAGTTTGCGTATGATATCGCTGTAGGGAACCAAATAGGTCTGTTCACACAATTTGTGAAACAAAGCGAGCCTGCTAAGTTTTTTTTTCCTCACTCCCATTTGAATTTTATTGTTAAATCGACACATATAACAAACCAAGTTCATTAGCTGGATGCTAATGTATAATGTGAAACACCATTGACCGGCTAATGGAAATTAGCCTAAATGCTATTAGAAATCTTCAAACATTCTGTGATCACTTGTAACCAAAAACAGACTTAGAACACCAAGGTGCTGATGTCATTCGTTAACCCATCGATGGTATTTTCCATTGTTAGTTTGCATTAAGCTCAACGGGTTTGTGAACTGAAGCTGAAATGATGTGGCTGTTTTAAAGACACAGGATGTAATTCTCTTTGTCATATGTTTAGTTTGACATTGAACTTAAGCACAGAGTAGCGATGAAAACCTGAAAGCTACTTTTTTTTCCAAGAATTGTCTAATTTTGGATCTTACAGACTTTCAGGAACCATACGCTGTAGTGGTCCTTCTGGAGAAGGACTTAGTGGTGATCGACCTTGCACAAAACGGGTGAGTGCTTCCCCCAACGGAACATCCACAACTGAGGCATTCCAACTAAGGACGTGCTGTCGCTCCTCTCGAACAGTTACCCCATTTTCGAAAACCCCTACCCGCTGACCATCCACGAGTCCCCGGTGACTTGCTGCGAGTACTTCGCCGACTGCCCCGTGGACCTCATACCAGCACTTTACTCGGTTGGCTCGCGACAGAAGCGTCAGGGCTACAGCAAAAAGGTACTGTGAGCATTCTGAACTGTGAAAAAAAACACCAAGTCTACTCAATTTTTATGACTGATTAAACATGGCGTTGGTCGAGATTCCAGGCAAAACAGCAAAAAGCTGCTAACGTTTTTTAATTTTTTCTATCGCAAAATTTGGAGGAGACACTTGACTTTATTTGATTTTGACTCTGCTTTTTAAAATTCACTAGTTTTCGAGCAAGTTTGTGCATTTTTATTTGTTTTGGTTGTTGAAATGCTTGATTTTAGTCAATTTTTTTGTTTTAGTATTAGTTTTTTATGGAGGGGGATTTGTCAAGGGCAAAATAATAAAAGGTCATCAAGTAATGTGTAATACAGTAAACTAAACTGAAATTCAAACAACGTTTTGAGCTTCAATATAAAATGTAAAAAAAACATTTAAAATCAAGCCCACCATTTCATAAATGCTATTAACTGACAAAGATGAAAACAAAGGAAATTTTCACTATAATTATAGTTAGTTTTAGTTTTATGAACACAAGGTATCATTTCAGTTACTTTATATTTTGTTTGTTCATACTTAATTTCATTCATGAAAAAGTTATTTCAGTCTTATTTTATTTCCTTTTAGTTTTTTTAATTCTGATAACATTGGCCACCGCTCGTACTATTTTTTTTTCCGTAACCAAAACCCAAAATATTTTCATAATTTGAAAGCAGATCCATTATTTTATGCTTTTACTACTTTTGTTTTACCAACTAATAGTAACAGAAACAACAAACTGCAAAAGACAAGACGATTTGGCTATTCTGATGATATTTTATCACTCTCGTCATTCCCTCAATAGAGTGACTCAGATGCAAAGGAGACAACTTTTATCGTGGAAGGCAGATAAATACGCCGTTTGGTGCCAGTCACAATAAAATGCTGAAGGCGCTCCTCTTTGTCCATTAATGAGGCGGAACAGAACAATGGCATCGCGGTTGTATTTTTTTATTTGACTTGCACTGGCTGACGGTGTTATAAAGGTGACAAACAAAATGAGACAGTGCAAATCATACCTCCAGTGACATCAATGGCTTGATTAGTTGCTTCTGGTGCGAAGACCAGTGTCAGCATGCTGTTAGCATTTCATCACTTCAGCACAAGGGCATGATGTATCAGTACATAATACCCAATGACTTCATTATACTGGCTCATAATTCCTACCCTGAAACAACTTCCAGTGTCGAAGGTTAGTAGGAATCAGGCGGCTAGTTTTCTCAAATGAATTTGGCCACTAATATTTTAGCTCACCCCCTGCTCTTAAAATATCTTATTGACCTGCCGCGGCACATTTTGTATGCTTGTATTGTCACCTCGCTATGTTAGCCTTTTAGCCACTCTCACTGAAAGGAAGGATCGGGGGTGTGATTCACACCCAAAGAACACCGTGAGTCATCTCGGTGGCCTTTTGTACGTGTTGACAGCCAGTGTGGAGGCGCGCGCCACACAACGTTGATTCAACGCTTCTATTGATA
Organism: Hippocampus zosterae; assembly: GCF_025434085.1. Taxonomy (NCBI): domain Eukaryota; kingdom Metazoa; phylum Chordata; class Actinopteri; order Syngnathiformes; family Syngnathidae; genus Hippocampus; species Hippocampus zosterae. The sequence goes on from NC_067469.1 coordinate 6,684,580, forward strand.
TGTCATTGATGCTAATGTGACATGTGTGTTTCTGGGTTCCAGGAGTGGCCTATCAGTGGAGGTAATTGGGGTCAAGGCACGCAGAGCTACCCGGAGATCATCATCACTGGGTAAGATAACCGCGTTGCTAGTCACACTCGCACACGCACATTCTGTATTCTTGTCCAGTTCGGTCTTGCAAGAGTGTGCCACTGCTTGCGGAACGAATGTTCAGCTCCCCAATGCACTGGGACAAATTGGCGAGGAAACAAGAACCACTGAGTGAAAAAGAAAAAAAAAGCAGTACAAGGAATACGATTGTCATGTCTATACTATATATGATCAACTTCAGCACACAGAGCGCTTGTAAATAATGTATTTATTCCATTTCAGTCTTTCCTGCCAGACCGGTGCGATAATATAATATACAGAATACATATATATTATGGATTAGTCACAAAAAAAGGTGACTCCTTTTTTTATTTACTGTCCTCCTCTCTTTAAATTCTCACTCTTGTAGGCATGCTGATGGAACGGTGAAGTTTTGGGATGCCTCTGCAAGTGAGCTCTGTTTTTTTATTCATTAGAAATGGAATAGTCAAGAACACATTTGTATTAGAAGAAACATTATTTATGGTTAAAATGTGTAGATAAAATGTATTTGCGTATAAAAGTAAAAATGTCCATTATTGACAATCGTAAATACCTATTTTGATAACTTGGCACAACATGGGAAAAAAACCCCCCCACAAAATATTTGCGCTCTGGAACTTCCCGCAAGTCTTGTTGTGTTGTGATGTGTGCTGACACTGACCTGACTCTCTGTTTGCCTCAGTAATGCTCCAGGTGCTCTACAAGCTGAAAACGGCCAAGGTGTTTGACAGGAGTCGCTCCAAAGAGGACAAGGGCAGCGCCGAGGCGTCCGACGAGGACCCTTTCGCCATCCAGCTGATGGCCTGGTGCGCCGAGAGTCGCATGCTGTGCGTGGCCGGCGTGTCGGCCAACATCATCGTCTACCGTTTCAGTAAACTGGAGGTCACCACGGAGGTGGTTCAGGTAAGGGGAGCTGGTGAGGGTCCTTCTTGTTATTTCAAAACTATCTGCAGGGAATTCATCGCATCACACACAGTGTTCAGAATGATTCACTCAATCCTAATTGTAGGCATTTTTATTGAGTGGAATATTAATTCACTTATTGGTCAAATGAAAAATAATGTTAACAGTACAAAATGGCTAATTCACTATATAGACTACTATATAGTGGCTAGGTAGCAATTCCCAACTCAGCCAGACACACACACACACACACACACACACACATTGAAAGTGGATGACAGTATGGTTGCCATGCCAACAGACGGAGCAGTGAGGAGGCAAAGCGAGATAATCATTATGATCTGCCTTGATTGCGATGTATGGGGGCGTGCTGAATCACTGTTCAGCAACTTAAAGCCAAGTGCTGTTTAATCTTGTGCGGCCTCGCGCTGGTTTTCACCGCGCCTGGCTAGCCGTCGACACACTGTATGTTTGCGCCACGTTTTTCAATCGAGAACATGCTCACTTGTCAATCAGAAGGATGTGAGGGGATACCAATGTGCTAACTTCCTGCCAGGTGATTTGGATGATTTGGATTTTGCTCGCACCTGTTTTTTTTTTTTTTGCTTTCTCACTTTTTGTGTTGGTAATTAGCAAGCAAACATGAAAGTTCATTTGTTGATTACCGGTACTTTGCAGGTGCTTTTGCATCTCCGGACGCACATCCGCTCACACTCCTGCAAGAAACACACACACACAGAAAAAAAAACAACAGGAGAATCAAAATGTCTATTGGAGTGAAGTAAAAAAATGGGGCAAAAGCTTTCTTTACATTCTAATAAATGAAGTCACCACTGTATGTTTCTTTAAAGAAGAGTATCCTAAATGAGATGAAATCAATTTTGTTGGGCATCATACGGCCTATGGCCCACTCAGGAATATACACCTTTATTACTTTTTAGCTGCTCGAGGTGCGAATGCAGTATGAACTGAACGACATTGAATCCCCTGAGGGCGGAGTTGGGGAGCACACGTCGGCGCACCCCAACCTGGGTGCTTCTCCGAGCGGGCCGTCTTCACATCCCAACACCAGCAGCAACAACTCTGACGGAAGCAACACGCCTTGCCTCAAGTAAGTCATCGGGACTCCTTGGCTTCAACTCCCACGTCCCTTGCCATTTATTATTTTGACTTTTTTTTTCCAGGGTGCGTAGTACTCCACTAAAGCAGTCTGCTGGTTACCAGGTGGACTTGGTGGTCCAGTTGGTGTGGGTGAGCGGGGAACCCCCTCAGCAGATTACAAGCCTGGCACTCAATTCTTCCTACGGCCTGTAAGTCAGCGCATCCTGTTTAACAGCAACACTCGTGTGGTGATGATTTACCCGAGCCGTGATCAGATAAGACCTCGGTGAAGCAGCAACTACAGTCGGTAGCTAGCTACCTAGGTAGCTACCTATTTATTTAGCTAGCTGTATGTGCATTTACCTAAGGTCCACAATGAAGCGCTCTAAAGCAGCCAATTTTTTAAAAAAGTGTCTTCCGCCTTAATCTGCGTGAGGTGCATGCACTCACAGCCGACAATGAGGCACTCAAGTTTTTATCTGGTGCGTTTATGGTGGTGTTTTAGTCACACCCAAAAAAGTAGGAAAACTGGAATTGTGAAAATGGATTATGACTGTATCTCCACAACAGATTAGGAGCCGTTATTTTCAAACAAAATAAACGTATTCAGAAACAAATATCTGAATTTACGTTACATGATGTTTAAAAAGTCCTCATTTATATTTCCTGTTTTGTATTCTTATGAGGCATGGGGTAGCCTTGGGGATAGAATACACCGTGCCATTAGTGTAAACGAGGGATGGAGAACCTGTACCTCTTTAAAAAAAAATTGTCCGTTTGTATGTGAACCTTCCTTTTGCAGAGTGGTGTTTGGCAACATTAACGGTGTCGCAGTCGTGGACTATATCCAGAAGACAGTGGTGTTGAACCTTGGGACGCTGGAACTGTACGGGTCCAATGATCCATACCAGAGACAACCACGTTCGCCTAGAAGGTCTCGACAGCCCTCTGGAGGTAACTTGTTTTTCATCCTTTTGTTTTGAATAAAGCAACCACATGTCCTTTAGCTTAATGCTAACACATAATTGGAAACTCAACAAGCGGGCAATAAATCACTTCTGTGTAGCAGGATTTATATCCTTCCAGAAATGGATATTTCAAAACCAACGATTGAGAAACACTAATAAACATATCAATAATCACAGACATATATTCTTTATCCTCTGTGAAGAATGACTCATATTACTGCCTTGCTGAGGAGCTGATGCGGTCTTCGTGTACATTAGAGCAGTCGAAAGTCAGTTTTATATTGCCCACAGGTAACCCAAGCGCAGACAATAGAAGGACCATACATTCTATTTATATCACTACTATATAGTCCGGAGATTCAATACGTCATATGGTACCAATACCCAGCAAAATAGCTTGTTTGCTGCAAATAGAAGTCTGAAGTTTTAGCAATGGACACACTGCCACCTTGTGTTGGACAGTCAGAGTGCACTTTAAGTTTGACGGATGAAGTGCTAACGTGTGTACACCCTTGCGGAAAACCCAAGGCCGCGTGCGCACACACGCGTGTACAGAGCATCTGGTGTCAAGCAGTGGGCTGGCACCTGTCGCAGCTTGGCATTCGCAAGCAGTAATCAGACGTCCAGCTGCGCTTCCCCGTGCCAACACGCTGCCGCCTGCTTGGCCTTCTGCTTCACTGGATCAGCAACACACACATAAGGATAAAGACTTCCTCGAGTACAAACCCAAACTGAACGATTTTGACAGATAATTTTGCCTTTTTTTGTTTGACCTCTTCCCTCATTATTGCGAACTCACGGAAGTGCAAAGGAACTATATTGAAATGATTTGAGGATATTTATTCAGGCCAAAGTAATGCTTCGTCACCATCTTTTGGAATCCATAGATAACCACAAGTATACTTTTTTTGTATCACGATTAATTCATCGTGGCACTTTCTGGTGTTGGCCACAGGGGGCAGTAGACAACCCTCAATGCAAACAAAGACTTTCGCAGCTACTGTAACTGAGTAAACTGCAATGATATTCGTTGTTTTTCGTTAAGGAGGAAGAATATATGCTTGAAGCGTGATTGCTGACTGGCGTGTTCTCTGTTTCAGGGCTGTGCGACATCAATGAGGGTTCGGCCACCTCGGAGGATCGCTGCAAGTCTCCCACTTCAGGTAGCATGTCCTTTAATTTTCCAAATGCTCATGTTGATGAAAATTGTCTGAAGATGGAGGCTCATGTTAGAAATATGCATTTTTTTTAAACTGTGGCTCACAAAACTGGAACTTTATATTCACACCACCCCCGACCATAAAATTGTCATTCTATCCCACAAATTTAACACTCGGGTTTAATATTGCCCGGTTAAGGCTTTTTGTGACCGATTCCATTTTCGTTTGCATTTTATGTTTTCCTCCTCGAATATGCAGAGCTCAATAGACAGGAATAAATGGTTTTCATGGCTTTTGCTAAACCGTGCGATAGACTGGAACCGCAGAGATCCGGTCGAGCTCATGCAAAGCGATGAAATAATTATGACAACGTCTTATGCTGGAGAGACCGATTAAACTATTCAGAGCATTTCAGTCACACATGCACGGCGATAAACTGGGGAAAAAACATCAATGCTTTATAATATTCTTTGCTAAAATTTTGCCCAGATGCAAAAAAAAAACATTAGATTTTAAAAAGGTTAAAAGAAGGTCAGAGAAGAAGCATGGTCCAGCATTATAAAGGTCACAGTGCGGTCATCATAAAACCAAAACCTTTCATATAAAAATTCATGGAATGTGTTGTAATGATAACTTTTCAGGCCGAGTGTTGAATGCCGCTCGTGCCTGGGAGGTGAGTTGCTTTCCGTCGAGTCCTGATGATTAAGCCATATTGTTCTCAGCAGCCAGGACAGACTATAAAGTGGTCTTATAAAAAGGACCTGAATTGCAAAAACGTAAACAAATATGAATATAGAAATTTGACCCGAAGGCCAAAAACCCTGAACCATTGTGTGAGTGGTGTAGCTTCACAAAACACCATCGAAAAGGTCAAACTTAATGTCTAACTTTCAACTTCTCCTTCCTTGAACCTCCCCGAAGTTTTGATGCCAAACAGCAATCTCCAGCAGTTCTACAATGGAGGTGGGAGAGGAGGTAAGCTTGGCCAAAGACTTTCCGAAGAGGGTACGAAAAAATTCCGCATTGGTCCCCCCCTTACCCCCCCTCACCCACCAACCCTCCTCTTGTCTCTGTCCTCCATGTCACCAGAATGGAAATGGATTAGCTTGAACTAACGCTAGCTAAAGTTTGGGATAGCCTCTGTTCCCATGGTGTTTGTTGTATCCCGCTCGGTGGCGGTTCCCCGTTAGCATTGCATGCTACTTGTATGTAGCACGAGCGTCGAGCATCTGCGTCTGTGACGTGTGTACCCCTTTGCGTGCTCCACACACTTATTTGCATTATTTTATATTCATCTTTATCTTTTATTTCGTTTTTATAAGGAATATTGCGTCACCAGAACGGAAATTGATTAGTTTGAACTAACGCTAGCTAAAGTTTGGGATAGCCTCTGTTCCCATGGTGTTTGTTGTATCCCGCTGGGTGGCGGCTCCCCGTTAGCATTGCATGCTACTTGTATGTAGCACGAGCGTCGAGCATCTGCGTCTGTGACGTGTGTACCCCCTTGCGTGCTCCACACACTTATTTGTATACTTATCTTATACACTTATTTTATATTCATCTTTATCTTTTATTTCGTTTTTATAAGGAATATTACACAGATTTTTTTGTTGAACAATTGTATGACTATTAGTAGTATTTATTGCGTATACACTTTCATGACTATTATCAGGATTGTTATTATAAATTCATTGTATTTATGATGCTGATTTTTATTATTATTGTGACGAGTAATAGTACCGGTACTTGTAATGGTCAAAGCACCACCTCCTTTTTTTTAACCATTTCTTTAGTTGAGTGGAGCAGTGATTTTAATAAAGAAATGCAAGGACTGTGTTGTATTGAGAACCCAATAAGTTTTCTTTTCTCATTGTTTTGCAATTTTGAAATTGGACCATTTCAAGCTGAATTTCACTTCCACTCACAAACACAGCAATGTATTGAGTATTATATTTAGGTGACAGCTCATTTGCGCTAGCCTCGCACTTCCCTAATGTGAAGGAAATCGGCGTCGATGTTAGGCTATAAACTTCAAACCATCTGCCACTTTAACACATACAAAACTGAGAACAATACTCACAGGCGGGTATTCTCTCTCCACTGTGGGAGCAATGACTATTACTCGAGCTCAGATGAATGGGACAAGCCAAACGTTGCAAGAGCGACTGTTGGGGACCTTCTCTGCTTTTTCCTCCTTGCTCTTAACTCATTCACTCCCAAAGACGTTTTTAAACGTATTTTCAGAATTGGTCCAGAATTGGCTGGCACTGAATGAGTTAATTACGCCGCATTCCTCAGCGCTGCCTGGCATGTTGCCTTAAAAAACAAACCAAAAAAAAAAAACAATCGCTTACAAATCTATCTAGCTGGGGCATCTTTGCATCTGTAATACAGATTACTTGATTGACACGTACACAAAAACAGTGTAGCTCTTGTGCCCTGTGTGTTTCCATGTGTTGTCCGGGCAACCCCCCCCCGGTGCATGCTGCTGCGGCATGACCACCTTGACTTGCCGACTGCTCTGGCGACTTCTTCATCCGTTGGGGCAGCGGTTTCAGGCCTCTTTTCTTTTTGTTCCCCCGTCTTCTCACGGCATGCCCGCGCTCAAGGAGGGTCGCGCTCCGGGCGCTTCTGCATGGCATCGTGCGTGAGCTTGGATGTGTGTTTTTGTAAAGAGGGATGTTCTCTTTTTTCCAGCAAAGATGTCACGGAAATTAAGCTTGCCTACTGAGCTAAAGCCAGACTTGGGTAAGCCTTGACTCCGTGTATCCAAAGCAACTTGTATGACATGCAATGTAGTCTGGCCTCCAAATTGAGGCGGATGAAATATGATGTACAGTATGTGGGCGCTCCCACTTATTTGACCGTGGTGGGGGTGGTCCGCTAGTGTGGGAATCAGTGGCGCCAAGCTTAAGTCCGCACCCTCTATAACGCTCTTCTTCTGCTTTCTATGCTGCCTTTCTACACGTGCTGTGTTTTAATAGCATCTCTGAAGAATCAGATTTATTGATCCTCATTTTTAGGACGGTGCCCTTTTATGACTATTTCCTGCCAGATGTGAGTTCAGACTGAGAAATGCTGACATAATATCGCCGAGACCATCGGTCGGCTTTAAGTTCTTGCGAGAAGGAACACATGCGGCAAAATCACTTTGCTGTGCTTTGCTTTTATACCTGCGGTGAAAGTCAAACAAATGCTGTGCTCTATCTGACCCCCCGTTGTTTTCCCTCTTCTCCCAACAAGATGCTCTTGTCTGACCTTATCCGATGATTTCTTGAAATCACCCCCCCCCAAAAAAAATTCTCGTTCCATGAGCCACCGATGAGCCGATTTGCCACCGAGCAGGTGAACGAACCCATTGGTCTCGCAATTATCAACCGTTGTGGGACCACCCGCAGGGAATGCACCTTGCAGAACCTTGCATAGGGGGGGGGACTCAGCAACTCAAATTTAGAAGTGAAGAACCTTTATCAACAGCGACAAAGTGTCCAGTTTCCACCATTGAACTTGCGGAAGAAGTAGAAACCTGCCACAATAGCATAGAGTCACTCATGCACCCCCCGATCCCCCCCCCCCCCCCCCCAAAAATAAATAAATAATCAAATGAGTGTACTCCAAACTTTTAGCATCTGCATTTTCAGCTGTTCTGTCCATGTATGCAGTGCTGGTTCTTTACTTCCCTCTGTTGTTTCCTCTCACTGTCCTCTTGTCTGTATGCCCGCCGCGGGGTGCCAACCCACTAGACCACCGGGACAATTCCTTCAGCCGCTCGCGCTCCTCCAGCGTCACCAGCATCGACAAGGAGGCCAAAGAAGCCGTCCTCTCGTTCCAATTCTGCGACAGCTACACCCGCAAGGGGGACGGCGCCTCGGCGCCGTGCCTGTTTGTGGGCACCTCGCAGGGCACTGTGCTGGCTCTGGCCCTTACGCTGCCACCTCCTGGAGAACAGAGGCAACTGCAGCCTGTTATCCTTTCAACCACAGGTGATTGCCTTTTGAGCGGGATTTACTGAATGCTGCCGTTTGCTCTTGTTAGCCCGAACCACTTGTAATTGTCGTCCCTCCCCGGTATCGGTCAGGCATGTTGATTCGATTGAAGGGAAGCATCTTGCGGTTGGCTTTCCTGGACGCGGCCGGTTCCGTCTTACCCCCCTCGTACGACCCTTGGTTCGAACCCAACATCTCTGCGGACGGCGAAGAACGGGAGAAGGTCCGCAAGCGTCGGCCCGTGTCGGTTTCGCCGTCCAGCTCGCAGGATCTTAACGAGAGCCACTACGCCGTGATGTGCTCAGAGAAGCAGGCCAAGGTCCTTTCGCTGCCCAGCCAGACGTGCATCCACAAGCACAGTATCACGGAGGCCTCCTTCGTTTTACGTGCCGACGTGGTCCAGATGAGCCAAGGCGTGTGTCTGGCCTGCTTCTGCGCTAACGGTCATATCATGGCTCTTAGGTGAGACGCATTTGAGGTAGCGGACGACGGGCAACAGGACTTAGAACTTTCTCTCTTTCTACTCCTTTATCCAGTCTACCGGGACTGAGACCCCTCATGGATGTAAACTACCTGCCTCTAACGGACATGAGGATAGCCAGGACCTTCTGCTTCACAAACTTGGGTCAGGCCATGTACCTTTGTTCCCCCACTGAAGTCCAGAGGATCACGTACAGCCAGGACACCTGTGAGAACCTACAGGTCAGTGACCAAAACATGTGCAACATACAGGCCTTTTGTTTCGAAAAGATGCTAGCTTCATGATATTTCGCTCATGAAAAGGATTTGATTCCACCGAGGCCGTGGGGTCACTTTGCGGTGAGGCAGGAAGGAGAAGTCAAGAAAGCTTTTAGACGTATTTTTTATTAGCAATGGACAACCTGAGCATAGCCTTTCGGCGATTCAAAAGTGTTTGTAATTCCCAAATAAACGATGGATGCTCACCAGAACACACTACATGCAGTTATATGAACAGTTTGTGCTCGTAATTGTTTCAGGAAATGCTTGGTGAATTGTTTACACCAGTGGAGACACCGGAGGCCCCCAACAGGGGCTTCTTCAAGGGGCTCTTTGGGGGTGGAGCACAGTCACTGGACAGAGAAGAGCTATGTACGTCGCACGAGCGCTAACGTGTTTTTGATTGTGAGTCGTATGCTAACGCTAATTCTAACTTAGTCGGCGAAGAAGTTGCCGGACGAGCATCCCGCAGCCTGGCCCAGCACATCCCGGGCCCGGGCGGCATCGAGGGCATGAAGGGGGCAGCATCCGGCGTGGTGGGTGATCTGGCCCGCGCCCGGATAGCGCTGGACGAGCGAGGGCAGAAGCTAGGCGAGCTGGAGGAGAGGACGGCCGCCATGATGGCCAGCGCCGACTCCTTTTCCAAGCATGCCCATGAGGTAACAAATATTGCGTCAAGCTTGAATGTTAATTACTGACATGGACACACCACCTTTTTTTTTCTTCTTGTCCAGATGATGCTGAAGTGCAAAGACAAAAAATGGTACCAGTTCTGATGGGCGTTCGCAATGGTTGCCTTGGTCATGATGGCGACCTGCTGCTGTTTTCCATTCAGCCATCCTCCCCAAGCCTTTCTTCGTTCACTCGGACACTTGGGATTTTCTTCCCTTAGCACAATGTCCCATACTCTTCTTACCTCACTCTGTTGTTGAGGCGGGGGAAGACACTGGAAGCAAGTACATTATTTCTGTGTATGCGTGTGTGTGCGAGTGTGAGTGTTGCCCATGTTCTTGTCCTTTTATTTATGATTCACACATGGAGTTCTCATTCTCATTTTGCCAAACCGTCCTTAGACTGATGTCAGTATTTAAACTGGACTATTAGCTCACACTTGGGAATATTGTTCAAATGTACAAAAAAAATAATATATATGTCATGATGTATACATACAAATCTAAATGTTGCAACGCTGTACTTCACTTCAGGGCGATCGGAAACAAACAGGAGAGGGACACAGGAAGTGACATCGCAGTGACGCTTCTATGCAGAGAGATTTGTATATATTTTTTTTTGTCTTCACACCTGGCTCCACTTTCAGACTCTTACATCCTTCCCAACAACACGTATGAATTCATCCCTTTCAACTTTCTCTTCACTACCCCTCCCCCCTTGTATTTATGAGAGGTGGTTTGGTTTCATGGCTCTGTCAATATCACTGGGAAAGCTCTTATTTTTCTATGGTTGTGAAAAAGTAAGTGATATTTTTTTTAAGGTTTTCGTCTCACTTTTGGGTTCTCCTTATGAAAAGGGCTGGGAACTTCGAGGAAGGCGGGGATAAATAAGGCATAATGTCATAGACTATATCGAAACTCATCTGTTCAGCATCCCCGATTAATTGGCCTCTTTCATCTCGAGTGTATAAATGCTGCTAGGATCACTGATAAACACACACACACACACTGCAGTGTCTTTTTTATTTTTAAATTATATGTACTTCTGTGAAAAGAATGAATACAGTCAACAAGCTTTGTTTTTGTAGATTCCCGTCATTGTTTGGCGTCCGGAAAAACTGATATATCCCTCCCACCGCTCCCCCACACGCACATCATTTGAAGTCAGATCTCACTATCAGGGTGGTTGAGTGACATGTGTGACAATCTGGAAAGTAGTACAACCATTGCGTTATATAAATACAAAGATTGCGCGAGGTCATGTATTGTTTCTGATGCCAAAGACTCGCGCTATGATGAAATTCACAATCCGAATGAATGTTTTCTTTTTTTTCCACAAAGAAGCAATGCTGACTTTCATGTTATCCGTCAGTAATTATATTTTCTGAACATATAGTTTAGTTGAACTTTGGACAAAATATTGAGAGAAAAGTTGAAATGTTATGAGAATGTTTGTCATGTTAAGGATGGTCAGAATGTTTTGAGAAAAAAGTTGAATTATGAAATTGGAGCCTCACGAGGAAAAAAATATTGAGGGGTGATGTATAGTACAACAACTATAAAGTCTTATTTTTTAAGGAAAAATGTTAAAATATTGTAACAGTTAATGAACCTGAAGCCGTAAAATTGTGTGACGGTAGAATAACACAAGTATCACGGTTTTGAAAAATGATCATGAATACAGTCCAAATATGATGAGAACAAAAGTTGTACAGTTATGAGCTGGAAGCTTAAATATAAACAAAGACATGCATTGAGAAAGTCATAAAAATTGTAACATTGGAATAAAGTCATATGAGCGAAGAAGTTGTAGCATTAAAAATATATATATATTTTTCCCACTAATAACTTGTAATTTTGTAATACTCGCTTTAATGCCACCAGTCAAACAGGACATTTAAAAAAAAAAGACCCCAAAAAACCCACACTAGTAATTAAACCTAACACCACTAGGTGGTGCCAAAGTAATAGTAAATAAACCTGCAAATGGCAACCCGTGAATGTGTGGTGGTTAACTACTTCTCGTTGACTATCTATCACGCTTCCCGTTTCTTTCAGTAAGCGTTCTTCCCCGTCGTCAAATACATACACGAAAGAGTGAGAAAGAAGATATTCCTCCTCCTCCACCACCACCGTCACTCACGTCACGTCCTGCAGTCAACAGTTTGTGAGTGGGTTGCAGTATTTTTCTCATGGTAGCCGACTTTTTTCTTGTACAGTTTTATGCAACTTTCACGTGGATGTTTATGGACTTTGCGGAACTGCTGCCACACACGAGAGAATTTGGGACATTCTGTAGTTAGAGGTTAACTGTGCAATGGGAGGGGGGGGGGGGGGGTAATAAAAGAGGAAAATGTACCCCTGGCTTGTTGGAGTTGACTTTCAACGCCAGGTGGCGGCAAACACAAAATAATTGCCTTGAAAAAGCCGTCTGAATGGTTTGCTGACATTTGTCTGCGTGGAAAACGTATTCAACCTTTTTGCTTTAAGCAAGCAGTAAAAAAAAAAAAAAATAACCTAAGATGTGACCAATCTACAAAATAAATATCCTATGTGAAAAGGAAGAGGAAGAAGTCATTTTGTAAATTTGATTGCGATCCTGCCCATTCATCACCATTGCTGTAATTTGAGTTTTTTTGTTTACTTTAATAAAAAAAGTCAGGTCCAGATTCTGAAATGCGCTTAAGTAGAAAATTTAAATAGTCTTATGACTCCCATGTCAATCACTAAGCCGCACCTCAAATTTTAAAGCTGCACACACTCAAAGTCACAGATAGGACAGTGCATAACGTGAGGTTGTCGAACCCAAAGTGGACGTGTTCACATTTTATTGAAAGCCATGTTTATCGACATAAATGAGTTTTAAATGCCTGAACTTGTACGTCTGGGCGGATTAAAACAACCACAAGATACAAACAGTATGGTGGACGGAGGAAAGGTTAAGGCTATGCCGAGCCCCTTCCACCGCTGGCACATGACATGCCAGCGATTCTGTTGCCATGGAGATGGCAACGGCGACTGACCAGAGTCGTGGACGCGTGGCAGGGGATCCCACCGCATTTGCTCTGGGGGGGGAGCTACTGAATGAGGGGTGTGAAAGGAAAATGTTCTCAGCTGATAAAGTCACTCAAAAGGATCATATTCTACATTATATGAATCAAATGAAATATTGATAAATTAACAGTGGTTGATCTTAATTTTACATATATAATGCCATATCTCTCAAATGTATTCATTTTTTGGCAAACGTTTTTTATAAAAAGATTTTTGTTTTTTCTCCCCAATGCTATTGGCTGTCAATTATGAGTACTGTATATTTTTACTATTCTGGTCACTGATTTCCCTTTTTTCGTTCGCAGCTAGGAGTCAGCTGGGATAGCCTCCAGCTCACGCCTGAGAACTAATGAAGACAAGCGCGATAGAACAAAAAATGTACACCGTTGATGGATGGTGTAGCTGATTATAATTCATCCTCGCATTTTTTTTCAGCTTTCTTGCCCACGGCTATGTTTGGACAGCATCTTTTTTGAGAAATGTGATAGGCCTAGCCGCGACCACATGAAGCTCCGTTTGTGGGGGAGCCCCTTAGATTAACTTTAACACATTGATGAAAAAGCACAGCGGCATTTTTGACTTTATATAGAGCTGAAGGGCGTGGGATGCGGCCGAGGAGGCTGAAAACTGACATATGCGCGCGGTTGACCTCGGTGGCTTGCCGGCGTGTCCGATACTTAAGAAGCCGTCTGTGTCCTGACATATGCAGTCGCTCATGCACACGGCGGCCACCCTTTGCCTGTAAGTAAATTTAGTTGTGGGTGAAACAGCCACCAAATTGCAAGCGGGTGCTTGCAATCTGTTACTCTGCGTGGGGGAAGTGATTGCTGCAACTTGTGAGGGTGCTGCTGGGTCACTCTCGACTGCTTTGCTGTCTGAGAACATGTCATGGAAACCAGCACTGGGCCTCACAGCGAGTGGTGGTCTCCAAGAGCCCACTTAAATTCACAGATGTGTTTCCGCCATTTCTAGATTCTTAAATGGAATGAAAGGAGCCACTTTGATTGGTCATGACTGAAGTCGGCTGTGACCACACCCACAGCGGCGCAGTCTCACTCTCTATTAGATTCACAAGACTGCTCATCTGTGAAATTTCTCGCATTGGGTCCAACCAGCCTCTGTGCAGAGTCACATCATGTGCTGGTCACAAAAAAAAAACCAAAATGGTGATAACCATAGTTTGCTAAATAATAACTGGAGGAACCGGTTAATCTGTCCAAATATTAATCCGTTTGCTTACGGTAATTCCTTTTGACGAAGTATAGGTGCTGCTGCGCAAGGTCTTCAGGGATCCTCAAGGTCCCTTTTTCAGATTTTGTTTTTGTAACTGCTGGCGTTTCCACGGCAACTGTGTGATTTAAAAAGGATATTTGAACGTCAAGAGGAGGGGGGTGGGGGGGGGGGGGGGGGCGCGGGGCTACGTTCTAGCCCGTGAGTTTACTTTAAATGTGGGTCAGTCGTAAGCTTCTATTAAGTCTTTCCCCTGGTGAGCCGGACTCATTTGCATTTTTGCTCGACTCGCGTCTCTCGCGCATCCATTAGGAGCGCGTCGCATATTCACGAGACTGTAGATGTGAATTGCAAGTATGAAGAATATGCGCTGGTATTAAATTGAGAGTAAGTGTAGTTTGCTTTCAGTGGTGCTTGACTAAATGAGGCACTTAAATGTGTGACGCCGACAGCACATTTCTACAATAAATGGATGAAAAGTAGAGAATCAGTCCAATGGGGCGCAACTAAAATATTTTTGCCCTACCTTAACTAGTGTAAATTTCAAACGGCCGCAAAAATTTGCCTCCAAGCCCGCTCGGTCATCGCTAACACGTGACGGGAAATGCCATTGACAGACTACCGATGAGCATCAGTGTCACGTTGTTATCTAACTCTTCAGCTCAGAGATATTTGAAAGTTCTTTAGCAATACTTATATATATATATATATATATATATATATACATATATTCTTCATCCTCTGAAAAGAGCTATTGTGACTGGAGTTATTACTTGCGGAGGAGCTGAGACTGTCTCCCATCTGCATTATAGCTGTTTGTCTAACATACTGCCCCCATGTGGCCAAGCCATGCACACCAGAAGAAGCACCACAATGTCCGGTCAAATTAAAGCAAAAAAACCCCAAAACGCTTTGTCCGAACATTCTAATTAAGTGTGCCTGTAATGTCCGTTTGTTTACAGACTGCTATTTTTCTCATTTAAAAAAATAAAAGTTTAGGTTTCAGCACCAGCTGGAGTGATGGGTGTGACCCTTTTAGATGTGCATCTGTGTCTTGTTAAGCAATCAAGCTGGCACTTGTTTCAGGATTCTGACTTTTGCTTCTTTTTGTCACATTATTGCCCAAGTGCCATTTTCTAGATCTTAGGTTTTCGATCATAGTCGCTTCCGCCTCGATAGATTTTTGGGTTGTAAGTATTTCTGTTTTCTGACTAGCTCTACATTCGTGTGTTTGGACTCATTATGTGGATTTTTGGTTACAATTTTCCTTGCAAGTTGCAAGCCCCTTCTGTTCTCCTTTGATTATTATTATTATGTCGCCAGCAATTTATGTTACTCCATTGTCAGTCCCTCACTTTTCAATAAATATTTTTTTTCTTACTGTCATTTATCCAAGTCTGCATTTTTGGGATTGACACTCGACCGTTCTGTGTTTGGACCCTGTCAGTATTTAAAACATTTTAGACATCACATTAGCGTTTCATATTTCAGTTCTGTAAAATAAATGGTCTTAGGTGGTAGATTCAACATTTGTTTTGTTTGACCTTGTGGCTGTAACATGACAGCGGCTTCTATGTTACAGATTTTTTTCATGAACGATCGTCAAATGCCCAGTCGACTACGTTGGAGTTTTCTAGAACGGTGATTCCCAATCACCGTACCGTAAAAGATCATCGCGTGTGTCTAAATGGGCCCACATTTCACACGGAGTAAGTACATTGAAACGAGATTGTGATTCTTGTTTTCTCTCCCAGTGCACTTTTGATGTCATTTTTCTTTGGTGTGATTTGAGCTTCATTTGAAAGTAAAATGTTTGCTTGGGCTTCATGAAAGCTGACAAAAAGACTGCTCTAGAAGCAACACCGTCAGGTTGGGTGAGTTAAGTCCCTCTGCCGAGCGCAGCCTTTGTAGCCCGTGGACGTTTCTCCGTGTAGCCTGTTTACCCACAGATAACACCAACCCCCAAAGCCCCCCGACACGTCTGGTAATGAATACGTGTCTGTTGCTCTAAACGGGCTCTCCAGAGGCACAGTTGTGATGAACGAGCGCTTTGCGTCTGCGTTTTTAGAGCCTCGCGCCGCAGCTAAAATTCCTCCCCGGTGATTATTGAGCAGGGAAGAACGAGGATGATGACCTCAGCAACTAACCCAGACAGAATAAAACGGGGGCAGACCACACGGAGCTGGATGCGACGCAGCTATTCACGGATTGAGGGATTTCATTTCAGGCACCAAAGAGTCGCGCTAATCTTATTTTTACAGGAGTTTGTGCATCTGGCTTTCACCTTCCGAATGCCAGGCAGTAAACAAAAGAAATGGCTAATTAGCTTGACTGAAGCCTCACGTGCTTGTCTGCATATTAATGCGCTTCAAGGTTAACTCAATGCAAAACGGATATAAAAACAAAAATCAGCCGGCGTCTGTATTGAGGTTGAAAAAAAAAAAAGCTTCATACCTGCCAAACCAGCTCGGAAGGAAACAAAAGCTTTTATTTCTGTTTTTAGGCTGTGTTCACATTTGTTCTGTCCTCTACAATGAAGAGGACAGAACAAACCCTTGTGCGGAGAAAGCTGACTGGAAAATGGATGGATGGATTTTTATAATGAAGTAAAAAAAAATTGCGAAAAGACAAATTTGACGTTTGTCTTCTGCAGAAGCTTCTCTTAATGCAATAGATGGGGCCAAGGTGGGGCGCGACATTCCAGTGCCCCAAGATGGATGACATAAGGTCGCATACACTCCATCAGAGACCAACCAATGAGCCAATCAGGGGGTGGGGGTGGGGGGGGGGGGTCAATTTTGCAACCTCATTGCTGAAGAAGCAACCTCATTGCTAATCCAAGTTGAAGTCACACAGCTCGGCGAAGCCCATTCGACCCGTTTTTGCGCACACCCGCTAATGCTAATATTCAGCTGGTTCACACTTGACCAAACGAACCACGCGCATCCGAGCAACCAAATCAAACCTGACAAGTGTGAACACGGCCCCGACATGTTAAAGGCAAAGCAAAATTCAGCCACGTTTCAAAATGACTGAATCGGGCAGTGCCTCGACAGTATGTTATCATACCGTATGACTAAAAAGCCTTTTTCCTCACTGTGCTCTCATGATACACGGAGCCCGGAAAGCACATAATGGACCCGTGAGTGGTTTAACCCAGGCTGCTTTGGGTCGCAAGCACAGTCCTCCTCCACCCATCCAACTGTGGTTTTAGCACATCCTCTGTGCTCATAATGATGCTTTTTCATCAGTGCTCCACTTAAAAGTGTGGTGACACCTCCGGTAATATGTATTAATATCGAAGAAAGCCTAGAATTATTGTGTTTCATCACCCCCCCCCAAAAAAAAAAAACTTTTTCGCAATTATCGTAGCTCTCCGAAGCTGTACTATAGACTACTATCCAGAGACTTTAAAAAAATGGACTGAAGCGAGGAGCGAGGAAGTTGCAAATAAATAAAATTAGATACTTTCCACTTCCTTTCCACCATCTAGCATAGCAGCAGTTGTCAATGGTCTCGTTCTATCGTGGCAGTATGAAGGAGCACAAACCGTCAATACTTTTACGAATATAAAGCTGCACACCAAACAGACGCGCAAATAAAGAGACTGCGGAAAGCAGCATGTGAGAATTCCGACTTTCGTGCCTTGCAAATTTTCACAGCGTGTGAGACTCGTCTCTGGAGAGAAGCGTACAGATCAAGCAACCGCTCAGTGGAGATGCTGCTATCGGCACAATAATATATATGTAATATATATATATATATATATATATTTATATATATAATATATATATATTATCTCTTATATATAAATATTGCGCGTCATCCCGCACGCGGTCTGTCCTTCCGTCTGTCCCTTTTCAAAACGTACCTACTTCACCACGCCGCCACTGCACCGCTCAGGCAGTGGCTCACTACGATCGCGCGAAAAAATGTTGTCTACCCACAAGCATTGCAATGAAATTGTTAGTTATTTAGTAGAGCTAAACATCTCTTTATTTTCGCGATAAGCAATGAAGATGAACAAAAAGTTGAACCAAGCAACAACACTTTTGTGGTCCGAAGGCCCACCTTACCAGCCTTCCGCAGGAACTAGCTGATGAGCCGCCCGGACGTCGGCGAACCAGCTAGTATATATATATATATGTCTAATGGCTTCTCTGTTTTAATATACTCTTAATTTTTACTTTGTGCGCTGCTTATGCCGAACCATTATCTAACGTGAGCTGTCACTTGGCTCACGTTGCGTATCGGTTCTCCCCCGGAGCAATATGTCATCGGCGGCCTTTTCCTCGTTGCTGTCACACGGCTGCCTCAAAAAAAAAAAAAACATTTGCAGCATCAACGCAGGCAGTTAAAACAATTAGTTGATGTAATCCGTCCATCCATTTTCCGATTCAATTTTTCCTCACAAGGGTGGCGGGGGGGCTGCAGCCTATCCCAGGTGTCTTCGGGTAGTGGGCGGGGGACACCCTGAACCGGTGGCCAGCCAATCGCAGGGCGCATGAAGACGAACAACCATCCGCGCTCACGCTAACATTTTTGAGAGTTCAGTCAGAGTTTTTTTTGGAATGTTGGAATAAACCGCATTACCCGGAGAAAACCCACACAGGCCCGGGGAGAACATGCAAACTCCACACAGGGAGGCCAGAGCCGGGATTGAACCCCTGACCTCTGCACTGTGAGGTCGACGCGCAAACCACTGGCCGCTAGTTGACATAATCGTTTCAACAATTTTACAGTTGGGCGATGAAAACGAAGCCACCTTTTAATCCGGTTGACCATTTCAACCGCTTTCGTGCTCGTCTTTTGTGATGAAAGGCCGCCGCCTGGATTTCTCTCCTTGTCCACTAATTCTTCTCGGCTGACCCCGGCATCACGGCGATATGTGGCGGCGCTCCCGCCGAAGCATTGTTGGCGATGCCAAATGAAGAAGTCTGGTCGCTTGCGTCTCAGAAAACACCGCTGCATAGGAAATGTCGCTCGTTCATTCTCCAGGTTAATTATCTCTCGAAGCATCTGGCTTCCCCCGATGGATCCATATGCTTATTTATTCCTTGCTGTGTTTCTCATCTACGTTTTCAGCCCGTAGTTTACCTTCAGGGAGATGCCATCTGCCTTGTTTACTTTCCTCCATCTTTTAGTCTCGTCACGTTGCCGCTCGGCGGACGTATGTCAACATTGCTGCGGTGCTTTGTAAGCCCCCCTCCCAAACCCCCCACCCCGCTGTCAGCCGAATGACTCGTTTGTCAGCGTCGCCGATGGCTTCGGTGACGAGTGAGTGACACGTTAATCGCGATACCGGCAAGAGCGTCTTCTGACCTGGGTCGGCATGCCAGCGACTGCCCGAAACGTCCTCGTTGAGAACGCGCCGTTTTTGACAAAATGAACACTGATTAGCGATCGCGATTTTTGAGGGATCATTTAAAGCCTCGATCAGTAACGATCGATTTATATGCTAGCGTCACACATGAAGATAGTTCTGTGCTTTCGGCATATTGACCAGAATGCCCCCGTTCCGATCCTCCCCACATCATCAAAGCTCCTCTTTAAACTCGATTAGCAGCCGTCTCGACGAGCTGGACCTTGAGTCCGCCCGTGTGGTTCAAGTGGTTAATGAATTCATCAATCCGAGGCTTCAAGGATGCCGACTCCTCCGTTTCCCTTCTTTTGTTTCCTCCAGGTCCTCCTGGATTCACCCGACTGCCCTTTTTCGTGTCCGCGTTGCACTTTCCGACGTCTTCATTCCACGGAGACCTTGAATCAATTACCGAAGTTCTGCGGCAGTACAAATGAAAGATTTGCTGTTGGACGGCGTTCAACGCCCAAGCGCCTCAGCAAGAGTTGAGACGGTATGTCGAGAAGCTTAATTTTTGTTGTTGTTGTTGATGCGGCCCGGTGGCTAGTGGTTAGCGCTTTGACCTCACAGTACAGAGGTTGTGGGTTCGATCCCGGCTCCAACCCGTGCCTGCGTGGGTTTTCTCCGGGTACGCCGGATTCCTCCCACATTCCAAAAAAAAAGCATGGCAGGCTGATTGAACACTCCAAATTGTCTCGAGGTGTGAGTGTGAGCGCAGATGGTTTTTCGTCTCTGTGCGATTGACTGGCACCCGGTTCACGGTGTCCCCCGCTTACTACCCGAACAGCTGGGATAGGCACCCCCCGAAAAAGCGGATCAGAAAATGGAAATCTATAGTTTGCCAGACTGCTAATTTAGAAAATATAATTGAAACCGTACCGCAAGTAGATGTGCGGTCAAAATAGTTTTCAGAAATTGATTTCTTGGAATAATTTTTCACAGTCGCTTGTATTTTAACGGCATAAATGCTGTTAAACTATTTCAATTTACTAAGATGCAATTTTCTGATATTTTAGGTGTTCCGTACAGGGCCGCGCGGTTATCTCGGGCAATTGTACTGACGGCGCATCGGCTATCTGCCTGAACATCTGCGGCTGGCATCCGAACGAGCAGCTCGCTGGTAAAACATTATAGGGAGAGAAAGAAAAAAAAAAACAAACGCATGCACGCTTGGACGCTCTAAGCTTAAATGTGTCCTGGGTTGATGATGGTGGCGTTGCTATCAATGAAGCTATCAGTGATTGCGGTTATTTACGGTTCAGGCGCCTGTATTAGCATCAGCCCGGGGACAGCTGCTTAATCTAACGTCGTTATCAGATTTATGATGACCCCCCCCGAGTCTCCCTCCTGGAGGCTCATGGACCGGCATCAACAAGTCTGGGGATTTGGGTGGCTTTGTGACAAGATTTGGTCGCGCCACTGATTGTATGTGATACAGTCATGTATGAGAAATCTGATATGGTAGAGTACTGATGTGGCAGTTTTGCCGACCTACGTTTTTTGGTGGGGGGGGTGGAGAAAAGAAAAAAAAATGCTCTTGTTTACTCTCACCAGCTCAGATTCGCAACCCCGATTAGCACCTGTGCCACTGCGCTCAATGCTAATTGGAGCTATTAGGCGACTAGGGGCCTCCTAATTTATGCAGTTGGGGGCCCGTCACCGAAACCTCATTTGGAAATTTCGCCCCGATGACGGAGATCATCAATTACAGACGTGGTAAACCTGATCACACATCATGATGATGATCCCTCTTGCTAAAAATCCCCCCCCCCCCGCCCCCCCACTGCCTTAGCCCTATTTGAATACTCTATTCAGGAAGCGCTTACCATTGTTTCCCCTCACGAGGGGACCGTCACCGAGAGCGGATTTCTCTTCTCGTTTTTTTTTTTTCCCTGTTCTCATTTGCGCATGTGGATTCCTCCGTGTGGTTTTGAATAATTAGGTGAAGTGTCACGCAAAACAATTTGTGAAGCATTAGGCAGCTTTACTACATTGATCCAGCAGCTGAACCACAAACTAAGATGTTTTTTTTTTTTATGAACCGAAATAAGAATATTGCCCTCCAAAATGTCATTTTTTTCCTGTTGTCGTTGAAAGTAAAGTGCTCAACGATCGTCACTTTTGCACATGCTGCAGTATTGAAAATGAGCTCTAAGAAACAATTGACCGAGAATGAAACCACCATAAACACAATCCAGATGTGAACTCAATTAGCTTGCGGTGCTTTGTAAAATTTGCAGTATCCACTTGGAGAAGAAAAAAAATATATGCAAGCCAAGTTTGGATGTTGTATAACATGCGAGACACGTTCTGTTATGTCAGATGTAATATGTGAAAAGCTTTCTGCACATTTAATGTTTTATAGAAAGCGAGACAACGGATTGGGTCCGGTTATGTAACAAGTGTTGATGTTGGATTGATACCCTGGACTTGTTATTTTGTGTCTTTGGTTGGACTGCGTTTTGAATGGGCACGTCTTTGCCAGTTACTGCAGTTACGTTGATATGAGCTGCAAATGATTTATTTTTAAAAAAAAAAGCTCCAAGCCTGCCTTGCATACCTCTGGGCCGTCTTAAGTGACACATTCCTCCCCCACTCCAACTGTCATAATTCATGTATTATTTTTCTAATTACTCTGGAAAAAAAAAAAGACTGAACTCGCCTCCATCCGAGCGCGTCGCCGACGCCGCTCGGGCCGACGTGCATCACTCTAAGTGGCACAAATGGCTTTCATAGATGCCTTCGCGTTGCCTTCATGGTCTTACCTTTTCGCAAATCAATACAAGGGATGAGGGATGCGGGGACTGAAAGCGTTGCAATTATATAGCCGGCATAATGGTTTTAATGGTTGATCTTTTTTTTTGCGATTCATCACAGAGAGTGGGGGAAAATGTAAACGTATACTGCTAGTTGGAATTATTCCGATTCCTACGCATGGGCTATGTGGAGTTAATAGACCTTTTTATGATGGTGTCATTTTGAGCCTGTAAAAAAAAAAACGACTTCCCATAGGTGGTGGGGGTGGGGGGGAATGGAATTTGAAAGTTGGAATTATTGATTGCGGGTAAAAGAACAAGCGAGGTCACTGCGACCCCATCGACGCATCCGCCGTAAATCAAGATCTCATTTGGTGATTAGCACACGGCGGGCCGATATCATCACGTGACAAAGTGATTACAAAATGAAAGATGGAATTCCATTTGACGTCCTCACCCCCTCCCACAAAAAAATAAATATATATTTTGTCCGTTAGATAAATAAATTGGAAGGTAGGCCAACCTTCCCTGATTTGTTGTTTTTGCTCGATAGCATCAATGGGGGGGGGGGGGGGGGTCTCTCCTCATCATTCCTTAAAATGATCTATTTCTATCTATATTGTCTATCAGCGATTAAAGGGCAATATGGGGGGGGGGCAATCTGTATTGCCCATCAGGGGACATAGATCATCTCCGCTGGTGGCAGAGAGAGCGTTTTTTTCGGAAATATCCTCCCTCTCCATCGGCTCAGCTCAAATGTCCTTTTGATGAAGCGGCTGCGTGGGAGCTTTGGATTTCAGGACCGGGAAATATTTGAAGACCACGAAGGGGGTTCGGTTCGATTCTGTTCAACCCAATTCTCGATTTTTGTGAGCACGCCTCAAGTTTTACTCACCAAGCAAAGCGTGTGTACATAACAATGCACGCATACTAATCAAATTGACGCAGGAACTAAATTAAATAGTCTGCAATTTTCGGACTTGGATATAACGACTATCTTGTGTCTCCTCTTAATCTTGACGCATCCGGTTTCTCTTAAAACAGAAGCACCAACCGGCGTATTAATCATGGCTAATTGAAGACCCCGCTGGGAGTAAATGAGCCTTAATCTGACAGCTCAGTGCGTACTATTCGCGCTGGAGGGGGTGTGAGGCATGTGGATGGCACAGTTTGGCTTGGATTTATAGAATCAGTACTTGCAGTCGAGTCACTTTTTATTTTTTTTTTGTATGCATTGTTAGACGTGTGTAACCCTGTCTGACTTTCATCCCGTTTGACAGATAAGCACTGAATCGATATATTTTTGCCTTTCAGACCAGTTCTGCGCCTGCTGATGAAAATGGAAAAAAAAAATTAGAAGGTAAAGCCAGAAGGTAAGTCCCAAAAAAAAAAAAAAAAAAAAGATTCTATGCATTTTTTGTTACTTTTGAAAAAGCTTCCGGGAAAGATAAGCCTGTGATGTGTAAAAAAAAAAAAAAAAAGAGTGGCTGTATAAGCAGCTGCAAAAAATGGAATATGCCCACTTTTCAGTTAAGGTCTCGGGGAAAGCGACAGTGATTTAAAAAGGTTTTTCACAAGGCACGCGGCAAAGTACTCCCGATCAATCGTACGCATTCACACATTCCTATAACACCTTCAGCCCATTAAATTTGTGTGACTCCAAAAAAAAAAAATCCTTCCCAGTGGTTATTATATTTTTTTACACTATAATAAATTGGTTAAAAATCAACAGTTTACAGTTCTTGGGAATCAGCAGGCGAACAGATTATTGTCTTTGTGGGAACCTGTGAAATGGTCAGGGTCTCCATGGTAACGGTGACTCAAACACCATCACAATATTAAAAGACTGGTAAAAATGAAAGCAAAATTATCTTTCCTGCTGAAGCTATTTAAAAAAAATCCTGACTAGAATTACAACCAGGTCAACTGATACCCTTGCGTTGGTGACAACGAGGCGCTCTAATGCGGCCACACTCGTCTTTATGCC
This sequence comes from Hippocampus zosterae, assembly GCF_025434085.1. Taxonomy (NCBI): domain Eukaryota; kingdom Metazoa; phylum Chordata; class Actinopteri; order Syngnathiformes; family Syngnathidae; genus Hippocampus; species Hippocampus zosterae. The sequence goes on from NC_067469.1 coordinate 6,708,625, forward strand.
TTATTCTTTTAATAGAGTGCGAAAAAAAAAAGTTTATTGTAGTCATAGAGAATCTTCCGCTCCAGTCCAGATGGGGGTGGCAGCGCACAATTTTACAACCCCCTGCCCATCACGCATACAAACGCCGCCAAAACACGTAAAGCCTCGACTGACACGCCATATTGCCAAAACAAGCACTTTCCCCCCTCACTGAATCTCGATTGTAGCAATAAAGCATAATGAGCTACGTTGCAAATTGGAAAGACGGTGGGTGTAACCGCGCTGAAAACGAGCAGCAAACAAGGCGCGCGCTAATCCCCGTCGTGATTAACACCCTCGCCTTTGTCTTTCGTCGTCTTCTCTGCTCGTGGCGTCCCTGGCAAATGTGTGTGTTTTGATGTTAATCTGTGGAAGGAGTGATCTTCGGATTTCCATATTTCATTTCTTTGCAAATATCATGGCAAGCACCGTTTCGTGTATGCGTGACAGCTTTTGTTCGATTGGTGTAAAATGAAAGAGATACTTGCAGTTGAAAGTATCTCGAGCTTCCGAATGGATTTCGACTCTACGGGGACAGATTTGAGCTGCTTTTTCACGCTTAATTTTAAAACGTAATTTTCTAACGCCGGGAATGTCCGCAACATTGACAGAAAAGCAAGAATATATTAATGATCTGCGTTATGCTGCTGCACGCCTTAACCACGTGGGGGCAGTATAATGACCACAGCAGAAACCTCAACAGTAATTTGCCCTTCTTTGGAGATGATAAAGAATATATGCAAGTATTATGTGTACATTTTGCTTAAGTTACATTTCCATAGAGAAGCTAATTGTAAGCATGCCAACGGTATTTCCTGTTCGCAACAAGCTAGCCAGCGTTTTAAATACACAAGTTGTATGTTTAGTTTGACAGGAAAAAAATGCAAATGTGAATTGCAAGAAACAGCTCGACGCTTCTTATATTTTGAAAAACTGCTCAATTGCCAAACAGATGCTTGGTATGAAGTGAGTCGCTCATGTCTAAAAACATATATTAAAAAATGGCGAAATGGAAGCACATAATTCGTATCTTAAAATGACAAAGTATCAGCATTGTAATCCTCAATGATTTTTTTTTTTTTGGTGATGTGAATCTGGACAGAAAATTATGCGAGATTATTTTCTTCTTTTTCATCTCCGTGACCTCACTGGCTCATTCGATGTCGATTCGATGACAGCGCGGTGCCGCGTCGGAGGCTCCTCAGCCGCTTCGCCGATTGATTGGGATTGACCGGCTATCCCGCGAGCCATCTTCTTACCCTTAATTGCCTTAGTGTAATCCGCCTCGGTGTCGGCAGCGACTCTCAGCGAAGGCGACTCGACTTGTTTGGCTCGTGCTCAACCTCGCCGTGCCAGGGAAACCGCCGCCAAATAAGAGCAAAACGTGATGCGGGGATGCTCGAGCACTCGGTTCGTCGCAACAAGCGCGTGAAGTTGTTTGTCTACACCAAGCTAACAGCGGCCTCGGCGTATTAACGACATTTATTTTGGCACGGGGTGACGTTACATCAGCCGCTTGGCACGTTCGGCTCGCTTGTATGACTGCTGCTTTCTGCCAGGGATTATTGAGCAGACTTCCGTTTTGATGATCCTTTTTTTCTTTAAATGACGCTTTTTTGAATTGAAGCCAATAATAACAAGCCTCGCGTTCTGGACGCTAACACAAGCTGGCTCATTGTTTGACGACAGGAAGCGTCATTCCGAATTGCTCATCTTTAATATGATAGCAGAGGTTAAGCGCTGGCCATGACAAAGCACAGAAGACGAGCGATCCCAAGATAAAACGGTGACTCTTAATTACCGCGTAGGTAATCTCATTGGGATTTATTTATTTTTTTGGCGCACAAACACAAGAGGATGCCATATGCGCCGCTCGGATCTGTCAACTCCCATTCAGGAGATTCGAGCCACTCGGCGTCCTCTTTACTGTCCATTTGTGTCGAGTATTTTCCCCCCCTCCCAGTGGCAAACCGGAACAAATGTTAAGGCCTAATTGCTCCTTCTTGGGAAATGACCGTCCCTGAGACTGCAGTCTTGAGAATTACAACCCCCCAAAAAAATTACAAGGTCTGACGTGTAGCTTAAATAAAAGGCTGGCGAAACGAGGGGACAAAGGGACTCTTTCAGTACTTTTACTGCTCGCACGGTTGCGCGTCTGCCAATACGCATTTAGACATCAGGCACCGCACAAGACGGGGGGACGGATTAGTCAGACCGGGAGTTAAAACGAAAGGCACATTCATGTTCACAAAAATGTGCAAAAATTGATTTAGCTGAGGGGTGGGGGGGGGCAATTGCGGTCCTCAAGGGCCGCTCGCTATTCTGCATCTTTTAGATGTTTCCCTGCTCCAACACATCCGATCGGAATGATCCGGATCGGGCTATGGCACAGCTTGTCAGTGCCTCGTAGTATTTGTACTTTTCTCCATGTAAAGAAATTAAATAAAAGTCACTCTAGTTCAGCTGGATGCGGTGAGTCGGTGTAGAAAAAAAATAATAATAATGCAAATGTGTGTGTGTGTGTGTGTATATATAATATATATATTAGCGTTAAAGTAATTGTTTGGCAGAGAGAATCAAAATGTTCGTTATTTTTTTTGGGGCGGGGAGTAAAAGCAACCCATGCCGCACGCTCCAGTTCATTTGCTGCTCATGACAATTTCAACTGCCGTGCCACTTGATTTTTTTTTTGGAGACGCTTAATGGAATATTCCATTAGGAAGTCGAAGTGTTTTTTTATACCGCCGCTCTGCATGCGCTTTGGTAGGTGGTGATGAATCAAAACAAAACTATGTTAATAAATGCGTTTCCTGCTACACGCCTGATGTATCATCAGGCGTCCCCCCCCTTCTTCTAAGTAGACAGTTTGGCTGTGAGTGGTAAATACACATTTGCAGCAGAGAAGGTGGGAGGTGTTTTTCTTTTCCCCCCTTTGTGTGCGTGTGCGGCCATATTTTTTTGTCACTTTATATTTGGCCCCTATTGAATAATCCTCTTCATCTCCATCCAAGGTCATCGCGCTTTCATTCAAATATATTCAGATGTCTGGCGAGCAGTTGGTCCATTCCGGCTGTGGGGTGAAATTGATTGCGGTTGCCTGTTCTGCATGGACATGCTTTAACGTGGTAAACATGATTTCTCTCCCGTCGAAGCCGAGCACATGCTCACTCTGTTGAACAAAACGGCTTTGCGCGTGCAAGACATTTTCGTTTGTTTTTATTCAATCCGTATGAGGTTTTTAGTTGTAATACATTCAAGATTTTGCTCTCGTTATCGGTTGGGTGTTGTTTGCCCTGAGATGAGAACCAGTCTTATTGTTTGGGATTTTTTCTTTTTTTCACATTTTGGCTTGTTTTAATTAGCTTTTAGAGCACGTTTGAGCTTTTTTTTTGTTTTGTTTTTTTGAATTTGGCTTTTATTAGTTTTAGTGTTTAGGTTTAGTGTAGGGATTTTCTTTGGGATGCAGGAAATACACATCCCAATCGTATGCATTGTAACTCCTCCCACGTCGAACCAAATTTCATATTCGAAGCAGCTTTTGTAACTTGCCTTTTTGACGTCAGTCTTCTCGATACCCCACTTTTTGACTTTTTCGTTGTCTCGTTGTTAATTTTTACGTGCACACCTGCCAGGGGATTTACGCAATTCTCACTGCATGAGTCCAGCGTGATTCTACGTGGACTCTCGCTAAACCTGACATAATGTACCTCGCATGACGCGGCCGGCATCTCCACATTCATCTTCTGCCTCTGTTCAACAAAATTCATTCAATGTGTGTGTTCAGTGCTCGGCTTGCCGTACTTTGTTTTGAAACCGAAAGTCGTGTAAATCACTGGGACAACCCTGTAAGCGCTCAGGAAATGACTCCGTTCGCATTCCAAAATATACCGGTCCGCTCTCAATTTCCTGCTGTGTCGCAGTATTTTATAGGTTTTTTTTTTCCCTTGTCATAAAAATACTGGCCTGCAGAGCTGGTGTGTTCATAAAAGACCACATACGCGCTTGATGATATCAAGCTATACGTTTCAGAGAGGTTTACTTTCAATGATCAGTAAGCCTCTCGAGAATGCTTCTACATTAGGATGTTCCATCCCACTTGATTTACAGGCCTATACCAGTATGAGTATTGACACACCAACAGTGAGGACCGATACCTCCAAGTTACTTTTCATATATAGCACAGGTGTCAAACTCAAGGCACGGGGGCCAGATCTGGCCCGCCACATCATTTTATGCAGCCCACAAAAGCAAATTAAACATGTCAACTTCCATGATGCTAGCTAAAATTTCGACCAAAATTTAAAATTCTCTATACATACATAAGAGACATTCTAAGCATTTCCATGTAACCAAAAGCCTCATTACAGTCACTTAAAGAATAGTTGAATAAGTCAATAAGTTATTGACTTTTTAAAATTTGGTTTCAGTCATAACGGCCCTCCAAGGGAAACGGTAACTAAAATGTGGCCGGTGATAAAAATGATTTTGACACACCCTACATGATGATGAAACTTTTTTCCGACCCAAGCGATGTTTCTTCGTTGTGTCCGCACCATAGCGCCCACTACTGCCCAGGAGGACATACTCGATGTCAGATTTTCTGTCAAAACGTTATTTAACCCTCCCACCCCCACCCCCACCCGTCCCACTCCATCCACCCTACTCATAATTCTGAAAGAATATGCAATCCCGTCTGTATAGATTGTGAATTCCAGTAATGGTGTGTGTGTGTGTATCATTGGTATGCAGAGCACAAGTGGCGGAGATGCAGTGGCGAGCAGGATAGACATACAGTTTTGTCAACCCCCCCCCCCCACCGAAATATTCTCTTCCTCATTCTATTGGTAAATGCCCACACTCTTCGGTCTCCTTATTCCCGCAGTATTTTAGCACTTCATTTGAGTCCACTTTGTTCATATTTCTGGTAGCCCCCCCCACCCCCGCCAGCCCCTGCCCCATTTCCGACATCCCTTCTTACTTTGCACTCTCCGCATGCGCTAAGCCCATCTGTCATTATCCACTCGGGTCTGTGTTACCTTCCTCTCTCCATTTTCATCTTCATTATCATTCTCCCCGACCTCACCCCCGGCGCTGCTCTTTTTGTCACCTGTAAGATTGCCGCGGAGGATAACCGAGATTTCATCACAGGCCTCATGAATAGGTTATGCAGATGTCACCGACACCCGCTGCGCCTCATAAATACGCTGCTTATTACCTGCCTCGCGTGCCATGACTCAAACACACGGCGCCGCGCTAGCCGTCTCCTTTTTTTTTTTTTCATATGTACATGATGACACGCATAAGGGCCAAGCAGCAAATGCACCTCCAAAGTTGGACATTCTATTTGGCCCACCGTGTTCGGTCAAGGGCGGCACGGTGCCCGACTGGTTAACGCCTCGTTATCACAGTGCAGAGGTGCATGGTTCGATTCCGGCTCCGGCGTCCCTGTGTGTTCTCCTCATGCCTGTGTGGCTTTTCTCCGGGTACTCTGGTTTCCGCCCACATTCCAAAAACACGCATGGCAGGTAAATTGAAAACTAAATTGTCCCTAGGTGTGAGTGCGAATGGTTGTTCGTTGATTGACTAGCAACCAGTTCAGGGTGTACGCCGCCTGCTACCCGAAGACATCTGGGATAGGCTCCAGCATGCCTCCGCGACCCTTGTGAGGATCAAGTTGATTGTATTTGCATTTAAAAGTGAGAAACTACAAAGTGCTGCCTCCATCTTCTTCAGTTCTCCTTTTCATAATGTGGATTTACCGATTCAGACTCATGTAAGCCTTTTATTTTTTTTTCCCCTCAAACTCTCTCATTCTGAACAACTTTAGACTGTCCCGATGGGACTAGTTGCCTCGTGTGATGCATCACACGTCGCTGAAATACTCTGCAACTGCCGCATCCCTCCAGCGGCAGCAGTAGCGGATAGCCGAAGATTATTGTAGGATTACGTCTCTGCCTGTCTGGGCTTATGAAGGGGATAAAGAAGGTGAGCGAAAGACCTTTGTGGAATTTCACCCTGATCAGTTTAACATCCACGTCATCGGCTGGAAACTGCAAACTGTGTCTGGATCATGTGTTATGTGTGTGACCTGGTGTCAAAGGGTCGCCTTGGGATGGTCTGCCACTGCCTTGAATTTGTTAGTAGTGCTTACCACAGGAGGCTGATCGCCAGTTTGAGGGATTTGAGGCCAATTGAATACAATTCTGACAAATCAAACCCAAGTGGCAACATTCAAATCAAACTTTCCTTCATTTTGCAAATGGCCCGCGTTTATCCAAAGGCCCCCGTCGAAAATGAGAGATTTGCCACCACCGGCACAGTTCAGCGGACGCCACGTCAGCGTGAATAAAAATCACTTTGCGCATCAGCAATCCACCGCGCGCTAACGGCCATCACTCCAGATGGCCGAACACCAAGACGCGGTTGGACTCGGATTTTCATTCAAAACCCCGTTGACCATTGGCGAGATGTCCTGACCTTGCGCCGCACTGCCGTGTCTGTGTCGCTGCCCATGGATGGGTGAACTTGACGTCATGGCAGCGGGGGGGATGAAGGAAGAGTGTGGATCATTGAAGGAAGAGTGTGGAGCGCTCGAAATGGCCTGCTGCCTGTCCCCATGGGAACAGCTGTCTCGCAGACTGAGCAGATGCAGATTTTCGTTGGGGCGGGGATTGAACGTCACTCTTTGTCTTTTTATTATTTTTTGTTATTACTTTTTTTTCCCCATCTTAATATTCAACACTTAATGACTGGTTAAAACCGCTGATGGATTGCAATTTTTAATTTTTTTTTTTTAAATAAGATGTCAAACAGTCAAAGGGAACGCTTCGTTTCCACTGTCGAAATGCAAAGTTGCGGTGTGGAAATTCGCTTGAAAAATTGTCTCGTCTCTCCGCATGCGGAGATCTAAGGCCCTCCTGCGCAAGAGCGTCTAATCCCGCTGATTCTAACCTACTTTTGGTTTCGACTTCAAAAAGCCGTCTTCTGTCTTTGCTCACTGGCCCCATTTGAGGTTCACATAAAGGATAGTGGCTGTGTGTGTGTGTGTGTGTGTGTGTGTCGTCCATTGTAACAAATTATCTTCTTCATTAATTTTGACACACCAGGAAATTAGCCAGTTCTCTGCCGGGGGCTATACATCTAAATTAGAACGGTTGCGGTAATCTGGAGATTTCAAAGGGCTGGGGAACGTAAAACTATTCATGGCTGTCGTTACAAAAAAAAAGAAAAAAAGGCTGTGACATTTCTCAATAATTTATCTCGTTGAAAATTACCACCCAGTCATTCATGGTTGTTAAACATCTGGCGAGTGACATTGTGATGTTTCTGCTGACACTTACTTTTAGTCTCGCTGGTGTCTTCAACGATGGACGGATTGAATTAATTAATAGAAGTACCAAAACTACCAAAAGAAAGACATTTAGAAATAATTTGTAAACTTTTTTTCTGTTTGTAGTAATCAGCAGGCGGCATTTTTAGGGGAGCGAAACAATGGGATATTCGAAACAACAGGTGTCAAAGTCGAGGCCCAGGGGCCAGATGTGGCCCGCCACATTATTTTCTGTGGCCCGCGAAAGCAAGTCGACGTCCATGATCCTTGCTTAAATCTGTACCAAAATCTTGAATTGTCATGCGTAATGGATAACGGTGACATTTCACCATCATTTCGTGACCTGGTTTACGCTCACTATAATAATGCAACAAAGAAACAGTTGACTGATTCCAAAACTAGCGCAGCGGTACCTCTACTTACGAACGTCTCTTCATACGAAATTTTCAAGTTACAAAACGTCTCAACAGGAATATTTTCCATCTTTTTTCGAAAGAAATTTCGAGACACATTTTTATCCTTTAGAAAATATTTGTGTGGGACTTTTGGGGGTGCTTGGAACAGATTAGGGCATTTACACAGAAAACACGTCTCTACTTACAAAAATTTCTCGGTAAAAAAATTCTTCCAGAACCAATTCATTTCGTAAGTAGAGGTTACCACTGTAATCCTTAATTTTTTGTGTGTACAAATAATCCTATGATGTGATGATGAAACATTTATTCAGATATACTGCCGTAACGGCCCTGTGAGGGAAGTTCAAAGTGCTCTCTGAAAATTTATCTTCCTGTGTTCTCCCTCGGTCGTGGCTTCCCTTTCGATTAGCTTGTTTAGCTTGGCGCTGTTTTTGATGGTGGGAAAATGCAACTCCGGACTTCAACTTGGGGTGTCAGAGGATGTGTACTAACATATTTGGCTGCAGGGTCCGCCTTTGGCTCGACACTCCGCTTGTGCATCGGTTTCTCTCTAGAATTTATTTCTGGTTAGCCCGGCTTTGCATGCACTCCCACATGCTCAAATCGCTGCAATTTTTTTTTTTAACGGCGCATTAATAGGTCGCCTCAGGAGACCGCTTTACTAGAGTTCTGTTTCCCGGACTGGTCTCGCCAACTTCCTTTTGACTTATGACAAATTGAGTTTGTTTTGACAGACTGGCTCATACGCGTCAAGGGAGTTTCAATCAAATAGGCCGGTGTTAGGTAAATATTTGACATGGCTCATGTGCCACACCATCTTGCATGAGCTAAGCGGCGGAGTCTCTTGTTTTTGGTGGTGGATGGGGAAGCCGGGGGAAGATTGTCAACTCTTCTGTTTTTAATCACCCACAGCTGGTTATGATGTACTTCGGCTAATGTATACTGCATTTTTTTGTGGGGAGGGGGCAAGGAGGATTTTATTTTTTTGCGGGGGTAATTCAGAGCATGCGATGGAGGGGGAAACAAATGGTGACGTTAACATGCATTGCTAATTGGAGCAGTGAGCCCTACCCAGTCATATCCATTATGTCAAACTATGGGAACCATATTGGGCGAACTATCAAATGCTTCTAATGCAGTAGTTGCATTTAAAAAAAAAATAAAAATGAAAGTAAAAGGGGCGACGCGTCGGAAGACTGGTTAGCACGTCGGCCTCACAGTGCAGAAGTGCAGGGTTCGATTCCGGCTCCGGCCTCCCTGTATGGAGTTTGCATGTTCTCCCCTGTGTGGGTTTTTTCCGGGTACTCCGGTTTCCTCCCACTTTCCAAAAACATGCATGGAAGGTTCATAGAACACTCTAAATTGTCCCGAGGTGTGCTTGTGAGCGCGACTGGTTGTTCGTCTTATGTGTGCCCTGCGATTGGTTGGCAACCGGTTCAGGGCACAGCTGGCGCCAGTTCGCCCCGCGGCCCTTGTGAGGGTAAGCGGATCAGAAAATGGATGGGTGGATGGCGTTGACTCGTTCGCCGCTGTTTGTGACCTGTGCACAAAATATTCGGACTTGCACAGCTTTTGAGTTTTCAACCCTGTGCTCATGGTTGATGCTAAATATGAATGCTAACTATGCATGCTAGAGGCTAGATTGCTTTTCATGAATTATGAGCCCAACGGGAGGCGAAGATCATCATCATCATCTTCTGTCATGTTCTCCTCTCCATCTGCTCAGTTTTTTTTAACATCTGAAAGATAAAGGAACCGCTCATTTGTGTTTTATTTTTTACACCGCCCTCACATCAAACCCCTTTCAGTGTTAGCAATAGTTTATTTTTAAGACTTTGGGGGTGCAGGGGAGACTGTGGTCAGAGCTATTTTGCGCCGTCAGAAAATTTGATGCTAATCCATCAAGGAAGCTCTGATGCTTCTTTAAGAACCCTTGTTCAAATCAACAGCGGGAGTCCATTTTAAAAGAGCGTCGTATCGTCGCAGACGAGCGGCTCGACTGGCAATTACAGCAAATGCCAGCGCTATCATTTGCATGCAAATTGCCTTTTTATTTATCCAAGGTCAGTTTTCGACTGCGCGCTGAATTTTGTTTTCTAATAAGCGGAGGCCGGCGTTGCTTACTCCGATTCATGAAATGTTGATTAGCGCAAAATCAGGTGATGCTGATCAAATATGAATTTGAAAAATACGTTCCAAGTACAGGCCGTTTACATTGGAGTACAGAAATGGCATCGCACGAATGATGCATGGAAGCAACAGGTTTCATTTAAAGGCGTTTCGAAAGTAGTCCGCGATTGACAGACTTGATGGCAAAAAAAAAAAAAAAAAACTCCACAGACTTGCATTTTGTACATTCCTCTAAATCCACACCATCTATCAATTCCATTCCCTCAATCGGTCGTCAAGAGACGAGGATTTCGTCTCGCGTGAGTCCGCATATCTTAGCGCCGCCGCCGCCGTACGACGGGGTGGCTATTTTGCCGTAAATAGCGGGGCCGGCTCCTCTCTCCCCGGGAATGCTTTATGGCATGTGATGGCAGGGATAGCGGCTCGACTTTACAGTCTAGTGGCTCCGCTTTTCAATTTGTGCTCCACAAAGAGGTTAGCACGCTGGGCGCTAGTCTACTTTTTGAGAAGGAATGAATGAATGAATAAATAAATAATTGGGGACAAATTCCATGTATTGTGGGATGCAAAAGGTGAACTGCCATGCTGGGGGAGGGGGGGGGGGCAGTGGAATCAGGGACAGGAGACGTGACCTATGACATGTTTCAGCATCTGGAATTAGACGAGTAAACTTTTTATTATTTTTTTTAATCTCGCCCTCAGGCAGTAATCTCCTTTGTGGATAGGTTTTGCGCCCCAATCATTGTCCTGCTTTTTTTTTTTTTTAAGCGGGCCACTGTGTTTCCAGTTGATACAGTGTCTTCAAAATATTGCTCCCCAATTATTATTATTATTATTATTTATTAATAAATTTATAAATATATAATTTATTTTAAATCTGAACTGCTTTGTGGTCCAAATGTTTTTTGTAGCGTTGCATGGAATTTTTGTGACCCTAGTTATTTTATTTTATTATTATTATTATTTTTTTTTAAGGGGCCATTGTTTCCAGTTGATACATTAATTCATCATTCATTCATCTTCCGAGCCGCTTGATCCTCACTAGGGTCGCGGGGGGTGCTGGAGCCTGTCCCAGTTGTCTCCGGGCAGTAGGCGGGGGACACCCTGAATCGGTTGCCAGCCAATCGCAGGGCACACAGAGACAAACAACTACTCACACTCACACCACGCATGTTTTTGGAATGTGGGAGGAAACCGGAGCACCCGGAGAAAACCCATGCAGGCCCCCAGTTGATACAATCTCTTCAAAATATTCTTCCCCTCTTATTTTTTTTTTCAAGGAGGCAATGGGTTTCCAGTTGACACAATCCCTTCAAACTATTGCTTCCATTGCTTTGCAGTCCAATGGTCTATGTAGCATTGCATGAAATTTTTGTGCCCCCAGTTGTTGTTGTTGTTTTTTAAAGGAGCCACTGTGTTTCCAGTTGATACAATCTCTTCAGACATTGACAATCTTCCGCGTTTTCGAAAATATCTCTCAAGAACGCCGCACTCTCTGCGCCTCATAAATGCCACGCTTCCTGCATGCATTTAAATAGAAATATTACCGAGACGTTTGGGAAGGGTTTTGCTGTACCGCCAGTCTCCTAATGCTTCCCACTTGCCTGTAATTGGATTGAGAGGTCCGCGGAGAGAATTTTTATCAAACGTTTGACCTCCTTCTCAGTTGTAGTTGATTCAACATTTCACTCGCCTGTTCATGGCGGCTCCTTTTGACAAACGACCAATTTACGCCTGTCAGGTGCTTTTGTTTTTCTACAAAACGCTCACCGAAATTTCCTCACAGGTATGGGAAAAACAGGGAAAAAAGTGTCTTAAAGTCCTAATAGGAGTCGTGGATCATGCAAGTTGCTTTGCAAATAAATATCTGGCCACGTGCCGAATCATAAATCTAGTCAGAAGAATAGATTTGCCTTCGTCTGCAAAAAAAAAAAACGCTTACGGAATAACTCGAGCGCCGATATATCTTCATAACCGTCTCATGGGTGGCTGTAAACTTTGGACTTTTATTTGACAAAGTGGATAAATCTTCACACTAATTTGTCAGCAGCAGCAATGGAAAATGGTCAACCTCAAAAAAGGTTCGATCGAATAAACGTCAGCGTAATAAAGTTGTCATTTATTTTTTATATTGAGATTTTTTTTTTATTGCATGTTGGCTTGCAAGGCGCTGTGGGCGATCTATGCTCTTTTGAGAAAGCATCTTGGACATCGCTTTATTTTTCCACATGGAGTGAGAAGACCAATCGGCTTAGATCACGTAAGAAAACAAAACAAAACAAAACATAAATGTTGGGAATTTGAGCAGGTTCCTTTCAGGGGTAAAAGCAACTTTTACCCTGATAAGAAATTTCAACATTCATGGATTCATTTCTGAGTATTCTTAAGTACTTTTTTGGAGTCATTTTTCATCAAATGCCACTTGTAGTAAAAAGCACATCGATCTATCATTTTATTTAATTTTTTTGTATTCAAAAGTGATCTGGTCATGCTTGTCACCCATCCGACATTGACGCTTGCTTTGCCTAAACGTCTCTTCTGTGAGCGTCAACTTAAATCCAGTTTTGTTTTTCTTGGCCTCAGCATCTGGTAAACTAAATATTTTCTCCTTCCTTTGGAGCGGACAAAAGAAAATTTCCGACCACACTGCCACAGTGCGCCTCCCCCCAACCCCAATGGTTACTAATGTCCCCAAAGTGATGAATCTGAAATTTCACTGACGTCCTGCGCCGAATTATTTTGAAGGGGAAATGGGGAATTTTTCTGGAATTTGAATGTCATGTAGAAAGAGCTCATTGTGGAAGTCTCCTAATTGCTGTCAAGTGATGCGGCAGATGCTAGCGACTTTAGTCCATATTTACTCGGGGAGCTCTGCGTCAAAGGGGTTATTTCCCATGCTCAGTCTTGCATTTATTTGTAATCTTTAAGGACTCAAGGGGGGTGTGGGGGGGCGTATGTCTCAATTGCGGTAAACAATCAACAAATGGAAATCCTTGTCTTGATGTTCTTTGCTCAAAATGATATTTAGCTTGATTAGCTAGCCGCGGTGATGCAGATGCGTATGAATGTGGAACATTTACACATACTCTTCATATTGGGTTGATGAGCTGAGACCCCCCTAAAAACCTGTTGTCAAACTCGTCCGAAATGGAGTGTGCTCAATTTGTCATTCTTCTGTTGGAAAATCGTTAGCTAATAATAGAATCTTTACCCATAGCCATCATCATCAACATCATCATAATCCCCCCCCCCCCCCACCACCACCACCATAATGACACCCAGAGAAAAATGAACCGCCAGATGCAAAGATGAAGCCATCCATTGAGAACCCCCTTGCTCGATATCCAATTTGCCTCACATATTCTTGTTGTTTTTCATTTTGGTCAAAAGATGTGAGGCGAGCCCACGAATGGCGATAATAAAAATAGCGGCGCCTTCTTTGAATGGTATATTTAAAATCTGTGCACCAAGAGCCCAAACGTCAACCTGCCGTAGTACTCAGACTTACCCATGAGTGGAATTAATATGCTGCAGGGCATTAAACTGCCGAAAATTGGGGGAAAAAAAATGATGAACGCTAGCTTCTCGTCCATCACTGTTGCATTGGAAAATTGCCTCGTGTTAAGTCCCACCCACTAAGGTTGCAAAGTCCAACAGGTTTTCGACATGACACGTCCACCCCAACCATTTTTTGTAAACGATGGCATTTCCTACACTTTGAACTGAAGCTAACGTACAGATTGCAGAGCTAAAAAAAATGAACCACAGCGTTTGAATACTCGTATTGAATCGCGGTAATGATGAAAATTGTACAATATTTTCGTGACGGTGAGCAATTAATATACAATATTCGTGTGAAATGAACATAAGCAAAGTTATACTCGCATGAGATGAGACATGCCAATCGCACTACCATAGCCGACCGAATGCGTTAGCGTAGAGCGGCCAATCAACCGCAATCAGCAAAAATTAACCTTAAGGGTGAAAGCGATGACATGATTTCCTTTTATTGTGTATTAAAGCAGATCATTTCATCCGCCGTCTTTTGTCCACCAAGCGATTTAACGAGTGCTTCGCCATCCGCCGCTACATCCTCCCCATTACTGAAACCCAGCGGACCTAGCGGTTAGGTCAAAATGCTCTGAGCCCTTTTCATTAATATAACATGCTCACAAAACTGGGCTGGCAGCCATCATTTTCTCATCCATTTGAGACAGGATTTATGGCAGGGAAACGGTGTGAGTTATGAGTCTTTTGTCCTCGGTTCTCCCGAGGTTCCGACACTGGGAAAGGCTGCCGAGTGACAAATCCAGTGTGGAAGTACACGATTAATTCTATACATCCGTGTTTATTTATTTCTGTTGGTCCTGCCTCTGTCTGCTGTCTGTTTGACCGCTGAAGGTTCCTGCATTTCCTGCAGCGGTCGTCATCAGTCTCCAGGGGGGGCTTTCCTATTTATTTTGCTTTCACCGACACATCTGATGACCCCAAAAAATACAAACAATATACTCAGCTCACTTAAAAATAGCTCCAAAAAACACACACACAATGTTTTTAGTTTAAGTTTACGGTCAAACTCAACACACACTTGTCCGTTAGCTTAATGTTTATGCTAGGTAGCATCTCTGTGGTGGTGCTAGACCAAAATGCTCTGTCACAAATTTTATGGAAAATAAGAATGCTCTTTGGGCCCCTATTAGTCTAAACAAAGTATTCTGATGAGTATTGCGTTTGTGGAACATGAATTAAGCAGCGAGAGGAAAAAAAATCAGCCTGTTTTTTTTAGCCGTGTCATGGGGCGGCCATTTTGCTTTGTACTGACATGCGATATGATTACGTTGATGTTCTTTTCCTCCAGCTAAAAGGTATTTGCACGGGAGCTCTTTTCCAATCTGTCTTTTGGTTTCTCCAAAACTTTACAAGTCTGCCGCAATTAAATTTTGAGAAAATATTGAGAACACTCTCACTTATTCTGCTGGGTGAGTCATAGATTACAAGCTGGTGAGGCCTTGGGTCAATATCGCCCGTCTGAGCTCCTCCAGCCAGCCCGCGACCCCCGTTTCGATTCACGCTAGACCTGTAATTAAATGCAGTTGATGGGCTCTGCTTGGGCCCCACGTCGGCCGACACACGAGACTAATTCACAGCTGTTTATCGTCTTTCTTGATCAACGGCCGGGGAGAGGCCTCATGCTTATATTCCGCAGTGTCGAGAGCATGCGCACATGCATCTTTGCAATTATGTTTCGCGTCGCAGATTGTGTGGGGGTTGATTGAGTTGCCCTCAACTCGTTTGTTGTCTCGAGACAGATACCAGTGTGAGTATTCACTCTTTGAAGACTTGCCACTACCAAGTACCCATGTTGTACTTAATAACCGAAATTGAATTTAACATCATGTCACAAATTTTTGAACAAAACTTTTCTGATGCAGATGATTTGCCGCACTCTAGCGCTAACCACTATAGAATTTACTTGACCTCAGATTATGATGATTATTATTTTTTGCCTTTAGTATCTGTGGCTGGTATTGGCAGCTTCTCGAAGTATCCGATAGCGAAAAAATACATCCTGTATCGGCCCGATATGGACAGGTAGGAGGTGCTAGGGCACCAGTGTCAAACACGAGGCCCGTGGGCCAGATCCGGCCGCCTGGGTCATTTTACGTGGCTTGCGAAAGCAAATCATGTGTGTCAACTTGCTGAAATCTGTACCGAAATGTCTGAATTGGCCTGCGACTAAAATGAGTTCGCCAGCCGTGCCCTGTGTCGGGGTATATTTGGCAGACAGCTGTCATCCTAAATATGTCGCATCCTTCAACTCACAAGTCAAGCAACAATAAGGCACTTGTTCAGTTGCATCCGATCATGACTCTTGAGTAACATGGCCAGCAACCATGTGTCAAGATTGTGTACACCACACAGCCCAGATGCGGAGGTTTAGTGCCATCATCCATATTAATTATGCAGGCTCCGGTTCCCCGTGACGGCGTATTAGCACTCTTGCCCGGGGGGAATTAAATGGTTGTCCTTGGAGCACATCGATGCCCTTTGAGCCACCAAATCTCTGCCGGCAAGTACCTCAGCTGCCGCGCTCTCGGGTCAGAGGTTAGGCGGGTCTTATTAAAGTGCAGCTGAAAGCAATAATGGGAGTCGTATTGCCGGATAATTCTCTCGTCGGGGAAAGCGGAGGTTTCCACGATAACTGGTTCCCGGCTACTAAGCGGCGGCTTAGCGCGGTCTCAGGGTGGCAATAAGACGATTGAGGCTGCCGCTCGCTTTAACGCCATTTCAAAGCATAGGAGTTAATTTTTTGACAACCGTCTGACCCATTTCAGAAAATGAGGCTTTATGATGTGTTTCTTATTGAGAAGTCTCTTTGTAGCCAAATCTTCTCGGTTCATTAAGCCCGGTGGGCCTTGTGAGCTTTCTTTTCACCGCACAATAAATACATTTCCCTTTTACCCGTCGGTTTGTCCCGTGAGTGATTTAATTAGGAATCTTGTTTTTTTTTTCTTCTCTTGCTCCTGTGTGTGCCCGTGTTTTTAGTCCTTGGGAAAGGCTTTGGGGCTCTGAACGCGCAGTGCTAATTTAGAAGCGGATTGTAAACAGGAAGCAACAAGATGCTGACATTCTGTTACGGATTCAAAGGAGTGAACTAGAAACGACGGGGAATGTTTTTCTGATCGGATTTCTACAATTTTTTTTTCTTTAATGATACTGTGAAACCTCATCTCATTTTGTTTTTTTGAACAGTAAAAAAAATTGAAATAAAACAGCCTAAATGTGTCCGAAAACAGAACAAATTACAGTACGCTTGATTTGTAGATGTCGCAACTATCGAACCGCAAATGTATAAGTTGCGTTTTTCACAATTGCCAGCACAGTGAACTGACATAATGTGTTTTCGTTTTACTGTCAAATTAAGCGCTGGACTCCTTCAGTCACAAAAAACGACGTATTCATCATTCATTTCCAGAAATAATGAAAATCATCTGCTGAAAAAAAAAAGTATCATCGGCAGTTGTCGGCGCTCGGCTTTTAAAACCAACGTGACGGCGATGGGCTTTTTTCACTGCATCTTCATATCTAAACCGCCCAGAATAACGTCAACTGGAAGAGATTTGTTCGAAAGAGGATGTGTGTTTTGAATTTGATAATCAGTATGTACTCTTGGATTTATTTGACAAAACGATCCCCCTTCCAAAAAAAGATGGCGGCTCAATTCAAATTGTTAAACTGAAGAGGGAGAGAAAAAACGTTTTTGGCTCGTAAGACTACAAGTCAAGTATATCAAGTTGCTCCCCAGTGGGACCTACCGGTAATAAAAATGTTGTACAAATTTTACTGAGAACAGAGTCCCGTCCCCCCCACCCGCACCCCCCCATAAGTGTCTCATGTCTACCCGACTCCGATCTGTCCATCACTGTCCACGACCGCAGACAAATGTTCAGGTTGAGAATTGGCCTCCCTCCGCTGAAACTCGGCAGCCGTTTGATTGATGGGCTTAGCTCGCGTAACTTCAGAGGGGGGGCGGCTAACACAGACGAGAGACCCGTTGCCCCGGCTGATTGAATCCACAGAATGATTGGCGGGCATCCCCGAGTCCTCGCGTGAACCCGAAAGCGCCACCCCGCAGACTCGAGGCTTGTTTAGGTTGACATTAAACTGCCAGTTGAGTGGCGTCTGGGGCCCCGATATGTTTGCTTCACCTCTGCTCTCGAGAAATTGAAGCCCGGACGGCCATTTGTAATTAAAAGTGCATGAAGGCAGCTCAAGCTCCCCCCCACCCCCACCACCTTCTTTTCTCTCTGTCAGCAGGCTGAAATGGGATCCACTCAATGGCCAAGATTTTATTTTTTTTTTGCCTCTCAAGATACCGCTAATGTGTATTTACGATATCTTGACTCCGATTCCACCCGAGTTTATTCTGTCAAAGTAACGCAGAGATATTCATCCACGCTTGTTCTCCACAGCGACGTTAGCCACGGAAAACAGATGAGGCCAAGTGACGACGTGTATGCGCTAACGCTCGTTTCAGGCAAACCATCGGTTCGTCTTGGCCGCGCTGAAGACCAGGCGACTGCGGCCGATCCTCAAATCTGGAACAGGCACACATTGACCCAAAACTGCAAGTACTTCCATCTCGATTGAATTGATGTAAACGGTGCAACAAGGATTTGAGGGATAATATTTGCACTTCTCTTTGCTACATTTCTAGGAATTGAAAATGGCTGAGAAAAATCGAAATGAACACACACACACACACACACACACACACACACACACACACACACACACACACAAAGTTATGTGCCTTCTCCTGTCTTGTGACAGAGGATGCAATTCTTCTGACTGCCATCATAAGTTGATGGCATAAATAGTTTTACATTTGTAGTTCATTCATTCATTCATCTTCCGAGCCGCTTGATCCTCACTAGGGTCGCGGGGGGTGCTGGAGCCTATCCCAGCTGTCTTCGGGCAGTAGCCGGGGGACACCCTGAATCGGTTGCCAGCCAATCGCAGGGCACACAGAAACGAACAACCATTCGCACTCACACTCACACCTAGGGACAATTTAGACTGTTCAATCAGCCTGCCACGCATGTTTTTGGAATGTGGGAGGAAACCGGAGCACCCGGAGAAAACCCACGCAGGCCCGGGGAGAACATGCAAACTCCACACAGGGAGGCCGGAGCTGGAATCGAACCCTTATTTTCGGACCAATTACGTGAATTTGGACCATTCCAAATGACCACTCATGTCATTTTCTTTGGGGTGGGGGGGGGTGACTGTTCTAGCTAACGGTATGCCTTAAATAGTTGCCAGCCCTCATTTCCGTGATTGGAACAAATTAAAATTCCCACACACACATGATGAGTTACAGTCAATGCTTTCAAATTTCCTTGATGAGCAAAAACAGCAGCACCTACGGAGAACTCCAACTCAACAAAAGGAGCTTACATCATGCGATATGTCATCTGAGAATGGAAAAAAAAAAAAGGAAAATTCCGAGTTGCAAAAGTTGTGCCGGGATTGATCATCGCATCGAGCAGCCAACTGCGTCGACTTCAAAACCCAAACTGCCCATTTATGTTTTTCCTCAATCCTGCCTCAGCCGCCCGTTCCCATCAGGTGCTGACAGAGCCTCCCCCGTCCCTCTGAGAAAACGCCTCTGCATGGCGGTGGGCACAAGCCATTTCCCCGCTTCGACGGCTTTTCAAATTGAGATCTGGAAAGGTGCAACGGAGAGCCGCAAAGCCAAAATTTCAGTCCAGCCTCCAAGACTAATACCCGGCTTGTTCCAGAAGCAAGCAGCCCAGACTGTAACTTGGCCGGAGGTGGAGCCGCCGCTATTGTCTCTCTGCCTGGCACCCCCCACCCCCCTTCGCCCCCCTCCCCCTCATCTGTCCAGCTGCGTCGACATCCAAACCTTGCAGTCTTTCAATCAACATTCAAAGCCGCATACACTTTGCAATGTCACATTTGGTCTCACGGGATACAGAGTTTTATTAAAATGTGAGTATGTAGCAGACGTTTTTTTGGGGGGGGGGCTGTCGGGTGTCTCTGTCGTCACAAAGAAGAGCAAAATTGACTGTTTCAAATCTTCCCTCAGCCACACCTGTTCTCGTGTTTTCTTTATGTTGGATGTAATTGTCATTGCTGGTTGTTGTTGTTTTTTTTTGGGGGGGGGGGGTTTAAATAAAATACAAGATGATCAAAAACGGCCACATGAAAGCGTCCCGAACTTCTTGACGTATCCGATGGCGCCCGTCGGTCGCTCGGCCTGAATCCGACGTGGCCAAGTGGAAACACAATCATCCTGGCACCGTCCACATTGCGCCTACTACCAAGTGCGGTATGAGCCCCCCCCCAACTCCATCCATCTGTCACCAACCGTGCTCCCGCAACGCAGCTCGCTTCTGTAATCGAACTCGGTGCGTGTCCTCCAAAGCGATGGGGAATCCAGAGCTCGGATCACAGCTCAGTGGTCAGACCCAACGCATGCTCGTCATCGGGGGGGGGGGGGGGGCTCATTTTCTTTATGGCGTGCCGCTGCTCAATTTATTTTTGTTATATTAAGTGACCTTAACTCTCTCATAATGGAAACCCGCGCTTTTGGTTTTGAGGTCCGCTGAACAGAAATGATGAATCACATTGAATGCAGTTTTTCAAGTCTCATCATTTCATTTGTGCAACCCACAAAATCTGCAATGTAGAAACCAAAAAAAGTTTCCATTAATTTTTTGGGGGGGTTGTTTTACCCCTGTCATGTTCTTTAACCCATTCAGGGACAGCGGTTGCTACAGTGGACAGCATGAAAGGGTCAAACACGAACCTTAGCTAAGGGTAATCTATGTGCCTGACTGCCTTAGAGTGCCTCGTTGTCATCTGTGAGAGTACACACACACGTCACACAAAACAAGCTGCCATGATGAGGAGGTGTACAAAAAACAAACAAAAACAAAGATCTGTCTTGACAGTCCGTGTTTGGGCGGCACCTTTGAGCTGGTGTAGCCGCTTTAGAGTGCCCCGTTGCGACCCATGGCGATCGGGTGAGCTATATTCCAGCCACTAGAGTCTTTAAGCAGTTATATTTTTAAACATTTTTAAAAAGTAGGATTCATTTTTGCCGTCGGTAGTCGGAGGTATTTGATTGACAGTTTAGCCTGGCATGGTTTCAACTCACTTTTGCAGGCAATTAATTCCAGAAAATCCAGTGGGACAGCAGTAAAATGTCCTCCAGCCATTTAACATTACGAGCTCCGATGACGCGTCGATGTTTCTCTTGTTTTGATATGCTACCCCACGAGTCTGGGAGTAGCATGTGAGTTCTCCGTCATGTTCTTGAACTCGCATCCAGCCAAGTGCCGAGACAGTTGCTCTTGCATCAGACCAATCCTTAACAAGCTGTCAGCTCATATTTCATAAAGCATGCCCACCGGCGCTTGCCAACTTGGCGTCCGTTTGGACAGATTGGACAGTTTTTTGTTCAAACATTGCACGCGTTTTGGAACTGTGTACTTATTAATAACGACATTCCCCAGCGGTGTTGCTGCATGCCAAGACAGGTGAACTCTACTTGCTCTGAGATCTTGAAATCAAGATTTGCAATATTCATCTAAATTGAGGGGTTCGTAGTTTTGTAGTGGATAGTTCTACTTTAAGAATGGGCAAAATGAGAGATGGAATGCTTTGAATGTTTTTTTTTTATTTTCCAACGTCTGCACCTCCGAACGAATGAACGAGAACACACCTTTTTCCGGTAACACAAACACTTCCTGGTTTCCTTCAGCCAATCAGATAATATCAACATAAACTTGTTTAAGCAATTATTAAACGGAATATAACCTAGGTAACCGTAACACAAAAGAATATAATGCTCAAATATAAAATGAAAATAATAATTTAACATAAGCTTACATTTATACACTCACCAGGACACTATTTGACAACAGTAGTACTCACTCACGAATGGACTTTCAGTTTATTTTAACCGAGAAAAGTGGATGACAAGCTTGGTCACGAAACGAATTCAACCAAGGCAATTAAGGTATCACAGCTCAACTTTTTCGTAATGACGTCCTCTTTTAGTTCAATGTGTGGGTGCAGTTCTCGTTGGCGCCCGATAGGCGGAGCTCTAATGCGATGTAGACACGAGCCTACGGAAATGTTTGAATGAGTGTGTCGAGCGCAGCCGTGTAAAGAAGGCGAGCGGGAGTGGGACGGAGACAAATTGACAACAGTCCGCTCTGACGTGAAGCCTAAAGACATTTAAAGCTTTCAAATTCCCTTTCAGGGGCGCCGCGCAACTTTCGCACAAGTTGTGCGAACGTGTCACAATTCGTGTGTGTGTTTTTTGGAAGGGGGCGTGGACGTCGAAGGAGCCGCAGCGTGCAGTCAGTCACTCCGGCTCGCGTGTTGCCTCTTGGCTGCATTTCCACCGTGAGGTGAGTGACGCGCACGCCGGAGGAGCACGCGTGGACGTCGGCTGCTTTCGTTGGGAGTCGCTCGCTACAAACACCTCGTTTGTCATCTGTTCAGGAGTGCAAAGCGCAAGGAGCTTTTTATTTTCTTCAGCGTCACGAAAACCGGTGTTGTTGGAAATATCTCCCTTTTTTGTGGCAACGTTGGGCAATGGCTGCGTTGATTTCGAAGTGAGGATCTACATTGGCAGGTGTTGCGTTCACACGCACTTTGAGCCACTCGCCGTGAACGGATTACGCCAGCTATTCTTTCTCTGCACGGAGATGTGTTCACTTTTAGTTTCAATTCAGTAGAAGGCTGAGAGCTCATGATGCGTTCAAGACGCCGGGTGGGAAAGTGAGCGTCACTTTTTTTTAACGTACACCCCCCAGCCCCCCTCAAAAAAGACTCGACAACATGACAAGCAACGGACCTATCATCGTCTACGAGTGGCTCAAGACTCTGCAGTTGGCCCAGTATGTGCAAGCATTCGTGGATAATGGCTACGACGACCTGGAGGTGTGCAAGCAGATCGGCGACCCGGACCTGGACGCCATCGGGGTGTACGTTGCGCACCACCGCCGCCGGATCCACGACGCGGTGCGGCGTCTTAAGGAGGAGGCGAGAGACGCGGCGAGCGGGCTGTACTTCACTCTGGAGCCCATGCCGCCCTCCGCGGATGTCTACACCGGCCACATGGTGGACCAGTACGAGTCCAAGCTGCGTGGGTCCAAGTCGTGGACAGAGCCCGCGCGCGGCGTGGGCTACGTGGGCGCACACAGGAACCTGACCCTGGGGAACTGCAGGAGGGAGCTGGTCATCTACCCGAAGCTCAAACTCAAGATCATGATCCGGGATAAACTCATCAGGGACGGCATCAATCTGGCCAGGGTGCCCTACTCCAATAAGGTAACTTATGACACATCCAGATCGGAATCAATATCTGAATCTTAAAACCTCGCAAAAATATCTTTGCAGAACTTTGCTTGAATGGGTAAATGCCTTATTGTTTTTTTGAACCAACTAGAGCATGGGTGTCAAACTCAAGGCCCGGGGGCCACATCTGGCCCGTCAAATCATTTTAGGTGGCCCGCGAAAGTAAATCGAGCATGTCAAGCTCCATGATGCTTGCTAAAATCTGAACCAAAATTTCAAATTGTCATCTGTAATCCACAGTAAGTCATTATTCTTGACTTTGACTGATTTTAAAACTGATTACCCATTAATTTGTTGTGTAATATGTGGATTTTATATAGTTTCCCAAAATTCATAACGGCCCTCCAAGGGAAACCGTAACTACAATGTGGCCCGCGACAAAAATGAGTTTGACACCCCTGAACTAGAGTATGAAAAAAAATTGCCTTTGAGGGGAAAGTGTGCTGTCCTTATGGCGACACATTTGAAATGAATTGTTTCAAGAAACTTTCTCGTTGCTAACAACAGTTGACAGTTGGCACGAATGATTGTGACGGTCATGGGCGTATTAGTTGAACATGGTACCACAGATCTGATTGGACAATAGAATTTAACATAAAGGTACAGTACTGGAGTATTTGCATAAGAGGCTTAAGGTAAATGTCAGCCTGTTGAAGTGTTGCCTCACTTTGCGCCTGCGAGTGTGTCGACCGCCATGACCGATGGCAAAGCAGTCGGTTCGGATCAATAAGCCCGCAGAGGGTCTGCCAAGGAGCTTTCATCATCTCCGTGATTTCCTCTGAGAAGGGAAGGGGTGGGGCCAAAATGGTACATTTATATTATTAATCCACTTCCGACCGCACCTGTCACCATTAGCCGCTAGCAAACGCTTGCCCTTTCTCTTGTTGGGGGATGACAAGTTAGTTACATGCTTGGATCATCCTCCATTTCAAATTGTCGGTTGCCAACCGTTTTTGATGGCTCGGTTCGTAAATTAACCTCGCCTTGTTGTGAACTCGGGCGCCTGTATAAAGCTGCGCGGATTTCATTATTTTCTCGACAAGCTTTCGTATCAAGCTGTGGTCTTCACTTAGCCTTGCTTTCAAAGTAGTTGATTCACAACGAAACAGTGTAACTCAACTTTTAAAAAAGTCCAAATGTTGAATCCTTTGGCACGTGGTGCCTTGTGGGCGACGATGCCGCCGTTTTGGTTGGTTTATGTGTCGGGCCTTGTTGCCTCTTGCTTGTCTTGATTTGGGGTTATTTTAGAGATTTTTTTTTAAAAGTCAGAGAAATACCTCCAATTGTCCACTTCAGCACCTTTTGAGGAAGTTCTTTGCTGTCGGCTGACACACAAAGTCTGCAGGCTGTCGCTTTGTCAAGCCCCGATCGCTCGGAATGACATTCCAGCCTCGGGTTACCGGTGTTACCCTCTTGTGTTTACATCCTTGTATTCCCCACCCCCCATCCGTCATTCAGCACCTTTCTCCGCTCCTTCCTCAACCGCGTCACTCAAAGCTCAGACTCGCATTTGACTTGTGTCGCCGCCGTGCCACACTTTGTCGTTCCGTGGTTGACGCTCCTTCTTCCTGTTGAGTGACAACAGTGTCATAATGACATCAAACACCGGCAACAAGCTCGTGTCCGGGATGAGAGTCAACTTTATAGAAGGTTTAAATTTGGGTCTTGAAATAACCTGTGACGTTTTGACGAAATGGGCTAAAAGGATGCTAGCGGGAAAGCAAATCGAAATGATGAAAGGATGTCCAACCCCCCGCCCCCCCCCCAAAAAAGAGAGGTCTCCAGATAGGCAGATGTACAGTATACACCACCGCTTGTCAATATTTGTACATACGTCGACTCAACTCCGATTTGCCTTTCGTTAGCATCTCAAAGTGATGCTAGCGTAGCTTGAAATGTGCGTGCTTGATTCATTTCTGCCGCTTTGGATAAATGAATCCAACAGAGATTCGGGATTTGTGTGAGGGATTATCTGTCGAACCAAGGCCGAAACAAACACACAAAAAAACCTGTCCCATTGAAAAAAAATTAAACCTTTTTTTTTTCCCCCAAGGTCGCTTCTGCTTAGAGCCAAAGCTTTGGCAATCGGGCCTCTGGGGAGGTGAAGGTTTTCTCTTCGTCGATTTGAATTGGCTCCAGCACAGTGCTTTTTCTTCCACGAGTTTGAAAGATAGAACCGTGACCAGCTGATGGAGGTCCGACCAAGAGGCCTGTGATTGGTCTCGAGATAAAATGAGATGGTGGTGGGGGGGGAGCCCACCGCCCCTTATCCTTTTTTCACAGAGGAGACTCTGAGCGGAGAGGGCAATTACAGGACACACAGTCAGTCACTAGGGACGGCCTTTGTCAAGCGCGACCGCATCGCCGCGTCTTCTTTACTTCTAATGCGACTTGTCTTTGTCATGCAAAAAAATAAATAAAATAAATGTGCCATGCGAGACAAGCCATTACCAAACAATTCGCCGAAAGAGCTCAGCCGGGTAAAATAAATACCCGTGATCCTTATCAAGCCCGTGGAGAGCACTTGTCTGCGAGCGAGGATGATTTCTGACGGCGTAAATAAAACACTCGTACGTTTCTAAATCTGTCATTCGAGAGCGATATCGGCAGGCGCGAGATATTGTCTGTTCAGACTGACTGAAATAATAGCTTTTGGGAAATTCGAACTTGAAATACCAATGCATCTTCTTTTTTTTTTAAGTGTCTTTTGTTTTGAAGCATGACAGCATGGTGGCGTAGTGGTTAACAATTCTGCCTCAAAAGTTCAGGATTTGGATCTTCGCTTTAGATGAACCGCGTTCTAGTCGGGGGCAACCTTGTCATCAAATCTGATGCTGGCGACGGCTCAGGGACAGGGTGAGTCATGGAAAGCCATAATTTGTTCGTACCATGTCTGGTTTGGGGGGAGGGGGGGAGTGGATGCCAAACACGAGGGGCTTCTCCATTGTTTGCGAAGAAGCTGATGGAGCCGTGTGTCCTTTCTCTGCGTCGCCTGTTTTGCATAGCCAATTTCCGTCCATTCAACCAGACAGAAAAGGCAAGTGTCCAGCATTGTACCCGGGGCGGCGGATGAGGATGAGACTGGGGTGGCGCTCTCGTAAAGAAAGATGGGAGGGTGGGTGGGGGGGGGTTGTGAATAGATGGACACCTTGTTGTTTATTATGCGGGACAAGCTCGGGCCGGCGATAAGGCGAGGAATCCTCCGTGCGTCGCTGAAGGAAAAGTTGTCCTTGATCTGACCCGCGCACGTTACGTTGATGTCATGCATCCAAAGAAAAAGTCGTCTTTTCATCTAGCGTCAAGCCTCGTTGAAAAAAAAAAAAAAAGGGAGCTGCACTTGTCAGCGTACGCTGACGACCATGGCCCGACGTTTTCTTTTCATGAACAGATGGGCTTCGTTCTTTCGGTTCTTGGAGGGACACTGTAATGCGCATGCCGGGCCAGTAGTTGGCGA
Organism: Hippocampus zosterae; assembly: GCF_025434085.1. Lineage (NCBI taxonomy): Eukaryota > Metazoa > Chordata > Actinopteri > Syngnathiformes > Syngnathidae > Hippocampus > Hippocampus zosterae. The sequence goes on from NC_067469.1 coordinate 6,734,873, forward strand.
CGTTGCTTTGCATAGCAACATTTTGACTGAAACACCATCCTTTGACGGCAAACTAGTTGAGACTGAAACAGAATCAAGTCATTTTAAAATAATCAAAATTCCTTTGCAATCTGACCAAGATTGGCATTTTTTTTTCTGTTGAGGACCCTCAGGCGCCCCACTGGACCACCGCCAAGACTTTCAGTGTGATGTCAGCCGTTTTCACCCTTTCACACATATTCCTGTTTATAAAAACACATTTGACATGTTGAAGACAAGTCATCTTCCCAGACGACTGACACACATTTTTTTTTCCAACCAGTTGTAAAATAAGAATATACTCACATTTATCTTCATTTGCTCCAGTTGAGTATCCCAGTGAAACGTTCAAATTCACTTTTTGGCAAATATTCCTCCCCATAAGTATACAGCTGGCATTTGGCCACGAAGGGGGAATGGGAAAATGGCTCACAACAGCCTCACTGTCCCCCCCCCCCCCCCTCCATTTCAACGTTCTGTTGAAAGCAGTTTGCTTAGTCTTTATTAAAGGTTTCTGAAACACACAACTCTATAAAGGGGCAAGTCGTAAAAAAAAAAAAAGCTAAGGACGGGCCGCCCATTCTATTGTACTGCATGGATGGAGAAAGTCAATTAGCAAAGTGACCTGCTTTTTTTAAGGGTGGTGTTGGGGGGGGGGGTGGGTTGGTTCTGCAAGAAATGAATGGTAATCATAAAAAGTTACTCTATTCTCCCTGGATTATTTTTTTCCTTCTTTTCACATTTCCACGGGTGCTACTGAGTGAGTTTTTGGAAGGTTTTCTTCAAAAAAAAAAAAATTTCACAAAACAATTTTTTTTTGGTACATCCCCCTAAAAAGGCAATTAAAAATATATATTATTATTGTTATTTTTTGTCTGAAGAAAAACAAAAATAGGCATTTAGGCCCGACAAGTAATAGTTGTCGTTCCATTGGTCTTGGGTTATATGGATCACTACAGAGTCCCAGCTTGTGTTAAAAGAAGTCCATCCATTCATTTGATGCTTTCTGTTTTAAACAAACCAAACTTTAGGGCCTCTTAAAAGCCTTTTGTGAGACACTAATGACAAGTGCCGAGGTCTGATGGCCATCACGGTGAGCTTTAAACCCTAACCTTATGCCCGGCGCTTGACCCTGTATGTCCCTGTAGGATGAAAATAAACGTCTTCTAAATTTGACACACCACAGAGAAGCCCGTTGTTTAAAAACTCTGCCAATTTTGAACGATAAAAAGAAAAAACCCCCCAAAACTGTCAAGTATATAATATGAGGCTTAAAAATGGTGCAATTTCAAGCCGCTCTCTCCGCTCCGCCCCATCCCACCCCCAGCTGTCAACTGTCAATCAAATAGCCCGGAAAAATTGATGCTACTTCATCTAGCAATCTTACGCTTACACATAACTACATATTTAGGCCGCCAAAATATATCGGTGTAAATCCGTCAGTGGTTACAAAGTATATGGCTCACCGAGTCGTCGCGGGGCTTTTCCACACCGTGACGAGGCACTCTAAAGGGGCCATGCCAGTGGGAATCCTCTGTCCGCATCTTGGCTGTCATGTCGGGCTTTTGAAATCTTTTTTGGCCGCACTCGTCCGCCTTCTTTCCATGACGTGCGTGCAACTCACGGTTGACGATGAGGCGCTCTAAACAGACTCCTGCAATGAACTATAGCTGAAGGGAAGATGCATTTTTTAAAGAGGGTTAGCATAGCTAGCTAGCTAGCAGTTGTGCCAGATAAGCGTTGATGTGAATAAAGGCGCCGAAGTTCTCATGCTGTGGTGCGACTGATGTTGCATGCCCAAATCCGACACGTTTTTAAGCCACGCCCCAAAGCAACAAACTGCAGATATGTAAAATATGTTTTCCAACCAAATGTATGGGTCTTTATCTTGGGTATGTTTTTGATAAAAGACGAAGAGACAGTTTGTTTTCCGCCTGAAGAAGCCAAGCGTCTCAAGGGAGGGTGTAAAAATGTGTGTGGGGGGGGGGTCCATATTGTGTGTGTGTGTGGGAGGTCCATATTGTGTGTTTGCAGCTGGCTTATTCCACTCAGTGCAAAAAAAATAAATTAATAAAAAATAAAAATAAAAACAGACATGGGGTGAGAGGTGCTTGCTCTGTTTTTAACATGATCAGGTGACTCAGTCTGCGGACATGTGAATCCGGTTAGGGGTGGGGGGTTGGAGGGGATGACATTTCACAGGCCTCAAGTTTACAATTCGCTCTGCGTTCTCCCATTTCTGCCGTACGAGTCCTAGACATGAAAACTGAGGCGGGGACTGCAGATTTATACCTTCTGCTGTATCAATGTCACTGCGATGTACTTCAAGAGCACGAGAGCTAACAACGACGTGCGTCAATTTGATCATTGTCGGGTATTCTACGAAAACCGGCCAAAGGATTTTGCAGACGTGCTATGAAAATCCCAGACCTCGTTTGGTGAAAACGAGTTCAGTAGTAATTTGCCATAACAATGTTTAGCAGATGATAAATAAATACAGTCAAGCAGGCCAGGGAGTAATTAGCGCAGCGATTCTGTTTTCCGTGGTTTTGCCGAGGAACACGTCCCCCCCCCCCATCGCACACATTCATGACAGATGCATTATCAGAGCTATTCTGGTCCAAGGCTTCCAGACAGGCTGTCGACATAACCGCATTGTGCGTGTGTTTACCATGAAGGAACGAAAGGCTGCGCATGTGCCACATAAAAATAAAAAAATAAAAGCTTATGAAGAACATGCACGTTTGAATTTTCAGCATTTTGTTTGTCCAGCACTGGTAGCCTCTAATTGGTTTATTTGGCTCGACAGGTCAAAGGTTCCCCCAAAATCCGTAGCATTTCTTTGATACGACACTTAAAATATTCAGACGTGACCCTGTTGGTTCACCAACCACAAACCCCAATGGAAAAACGCTCTCCCTTTTTACCAGAAATTAAACTGTTTTCAGATGGAGGGCGCACCGTATTATAAGGCGCATCGAATCGAAGCGACAATCGTGGCTGCGGTTTTCATGATTCATCCACTAGATGGAGGTACGCTAAAGGGAATGCAATACAATACAGCTTTTATTTATATGACGCTTTCACCACCGCTGCAGCTGTACCAAAGCGCTTCCAAGAAATCAGAATATTGATCCACATATAAACTGCATCGGATTATAAATCGCCCCGTTGAATCATTTTGATAAAATCAAATGCTTTTAGGTGTGCCTTATTGTAAGGAAAATGCAGGATGTGGTTTTAAAAGGCGCCGGCTGGCCTGGTGAGTGACGTGGGTGCCGGGCTGTTTAGAGCACGTTTTATGTGGAAAAATAATCACTGCGAAGCTTCAAAGCGGAGATTTTGCTCAGACTTGTTTTGTCATCAAATTTGGATTATTCGCTGAATCATTTCAGCTTTAATGAGGTCTAACGCTTTGGGCCAGCCCGTTTTTTCATCGGTGACCTTGCAGTCGACTTTGAATAAGTTGGCAAAAACGAAGACGTTCCCGATCCGAGTCCGCGACGCCAGAGGGAGTAAAAGTGACAAGTGAACAGGTATGCGCATCTCCCAGTGTCACAATGCCGATTGCTGACACGCTCGCGTATCATCAACGCGCGCCGTTTCACTCTCAACCCACTCAGACTTGCCGTGCTCATTACGTTGATTACTCCGGAGAATGGTCTTTTCAAAATAGAAAGTGATTTTCTTTTTCAAAACTGTATTTGGTTTTTCCGTGCCGTCTCGTGACCTCGAGTGTGGTCATAATTGCCTCTGAGTCGCACAGATCTCCGAGCAGGGAGGTCACGCACGCTGCAGGTGTTTGGATCAAACAGTCGCCATGGAAACTGTAGCATATTGAAACAAATGTTGCCGTAAAAAAAATAAAATATTCATACAGTACGAGCTCCCGTGAGGTTTGCGTGTTGTTGATTTAAACTGGCAGCCGGTGTTTTGATTGATGCAGCTTTTTAATTTTTTTTTTCATTCATTAATGCTCCAAAAAACTGTTTCCGTTGAGGCAAAGGTTAAACCGTAACCGCTTAGCCAAGGTTATAATCACTTTGGTGAGGGCTCAGACAAAGGATTTGATCCTTGAGCTGAGAAATATTTCATACTGTGGGATAATTAGACTCGATTCTACTGAATACTTGCTTTGAGTGGACATTTGGACACAGCCCACGCCCCCCTGGCCCCGCCCCCTCCCATTCGATGGCCTTCTCAAGGCGGAATTTTTCGTTTCTGATTTACAAGGCATTACGTATGTGAATGGCCTCCACTCGTAAACTCCCCTTTCATCAGAGGAAATTTGGCTTTATGAAAAAATGGTGGAGGTGCATTGGAGGGGGTTAAAAAAAAAACCTGACCCAGCACACTGAATTTCCTTCTTAAAGCCTTGATCCCAGTCTGCAGTCCCAACTGGAGGGAGTACATTTTCTTTTTCCAGGGTAGGATGCCATTGAGATGGAGCACGTACGGAAAGTCCGTAAATCACAACTGGAAGTCCACATTGGAATTTTGACAGAAAGTGGTTCATTCATTTTTTATTTATTTTCCCCCCAAAAATTTTAAGTCGTCGTTAAAACTTGACAACTGAGCCCAATTGTTTGCATGTAGTTACTGTCCGGCTGTTGTCAGTCGGTTGTTTGAAAACCTTGACTTGTAAAAGGTATGTGTTATTTGCGTTTAAATTATGAAACCTCGGTTGACAGTCATACATAAAAATAAAACATTTTAACTGCCTAAAAAAACGTATCGGGTGCCTCATAGCGGCTGCGGATACCAGCCGCTGATACATAGTATGGCAAAAAAGCTTCAATTTGCATTCAACTTCAGACAACTTTATGAAGCATCCAACAAACGCCTTTGCCCGATTAATCGCACAACACATGCAGGGCCCTTGATGGCCCACGTGCCTTAGGTTGCCCACCCTGCTTAAACCGGGCCATAGTGACACAAGTGAGGTGTGAGGGTGCGATGGACACGGAGCGTGCGTATAATTACTTTGTCTCCAAAACGCTGTCAGCTGGCTGCAAGGCGCGCCAACACTCAACACTTCCTCCCTTCAACCTAATTGGCCCGTTTCCAAAATATGAGGGCGGGGCCCCCGTTGCAGACTTTGTTCTGGGAGACCACACCTGTGTCGACGTCGCTACCCGAGTGCTTTTACTGTGAACTTTCCTGGCAGGGGATTAAACCGTGCCGAACCTGCTGAGTGCCTGCCTGCCTCTGGCTCTGCATACCTGAATGTGGACTCTAATTACGTGGCAGTTACTGCATTCCTCCGACACGCCCGTGCACTATCGCGCACGCTAGCTATCGCACGTGGTTTCATAGAAAAGTCAGCATTTGATATTTTTTCATTTGACTTCTCTCATACATTTATTCCACATGATCTCGAGCTGCGGCTATCAAATATGTTTGCTATCTGCGTAGCCAACTGAAAATTCCATCAGTATTATAACATTTTTTAAAATTATATATAATATATATAATATAATGAATATATATATATATATATATATATATATATATATATAATATATTATATATATTATATAATATATAATAACAAATATAATATATATTTGACTGTCAGAATCAAAATGCACGGATTAATTTTCACCTATTAAACTGCCGTTGAAAAATCCGTCGGCTCTAAACAGTTTATAATTAGCGGCTAGCTGTTAGCCATTAGCCGCTAATGCTGGTAACAGGCACGCATTATACTATGGCCGTTTACCAATTAGCGTTTTTGTACATACTTATGTGAAATGTTAATCTCAGACGTACATGACTGTGATATTTTGTACAATGTTCATATTTCATGTAATTAAATCTATAAGGGTGAACACAATCCATTCTGGGATGCTAGTTGACATAAACCAAGACTTCTGCGGCTCTGAATTTTCCGCTGTACAAAAATATAATAATTTTTGGGAGTTGATGAGATTTGAATGGCTTCTTTCAGATGACACATTCCTCAGTTATTGCAAAAGCAAAAAAATAAAAAATAAAAAATCCACAACCTTGTTTGTGCATTGAATAAATGGCATGGTGAAGCTAACCAATGCAGTTGCATCCGTTTGGTCCGCTGCCAGAGTCCAACGCACCATTAGCCGATCCATCTCGACACCCACAGTAGGGAAGGTTAAAGTTCACTGCGCTAATTGCTGCTGTTTGACCCGGCTGCATGCTGGACTTAATTGTTCTATTCATTTGACGTTAACTGCTCCACACGGTGACGGAGAAGAGCTGCGTGTGCTGAAGCTGCAGAGGAAAGAAAGAAAGAAAAAAATGTTAGATAACACCAGTAATGGCAGCGAGTGTTTGGAGTCCCCGCGGCTTCTGCCAGGACGCGTCTGGTCAAGCTGCAACATGCACTGTGATTAAGTTCTTATGAACTTGGACATGCTGTGGAAGCACTGGTTCAAGAAGTCCAGGCCTTAGGAGATAGAAAGAGGATGACTATATATAGACGCGGCGCTTTCCAGCCTCCATCTAAGGTCATGCTCTCGATTGGCTGACAAGGTCTTCTCTTTTCGAGCTTCACTTGCTCGTCTCTCCATCGACCACAAAGAACCCGCAATTGTCATGTCAGCAAATCTCCTTGCGCCAAACCGAGCCCTGTTTACTTTAATAGCACCCCACAATTTTGCATCGACGAGAGAGGGGGGGCTGGCTTTGTCTCCTCTCTCCGGTTTGACTACAGTGGTGCCTTGAGAGACAAGTGACCCGATTTTGGATTTTCCTTTTTTTTTTTTTTTGCTTTGACTTGCAAACTTTCAGCTATGACGGTGAACTCGATTCAACTTCCCCATTTGCCAGATAGTGAACAAATGGAGCTGTTTGTTGCCACTCCTGCGTGAAATTTACCGTCAAATGAACGTAAAAGAATGAGAAATGCAAAACGCCATGACCATGCTTTGGCGTTTTCAGAAGCGACACAAAGTTGAACACGGTGGAGCAACACATGTAGCCGGACAATACGATACTGATGGGCATATATTCTTTATCCTCCAAGAAAAATGACCAACATGACAGCATCTTGCTGAGTCATTTGGAGTAGTCGAAGATGTACTCTTGTTTTTTTTTTTAACGTATTACATTTATTTCAATGTTCATGTTGTGTACTGTGTAGCTCACATAACACTTTTTCATTGAGTAAGCGGGATCGCGATACACGATGAACTGAAGTCACCCGTAATTTACTGGGTGACTATCATGATCACGGACGAACATTTTTTTTCAGGTTTTCTCTGACCTGACCTGACGTTGACTTACACAACCGCCCGAGAGGCTTCTAGTGATCAGTTTGCTTGAAGAGGATTATGCCTAAAAAGCTTAGTCATTTCTACATGAGGAAACATTTGAACAATAGAGGGATATTATGCGTATTTGTCTATGACCCGTTGTTGTAAGAGCATGAGAGGAATGCCCGGGCAACAAACGATGAACATAACCAAATAAACCTGCAGCTGGTGCTTTCTGTAGGCGTAAAAAGCAGGATTACAGAAGAGGAAATTCAATAGTTGTAATAAAAGCTAGGCTACGCCGAAAAGTTTTTTTTTCGTCTTCCGATTTGATCTCAAAGTAAATATTGTGCTGCCACCCAATGGTCAACAGTGAAATTACACCCTATCCAAACAATTTAGACCAAATGCAGACCTAACTAAGAGAAGTCTGTGCTGCACTGTGACTCTGTTGAAACAAATACATTTTAAAGCCCTTTGCCCCTCAAATTGTCCACCGCTTCAATGAACAATACCAATTCTCGCTTTTTCGAATCGGGAACCCCGTCGAAAATTTTTAGGCGCGGTCATACGGTTAATCTGCTAAATCTCGTTTTATTTTTCTTTCCGGCGTGAATCCGGGTTTCTAAAGCTGCAGCGTTACACAAAAGCTTGAAACAATAAACTGGCTTACTGACAGCTCGCCGGCCGGAGCTGAGCGAGCGAGCGAGACGAGACGAGGAGGGGGGGGGTCATGCATCTGGAATTTTTGTCTGTGTGCCGCCAAACATCCTCGCCCAGTTTCACCTCATTCTCATTCGCTCACGCACTGGAAAGACGGGCTGGAAAACAAACAAACAGACTGGCAGGCCTGTCAGCCAAGCAGAGACAGGCGAACTGGTGGTGGTGGTAGCGGTGGTGGGTGGGGGTGGACACCAAGGTAGATTTAGATTGACAGATTAATTTAGGGAAATATTAGAAAAGATAAAACCATCTCTCATTGAAGATCTTGTTCTCATCTGCATGCGTTGGAGCATCGTCTCATGGCGTTCGTTTTGCAGCCTTGCGTGCTAGGCAATTACTAATACCATATATACGCCCAAGCATTTAAGGTGTGAATAATTTATATGCGGCTCATTAGATCATAAGTCGGTTCATAAAGCATGCGTGGCGGATTGCTGGGTTCATACCACAGAGAGGAAAATATGCAGATGAACATACCTGAATATCATTTTTTAGAATTTTGGTGTTATTTAAAGACGGTGGTTTACAGCCTTTTGAATAGAATTCTCTTAACGGATCAATGAAACTCTGAATTTAAAAAAATCAGGAGTAAAAACATATTTTGGGGTCACATTTGAATGGTCTTGGATTCGTTTTATCCTGTAATTTGTAATATATGTAAAAATCTGAACATATTTGAAAATCGCTAGTTCAATTGGTTGTCCAATAAATCAGTCGAGCCCTTGTCTTTGGGAAAGAGGATTTTTGGAATCATGCATAAAAGGAGTGGGTGGGAGGGGGGGGGCATGGGAAAGCTTGCCGTGAGCCTCCCCCATGAAGAGCGTATTGTGCAGCCAGTTTTGGTGACGGTCACTTGACCATGAGAACACACTGTCAGCCCACAACAATGGCCCCGAGGCCCGAGCCGCTTCTCCTCGTGTGCAGCGAACTCTGTCCGCTCCATTTATGGAACAGTGGCGTTCAAAGCCGCCCCCCCCCCATCCCCCAACTCCACTCCCACCCTCCTCTGCTCACTACCCCACCTCGGCCGCCGCATTCCTCAAACTGCACACGGTGACCTGAAATACGTACCAGCTGGTAAGCGTACATCCCTCTCGGATCCTCGAGGGTGACCGGAATAGCTGAGTCAGACTGGATTACTTTTGCTAATATCCCCCCGCACTAGATGACAAAAGGCGTCAATCGCGGCATTAACGGCGAGGCCCTAAGCGAGAGGCCGTGTCACCCTTCCCAAGTTGGAGGGCAACGATGATGTGAGGCGAGGCGTCTCTCTTTTGTCGTGCAGGAATTCCAAAGCAAAGGCTTTCGAGGCATTGTGATGGAAAGTGGCTCTTCATATTTTTCACACCCCGTGCTGGTTGTGTGGAAGTAATTCAAGAAGAGGGAGAAGGAAAGACTGTTTGCGATCCCCGCAGGCCGTGTGTACAAACCGAGCCCTCCCTCTCATTATTCGCCATTAATCACGATGTATTATGGCGGGTTCCTCGTTTCAGCACATGGAGAGCAACGGCAAATGTCTCGACTTTGAAATATTTTTGTCTGGAAACAAGCAAAGCCGCGCGCCGTTTTCGCTGATCATTAGCATTTTCGAGAACCCGCACGAGTCGAGTGCTGTTGATGAGCGGCATCCTAATCAGGATGTTGTTGATGAACCGTTTTCGCTCTTTGAGGAGACTGATGACGGCTTTTGTTCTGGTCTGGTGATGTCATTTTGGGGGGGAATTCAAATTGATTCAATTACATATTTTTAAAGTGTTCATTAGCATCTGTTGTCACGTTCGTTGTCAAAAAAATGAATGGAAGGCTGTTCATATGATATGACTTTGAGGACGAGTTAAACAGAAAGCAGTGGGTGCAAGAGTGTTAATGTTCTGCTGTTGTTCCACAAGGCTCCATGATTGGCCCGATTTTTTTTTTCTTTTGTAAATGACTAATCTACACAAGGGCGGTGAGCACATCTGCCTCATAGTGCACAGGTGCAGGGTTTGATTCCGGCTCCAGCCTTCCTGTGCGAAGCTTCTCCCCGTGCCTGTGTGGGTTTTCTGTGGGTATTCCGTTTTCCTCTCACATTCCAAAAACATGCATGGCAGGTTAGTGGAACGTTCTAAATTGTCCCCAGGTGTGATTTAGAGCATGAATGGTTATTCGTCTATGTGTGCCCTGAAATTGGTTGGCGACCGGTTCAAGGTGTACCCCCATCTACTACCCGAAGACAGCTGTGCTCGACTACAGTACGCTCGCGACTCTCGTAAGAATACTAGAAAATTCTGTTCTCATATCTTGGCAGGAGAAAAGTTACAAATTGTTCATGAATATAAGTATCCGGGGGTTGTTTTTGGATTGTGTTCTTTTTTTTTTTCTAACCCTATTTTTGAGTGTTGATGGCAGAATTGTTGCGTCATCCTGCCAAGGGACTGTGACTATATAACTCATCTGTCACATAGTATTTACATGCAAATGTTTATTAATATGCATTGTCAGTTTTTTAAAAAATAGTTTTCAGAATCAGTTTTATTTACGGTATATAACTCCTGGGAAGATTTTCTGTGGGATTTTTTTTTTTTTAATCTAGAAGAGCATTTATTGGATGGGAGGGCCTGCTTGGATTGTGGTTCCAATTGATCCCTAAGGTGTTGAGCTGCGGTTGAGGTCAAAAGCTGCAAGCGATTGAGATGAGTCCGCCCCCAAAACTGTTCCCATAATGCTGAAAGAACACGATGAAGAAATGTGTTTTCATTTATATGATTTTTTTTTTTTTTTGTAAGCGGTACACCTCAATCAATTTGTCCATTGCCTGAAACCTTGGCACTAGTCGCACACGTTGTTTATTTCCATCAAAGCAAGCTGCATCCCTCCGGTGATGCGGGCTTTTGCTCTTCATGCACATCGGTCCCCCCCCCCCCCCCCCCCTAGCTAGCATGTGGCTCAGAACCTGGGACTTCTGGGCCATTTGGGGTCTGCATATGTTTCATGTGACAGATCTGCTAGTCTGGAATAGGGCTGGGCTTCATTTCAATTGATTGGAATTTTAGGTGATGACGGATTTGAAGGCCGTTTATGGCTCCGCCCGCTTCTGGGCAAACAGTAATTTCAGGAGTGTTCAGGCGCACTCCCATTTCAAACTTTATTTGCCTTTGGAGTCCAGTCCAAAGACACTTCCTGTCTTGTTTCGCCGGAACGTGAGACAACCTTGGGAAGTCACGCCAGCCAAAGATGAACAAAGCTTTGGATTCTTTTTTTTTTTTTCTTTTCACTCTCGCGACACACAGTTTGATTTGTGTCATTCTGGAATGTTTTCAGCCCCCCCCGTCAACCCCCACCCCTGAACTTATCACACCTGCAGTCTGTCTCAGTGTTTACCATTGACAAAACTGCCCTGAGGCCAAAAGGGAAAAAAAAAATATCAAAGCGAACCGGCAGTGTTCGAGGTCTTCATATTTGGCAGTGACAATTTTCTCTCCTGGCTTTTCCTTTCCTCGCTGACAAGGAGCATAAAACATTTATGTTTTATGTTCCCTCCACTGATCGACATTCACAGTCGGCTCATTATGGGATGTCACGTCTGCTACCTCCTTCCTTGTTTCCAAACCTTTCAGAGAATGTGTGTGTGTGTGTGCACACGTTTGTGTGTGTGTGTGTGTGTGTGTGCAGGGCTTTTTTTTTTTTTTTGCCTGCTAAAAAGGTTACCAAGGAAACACAGGAGCAAGCTGTGATCCCGCGAACAAAAGGGCCAGTGCAAGGTACTACTGATGTTGTCTGCTGTAGTCATCTTGATAACATTGATCAGATGGGTGCTGCTGTGTCGCAACCTGTGGATGAATTATTTAAAAAATTTTTTTTTTAACCAGTTCCTTGTCAGATGTACGGGATTTTAACGATGACGAGTGAGAAATGTGCCGATAATGAGTCATGTGCTTGCTTCGAGTGGTTCATTTGTCACTTCCAGTTAAAAGCGTCACGTCAAATTGACACCAGCGTATTTCCTTGTCTCATCTCCACTTTGCAAGTTCAAGTTTAAGAAATGGGTCAATGCGTGTTGAAAAATAAGTGTGTGAGTGTGTGTTGGAGGCTTAGGATGCTGGAATGTTCTATAAGTGCGAGTCCCGGGAGGAATACATAGATGAAGACCCTCCGCGGCCATTAATCCTTCAAGGCTCTTGACGCCGGCGTGCCATGTTGAGGAATCCAGTTGACTCTGCCAATTCCGGAATTGGCCACGAGGCTCCCGGCTGCTAAGCGGCCCCTAACTGCACGTCGCTTATCCCAAGTGGCCGAGTGGAGGTCGAGCGTCGGTCAGGGGGGTTGGTGGGGGCTCGTGCCACTCCAGCGCGGCAGCGTGCCAAGGTCCTGTTTCAAAATGCTAATCCGAGGAGTCTTGTTTGCTCCGGAGGGCAGCTGCTCTCTCGCTTGACGCAGAAGTCATTTGGCACAAGTTATCACAATGCGTGGTTATTTTTCGGGTGCGTTGATGGGTGTTCGTAATAGTCGACACCTTCGCCGAGCGATTCGTCACTTGGTATTTGCTCTTGTGCGGCAAACTGGTTTCGTTGTACTCCCGTGTCCTTACGTTTGTGCAGACTTCTCGATTGCGTCAGTCAGCAGACGGAAACCTGCTGACTCGTACGCTCGGCTAGCGATGTAGCGGGGGACGCGCAGGGGTCAACCGGGAGTATTAGCGCTCGTTGAAAATCTTTCGGAAAGGTCATCGGCACAGCACTGCTTTCAAATCTACTCTTGACCTCGTCCGCTCATGCCCGACTGTTTTTGTCAACGCGCGGAGCATCCACGACGACGGTTGCCGTCCTCCGCCATGTGTGTTTTTGCCGAGCTAGCATGTGTCGCGTGAAGTCCGAATTGCACATTGCTCAACTTGAACCCTTTCAAGCCGTCCACTGTAGTAACCGCCGTGCCTGAAAGTGTTAAAGATGAATTTTAGAACCAACGGGACTGCTTTGTTAACAAGTCTTTCATTCGGGTACCTAATGCGTCAGATCCATGGAGCCGAAGTAAGCTAATGCTTTGCTCCCCGCTATCAGTTCGTTGTAAGCAAAGCACGCCGCCGGTGTCTGCACACAAGACAGCAGCACCCCGTGGCTTCCCCTTATTACCTTGTGACAACCTCTCTCCGTTTCGACTCAGTCACAGTCGCGTTTTGCTACAGTGGCGGCGATGCGTGCGCACGTAGCGCCAGCTGTCATTGTGTTTGCGTTCACCTATTGGCGCATGGTATTAGCCAGCGTCGGGGAGCAGCGGCTCGTGTTGAAGGCAAACTGCATGCGGTGCAGAATCTCTCCCGTGGATGCGGCTGAGCACACAGTCGATTTGCCCGTGGCTCGTTCATGCAAATACGGGCGCGGTGACACCATATACGCACGGTTTATTATTTGTGGCCCCGCTGTATCGCGGTGTGTATACATGATGGGGTGCGCCACATTGCCACCTGGGGGCAGTATCGTCCAGACATAATGTAGAGCTATAGTGTTCATCGAGGTGATCTGAGCTCCTCCGTTCAGCACTGATATTAGTCGTTCTTTGCAGAGGATGAAGAATAGATGCCTGTGAATATTTTAGTGTTTCTCGACTGTTTACATTTCTAGCAGACTTGTTTAGTTTGACTGTGAAGTTCAACTGGAAGTGGCAAAAGGAAGCCTTTTATTTAGTTGTATTTTTCAAGACTTTCACACATGCTCTTTTTTTCTGTCATTTCAACTGAACTTCACCACTTATCATGTTGATAAGGCTTTAATAGAAAATGAGCTTTTTTGGAATGACCTTGCTTGGCGAAAAATGTTTCCATGATATCGTAGATTTTTTTTCATTTTTAAAAAAAACTTGATAGTCTTCTTTCCAAGCCATAGAAGAACACGGCCGTTGATTTATTTTCCCTCCTTTTATTGGCCCGCATTTAGAGTTAATGACATCCACCGCGCGGTAAAATGCCATCATCATTATCTCGTCTGAACGGACGTCCTCATGCAGAACTCTTCATTAGCCTTCATCTCGTCTGCGAGGGCGCCGCAAATGCCACCGCTGTGATCTTTGTGGACCACATGTTCTCGTAAAGACACCAACCGCTGGTCCTGTACCCGGCAGGCCGTGCCCCCACCCTCTCGGGTCACCCTGTCGTGGAAAATAATTATGTGGATTATTAACAATGGCGTCATAGGCCAAAACGGATGGAACAGCAAATTAGCTGTGTGACACGCGTGCACTCACAGCTGACAACGAGGCACTCTCAATCGGCCACACAAGTAAAAATGTTTTACTTATTTATTTTACACACAACTCCGAAAAAATATTGGACGTGTAGCTCTGTACCGTAATCAACCTTTGGGCTCCCCCTCATTGAAAATGTAAACCCACTAATGAGTCTTGGAGTAGAGCGGCGCCGAGTAAATGAGTGTCTGTGTCCAAACAACAGCTCACCCAAAGACCAAGCGCAGTGGGCTAATTTACTCGACGGCTCTTCTATTTTGTAAAACAAGACTGGCTGCTCAAGTTGTCTTTCGGGAACGAAACGCGGCTTCCGCTGAAGCACAAAAGGGGAGTCATCTTGGTAGCTCGGACTCGCACGATGAGCAATTCCTACGAATGATTTCTTCCAGTTATTGGCTCCAGTCAATAAGTAATTACAAACAACAGGTAAAGGGGGGGGGGGGACTAACATGATGGAATTTCAGTGAGCCCCTCATTACTTCTATTGAATCTTTTCGACGCCTATTAATGACCTTTCGATACAAGATTAAAGTCATTACACCTCAAATGATCTTCCACGATGGCAACGTCTGCTTGCACGTTCGTTCATTCGTTTTATCAAACCCCCCCCCCCCACACACACACACACACACACACACACACACACGTGGGCGGAAAGCGGGAGGGAGCATCCTCCACAGATGTCGCGACCTTTCTTCGTCAAGGCTCGACATCACAAAACTGTTAGCCGGCGCAAGGTTAAACACGCTTACCCTTAGAAATGATTTACAGCTCCTCTCCTCTGCTTCGAAATAAAAACCTCCTCTTGCATTTTCGTTTTGTTCCGAAGTGCTTTTAAAAGATTAGTTGTGACCTTGTTATGCTGACAGAGGAGCAGCGTGAGGAGGCCGGCAACAAAAATCAGGGCGCCGCGTAGTGAAAATATCCAAATGCTGTCAGCCCCCCCCCCCTCCCCCCTCCCAGGCCCCTCCCCACCATCATTTTCCATTTCTGTTACAAGGTCACAGGTGTGAATGGCGAGCAGGTGGTTTAAATTTGCTGGTTTGGCTCTCTCGTCCCGCACATTCCCGGTTCAGCATACTTGCATATAAATAATAATAAATAGTATGATATTAATTTTAATAATTGTATAATGTAAAAAACATTCCATATTTGGGATTTTTCCCTGTTGTCCTAGGACATTTTTCCGCATTGTTTTGTTAAAAAAAAAAAAAAAAGCTTTTGTGGACTTGTGGAATTTTAAAGCACACTGTATCAGAAATTAGTACAGGAAGCTGGCAGAGCACATGTGAGGACTCGCTAAGCAGTCTGGGTAATGATTTCGAAATCAATATTGTGACAAACCGGCTGCACCGGTGCCTGTGCCAAAACCTCGTCAGATCTGTGCGCTGCGCATCCCCCAGAGAATCTCTCCTCTTAGCTGAAATGATTCGGCTTTTGATTGATTTCCTGCATGATACCTTTTCACGTGACGACCATCTGCAATGCTAACACAGTAGGCCCCATCGACCAAAAAAAAAAACCTCAGCGGCGGATTACAGTCAAGGCGCTTTCACACTGCCTGTAAGGGATGATTTATTTTTTTTTCACGCCTTTGTTTTCTGCGTCACTGCACTTTTTAAAAGACAGCGAAAAGCAGCGAGGTCAAGTCGATGGCAATTTTCAGCCTTTGGATTTGAACTTTACCGTCAGGGTAAACATAAAACAGAGACTGGCTTAAGGGGTAGCGGTTGGATGGGTGAAAGGATGTCGATCTCAAAAAGACGCTTTAAAAAGCGTCGAGGACTCATGCCACCCAAATTGACCAAGAAGGCGGCCATTTTGGCTAGCTACAAAACGTCCAAAACATTTGCCCTTGTTTCCTGTTTAGTTTCAGTCATAACATTCAATGACAAATCGACCCAAGCTCAGAAAAAAAAATCCATTCCAATTCAATTAACTTCTTTTAGAAACCAGAGCAGCTTCTGTATGTCCGACCTTTAGCCGAATTAGCTGCCATTGGTGAGTGACATAGATATTGTAGCCATTATGCTTTCGGCTGTTAAGTAGGGAGAGGGTGCGCCGGCACTGTTAGACTTGACCATATCCTTTTTATATATTAAAAAAAGTTAAGTCTCAAATGACCAGTTGATTAAAAAAATACTTTTTTTATACTACTTTTTTTTAATGCTGTGAATTGGCACAACATGCGTTGTGCCAAATGTGCTGCCATAGATACATTTGCCTTGATCATGTTACGATTTTGGAGGGGATTTTTGATGGCTTAGCCCCCCCCCCCCCCCCCCCCCAATGATTTCTTTTGTGGGATTTGCCCGATAAATGTGAAGCGCAACCCAGACATCAAAGTGACATGAATGCTTCAGGCTCAAAATGTGTCATTTCTGGCACAGTGTTTAATCCGAATCTCCCGCTACGCAGCGTGTGATGCTAACGACTTGATCGCCGATAGCGCATCTTGAACGAGGTTATCGGCGCCCGCTCATCAACCCCGTGGGCAACCATCCCTTAGCCCCCCCCCCCCCCCCCCCCCCCCCCTCAGAGACACAAATTCCTTCGCTCCACAGATTGAGCAGGCAGTTGGCCCCCTTGCTTTTTCGGGGTACTTTGCTCCATTTTGGAGAACCGGAGGTTACGTAGAGTTCACGGCGAGATTACACGCCGGCTGCGGGGTTTGTCACTTAACAAAGAGAATTATCAATCCTCTCAAATCCACACCGACAGGACCGGCGTGGGCCAGGAATAGCGTCGGCGCAAAATGGAAATGAGCAAAAAGCAGAATGCGCGGCGGTGGCGGCTTTGATTTGTCCCGTGCGGGCGTTGCGCATTTGTGTGCGTTTGTCAATTTGAAAGTGTTTCTGCGGGGGTGTGCGTTCGCACGTGCGGTGCGCCAAGCAGCTTTGCACCGAGCAGACAGCGGGGAAGAGTGAAAGCTTTTTTCTTGCCGCGACACATCCCACTGTGAGTTCGGCGTCAAGGATGACAGTCGTATTTAGCTGTCCTTTGTCATCAATACAAAAGGAAACCTATTCATGTTGTCATGTTTCCGCATTGAGGAAAATAATTGTAATTATTTTTATCCAAAAAAAACAACATAACAGTATCATTGACACAATTTACTGACTGCCTGTCCTGTCATATTTGTGTGTTGAATGTGTTATTCTGCGCGTGAGTGTCTGGGCGTGAGTTGTGGCCCATAGCAGCACATAAGTCCAGGTACCACTTCGAGTCTGACTGGAAAACAATTTAAAAACTCAAATCGTAGTTTACGTTTTCTTTTTGGGAGGCGGAGGGGGGGGGGGTCTCCAGTTTCAGCGTGACAGTCAATTGTAATACAGCGTGACTCTATGCATTTCTAGCCAGACTCGACCTTCCCCGGTGACCTTGTGCCGTCTGGTGGCCACCTGGCTCCCGTTTTGGGAGGGGGGGTCCGGGGGGGCTTGACGGAGGACACGCTTGGCCCTCCTCACGCCACACCTGACCAAGATTAATGGCAAGTCCGATATCCATCATTATTCTCCCTAATGGCAGACGCGTATGGCCCTGGGCTCCGCAGCGCTGCTGCCAAACAGCCACCCCCTGTTCGACTTTAGAGCATCTGCGACTCGGACTTGGGCAAGAGTTCAAAGAAGATATCTATAAAATCTGAAAAATACCAAGAAACTTTTTACTCATCAAGCACTGTCATGCGCTTTACTTCGGAGTCAGTCAATCCACCATTCAGCATCTCCAGTTGGTCCAAAATACTGCTGCTCATTTTTGTTCTTTGGCTTTTGGCTCAGCATAAGACTTGATTTAAAAAAAAAAATTACTGTTTTTGTGCTTTCAAATGTCCTTGTTATTCGTTTATCCATTCAGCTTTCCAGTTAAGCCCCGTCTCAACCTTCGGCATCCCTCCCAATTACCTTGAGACGAGGGTCAATGAAGTCCTTGGGAGGCTCTGTTGCAGGGGAAATGAGGCGGCATTGGGATGGAGCATTGTTGAAGGAAGATGGATGGAGAGGTATTTGTGTGGAAGGAAGGGGAAGCGACAGAGGGTGAAGATGTGGAAGCTTGGGGTGGGGGTGTTGCCTGCCCGCCCACTGCCTCCTCTCGTTACCTCGGAGACAACAGGGACAATGGAAGGGCAACATCTTTTGAGCAAAAAATCGCCATGTACTGGTCAGGTTCAACCCTGACGGATCACACGATTGATAAATGGCTTAACCGCAGAGCGGCTAATAATGCGGAAAATCACAGCTTGCAATCAAAGCGCGTGTGGTTGTGTTGGTTGGGCGGCTTCTCGGGCGTGACTGCCATTTGTTCTAGATTTACCGGAATAGCTAAACGAGTTGCCGTTCGTCATCGAGGCCCTGTTGTTAAGCCTTCTTCATCGGAATGAATTGCCACTTAAAGGTGGGCACGATCGGAGCTGGAAATTGCTCCGCACGCCATCTGCCGTACGGGTTCCCACCCCGCCGTTTTGAATATTTTCACTTTCGTCATACAAACGTTCCCCTTGAATCCTCACCTCGGCGGATAAGGCCACCGTCTCATTTCAACGCCGCCATTATTCTTCTGATGAGACCATCGGGTTGCCGCCGGGACGGCTGCTGGGAAATAAATTGGGCTTTGATCCAAAATTGGCGCCGGTTCCTGCTGTGTTTAATTGCACTGGTATCATTGGCGTGCGTCGTGGATCGTTAACCACTAGATGGAAGCCGATAAGCGGACCAGGAAAATGAAACAAAAATAGGCTCCACAGTCCCCAAAATGAGTTAAATGTCATCCGGCAGATGTGATCAGGTCCCAGAACCAGAACCAGGAGATATCCTACAACGCCCTTTACTCTTTAATACCCACTACTGGATGGTAGTGGGTTTTCGCCTCCCTCATTTCTCTCCCCGTGAGTCTTTGTAGGAGGGGGGCTTTACAGTATGCTCTTATCAGCTCCCGAAAACCTGGTTTTGGACAGTGAGTCGCGGCGAGCACACCGGCGGACTTGGAGCTTTGCTTATCAGCCCCCCCGCGCCGGTGGCACAGACATGGGCCACTCATGGGTCGCTTCTTATCTCATCAGTAAGTCTGGCAGAACAGCGGTGCGGATATCGGGAACACTGTTCGAGTGGTGGTGGGGGTGTCTTACTCCAGTCGATAGTGCGAGTGTTTTTTTTTTCCAGCTTCGAGTGGGCTGAGACTTTCCACCGGAGCGTGACTTGGGAATTATTCGTCAATCATCCAGGAGTGATCACTGAAAACCCAATACTGTGGGTAACCGTGACTTACGTGCACTCCCGATTGATCAGTTCTTCCTTTTTAAGAGCCGCTGCTTGGTCTTAACTTGGAATTCATTTGACAAGCTTGGACACAAATGTAGTCGTAAGGCGAGGTACCACTCCGGTGCTTTTTTTTTTTTCCCTTGATCAATTCCAGATGACTGATGGTTGTGCTTAACCTCCTCTCAAAACCGCTTGACATTTCACCTATTGATGAGCGATTGGTAAGACATTGCCAGGGGCGAAGGGGGGGGGGGGGGGTGGCGGCCCGCGGACCCCTGTCCGCTGACCTTTTCCGGTAGCGGCGCGAACTTTGATCCGCGACTCATTATTGAACCCGCTACCGCTCGTGACCTTTTTCACAGATAAAGGGGAGGGGCCAAATGTCAGCGGAAAAACCTGAAGCCACGTCGCGCGTTAGCGTACATATCGGTCGGGGGAGGTGTTGTGATTTGATGTCGCCGCGGTGACTTATTTGGGGGGGTCGTTGTTGATGCAAAACGGCGATTCGGCAGTCACGTTCGGCAACCCCCCCCCCCCCACATCGCAATTTAAGATTGAACCCTTTCACGCACCCTGTTAATCTGACAACATGCAAAACCGACGCTCGCTCAAGCAGCCTCGTGCCTCTGAAATGAAAGTTATGTTGATCTCGAGTGTTAATCTGCGCTGCCTTTGCAAAGAATTTATTGAGCTGAGTCATTGGTCATGTTCTCATGCCAAGTCCGGTTGAACATATCTTGTTCTGCCGTTTTGTTTCAAAAATCCCCCCTTGTCTGCCGTCAAAGATGTCGGATAAGAATGATTCAAACGGTTTCGTTTTCTTTTCCATGCACGGGATTAAATTTAGTTGCAGCCCTTTTGGGTGCAAATGTTTTTCTGCGAGCCCTGCCGACGCCAACGCAAACAATAGTCGCGATCCTCCAAACCTCACACACCCACACAATGTACCACTGAGCCAGGGAGGAAGAAAAACTGGTTAGAACCGCAGCACTTTTTGTCACTAGGGAGTTAGGTGAGTGTTTGCACAATTAAGATGGGTCAGTCACTGCGAGTAAGTTATTTTTGCATTGTTGGGAATATTACCTTAGAAGAGTAAAAAAAAAAAATGTATACCCAGTGAAAAGCCAAGTTTGGCATGGTCCGCAATTTTAACCCTTTTAAAGATTTGACTCGCATTTTTGGGGATCCAATTTGTCTCGGGTGTCTTCAAACGACTCATTGAAGAGTGGAAATGCTCTTTCTGAAGCTATTTTGTGGAAAAATCCCAATTGACGGATGGAAATCGGCGATCGAACATGGTGATACCAAACCGCGATTAAAAAAAAAATCCTCTCTGCTCTCCATCAATTTTGTTAAAGTGGCTAATCCTACCCTTATTCATGCTAGCATTTATGAAGCCTTTTAGCCAGGGGTCACAACAGTTAATACCCCCCCGCTGGGAGCGCCCTCTGGTATCGCGCCGTATCTTTACCTCCGCATTTCAACACCCAGCTCTCATCACTCTGACAAGGGGTTTTAAAAAAGGACGCGGAGGGAGCAGAGGCCGGAATCAAGCCACCTCTTGGGAATAATCAGGCCGGTGTTTTAATCAATGGAAAGCCAGCGATGATCTGATTGCCGTTCTCCCGTTTTATTTTTTCTGGGGGGGGGGGGGGGGGGCATGCGGCGGACGCTTGGCGATTGAACCAATCATCATTATCCCGTCAAATCAAGCCTGTCGCTGTCGACCTCGACGTGTACATGGTCGTAAAAAAATAACAGTCTGTCAAAGTTCATTCTGCTCAAATCATATTAAGGTGTAAAATCAGGAAAGGAGAGTCTGAAATTTCCTGAAGTGGGCTTGATGTCAGCCTCTCTCGAGATGGAAGGATGGAAAGTCGGGTGCGCGTAAAGGTCAGCCGTCATGGCATCCGTCCTTCGAATAAGCTGTCTCAGCACGTCAGCGTCTTGAGTGTGTCCACTCGCTTCACCGGCCTTCAAATGAAACCCAACCGATGGACACTTGACCAAAGACTGTGGAAATCGTCTTTAATTTAATTTTCTTTTTTTAAGGGACAGTGGTGACTACAGTGGACAGCACATACAATGTGCCAAATCTGCCTTCAGAATCATGGTGGACTTTTATGGGGGAAAAAAAATAAGTTGGCAGAATCTCTCCATTGTGAGACACACAAAGGTTTTCTTATCTTATGTCCGAATGGGTGGAACTGTTATTTTTGACGTACGATTCATCAAAAGGCTTGCGGACGTGCAACCGAAGGCCCTGTCAGGCTTTATTATAGTTACTGCTTTGCTTTCATGTCAAAGCTCATCCGTCACATAACGAGCGGTCGGTATCCGTATCCTGAGCGCGGTTTCTACGCAGCGCCGAGTTTCGGCGCGGAATGCGCGGTGGCAGGCGGAGGAGGAGGGAATGTCGGTCTTGCTGTTGACAGATTGATGTATAGCGCACCGCCCCGCCCCCCCCTTTTGAGAGATTAATGACTAACCCGTCGGCTTCTTTCGAGACTGTTGAGGAGTGCAAATGTTGCTTGCAGAGCGGCGGATACCTGGGGGTGCCCGTCAGGCTGACTTTGGATCATTTTCTTGATGAGTTTCAAGATTTCAGTGGAATTGTGTTCATCCGGATGCAATGTGTGCTTTCAAGTCCAATTTCAGTTCGACCACCAGCGGTGGGAAGGGAATTAGGTACCCAGGGTCTTAGCCGATGAAATTCACCTCCACAATCGCAAAACATTGCTCTCACCCACCAATGTGAAAAGTGAAAAATGCAGACGTCATCGGAGTGCTAGCGCGCGCGCGAGACAAATTTGAAATCGGATTGGTAAAAGAAACATTCCAATTGCTCAAACTCGTGCGACTGAATCCCGCCAGGCAAAAAACACTTCTGAGAGAGAACATGAACTAAAGAGGGCAAAAAATGAGGATGTAGTTAAAAGTTAAATGACCATTTTTACTCGTTACTCTTAATTCTTTGTTTTTTACATTCTGCACAACTCTCATTTATTGTGCAATAATCGAATTGTAAGATGTATTTGTTACATATTTAATGCAATTTTATGCTTTCGGAAACATTTATGTCTGAATTTTGGGGGTGTTTGGAACGGATTAGGGCATTTCCATGAAAAATGCGTCTTGACTTACAAACTTTTCTTTCCAGAACTAATTCATTTTGTAAGTACAGGTACCGCCGTAGTGCTACTTTCAAACTTTTTTTGGGGCGTTGTATTGATGATGCCGCCGCGAGGCTCGTCTCCGTGTCTGGCAGTGCGGTCGGTGTCTTCATAGAGATGGATGGACGGCGTTTGTCGTGTCGGTTCTTTTTAAACGGGCGGCGAAGGCAGGGGGGGGGATGGATTCATAGCGGACACGCGGTGACGGATGGAGTGACATCGACGGACGACTGTTTCAATTTCAGCCGCCCACTCTGCATTCTTGCGGCGATTCATCATCAGACTCGGCCCCCCCCCCCCCCTCCCTTTTTGCGGTCATTTCCCATTCATGTTTTTCAGGAGCGTTAAATAAAATCAAGCATTGCGGTTTTCAGCCATAATTTCGTAACCTGAGTAACCAACCTAACCCCCCCCCCCCCTTCTGCTTCACACTTCCTCTTACGCGCACAGCAGCTGTTCACCTCCGTCAGGCGTTTCAAGTCCGAGTTCGACACTCCCACCGAGCGCTCGTGTGACGCTCGGTCATAAATCGTGGGAACTGCGAGGAAAACGGCGCGAGGCAAGAAGCGGTGCCCAGGGTGAAAATGGGAGAGCGGGGGTACACCGGGGAGCACATTAATTATTAACGAGCCTTCCGCCGCGACTAAATGGGAATCGCATGTTTTAATTATTAAACGCCTGACCGTCTGTCTTCATATGGCTCCTTTGTCCACCGGGGACGCGAGATCCCTGACAGATGTATTCAATTGTTGTTTGCGAATGATCTGGAGGTCGGTTGAAATGGATGCGCCGGGAAATGATTTATGGCCACCGATGGCGAAAACTTTCCACCGCCGCTTCCCTTTCGCTGTGTCTTGCCTTGAGGGTGAGGGGGAGGGGGACGCTTTTAAGGTCATCTAACGTTGCAGGTGAAATACGACTATTGGCAGATGTTGCGAGCCGCAAATAGAACGAACGCCGTCAAAGGATGCGCGTTTGGCAAGCACCTGCGTAGTCGAAACCCGGACGAAGAAAATTGCCAAACTCGGCCTGGCTCGAGTTGCCTTTTTTTTTTTGCCTCTCGAGCCTCGCGGTACTCAGATCGGTTGCCAACTGGCTCTCAGTCAGCGAGATCGCGGCGATGGCAGAGGAGCAGATGGCACCGGCAAAAAGGCCGAAGGTATCTTTCCCCCACCCCCGAAACGCTGCGATGGAAGCGCTCGCTTTTCGCTCCAGATGAACTTTCAGCGTTTTGTTTTTGTTCACGTCTTTGCCTCTCAGTCATGCACTCCCCCTCACCCGGCTACGAACATCACATCCACGCATCCGTCTCACTCTCACTTTTTTTTTTTTTTAATGGGCCCCCCGGGAGAGCTGCTATCGAGACGGTTATCGGTACCTGCCTTCTGCCAGAGGCGGGCATTTATCACCTGCCATTGTCGGACTTGATCAATGTTTGAATTGGACAACGTTTACACGGACAGAACGATCTTTTACTTTATTTGGGGGTGGGGGGCATCACAGAAGATGCTCGAATCGGTTCTCGGGAAGTAGACTCGACTTTTTGAAATACTGTATCGCTTAACATACCATCAAAATATCATAAACGGGGCTTCTTGGCTATGGTTAGCTTGCGAACATGTTAGCATGAGAACATGTTAGCATGCGAACGGAGCTCATAAACGGAGGATCGAGTGCAGTAGCTTCCCGTTTTGTTCTTCCGATGAACATTTTTGCCCCGAACTTCTCCTGTTGACGTTCCTGTCAAGCTCAAATAAAGTCAAGGGAACGGCCTCCTAATTTCACCATCTCGCAAGTCTCTGAGGTGTGGTCATAATTTCCCCCTTCATAAAACGTGCTCTCGCTCGTTGCTGAACAATGCGATCTTGCTCTTTGACTCTCATGATGGGAACGAGTCCAAATCGTCATCGAGTTGATTTACGTGTTTTTTTTTCCGACAGCTACGACCCCAACAACCAGCCCCAATGATACATTTCAACCTTTGACCCAACCGACCCGCTTCGACACTAAGCTGCGGACGTCGCAGCAAATCAAATAACTGCTCCTGACACACGCTTGCTTCAATATGAGGCCCCGCCTTAATTTTCACAGATACCGACATCCTCGAGGATGAGCCGCTCCTTGCTAGATGACGGACCGCGTTGTTTTAGACAAGCCCGGCTGACGAATGGGCCCTATTAAGCACCTTCTGCAGGACGCGGCTTGCCGAAAAGAGACTCACGGGTGGACTTGCTGGGAAAGGGGGGTGGAGGTGGGCGAGGACTTGTCCGAGGCTCCCTGACGGATGACTTTGGGGATGGTCTTTAGCGCACGTGTCCTACTGCATCTTCCGTCACGTTGATGGGCTAAGCACAAAGAGTTGCGCCCCGCTTGCTTCATGTTGCACAAGCAGGGGGGAAAAAAAACCAAAAACCAGACACCTGGTGTCATACGAAGACTGACTTGAGGTAGCGCTTTGCCGCCGGCGCCTTCAGACAGTTACAAAAAATATTGTAAAATACAAATATTTGTCTCATAATGGAGAAATTTGCAGCAAAAATTGGGAAAAGGAGAAAGTAGAAAAAAAATATTTGCATGCACCAAAAAAACAATTGAAATAACAATGCTATGCTAACTATGCTAACATCTACTAAATACATTTCGGTTGCAAACTCTTGTTCTTGTCATTTTCATTTTGCTGACAGACTTGTCTTTTTTTTTTTTGTGTCCATGCTTGAGCGAGCTTCCTAAGTGGCGATTGTACCGTTCCAAATCGCGGAGTCCGTAGCTTAGCCAAACCCCGCGTATCGCCCCGAATATAAAAGAATCATAAATATTGAATAGATTTCTATTGTCTCTCCCAACAGAGAGTTACGATAAATCAACAAAGTGACACTTCCAAAAGGGGCGACAAGTGACTAAACGAAGAGTCGTGGCCCGCTACCGCTTGCGGAGGTGTTATCTTACCCAACAGCGTTTTACCCTCATTAGAGCCAGCCCCCGATGCTTAATTCTTCGATTAGCTATGCGAAGACGTGTCACTCACTAAAGACCCCACGCGGGGCGTTGAGGACATCGCGCTTCTTTCCCCCGCTGGGTACTGACTACAACCGCTCTTAATCACTGTGTACTCACACACCAGAATCTTACGCTCAAGTATAATCACTCGTTAAGATTCGGGTTTCTTGAGTGGTTTCAAAATGGTGGATGGCAGAAACTTGCCTAGAATCACTCCTGGGGATTTTCGACTCGACTGTTGACCTTCTTGGTTGTCGGCGTACATCAACTAGACAATAGTTTCTGTGACTTTGTGTTTAGACGACCTGGTTCATGTAAATTATTACCCATTATTATCATGTCCTGTTATTGTCACCGAGTGGATTTCCCCCCCCACGGCTTCCGCGGTTGGGGTCAACCGAGGCCAAGCTTACAACTTTGTGTATTGGTGGCCGCTGGGAGTGAGAGACTCCAAGTTAGCTAGTGAAGCCCATTCAGTAGTTTGCATGCTCTCCCCGTGCTCACGTGGCTTTTCTGCGGGTATTCTGGATGTCCTCCCACATTCCAAAAATGAGCGCGGCAGGTTCATGAAAGTGTCCTTAGGTGGAAGTGCGAGCGCGGATGATTGTTCGTCTAAGTGTGCCCCGCGATTGGCTAGCAACGAGTTCATCACCCGCGTACTACCCGGAAATAGTACTACTGGGATAGCCTCTGTACGAGTTAACGGACTTCAAGTGTAAACCTCGCACTTTGAAAAAAGGCTGACTTAAGTTCACAGACCAGAATGCAAATTAACAGTGTGTGCACTCATTGATTTTTTTTTCTTGTCCCCGTAGGTAAGTGGCTTTGTCGTACATCGTGGGGGGGTTCTGAGGTTCTGCATCGCTTGTACACGCAGAGTCAAAGCCGAACACCGGGTCTTTTGTCAACGGCAGTCCCCCACCATCCCTGCTAGCCAAAAAGGTCACACAATCGAAACAAATACTTCCAGATTAAAAAAGGGTACACGTGTAAGAAATTAATATATGCACGGACGGTGAATGAGAATTCGGGCGCCAAAATGGTTTTGGCGAGGTGGTGCACGTCCATGGTTACTCGCTTGTGTTAACCGACTCAATGAAGAGCACGTGCGTCCGAGTAAAGACTCCCCCCAGACACATTTCGGAAGCATCCTTTTTTTTTTTTCCGATAACATAATCATACAAATTACCCTTATTAAAAGTGACATTTTATATTCAATAATATGGCTTCACGGCTCCCAGTCGACTGCACTTTAAGGCTGCAATTACTCCCCGCCACGCTCTTTGTCTTTGTCTCACGGGATTAATGTCAATCTTCCCCGCGCTCGTAAAGCCTTAAAAACCGCAGAGCAGAATAAAGCTAACGACTTGACGCCTCCACTTAGGTGAGCGAGTGACACGGCGGACAAAGTGTGCCGCAAAGCAAATGTAATAAAAATAATAATAATAATTGTGTAATGCAGACAAAGGAGACAAAGCCGAGAGATGGCCAATTAACGCAATTGCGGGGTTTTATTTGATCAGGGCGTGGGGGAAATTACCTTTTGTCAAGTTGGATTTCATTAAAAAAAAAAAGATTAAAAAATTAAAAAATGTGGCTGTCCATTTTTGCGGCATTACAAGTGTTGGTCATTTCCTGGATTGAAGAGCAAAGCTAACATCACGCTGAATGTTTATTCAGCAGATCTACTGGCGCTCCATGGAGACCTAACACGGCACAGTGTGGACAAAAGCTAACCGCCACCCCCCCCCCCCCCCCCTCCACCCCACCCCACGCCCCGCAGGTAGAAGCCAAAAGAAAAACACACACGTCCTGCAAATTTGAAAAGGTCACACTATGGTCGTCGTATCGCCGCGTGCGCCGTGGCCTCGCATCTGTTCAAGGCTCGGCTTGTGTCCTCGCTGCTCATGTTCACCGTGATAGACGCGCACACACACACACACACACGCACACACACTGGCAGAATGGCTTTAAAGTCAATGTTTAACAGTTGCGTACATATTTGATCACGGGCAGGGCTATCGAATTAATACCCCAAATAATCATACAAGCACAGGTGGTTTGCTGCAGCTTTACTTTAGTAGTTTAAAATTAGAATTGTTCAAATAAGACCTTGTGTTCAAAAAGTGAGCTCAATCCAGATACTTCTCAAAACTTTTCCAACGCAGAATTAGTAGAAGGACTCGATGATAGGCCCATCTTAAGAATTCAGTTTCAGCCATGTTAGACATTGTGTTCTAAAGGTGTAACATAATCTCCGCACCCTAAAAAAATACACATTTGCGTACTTCGCAACATCCTAGAAAAGTTCACGCCTTTCAATGTCGTTGTTACGGTCAGTATGATTCGTTTCTGAGCTTTTCTTGTACATAGAGCATATTTGACAAGAAGGATGACCTTGACCTTGACCTTCTGTTAAAAAAAATAAAATGGTGGCCCTGTGGTTGACTGGCGAGCGCATCGAAATCACAGTGCAGAGGTGCTGGGTTCGATTCCGGCTCGGGCTTTTGCATGTTCTCTTCGTGCCTGTGTGGGTTTTCTTCGGGTAGTCCGGTTTTCGACCACATTCCGAAAACATGCTTGGCAAGTTAATGAAATGCTCTAAAGTGTCTCTAGGTGTGATCGCGAGTGCGGATGGTTGTTCGTCTATGCGTGCCCTGCGATTGGCTGGCAAACCGGTTCAGCCCGAAGACGGCTGGGATGGGCTCCAGCACCCGCAGCGACCCTTGCGAGGATAAAGCGGATCAGAAAATTGATGGATGTTCAAAACAAGATTACATAACAATCAGGAACAATCTGCTTTCCAACTTTAGTCTCTTCACACCCTAACCCTCAAATCCAGGATAGGGCACTTCCAAATTTCAGGGCGGTACGACTGTGAAAACTCACCCGTAAAAAATGCCAGATTCAGCCAAAAATCCAGGTTTAGACGCAAGCGTTTGAGCATAGCTGTATCAGGTGTGATTAACTCCGCATACAATGATTCTTGCCTCGACCCCCCTTTGGGAAGGAGAACGTATCAAGATGTTCCAGGAAAAGGTTAACCGTAATCTGCGCCGTTCTTCAGAAATCATCTCCCTCATTAGATCGGATGAAACGCACCATATCGCATTAATTAATCTCCACGACGGTGGGATGCGCCGTCTTCAAAGTCTCATTTTTTCCTTCGTCTCACGTTTGTTCTGCAACCGCTCGTGTTCATCTCAGTAATTGCATTCAATGTGAGAGTCAGCTGGTCATGGAAGCATGCGACCAAGAGAGGTCAAATTAGATCCGGTAGTCACTGACTCATCATCTAGTAGAGAAAAACAAAACAAAAAAAATCCCAATCGAAGGAGTGACAATTGCGTACAATGACGTGATGCGATAAAATCTAGACCCGCCAGCAATAGAGGTACCGAAGTCCTACCACTTAACAAAAACTTTCCAAATCTGATCAGCACAGGTAGTGCCAGTCCGATTGACGGAAAATCCAACGGGGGATTACAAGCGACAAAGTTTAGCGTCAACAAATCCTCGGAGGCGCACATTTGGGATGAGCCCCACTATGGGATGTGCATGTATCACGTTCCCATGGCCCACAGCTCGACATGACACTTCGCTAAGCCTCTTTCGGTGGGCCCGCTGTGTTGTGAGGACCGAGTTTAAGGCTTCGTGCAGTGCACGCGGGAAAACAAACGCAGAAAAAAAAAATTAGTTTCCCACTTGCTGGATATTCCAATCACATTAATGCGCCTCTCGGTAATGAAAGCGATTACCCTCTGCAAAGAATGCTTCGTGATAGCGCCGTTTCCGTTTAGGGATTATGCGCAAGCTGGCTGATTTTCCAAAAGGTCAACCTTGTTTATCGCCTTTGGCTGGCTATTGGCGCTTGAGAAATGAAAATCCGGAAAACGACGACAAGAACAAGTAAATGTTCAGTCTAAACATTGTCGGTTTAACTTTTGAGCATAGCAGTAGCGCCGAGGGGTTGTCGTGCGCCCGTTGTGGTCCCATTGCGAGGATGAATAATGCATCAATGTGAAATGTCATATCTGTGAAAAACAATAACACATTTGGGCAATGTCATTTGATGAAGTATAACTTAATGAATGATGGGGAGGGAGGCATCAATTCACCAAATTTTTTATTCTGATTAAAATCCGGTGCATGAATAAATGAGTTTTTCATATTCAATAACATTTTTTAAACCGTTTACAGTGACCGTGTATTTGTTTCAGCCAATCCTCCATGAAGCATCTCCAGTTGGTTCATAATACTGCTGCTCACTTCTTGACTGGTGCTCGTAGGAGGGAGCACGTAAATCCTCTCACTGCCTCCCGTTGCATTTTAGAGTTCTTTTCAGATCCTATTATTTGTACCAAGAACCTAGTGGAAAGTTTTCCGATGCTCTTTGGAATGAATGTTTGGCAAGCCACCTCGCTGCCCGTCTTCAAAACCCGTCTTGAAACTAATTTTTCTTCTTAGGCTTTTGATTCAGATTTTTATTTTTTATTTTTTGTACTGTTTTTGTACTTTCTAATGTCTCCCAGCTAATATTTCTGCTCATAAGTACAGTTGTGACTGAGCATCCGGTCTTGTGCCGCGTGACCACGAGTTCCCACTATGCCCTCAAACCACTAAAGTAGTTCGCCGCGTGTCTTTTGTCACTTCGCAAGGGCGTCCGTCGGGTGCGTTGCACCTTAAGTTGTCAGCCTCGCTCCGTTCTGCCCGCCGCGCCGTCAGACACATCAGCCTCAGCAGGTCTTGACAGGATCCGCCGGTGACCCACATATGCTAATTTGATGATCCGTTTCTCCCAGGACCCGCTTTGTTGGCTCTTTATGTCAGTCATAGCGCAGTTTCGAAAAGTGTAAATCAGCAGCTAATACACACAGTCTTGACATCTTGCCGTTTGGGGCACTTCGAAGCCATTTTGATTTGATGCATAGCTCACATTTTGGATCGGCATCCGCTAGACCGTACCGCAAACCCGAGACCTTTTGCGGACCTTTTGCTTTGCGGATTCGCAGGACCGACTTGATTCAAACCGGGAACGTTCAATGCAACCACGCGCGGGAGAACTGCAGAAAAGCACAGTTTGGTCTTGACGTCGGTCCATCCTTCATTATGGCTTTGGCCTCCGTGTCGACGCGGTCGGGCCGGCTTGTCAAGACCGTTTCCCCCTCAGACGTGCGGTTCATTAATTTTATTTATTTTTTTTAAACCCGACTGGCTATCGAGCTTTGGAAACTATTTGCCTCACGCATGCTTTTAATAGCGCACGAAATATTGTTGCGATCACCCGTTGGGGAGCAACATCTTAGAACTTGAGAAGCGGCGACATTAGCATTCACGCATCTAACACCTGTCCAAACTGACACAGTTGAATAAGTGTTGAAATGTAAATATTAAATTGCGCGGGAGAAGCGCAAGGCTTCGCTTTTGATGCCGAGGATGTCAAAAATAAAAAGAAAAGGTGGGGGGGAGGAAAAAAAAAGGGTCTGAAATCTTGCGGATAAAAACACCCTTTGTGATGCTAATTAGATGACACGCTGGATGACAGCCATTGGTTGCCACGAGGATGAGTGCTCCTCAGCAGCCAATGCCTTTTTTTGGGGGGGTTATCAGCGGCTGGCAGCTGGAAAAGACATAAAGAACTGGAAGCCTGCATTTTGTTTCCCCAACCCTCTTTCTTTCTTTTTTGTGAGACTCTCAATGAAAGAAGAGTGAGATGTCTGCAAATAGCCTTCCGACAACAACTCTATTTTCTTGAGGATTGAGAATATTTAAGATCCAAATTGAATCCCCCAAATATTCAATTGGTGCTCCGACACAATTGGAATATTTACATTGCAACATCATCTGAACTTAATTGTGTAGAGGTATTTTTGTCGCGGGCCACTTTGGAGTTCCGTCTTCCCTCAAATGTTTTATCGTCTCATTGTATCATTACTTGTACACAACAAATGAATGGCTCACTAGTCTTGAAATTACGGTCAAGTCACCTGTTATAGCTTGTTCGGTTACTGGGTAGGAAAATGATTGCAAAAAAAGTTATTTATTATATGTGACAATATTGACATTTCGGTCTAGATTTGAGCAAGAATCATGCAAGTTGACACGCAAATTTTCTTTAGCGGGCCATACAAAATGACATACCGGGCCGGATCTGGCCCCCTGTGCCTTGAGTTTGACACCCGTGTCTGAGTTGGGCTCGTTTCTTTCGGATTCTTGTTAATAACCGCTGCAATCAGCTTCTCTTCCTTGCAATTGCAGCCCCCCTCCACCTTCCCCCCCAAAACTCCCCCCGCCTCCCTCCTCCTCCTAGTCTAATCAATAAAAGACACCAAGGCAGCGGGCGGCCTTCACACTCCGCCACTTTCCACAGGAGTCTACTTCTTCTGTGGTCTCCTCGTCCTCCGCCTCCCAAACTGCACCAAAGGCTGATGACTAAGAGAGCCTCCAGGTTTCAACTGAACTTTCTGTACCCCTCACCAGGCGCACTGGAGTGTGCATACCCAGAATGAATCAGGAGGAATTAGATGACGATTTCCCTAAAACTGTAAACGGTGCGGCTGTTTACTTGCCATCTTCCCAGAGCGCTGTCAAAACATGGCCCGCATCGGTCGTGGCAGCTGCCACTTTCGAGGTAATCGATAGCATATGCCTCATTACCGGGGCGAGTAGAGTTCAGTCATATCCAGTCGAGAGTTGGCTTTCTGTGGGGGAAAAAACAAACAAACAAACAAACAAACTGGCAAACAGATGGAGAGCCAACCCGGAGGAGTTTTCCAGTGAGACGGTACAATCGCAACCACCTCGCGGTACTAGCGTGAACTATTTCTTTCATTTGTTTTGCGGTCGTTGACAAAGAGCTAGCTACCATTGAGTTGCTAGCGTGCCGAATAACCCCACCCGAGCGCCATGTGACCTTTTGTGCGGGCTCAGATGCAGATCGCCCTTCGTTCAAGCTCGTCGGAAATGGAATTAGCGAGCTAGCCAAGGATCTGCAGCTGCGGAAGATAACAATGGGCCTATCGTGTTATCAGCTTACGGGGTGCACGAAAGGCTGAATTTAGCTCAAGTGTCACGGCGATTGTGATGAGGGATCGCAAGACTGAGAAGAGAATCTCAAATTGACGTCAATGCCATATTTTGGAGTCTCTTTGTCTCCTCTCATTCCATCCATTGAGTTTTTGTTTTCCTTTCTGCCTGCTATCTCTGAGGTTTCTTTCAAACCTTTGAATTCATCACTCTTATTACAAAAAAAAAAAAGTATTTATACAGAAAATGGAGTAAAGGGGACTTTGATTAAGGCCGAGTGCCTAATCCGTCTCCGGTCCTCAACTCAAGCCAGTCGATGGACGGCTCTCTCTGGGGAGGCGTGGGCGATCGATAGGCAAACGGCGTTCATTGATCCCGGCTGCTTTGAAGTCACGTCTCTCCCAGCTGGAGATCTTCGCCCCCCACTCCATCCCATGGCCCCTTCATCCGCAGCCACCTCGGCTTGTTAATGGCTGTCAGAAAACGGCGACCCGTTTGTTTTGTTGGTGTTAACGGAGTAAGCAGAGCGTTTTGGGAATAAGTAATAATCGATCCACATGCGGCCTTCCCGTTTTCAGTTTTGGATTCATTTGCGTGTTGACCTCACAGTGCAGGGGTACCGGGTTCGATCCCGGCTCCGGCCTTCCTGTGTGAAGTTGGTATGTTCTCTGCGTGGGTTTTCTCCGGGTACTCCGATTTCCTCCCACATTCCAAAAACATACATGGCAGGCTGATTGAACACTCTAAATCAGGGGTGTCAAACTCATTTTTGTCGCAGGCCACATTGTAGTTACGGTTTGCCTTGGAGGGCCGTTATGAATTTTGGGAAACAACATAAATGTTTAATCACCTCCCCATATTACATACACAGCGCACAACAACTTGATGAACAACCAATTTTACAATCAGAACATAAGAATAATGACGGTTATTGTGGATTACATTTAACAATTTGAAATTTTGTTATAGACTTAAGCAAGCATCATGGAACTTGACATGCTTGATTTGCTTTCGCGGGCCACATAAAATGATATGGCGGGCCAGATCTGGCCCCTGGGCCTTGACTTTGACACCATGCTCTAAATAATCTCTTGGTGTGAGTGTGAGCGCGGATGGTTGTTCGTCTATGCGTGCCCTGCCATTGGCTGGCGACCGGTTCAGGGTGTCCCCTCCCTACTGCCAAAAGACAGCTGGGATAGGCTCCACCCACTCCCTACCCCGGGACTTGAGGATAAAGCGGATCAAAAAATGGATGGATGGATTGAAATACGATACGTGCGATTCCTCGTTTTACAATTCCTGTGCTTCACGTGCATCATTTCGTCGGAACGCGGCGTAGCCTATCACAAGCATGCGCTCATACATTAGTAAAGTCACAATAATGGTGTTTTTTTTTATGTGTGTGTGTGTGTGTGTGTGTGAAAAATACTTCTCGGCCTGAAAAACCGTAACATGTCCCAGATGGGCCGTCCTGGACGATTGTCGAGTTGTTTTTTTTTTTCTCAGATTGAAGCATTCGTCTCCCGCAAAGACCACCATGTTATTATGTGGTTCTTTGCAAGGCTCCTCTGTCTCCGCCTCTGAATCATTTCGTAAGACAGGAGAGATTCAATTTACCAGAGGTGTGGAAGTGCAACAATATATACGGCTCGCAATTGATAGATTTCCCAACCTCGGCCGTAATTTTTCTTCTCCCAGAAACATTTAAGCTTCCGGTTTTTTTTGTTTTTTTTTTTTGTGGAGAGATCCCGATTCTTCCCCGCGTCACAAAGTGCTGATCGGGGCACTTCAGATTCCCCAATAATGTGAGCGTTTCCACTGGTAAGCACGATGAAAGGCTTCGCAAATCCATTCATTTCGCTACAATGGCCTCGAAATGGGACGACACGCTGTGGCTTTTCATTCCCCCGGATCAACATTTATTGCGTTTTATTTGGCGGGGGTTTTATGAGCTTTTTCTGCTGCAAAAAGGAAAACTGTAACTATCTCAGTCAACTTTATTCATCTGCTCTCATTTTTTATAGGCGGGAGTTCTGTTGAAACGACGTTTTGGGTGAAAAGTCAGGCTTTACGGCATGTTTGAGATGTCGTACGTGTACAAAAGCGGGGGTGGGTAATCGAAGGCCAAAATTCGTCTGGCGACGCGGTTCTAAAAACGGCAGCGATGAAGACACAAGGACGATCATTCTTTGTCACGTACGCGGTTCAAATTGAGCAGCGATTAAAATACAACAAGGGCGATAGCAAAGGGCCAATTTTAACCCGAAAGCTTCAAACCAAATATTTTATTTGTATTTTTTTTAATGGTTGCAGAGTTGGGCGGCCCGGTGAACCCAGTGGTTAGCATGTCGACCTCACAGTGCAGAGGTACAGGGTTTGATTCCGGCTCCGGCCTCCCTGTTTAGAGTTTGCCTGTTCTCCCTGTGCCTCCGTGGGTTTTCGCCGGGTATTCCGGTTTCCTCCCACATTCCAAAAACAGGCATGGCAGGTTGATAGAACACTTTAAATTGTCCCTAGGTGTGAACGTGAGTGTCGATGGTTTGTTTGGGTCCCCCGCCTCCTGTCGCTCGGTCGATATTTTAAGCTTTGTGTCGTGATGAGTGGCGAGATGACGAATGATGAATTCCACGATGGCCGAAGCAAACGGCCGCCAAGTGGGAATTGCTCGTTTGGGGGAAGGCGGTCGATTGCCGCCAATCTGTAATTACACCGAAAATGTGAAATGGCAGCACGTTGGGTGGAGTGGGAG
This sequence comes from Hippocampus zosterae, assembly GCF_025434085.1. Lineage (NCBI taxonomy): Eukaryota > Metazoa > Chordata > Actinopteri > Syngnathiformes > Syngnathidae > Hippocampus > Hippocampus zosterae. The sequence goes on from NC_067469.1 coordinate 6,770,262, forward strand.
AAGAGGAGGGGTCGGATCTATAAGTGCAGCCTTCATGTGTGAAGCCACTGTTCACACTTTTGTCCGTTTCCAGCCCTCATGGCAACCAACGCTCACATTCGGACAGCAGCCGTCTGAATCACTGTTGAGCGCGGCGTTAATTGCGGTGGAGTTCATTTTTCGGTCCGATGAAAGAAAGGTGAAACAAATCGGGGGCGCTGGTGCTACTTTTGAGGTTGTAGAATGATAAACTGCAATCGTGGAGCGACGTGGAAGCTTGCGGTGTTTGGATGCCATAAAGAATTTTCATTGGCTGTTGAGCCTCACAGGCTTCATCACATAATCCCATTTCCTCAAATAGTGGCCACGCCTTCCCCCCTCGCCTGGAAACAATGTGTTGTAGCTGGAATGGTGACTCGGCTGTAATTGCACATCCAAAATCTTAAGTAGGAAAAAAAAATGTGAAGATTAATGACTGGCAGTGACTCTTGCATGAACCCTGCCTCCTAAATATAAAACCGCTTTCAGCACAGCTTTGCGTCTTGCTACCCCTTCACCAGACTGGCATTGATGCCCCCCCCAAAAGCCATTTATGAACTCCCACAGACCATCTCGGTACCCCTTTATAATCCGCCCGTGCTGTAGGGGAAATATTATTGCAATTACAGTCGTTCAGCAGTTGTTCCCATTTTTTTTTCGGCCCTCTTTCAGACGTCGCGACTTTTTCAAAAGCAGACTTCATTTGTCAGCATTGTGCCGTCCCTCCCCGGAGAAAGCGAATGCCCGCATTACACTTTTAATGAGCTTAGCAGTCATCCGTGACATCTACCCAGTCTCGCTGCTTTTGGACCTGCTTATTATTCATGACTTCCTGGTAATTGCGATCATGCTTTGTTTCCCCGTGCCATTCCGATACCGCCGCCACCTAAGCTTTACACAACAATGACGACCGGCCGCGTATGAATATGTAAGTGTAGTTAAAGGTTATTCTGAGGCAGATTTCTATCTTGGTGCACTGTTTTTTTTAGGAAATCTTACAACCTGTGGAGTCCAGGAAAAAAAAAGAAAATAAAACACTGGCTGATGAAATTGAGTTATTTAAAAAATAAATAAATAAAATCAGAACCTGAAAGACAATTTACATAAAAAGTCTGAACAAAAAAAAGTTTTTACAGGCTATATTGCTAAGCTAAAAAAAAGTCACCAAATGTTGACATTTTAGCATTAATTTAAAAAAAGATAAATAAATAATATAAAAACTAAACTGCATGATGTCTATCCAAATGAACCTATTTGGCACATGCATTTTTTTTAAATTTAAAATTAATAAAGTGCATATGCCATGCAACACAGCCCGAAATAAAAAATAAATTAAAAGCTTTTTTTTTTTTGTTTTATATTGTTTAAATTCATTATTGTCCAGGAAATACACGGTTGGGTTTTTTGGAAAGTCTAAACAGGCTGTACATGAATAACACTTACAGTCGAGTGCACCGGGCTACAAACCTCTCAATGTTCCCCAGGAGTCACTTAACCGCCGCACAACTTTGTGCTTATCCGCCCACCCACCCACACCCCCTCCCCATTTAAGAGTGTCATTATTAGGCACAAGGGTTTCTTTGAGCAATCTGCAGACACAAATACGCTAAGTGGCATCCATCCGCAATTATACATGGGAAAGAAAAAAAAAAACACAATCTCCCCTCTCTCGCCCTGGAAACATTCCCGCGGATGCTACTTGGGACGCCAAAGGGCTTTTTAATTCTGTGGACAGTCGCTTCTCTTAGCACTGACTCAACTAGTGGCTCATGACGCGGTGTGGGTTGGCTCACGGTACAGTCAAAAGACAATTGCGTTGTGTCCTTTGAGAAGGAAAATGTGACTGTTGAATATTCCACTTGAATTGCAACACTTTGTGTCAAGTGACTCGTTGCAGCTCCTTCTGGCGTGGCCACCGGGGGCAGTATAATCCAGACTCTCAAAAACGAATCATTTTTTGCAGAGGATAAAGACTATATGCATGTGAATGCTGCCTTGTCTCGATACATGTTGCTATGCTACATTCACATATCCGTTGCTTTGAAGCCTCGTAACAGCGCGACTATCGAAAATGCAATCTTGTACGCTTCCTTTCACTGGTCTGCATAGTCATGCCAGGGAGCTGTGCTAACATGTTGAATGCTACTCATGCCAAATCCATGTTTTACTGTTTGGCAGTGACAAGAATGTAATTGCGTGTACTTTTCTTTTTTTTTACAGTCGCCGAGCGTTTGGAAGTTAAATAGGAGGCCATGTTTTTACTCCTCCATTTTAATTACTGCACAGCCAAAATAATTTTACCTAGCGAAGAGAGGGAGAGGAAAAAAAAAAAGTACCCTGAAGCGAGGAGCACTCCAGGGAGCGGGAAGTCGGCACGCAGCAAGCAACGTGTGATTAAGCCCCGACCAAAAAAAAAAAAAAATGCAGAGGAATTTGTCTGCGGTTGCTCTTTGATTCTTGCCGCATAGATGATCAAACAAGAAAGTGCCCATATTGGCTCGGATACGTTTCATCATTTAATGTGTTTAATCATGTACGCTGCCATTTTTGTTGATTTTAAGCACAGAAGATGATCGTTATTATACTTAAACCGGCATAAATTGTTTAACTTCACAACCAATCGTGAATTTAGGCGAACTCATGTCATTTGGTGTTTTTCGAAAAATATCAATTCGAAAAATCAATACATTGTTTGATTGACATTGACATTGTGTCGGTGATTGCTTTTGGGCATCAAAATGAGCATAAAAATATATTTTGAGAACTAATAATGGGTCAAGTGCTGATTTGTTGATCAAGGCAATTTAAGACAAAATGTCTGTTTTTTTGTTTCGATTGAAAGTAACATTAGATTTGAATTATTTGAAAATAGATGGCTCACTCGTAAACGTTGGCCTCATCGTAAACTTGTCTCACGTTTCACAGGGCTTGTTGTTAGTTCAGCTTCTCATTTGCATAAAAAATAAAACATCCTCAGGCTTTAATGAATAGCAGATTGCAATTACAACGGCGTGGAACATATTCCACTGCTAGCTTTTTTTTCCATTCGTTGTCATCAGGCATTCCCTTTGTTCTGTATTTTGACTTTTTTTTTTTGTTTTGGAGTCGCCAGCATCCTCCATCGGTCCTCATATTTAAGATTAAAAAAAAATCTTCTCACTATAACATTGATCACGCTCAGCCATAACTAGAAGTTTAATCTCCCAAAAAATGTACAGCGTAAACCAGAGGGCAGTGTGAAATAAGAGGAACTGCTTGGCGGTAGTAATTGCTTTATGGTGCTGTTTACACTGTCACAGCACTGTAAATCGCATGAGAACATTTTTTTCTAGGCCATCCACATAAGCCATAATGTTATTTCAGAATAATTTGTTGACCCCGAATGAACCGCAGTACCATCCCGTGTAATAACCATCGGTGCTGAATGTCAACAAAAACAAAGGGCAGGCCTCCAGGTTTTTCTATTTTAATATCGAGGCATTATTGCTGTTGTCTATCAAATCTTCAGTCCATTTACTGGCTGTTTCAAGGACGCCATCTTGAAACTTAAAACTCCACAACTAACACAGTCAACTTTGTTCACTTTGTACAAGTGATTACAAACCTTCAAACTCATAGGAAGATTTACAACTGGACACATTCACATGCAAACATCACTTCTGTATTTTCGAAATTATAGAAAGGGCTCCGCAGGCTACATGCTAAAGTCTGTGGTAAATTGAATGGCAAGGCTAGCATTAGCTTAGCCAAAGTGTCATGTAATTTTGTATCGACTGTGTGTAACCATCATTTAAAATACAGCGGAATAACTAAAATGACAGAGCATATTTGACAATAAAATTTGACTTAAAGGGCTCTGCAGGCTACATGCTAAAGTCTGTGGTAAATTGAGGGGGAATTCTAGCATTAGCTTAGCTAATGTGCCATGTAATTTTGTATCTCCCCCGTGTAAACATCATTTAGAACACAGTGTGATAACTAAACAGAAAATAACGCAGAGGGGGAAAACGATATATACCAGTTAGCATTAACTTTTTTTGCTGGTGATGTTTTTGGTTTGGCAGTGTTCTGTGAAATCAAATGGGTGCTTTAGCTCATAAAGATTCATCAAGTCATGGATGGATGGATTAATGGATAAATCAATTATTATTCATGGCCAGGCTGCTTTTTGTTTTCAAAAATGCTGTAGGCGTCTTGTGCTGCCAGCTTGTCTGTCACTTGCCCGCCACTATTGCTCTGCCAGCTCCTACTCTGGCAGCTGCTGGCTACATGTTAGCCTCTTTGTTGCAAAAATTGTCATTTCTTTTTTTTTCCCTTTCTTTCGTCCCGGTTGGGCTTGTTAAAATTGAATCCGATGAAGATGTATTTGCATGTTGAAACGTGTGTTAAGCAGAGATACAATCTGACAGCTTCTTGGCTTTTTTTCAAGCTTTTGGGGTGGGTGCCGCGTCTTTTGATGTGTCACTGTAACAGGCGGGAACATGATGGGCCTTGTCTTTCTCCACCCAGTCTGGAACCGCAAAAACCTCCGTGCTGGCTCGGCTGTGCGATGGAAAGGGAAAAAAAAAAGACATCCACTGATTATGCTGCGGCAGACGAAGAACCAGTTTGTTGTTTCTGTCATTCAATGCAATCGTCTGCTTTGATGTGACTTGATTTAAAGCCCGGCATACATGGAAGGGGGGGAACATGGAGAGCAGCGATGGCCGCAATGATTCATGGAGAAATCTTTTTGAGGGCTTGACAGGATTTTTGTTTAGCTTTGCAGCCATTTTAGGGTCATTTTGAACATTTCCAGCATTTAGTCAATTCGGGCCCCTGGAGCCAGTCCCACTTTGTCATCCCTTGGTTCATTCGTCTCTGTTCATGGAGGTGCGAAGGTCATTTAGACTCGGGTACCCGCCCCACTGTCTCACCCACGGTATGACCCCTGCAGGTGTTAGCCTGCTGCTTCATGCCGCTTGAGGCGCAATGTTGACACCCCCAACCCTTTTTTTTTTTTAGAGCCATGACGTTTCCGCCATATGCTTGGCATGCATGGCCTGTCACAGAGCTCAGTGGTGGCACGCTGGCAGAGGGCTCAACCCCGTCAGGGTAGATGACATATCGTATGGCCTGCTGAGAAGGGAATTTACAGTGGATCCAAAAAAAAAAAAAGTAAATAAGTCTACACACCCCTTTTCAAATGCCCCCAAAGACGAGACCAAAAATATCATTTAAAAACCTTTTCAAACATGTTTGTTTGTTTATTGAACATATAAACAGAAATTTGGTATGAAGTCACAAGGAAGTACAAAAATAAACTCCTTCATGTACATAAAAAAGTCATTTAATACAGTTTACATGTTCAAAGGAGTATATCCTAAAAAGAAACGGGATTAAAAAAAAAGTTATTTTGCATGATTGTGCAAAAGAAAAAAAACGGATTTGGGGGAAAAGCATAAATATCTTGTATATGTTGCCCCAATTGAATATGACACTATCCACTAACGCCCCCCATCCCCCATTTCTGTATATCCCTCTAAGAGATAAAATTATCTTTTAGTATTCCTTCAGGCAGCTGTTACTATAGCGACGTAGAAAAAAAAGACTTCCTGCCAGTCTGCGTGTAAAGCACCATGACATATGAGGAACCTAGAGTAGGAAGAAAAGTTCCCACCTGTCCACTACACACACACACACAGACACACACACACACACACAGGCCAAAATGGCACTTCATGCATTTAAATAGGAATATTATTACAATGACCGAGAGTCTCATGGCCAATCTGTATGACTGAGTGTGTCACGTCGGTGTTTCGAAAAGGGAGGTACGCTCGGAAAAGTGTGACCACACTGTGACATGGTTCAATTGACCTAAACGCTTCCATCTTTACCCTACCCCATATGGCAGAGGGGTGTGCCGAATATGTCGGAGTGTGCAAAGTAGATAATTTGTGAAAGGCTGTTGTCATAGTTAAAGTTGTTGCTGCTGTCAATGAAATGGTAACGGTTTGTTTACATGTTGGTATTGTTGTGGGCAATAGTGAGATTGGGTAGTGTTGCGCCAACTTTGTTGGATTATGAAAGGGGGGAGGGGTGCGTAGCTTGTGTCTAAGTGTACGGGAGATCGTACTTAATGTTGGATGTTGCGTATTACTGCACAGTGCTGCCTTAACTGGTGGCGGCTATACGGGTGTGATGTAATGAACTCTTGCTGAAGTGTTTCCCAAAGCGCAGCCGCCTCGTTCCGCGCTATCGACTTGGATTTCTCTTAAATCAATTAGCAATCTGCGCCCTTCATTAGCCGCTCACACTTTTAGCGCAGACGCCATCACTAAATCACGGGTTTGTGTTAATTGTTAATGCTACGCTAATGATTGGGTAATTGTCTTAATGACAGAGTTAAGATTGTGTTACTAAAACACTTTTTTTCCCCTCTTCTTTCTTTTCTATTTCTATTCTTTGTGACTCCACAACACTTCATGGCCTACGATGAATTGTCTCTCCCCCCAGGTAAGAAAACGCTTCTTTTTCCGGGCTATTGAATTTTTTGTTGTTGTTGTCTTTGTCTTGCACAAAGGGGGTGAATAAATAAGACGTCTTTTGGGTTGCTTTAAAATGAAATTCTTTTTGAGACAGACAAGAACAGTCAGAAATAAAGAAGGGGGGGAAAAAAACAAGGTCACCTCACTCATCTTCATGAAGGTCCATTGAACAGTGTATACCAATGACGATCAAGTGTGCGAGATAACGGCCGCGACTGGCGTAATTGAGATATCAATCAAGGAGGTTATTGCGGAGGTAATTGTCGAGGTGCTTTAGGTGTGGGTTTGCGAGTGAGACGATGAGGACAAGAGAAGATTACATGCAAGCATAATATATTCCAGGACACTTCGCCATTTGCCAGTGACGGAATTCAGATTAAAAATAAATAAAGATGTACTGAACTCCCGTTTATCTGGGATGGTAGATTGTGCTGCTGATTCTGGTGTGCACCTTGGCTGGCGCAGGGGGGAAGAAAACAGCCACAGACTGATATACTGAATTTCGAGATAGTCTCAGCTCCTCTCTCAGCTCTTCAAGACAGCACTAATATTAGATATTCTTCTCAGAGGATAATAAATATCTGCATATGCCTGTACGTATTGTTATATTATCTCCATGCATTTTGTGTGTGTGTGTGTGTAAAGATAGTTGTTGATGAAAGAAAAACCTCACCACCACACAGATGCTAATTGTTGGCCCATGTGCCTATGGTAGTTCACATAGTTTGTTAGCATTAAGCTAATGAAGGATGCTGTATGTCATGTAATTGAATTGAATGAAATATGCCAGTTTTTACGTTAGTCAAACTATCATCTGCTCGTTTTTTGAGCAGCTTCTATATCAGGTCGACAAATTTCTTTGCACTTGTACATGTGGAATGTTTCAGTTGATTCAACTCCAAGGCCACTTTTTAAAATCTCACGTCTAATGTCCGCATGAGCTGCCGTCGTCTTTGTTTTAAGGGCAACGCGCGCTCATCAATATTCCATTTCCTCCCGAGATTACCTCCTCTCATAACGCAACTCCCTCCGTCCCCAAGGACAAACTTCCGCCGTCGCTCCACGCGCCACTTCAAGCGCACGCTTCTCTCGCTTTCGCACGTCTTCATCTTGGACGAAAAAAAAACGGGCCCGCGAGAGTCGGCGTGGACGCCCAGGTGGATTATTTCTGAATTAGCATAAGAGTGTTCACTTTTAATTTGCCATTTTCTGCCCAGCTGCTTCCACATATTTTGCTCCGTGCTTGGTTACTTGGGGAGAAACGTTTTTTAATTGGAATGACGGTAATAACATTGACAGCCTCGTGTAATGCATGCAAAATACAAAATAGGCTGCGGCGTGAAAAAGCACATTCCCCTCTGGGCATTCAAGTTAGTTTATTAAAAATAGAATAAAAGATACTTGGTATATATACCTATATGTTGATATCGATCGATTTACCTGTAATCTTTTTGCGATGGCTACATTTGCACAAACAAAAGCCAAAGCAAAAATGCTCAAAGATTTGAAAAAATCTAAAAGACTAATGACACTCAGATGGTTAAAAACGGTCACCACGATTCAAATTTCAATTGACAAACTATTTCATGCCTCTACCCGTATCATAAACATTTTGAATGCACAGTGGGATACAACATGATGGTCGACAGCCACATTCTTTCCCATCCCCTTGACAAAAACGTACCATTAATTACCCCCCCCCCCCCCCAAAAAAAAGGCATCATGCAATCTGCGCTGCATTGTGATCGTCTTGAGTGCTATGCGCCACAGCCCGCAATTGGTTCACAGCGCACATTTATTCACCCAATCATCGTTGGAGGCCGGCCATTAATGACGGCTTCAGCCAAGCATGACGCAGACATGATGGGCGCATTAGAGCGGCAGTCGCGGGCGGCGAGGTGGCAAAAGAGGAGAAGGGACTATTTGAGCATGCTGTCAACAGGCCCGCCGATGTGGCAGACAAATGAGCAGAACATGTTTCTCATCAAGCTGCTGTCTTGTCTCATTCATAAGTGCTGTGTCCGATTGAATAATGTCCCCTTGCCAGTGAACCGAAGTGATGAGAAGCACCTTTGAAATGGAAGTTGGGAATGGGGGGGCGGGGGAGGGGGGGTCCTCACGGATCAAATACACCTTTGACTTCTGTATGGTATTGGGGTTTTTTTTCCCCCCTCTGAAAGGGCCTATTGATCAGCGCTTGAATTGATTTGTCATCACCCAGGTGTCTCGAATTGTGATTGATCCCAACCTTGAATATGCTTTTCCAATCTCGACACGCATCAGAGTCTGCTTTGAAAACCTGCCCACTCTTTGGGGGTGGGAGGGGTTGAAAAAAGTCTTACTTCATCCTCCCGAACCAAATAGCATTGCAATGTCACAGATTCGACGGCAAATCAAATTGTGTTTTACATTCAGACTTCACTAACTTTTAGTTATACATGTGGCTGAAAAAGCAAAGCGTGGAGAGTCTCTGTGAGCAAAGTGCATGCGTGCAGTTAATAAATTGTGCCAGGAACCTCCCTTAAAATATTCATATTTAAATGCTGGTTTCGCGAGAATGTTCAAATATGTTTCTTGCCGACACAGTTGGGCAACCGTGCCAAAGAAACGAGTTGTTTGTGGCTTTTTCAACCTCCGCCTCCTCAGAGTGCCTAAAGTGTGATCGTTTGGACATGCCATACCTTGCAGCTGGTTATGGCACTGTGTAAGGAGGAGTTATTTGCGGTATACAGATCACGACGATTGTACACATGCCAAAGAGTCTAGCTGATTAAAGTCGGGCATTTTGTCAGGAGAAAATCCGCTTCGAAGCATGGAATAATCAAATATCACGCACTTACCTTTGATTACATATCCATGTGATGCCCATAATATCTGCTGGCAAGGCAGAGAGAAATAACGGTGGCGAAGAAACATTATTAAATACAGTTCAGTGTGGTTTTTCTAATGGAGAGACCGCGCAGAAGGAAGGCTCTGAAATCACATCATTATAGTTCTCCAGTCCTCCCAGCGGTGAAGCAGATCAATAGACTGTCCCCAGTGTCGCCGTGCATGTCAAACCAGCTCCACACAGCCCCTCATTACGGCATCCACTATCCGTTGCAGCAAAAAAAAGAAAGAAAGAAAGAATTGCGACATCCCCTGGACATGTGCCAAAAGTAAACAAAGGCTTGTCTTGCGAAGATCTCTGAAATATGTGCTACCCTTTTATTTGGAGCAAAAAAAAGAAAGAAAAAATGCCCTTTTAATGAAGAGCAACCAATACAATATGCCTCTTCCCCTTTAATTCGGAGAGGTGGGTGGTAGGTTGCTTGCGGTAAAAATACCTTGGTTTATGTTCCATTTCTGTAGTGGTGATGTAACTCAAATTTATATGTAAATCGGAATAATCTTGTGTTTGCTTTCTACGAGTATCAATGTCTGAGATAAACTGACCTAATATAGACTATTCTGGAACACCACTTTTTTTTTTTAGACAATAACGGCAAGTAATTCATGACATGTAGGGTGTACTGTCAAAAAAAAATCCTTGGACTCAGTAGTGAGCCTTGGGGAACGCCACCATTTCCATTTCATGTAGAATTCCTTTGCTGTTTTTCTCCACTTTTGACTTGAAAGACAGATCGTTCTCCAGTTTGGCCTCTGTTAAGCTACTTTAGCCTGTTTTTGGTCGCATTCCCTTGATCAGACTCTTAGCTGGAGCCTTTTATCATCAAAGGACTTTGGAATAAAATATTTTGTGAGTGGTGTTATATTGTAAATTATTATTATTATTTATTTCTGTATTTATTTTATGGGTGACATGCCAAAAACGCGTCTTCAACTCTGGAAAGGAGGTCAGATAGTCCTCTCCACATGCAAGCCGTGCGATTTGCATTCACCCAGACGGTCATTACAGTGCACTGATGCAGTGAGTGCCGCTTGTTTTCTCACACTTAATCAAATGAGCCCCGAGTCAGCGCACCCGCTTGCTTGTCTTTATTTGCTCCGCGTTGGCTCTTGATGCGTCCAAAATTGAGTTGGTGATGTTCTCTCGGATGTACAAGTGGCTTGACGGTCTCTCTCCCCCTCCCCCGCACCCCCACCCGTACCCCTCCAGTGGTTGGAAAACAAGCTTCGGAATATACAGCTGTGCCCTGTGGCGGCTTTATTGTCATTTCCTCACTTACTCACAGCACTAAACAGCAAATCCACTCCCGCTATTTAATAGCTAGCGAGTTGACCAAAAAGAAAAATGCAATCGGGTCGATCTTAAGGCACCACTGTCATTTCAATGTAAACATAGTTTGATGAAATAAAAAAATAACGTGACTTGTCGCAATATTTTTTCGATCAATTTGGCCTCTGGTTGAACTAGCGGCGTGTCATATTTTAACGGAAGATAAATGCGAAAACTCCCTCAGGCGCGGTAAGAAAACTTTACTGGCGTGCGTTTCCCTTTGACGTTTGTGGGCGTAAAAAGCAGGACCCAGTAACTTATGCGCGGAAAGTGATTTCATTCCAAGGCTTTGGTTTAAAGCCAACGTGCTCTACGGTGTGTTTGTGTGCGGTCATGTTGTTGTTCCTTGTGATCCGCGTGCATGCCTGAAGGAGCCATGGTTGATATAGAAACCATATTTTGACTGCACCCCCCCTTAACCCTCTGAAGCAAAGGAACTGATCTAAGCGATTTCTTATTAGCATTAAATATGCATCAGTCTTTCATGTGGCTGCGTCTCAAGAATATTTTCCGTCCAGAAGCATACCATCTTTTAATTTTATTTTTTTTTATCTTCATTTTTTTTAATTAAGAATTTTCAACGAGGTCTGTGCCAAAGAAGAGCTAATCTTTATTAAATGAAATTTCCAGGCCACTGGGTGGCTTCGGGCCCTGGTTAGGAAATTTCACGCCGACGACCGACGAGGTTTTGCGATTGCTCATTTCTCGTCAATTAACCTTGGGAATCGGAGGGAAGAGAGCGCGCTGTTATTATGCGAGGATCACGGGATCCGCCGCCTAATTAATATTTAGCCCCCTTCACCTGTTCTGCCAATAACGTGAGCGATGTTCCGTTCATCTCGTTTGGCATGCTGTTTCCTTGGTGGCTCGCCCCGCTTGGTGCCATCTTGTCGACGTGGCAATCCATCATTTTCAGACCTGTCTCGGGAGGAAGCTGAATCCTAATTTCAACACTCTGCTGGTTCCCCCTGACCACCACCGTTTCCCCCCGCCCCCTTTTCCAACAGCTCTTCTCTTATCTTTCTCTATATAATTAAAGGCAGTCAAGGGGAACTGAGGGGAGCGACTCAGGTTAGGTGTCCATATTTCACAACGGAAGCCTGCTGGCAGCCAGGACCAAGAGGGCTAATAAAATATGTCCTTATACAAACATGTCCTCAACCCTTTTACAGGGTGCTCACCTTTTGTAATTCAACACGAGACAGTTATTGGAGTGCATTGTGAGATTACTTTTGACTTGTATTTCTTCAGCATTTATGATAGTGACCCCGACTGAACCCTGCCACAAATAGTGACAATCCGAAAATAAATTTAAATTCATCCAGAACTTTGGCCTGCTGAAAAAATCAAGTTGTTACTCACGTCCGTTTACATATTTTTCCATCATACTGAACATGATTGTCCCAATTAATTGTGTCATGACAGCCAAAAACAAGGTTGTTAAGTTCAGAGATTCACGCAACATGTCAAAATGACATGCCCTAAAGTAGAAAACTTGCGGTGTTCCGCAAGTCTCGATAAGAGGTCCTCTCTACATTCGTGTTAAAATTACTTAGCATTCCCGTAGGAAAGCTATAAAAGATGTGTAATAGATTATGGTTTGCGGCTTATGTTCAGAACAGAACTCTGTGAAGAGACAGGATCACCTTTTTTCAGTTTTGCTTGACAGTGAGCCACAATTTTCCATTAAGTATTTTTGCCTGTACCTGAACCAACAACCTCCAACCGGGAAGAGCCAGTTCCCAAGAAAAGTTGGTGGTTTTGAGGACCCAAAGAACCAACGGGCAAGGTTCACTGCTTCTTGGTAGAACTAACTTCCTCTCCCCTAATTATGAAACGATTTTTTGTGAAATTGATGCTCTGCATCAACAGCCCACCTTCATTCTTGGGTAAACCCGTAAAAGTCTGCCCCGACTGTGAGTTAAATTTGTGGGGGTGTGAGTAAAGAAAACAACACTTCCAACCTGTCCGCAGACGCTAGCACGCCCACTCTGCACTTTGGTCACAAACCTCATACATTCCCAAGCACAACTCCCCCAACATTGCTGACAAGAGGTGGGAAGTGACGAAGTAGAAATAGTAGTACTTTTCCTTGTGCTGCACTTGGACTGTAAATTGTTTCAGATATTTGTTTCTGAATACATGTTTGAAGATAATTGCTGAGAATTGTGGCGATATAGCGTTGCTTTATATCTGTAATTTTTACCATTTCAATTTTACTGTCTTTTAGGGCCGTGGCTAAAATGGCGCCCAGTGATGCACTTTGGCATCTTGTATGAGTCACGCCTCTCCCACTATATAAAATCTCAAGTGCCTTTGTTTTTTTTTTATCAATTTTGAGTAATTTATTATTAATTGGCCCATTTCTACCCCTCCAGCATGCCATGAGCTAGCTAGCTAAAAGCATTTTACGCTGCTGCCACACTTGACAGAACAGCTTGCTGTCGGCATAGAGGGCGAGATTGGAAGCCTGTTAGCTCGTAAGCTAGCTGGTGGGACAACGGCTAGATTTTTCACAATTTTGGGACCTCATTTTATATACAATTTTTTTGCGATCATTAAATAAGGCACAGTTGTGAACAACCCTGTGGCGTGCAAAATTTAAAAGGCATTTCAAGTCAGTTTACAGAGACGTTGTCGAAGAGTGGAATCAGTACGTTTTACTTACCGTATGCATGTACGGTATTTTCCCAGGATATATTTTTTAATACAAGTTACCGTACTTCTAATTAAGTACAAAGTGTCTTTTTGCCCACCTCGAAGTATTAACTCCTGAGGTATTGTAACGCTGTAGTGCTTCCCCAGAGGTTGACCTCATGACTGGTGCCCACGCCGGCTACTATTATTGGACAAGATTGGCGCTTCTTACAGTAATGGGGGTCTCCAACCCGCAGACTGTCGAGCGTGTGTGTGGAATCTTCGACACAAGTGTGCGCAGTCAAGGCTGAGGACACAAAGCTGCCGACGGAGCCTCAGGGGCACTATCTGAGCTCACGTCAACATGTGGTCAGGAGCCATCAGCGCGGGGAGAATTGATTATTTGAAATCGTGACGGCGTTATGCTCATAAATAAACATTGATTACGCCGTCCTTGGGCTAATCCTCTTCGATTTTGTTGTCGGAAAATATGAAACCGTTTGGCTGTTCCTGAAAACAAACGGCCGTGAATGATATTTATACCTTGAAAACGATTTGAAAATCGTCATATAAATAGACACTTCATCTATCAATGGATTTGAGTGCCTCTTTGCACCAGATTAGTTTCAGAGGCCCACCTCTGATAGGTATAAATTAATTGATACAATCGACCCTTTTTTAAAATGAATTTTCCAATCACAGATTATCACCACAAAAAAAAATTAATCAAGGAGCAGCCCCCCCCTTAGCCTGACAGAGCGCGACAAGCCATGTCTTGGCTTAGGGCCTGCAAGCGTCAAGAGCTTGATCGGTCTTTATGCTCTTTTAATTACACATGGCTGGGCGCCCCCGCAAGTCCCCAGAGTGAGATGAGGGAGGGTGGGGGCGGGGGTGGAAGGTAGCTCACTTCAAGACCAGGCGCCACTCTACTGAATGGCAGCTCGACATTAGCCTACCTAAACAGCCTCGGGGGAGGTGACTGCAAGAGTAGGAGGATGACGGCGACATCACAAGGGGGCGGGGGGGGGGGGGGCAATCTGGGGTTAATTCAGAAAGAGAATTTACAAGCGCCACGGGCGGCTGTCAGTCACCACCAGTCATGCTTGTTCATTGACCTGCGGGGAGATTTTGTCTTGTGCCCTCGGTCCATTGCGTTAAAACCCATAAAAAAAAAATTAAAGATTGCTATGTAGCTGAGGGTCACGGTCTTCCAGATGTCTTTCTACCTCCATTACGACACTAATACAAGCGCCGAAGCCGGGAAATAGTCACCTTCTTCCCACTCAAGGACAGGAGATTTGAATTTGAGACTCAGCGATCATCCCTGCGCACAAATGGACAAATTCCAACACTCGTTGCACCAGCATACTCCAGAGGGAATAGACTCCCCTCACTCCCCTTTTCCTGTGAGTCGCTCTTATATACCCCCCCAAAGCCCTTTAATTCACACGCCTCTCACCTCGGAGGGATGTACTTCACTCGAAAAAACGAATGGCGTCACCTCCAGGCGGATGTCAAGGTAGGCGTGGGGGGGGGGGGGGGGTACGTATCTGCGTCTCCATCGCCAGAGATTTTCCTCGCCTCCGGTTAATGTTCGAGTGAGGAGAGCTGTTACCTCCGGTAGGCCTGGCCAGATGAGCCCAGAGGAGATGGTCGGCGGGAGGTATCCGGGAGGATGCAGGCTGTAATCACAGGCAATCATCAGCCTTTAGTGGATTTCTGGCCTGACCCGGCTGGCCAGTGAGTTGTCATTTAAGCCGTGAGAGAGCGAGCGAGAAAGATGAAGACAATGATTATTTATAATGAGCGCAAACCCAACAGCGGCAGTGTCCTTACTGTATAAGAGCCAGAAGAACACGGGGCTTTTATGACTCAGCCTGGACGGATTGGAAAATGATTGCTATCGTTTGGGATCGAGGAGCTTGTCTGCTGACTAGTAGGACAAGGACTCGCAGGTTTTAAAATAGCCTACAATCGTGCCGTGTCCGGCGAGCGCAAACCCTGAATCATTTCTTCCGCATTGTAGCGCGAGTTGCCAGCGGGAGCTCAACATAAGATGTTGTCACTCATTTTTAGACGCACACGGAGGCATACTCTTCTTTTATTTTTTATTTTTATCCACTGCTAAGGTGGGACACAATCAGTTCAAGTAGCGTATTTTCCCGATTATACATCGCAATTTGTTTTTCATAGTTTGGCCAGGAGTGCGATTTATAATTTGGAGCGATTTATGTATAAAATTATGAACACATCGTTATAGCATTTCACGTGTAATTTTCACATTAAACCGCAAGAGGGCGCCATAGGCCTGTGTTGAAAAGTCGACAATGAGCCTGACGTAAGATAAATTGGTATTTTAAGGAGGACTCCTGATACTGTCTGTTAAATGTAGCCCTCTTTTTTTTTGTAAGTCGTATCCTCCTTTTCTGTCTCCTGGCTGGGCCTTTTCCCCCTCCCAAAGAAACTTTCCAAAGCCGTTTGTTTCTTTTCCCCATTTTGCTAGCTCCTGGGTTTCATTTTAGCAGTAACCTAATCTGTGGCCGAGAAGCGGTAATCTGGTAATTTTTCAAAATAAAACAGATTACGAAATCCATACAATGGAAGTCATGTAAATTATTTATTCTTTCTGTGCGGCCCGGTAACAAATGACCTACGGACCGGTACCGGTCCGTGGCCCGGGGGTTGCGTACCACTGATCTACGTGACGTCATAAAATACCTGTGCTGACAATTGCTGTCACCACAACAGATCCGGAGGAGTGAGTGACTTTGTACCCCCATTAGAGTGCCGTAACAAACTCCATTTGTGTGCTGTTTCCCCCCCCCCCCCCCTCCCAAAAAAAAAAAAATTCTAAGGATGTGGTGGGTGGCTGCATGATGATGATGATGATGAAGCTGCATGCACCAAGCGCTCTGTACCCCTCCAGGCCACATTTAATGGAGTTGTGTGTCATCTGGCGCCAATGTCTTTATTCATCAACGCCCAAGCGGCACCCGCACGTAGCTTGCAGTGCCGCCATCTACCAATATGACATGTTTGTTCGGCTCAATTGAATGCTTTCCGCTACATTATGTAGAGATGAGATCGATTGCGCGTCGGCTTTTAACGTTGTGGTTGGACAGTGCGATTTCCGCCTTTCTGTCATACGGAGCTCTGTCGGTCGGGTCCGCCCGTCTGCCTCCGTCTGTGGTCTTTTGTCACGTTCACTGTCTCTTTTT
Source organism: Hippocampus zosterae (assembly GCF_025434085.1). Taxonomy (NCBI): domain Eukaryota; kingdom Metazoa; phylum Chordata; class Actinopteri; order Syngnathiformes; family Syngnathidae; genus Hippocampus; species Hippocampus zosterae. The sequence continues at coordinate 6,786,884 of NC_067469.1, forward strand.
GGCACCCGTACACTGGAATTAGTGTGCGTGTGTCAAAAGAGAGGAGGAGGTCAGGTCAAACCAGCTCTCTCCTGCCATCTAGTGGATGGGGAGAACACGTATTGGAAAGTCCACTGAACCGCTGCTGTGTTGGTGGACCGTCAAATGAGTCGTCCGTTGACGAAGGTTCGTCGTCATTGAACATGAATCCTCAGCAACAGCTGGATGGAGGCTTCAGACGGTAGACAAGGGCTCTTATTCAGTGTTAATTTGTGTGTGTGTGTGTGGGTGTGTGCTGGTTTAGTGTTTGCCTCAGGAGAATTGAGACTTGACGCTGTCAGTAATTGAATCGCCTTTTTAACGCACCGTTAATAGATTCTAGGGCGCTTATGTGCGATGTGTGTGGAGGTTGGTAGGGGCACCAAAATAAACCATTTGGAGGTTGAAAGATTGCGTGATATGTGGAATAATTGATTCCATTTTACAATCAAACGGGTGGTATAATGAAGTGACAACTGTCTGGGTGGGGGTTGGAGTAGGGGGGGTTGTGTGTTTAACCCCTTCATGCACCCTGATAACATGATCAGCTGGTCCACAGTAGTAACCGCTGTCCCTGAAAGGGTTAAGTTGATCATTCTGCAATTGCAGTCGTGTCCAGGGATCCTTAAGCACCCCCCCACCCCCCACCCCCCTCAGTCAAGGTCTTAACTAACACTGCAAATTCCACTTCAATTTAAATCTATTGCTGTGAAACAAATCTCTCTATATATCACAGGTGTAAAAGTCGAGGCCCGGGGGCCAGATCCGGCCCGCCACATCATTTTATGTGGTCCGTAAAAGCAAATTGTCCGAGTCAACTTCCATGATCCTTGCTGAAATATTTACCAAAATCTGAAATGGCCATACAGTATGTAATAAATAACGGTGACAATTTGCAATAATTCTGTTACTCTGTTTGCACTAACTTGAGCAATAATTGAAAAAATACTTAACAGATTTCAAAATTAGTGAGCCATCTTTTTTTTTGTGTGTGTACAAGTAATAAATTATTACTTGTACATTACTATTACATTATTACTGCGATGTGATGATTAAACATTTATTCGGTTTCACTCTTAACGGCCCTCCGAGGGATGACGTAACTCTAAAGTGGCCTGCGACAAAAATGAGATTGACACCACCGCTATATATATATATATATATATATATTTTCCCCTTTGGCATTTTGAGTTCAAATGTTTGTCATCAGCTCACACCTCGTAAATAGAACCTGAAACGTGAACTGATGCTTGAGGTGAAAGTCATCGTACTTTGCTTCACCTCAAAACAGGAAGTGGCGTTGCCCAAACACTTGACCTCCTTTTCCAAGAGTGTTAGCGTGTATTTACGTTTACATGGAATTACAGCTTGCAGATTTAAACAGGATGCGGGATGCTGCGGTTATTCGTTTATACAACATTCATGCTTGAAACTTTGGCTGACGAGACCGTCGATGTTGTTTCGATGCTGACTTAGCGCATTGCTAACAGCAGATCCATCGATGCTACTTTTGGTTAGCGGCAATTCACGTGAATTGCATCAGCCTATGAGACCACCGTTTCGCTTTTATTAGAAATCAATTTTGAATCGAGACTCGCGGGTGCCGAGCCGCAGGAGCTGGCTCGAATGAACGTGACTGAACGCGACTTCCTGTTTGCAGTTTTCTGTTCGTCCCCACAGTTTGAATCGGATGCGGGGCGGGGAGGGTTACTGAGCCTCTCTTATTTCATGTGTGGTGTTGTTCCATTTCTTCCTCCTCTCCCATGACCTCAGGGATTCCTTTGGATGCGCAGCCATCCAGAATGCCTCAGTTTTTATCCCCTCGCTAAAGAAACCGAGGTGAACCCAAAACCTCATCGATGAGTGACTCACGCAGATAATTATTGCTTTGAGAGGAGACGTATTCGGTTTCTCTTTTTCTTTTTCTTTTTCTTGCCTCATACAGTGCGGTGTCTGGGACACTTTGGTATTCAGGGTTTTGGAGTAAGAAAAAAAATGTAAAAACAGAAGTGAACATAGAACAGCTCATTTTGTGTTCTATGTTCGATTTGTCTGCAGTGACCCTTTATGGTAATGAAGTCAGAGATTAGTTTGTAATTTTATGTCAAGTTAATTGCTGAAAATGTCCTCCCTCACAATATACGTACATAAACACTTGGGTGCCTTAGTTCACATCAGCAGTTATCCGGCGCTGTTGCCCCCCTGTTATTGAATCTTCCCTTTAGATAGTCCGCAATCGTGGCCGCTTTAGAGTGCCTCATTGTCCAGAGACGGTATAAAAGTGAAGTCCAAATTAAATAGGGTGGCCCAGTTTTCGAGTGGTTAGCGCATCGACCTCACAGTGCAGAGGTATCGGGTTCGATTCCTGCTCTGGCCTTCCTGTGTGGAGTTTGCATGTTCTCCCCGTGGGTTTTCTCCGGGTACTCCGGTTTCCTCCCGTATTCCCAAAACAAGCATGGCAGGCTGATTGAACACTCGAAATTGTCCCGAGGTGTGATTGTGAGCGCGGTTGGTTGTTCGTCTTATGTGTGTCCTGCGATTGGCTTGCAACCGGTTCAGGGTGTCCCCCGCCTACTGCCCGAAGACGGCTGGGATAGGCTCCAACATCTTTAGAGCGCCTCGTTGCAAGGCAAGGCAATTATATTTGTATAGCGCATTTCATACACAAGTGAACTCTATGGTTAAAACAAATACAAACTTTAGCCACACCCCAAAATCTTTTCACACATGCGTAAACAATTCACTAATTTCACTTTAATGTAAGACAGTTTCCTGTAAGAGAAGATTCCCTCCCACTTCCAAAATGCATCGACAAAATAGCAACACCCCCCCTCCCCCCTTTCCTCTTTCCCTGGTCTTCCACTCCCCATCCCATGTGAGCGTCAGCCCGACGATGACTGGCCCCGTCTGTCCCCGCTCTGCTGACGCGTTGCTGCGCTCCGGCTGGCGTGCATTGTTTGCCGCGCTACTTGTTGCTCCCGAAAGCTCACACGCACGTTAGGCTGAACTGCTGAGCGGGACGCGGGGCCGGGGAAAAAGTGGCGGACAAAGCTGCAATGCGGTGAGTGTTTTTGAAGTTATTTGACAAAATCGTTGAGCCGGTCTGTAAGTTCTTCAGCATGGAAGTCAGGGAATGTGTTTTTTTTGGGCGGGGGGGGGGGGGTTGTGCTGACTCATTCCTTCTTCGTGGCACACTGCGACGTTGTGGTGGAACCTCGGCGCGCTTTCAATCCCCTTATCGTTTCGAGTGACGCCTTAGATGACACCAAACTGTCGTAATGTTTCCTTAAGAAGGACTCTGACTGCTTTTGTCCAGTGCATGTCAAATATGATTGATATTTTCAAAATAAGGCCTGATCTATATGGATTTTCTAAAATTATATATATATGCAGTATATATATATTTTTGGGGGGAAGGTACCGTTTCCAATATTTGGCATACTAAAACTCTGATGACCGATTCAACGACCAATCAGATTAAAGACTACGGCGGAGGGGTTGAATGTCATCTTTGGCCTTAAATTGTAATGTTGTCATGACTTGGATTTAAACGTGTATGATGTAATGCCGTTGCATATCCAGTCATAACGAATAGCATTACTGAAATGGACTGCAACATGTTTGCATTTGACACCCCCCCACACACACACACACGTTTGCGCCTTTTCGTCCAGAGGGAGTGCATTGTTTGCTTCACATCATTGTCCCGACTCCTCTTCCCGTTGCCCCCCCCCCCCCCAGCGCCCCCCCCCCTCACTCCCTCCTCCTCCTACCACATCTGGATTGGCCCACCAGCTGACTGGGAACAAGGGAGCGGATGGGATAGAGAAAGAGGGGGGCGGGTGGTGGTGGGGGGGGGGGCACATACAAATGTTAAGAAAGGGGGCTGCAGTTCCCTCGGTGGACTTTTTGTGCATAAACAATGTCCTTGTGAGAGAGGAAGCGCACACACACACACATCCATAAGGTGTGTTTTTATGTTTGTACACCTGCGTCGTTCAGTTCGGCAAATCAGTGTTTACCCCCCCAAGGCACAGTTTGGTTAGAGAGTCTGTGCTAATGACTGTTTGCATGCACGTTGATCTCATTCGGCTCCCTCTCCGCCTCCTGGAAAGAAATGGAACAATTATGGTAGTGTAATGCCCTCGCATGTGGGCAAGGAGAGCCACAGTCATTGGTGTACTTTGAATGAATGGGACAAATAGTCAGAAAGTGAAGAACTATATTAGGTGGAAAGTGGTCCACTGATTCTGGCCCCCCCTGGAAAGTGAGGATTGTGTCATGGTTCACATGGCTGACTTTTAAGCAGCAGACACAATTTTGGAAAGTTGTCATATTGGTTCTGAAATGTCAACGTTTTGAAGACAAGTCTGAGGATTTAGCACTGTTCGAATATTTGGTTGGTCCAAATAAAATGAATGATCGGAAAACATTACCCCCAAATGATTAGACTTTTTGTCATCCAAACCGGTTTGATAATTTCATTTCAGTTGTGGTGCGGTAGTGAGGACGGAATATTTTCCGAGCGTTCAATCAGGCCAAAATTTAAAATGCGATGTTTTTGTTGACAAAACCAACATTTGAATGTACAACCTAACAACCGAGTGAGGGTATGGTCTTTTCAGATCGTTCAATTATTACCTCTATTTATTTCAACCGTATTTATTTTTCAAATATACTGAAAATTGTTTCCATAAATAATATTTTTTCCAAGTAACTAAAAAAAAATCAGATTTCCCGAGACTCGACAAGTCTTTCCTATTTCACACCCGAACATCGGCGATACTCCTACGACTCCCAAAGATCCACGTTCCGCGTAGATGTTCTGTGATTAAACATCTCATTGGGTGAGGAATGGTTTGGCGCTGCAGCGGTGCCATATGCGCAAGTGTAATTCAGCGCTCCCCTGCTGTCGGCGCAGCTGCTCGCGCCTCACGACGACTCCTGACTGTAACAAGCACCTACTCACTCTGATTTACTGTCGGGCGCTGCCATGTTGTTACAATGCAATGTATTGAGCTTCAGAAGTCTCCATGTAGAAGCAGGGAACACACACACACACAAAAACAATCGTATAAAATAATTAGAACACGAAAGTCTGGCTGTTCGAATGCCCAAGGATTGAGAACGGTGAGAACGTTCAGGCAGCAAGTTGTTTATTAATCTGACGCCAAAGGCCAATATGTTTATTTACCATCACATCCGTAAGACAGCCGCCTTCATGTGTGTTTTTTTTGGGGGGGGGGGCATTGTTCGTCTTTCCTGTTTGCCCTCCGCGCGAGCCAACGGCTACTATCCGGGGAAGCGACAGAGCCAGCAGTCATCACAAATGTGTTTTATATCCGCACAAAGAAGCCAGCTTGCACCCCCCCCCCCCCCCACCCGAATAATAGCTGCGATCCAGTCCTTTCAATATGATGAGGAACATGGGAGACGGAAATAAAACATTAAAAAAAATGTTGACTCATTTTTTAGGACTAGCTGGGAACATTTGCATGTGATTGATATTTATGGGGCGGGGGGGGGGGGGGGGGGGGGGACAAAGCAAACATTTATTTGGGTGATTTCAGTTTGATTAGGACGTGAAGGCTCTGAGTACTGAAGAGCGAAGCGACGAAAATAACTCACTGGATAAAAAGTGAATCGACTGAAATAAAACCTTAGTTAGCCCGGTAGTCCAGTGGTTAGCACATCGGCTTCACAGTGCAGAGGTACCGGGTTCGATTCCACCTCCGGCCTCCTCGTGTGGAGTTTGCATGTTCTCCCCGTGCCTGCGTGGGTTTTCTCCGGGTACTCCGGTTTCCTCCCACATTCCAAAAACATGCGTGGCAGGCCGATTGAACACTCCAAATTGTCCAGAGGTGTGATTAGGAGCGCGGATGATTGTTCGTCTCTGTGTGCTAAGCGATTGGCTGGCAACCGGTTCAGGGTGTCCCCCGCCTCCTGCCCGGAGATGTTCGTTCGTAGAAGTACCGCTGTTTCGCCATTAGAAATACAGCACGGATCGAGAATGTGTGTACAGTGTGTGTGTGAGGGTGTACGTGGGCATGTGTGGGTTGCCAAGAAGCGCCATCCCACATGTGCTCTCGTAACCACGAACCTGTTCGTGTGTCAGGATCAGTTATGGACTCGAGTGAGGTGTTAAAAGATGGAGAGCCTGCCAGCTTGAAATGAATCATCGCCGGTTGAATTCTTTTTTTTTTTTTTTCCCTGCCACGGCCGCGCATTAACATCTCACTCGGAGGTGGGTGTTTAATGGCTGTTGTAAAAGTAAAGGCTGGTAAACACATAAAAGTGCCAAAGTGAGAGCAGAGTATACGCGCGCGGGGGGAAGGAACAAATAATTGGCAGTCTGCTTTTTTACACCAAATTGAATTCTTGAAGGTTCTTCAAGTCGGCTGCAGTCTTGGTCAACTTGACGCCAAACATTTGTCGGGGCGTGAGAGTTTGTAGACCAAATGTAGTGTTTTCTCAGCTTTTGCCCCAGGGGGAGCTGTTGCTCCAGCTGTGGACTGTAAAACAGCTCGCACACGACTTTCCACCCCCGAAGGCTTTGTTAACCCAAATTTTTTTTTCCTTTTTATAAAGACATATGAAAAGTGGCTTTGTCGCTGCTGTTTCTGGACGATCGCAAGGCTGTCAGACATCTGAAGCAAGCTATGAATGGAAATCTGTCATGGTTTCTGGACCGTTATCACTTATTTGTATCTCGGGTGACTTGAAAGTGGAACTTGAAAGGCATTTGATGATGACTGACAGATGGTCCGTCTGTTATCCAGTTAGTTTTTTTTTTTGTGGGTTTTTTGGGGGTGTTTTTTTTTTCTAGATCATCTTGCGCAAACTGGTTTTCCCAAAGATAGTTATGAATGTACAGTGTCGCCTTCAGAGTGGAACTCAAACTACTGTATTGTTTCGTGCCTTTATGGCCGTGATGAGCGACGGCCATAAAGACCCCGAAACATGAACGAAACAGAAGAATAAAATAGATACAATATTTTGTGAAAAGGGACGCGCGTGCTTTTGCAGCGTGTCAAATGCAGAAACTATCAGATCAAATGATCTCCCCCCCCCCAAAAAAAATTAGCAGATTAATAACACACATAGCTTTATTTTTATTCTTTCCCCACTTCCCCCTAAACCACTTGACGATCTATTTGGGACCATTTCTCGGGCTACCGGTCGATCGCGAGTGACGTATTGGGCACCCTTGTTATAGAAAAATTGTTTGTTTTGCGCTCCAAGTGTTTCTATTTTTCTGTATTGGGGATTTTCACCCATGGGGGGGGGGGGGTAACTCTAGGACGCTATTCCAACACCTGTAGAATCTGTATTTCGCCCCCCCCCCCCCCATTCCGTGTGTTCAAACAAACCTTCGTCACCACTCGATATTCCCGTCCAATCTCAGGCGCGCGGCCATCTGTGTCCTAAAGTTACATTGAATCTCAGCGGCCCTATTAGCTCGCGTACGACTCCCCGGTCCCGTTGAGTCGCCGAGTTGGCTGCGGACAAGTGCTGCTCTTCCAACAAGGTGGTGTTGGTGGCGGGGGGGGGGGGTTATCTGGTGCAGACAAGGCTCATTTATGCAGTGTATTGGGGCCGACATGAGAGCCAAACAGGAAGGACAATAATTAGACGCGCGGCGCTAATGATCACAGACGGCTCCGTGTGTCGCCGTCTCTTGGCTCGTTTGTGTGTCAACACGTTAGGCAACCGAGTTGGAAAAGGTGTGTTAATTAGGTTTTTTTTTTTGTCTCTGTTCCAAGGATTTGATATTTAATACAGAGCTGTGATTCAACTTTGGATTTTCTCGGTATGATGGGCACGTCATCAACAATTGAGGGAATTATTTCATCCATCTATTTTGATCAGAAAGATTCTTTTGAATGTCCTTGCCGTTCGCTGTTACTATGGAAACAATGTTATGGATTTAGTGAAGTTTGCGTTTTTGTGCTGAAAAAATGATGAGACAAAACCCAACGCGGGGTAATTATGTGGATATCACTCGAATGCAGCGCCGACTGAAAGGAAGATGTCATTTTGTGAGACTTTTGGACAATTATATGTTACCAGATTAAACTTGTACACACAATTAGGAAAATTGTAAAACATTTGTTTGGTTTGGTTGTTTTTTTGCGGCTCAACGCCGTGCCTCCGGGTTCATATTTTGCCAGTGTAAGCAGGGTCGGTCTGGCCTGGAACTGAAGCGCGGGGGCGTGCATTCCTGTGAAATCGCAGCGCCTCATTGGGCTGAGCTTGCAACTTTGTTTGTGTGTCGTGTGTGTGGTTGACGCTCATGTAAAGTGACAGACAGACTGATCGATGGCGTTTTCGCTGCCACACTGGTTTGTCGTCGTCCTGTAATGGATTCCTCCGTTTATTATTTTGGCTGACATGTTTCGGAGGTTGAGGGTGTAAAAACCGTTACTTCTCCTCTCCAAGATAATCCAAATGAGTTTTTCATCACATGATCTTGTTTGATTGTACTTCCGCGACATATTTTCCCACAGATTTCGAGATGCTAGTTGTTAGCGGAAACAAGTGTGTTCGCGTTAGCATTAAGCTAGCAGACATCCAGGCAAAGTTAACTGACTGTTAAATTCTTTATGGGGCACGATTATTGAATCTTATCTCTCTTTCGATGAGCAAAAATAGACCATTTCTAAATTTTCAGACAATGACACAATCCCCCACCCCAATATTGCCTCTTAAACAAATTGTAAATGACAAAGTTAATGTAAAACAGTCAACTTTTCTGCCTGTGATTCATATTTTTAATTAATGGATAGAAGAATCATTACTGGAATACCCAAATTGACATTGACTCAAAAAAAAAAATTGGTCGCACAGCACTTCTTTATTTGATGTTTACTTTGACAAAGCCCGTCCACTGGGACTGGCATTAAACAGCTTGAAGACTTTTTTTTTTTAGGTTGGGTCATTCAAGTGTCACGGCCCAACAGTACGACAGGTTGGACTGTAAATCAATGGATGCATATGCGATCAAGGGTCTTTTGGGGTTAGTCGGTTATTGCCGCTTGTGGGTGAGATACACCACTAATGACAGGGGGCCGCGCCACACAACAGCCAGCGGCGGCTCTCGGGTTTGCATAACGTCTCATTTAGAACCCAACGTCGCCCGTATTTTTTGCATATTTCCTCCTGAGTCAAGGCAGAGTGAAGACACAAACTCTACCCAAAAAAATAAATAAATATTATGATCAATATGAGTTAACGATATTTTCAGATGGGATTTACATTAAAAAATGCAAGCAAGTGCTCTTCCTGTCTGGGGATGGCGGTGGTGAGCCGTCAGGGCCAGCAAGGACTTCTCTGCTGGCCTCAACACGATTAGAAGCATAGACTTGATTTTACCACCTGAAGCCTAATATTTGACATTTGGTAACCCCTGCTCAGATTTCAAATTTGTCCTCATATGGCCCGGTAGCTAGCCCTCGATGGCGTCTTGGTCTAAATCAAGCCTGTCATGTTGTTCGATACAAATTGATGTTGTACATGTGACAGTTGTGTGCCAAGCGACTGCATTTCGGTATAATTTGGATGTTTTCTGTAATTGCGAGGTGGATTAAGTCGGTTGGAATGTATTTTCGGATGTGATTTATCATGTGCGCTAAACGAGCCAGCGAGCCAGCGAGTGCTCTTCCTGTCTGTACAACAGATGCGGGCGTGTGGTAGGCATGATGTGGATCCTTGAGAAAGGCAATGTGGCCCATAGAAGTCCGAGCAAAGTCTACCAAATGACTTTTTTTTAAAAATCATAAATATGACATTAATAACATCAGGATTTTTTTTTTAACTCTCTGCACTTTGGCCTGCAAAAGTGCATGTCACCAGCAGGGGGTGCAATTTCCCTTTACGGACTGTCAGCACATAGTTGAGTCAATTGAATGAAACACACTTTAGGAAATCTGCTGCTAAATCTCATTCCAGCGCGTACAAGCTTTAATCTGACCGAGGCCTTGTTCTCCTCAAGTGCGCATTGCTCAGTTTTACATTCAAGTTTTACAAGTAGATGGTGTGACATTTGATTGGCTGGCAAAGACATACTCTATGAGAATATGTATGCGATGACTCGATGTTCCACAAAAATTATTATTAGTTTTATGACGAGAGCGGAGTAGTTCTGTTTACATTATTTCCTATGGGGGGAAAACATTTTCCGACATCCACATTTCGATTCAAGAATTTCAGCTTTCATACCTCTGGGATCTCGCTTACACCCAAAAACAACATCTGTCCCCCTTTGGCCGCGGGTGACTGAAGCGCTCCGGTATCTGGGCTCTCTCGCACTCACAATCGGCGAACACGTGGCCACGCTGGCGTGCGTGTGCACCGTGTGGAGAATGTGACAATGCAATGCGGGGCTTTGTAGAAGTTTGCTTTGTCGTGTTTGTGCGGCACGGATGCACAAAAGGGCATACAAGCTGGTATTTCTAAAGCTTAGCAAAAGGTTTTTGTCATACTTGCTCATTCAATTCAATGCACATTGTGCAGATTTTTCCAGTCCCGGTGCCTTGGCCAGGTGGGGGCAGTGTAATTCATACTTCAAATTTCCTGTCTTGATAAAGCAGCCAATCATTTTGCAGCGGGGCATGCCCCTGTCAAGAAGTCAAATAAAATTGTTGTCTGTTTTGCAGAGGATAAAAAAAATATATACCTGTGAATACTGTGACATTGTATCCTCTTAACACTGTTGTCGTTATATGTCATCAACAGGAATCCTAACGAGTGTTTTTTATGCTCAGCTAAGTATTATTTAGCTCTGATTTGATCATTAAGCTGGGAAAGTAAAAATAAATAAAAGTAACTATGACCAGCAGATGGCAGCATTCTTGGATGACATCACTTTATATGATTGCTGATCTTAGGAAATTCGATTGTTTAGAAGCCATGACCTACATACGCATGCACACACACTACTAAATACTACTACTAATGATAATAGTAGTCGAAATGAAATCTTTAAAATGTTATCATTGGAAAAAAAAGAGGAATTCTTCATGCTAACGTTAATGTAAAATCGCATGGACAAAAATGTCCGCATCAGTTGGCCACCTAGCTGAAAACAAACAGAGCAGGGCGGGGGCGGGGGGAGGGTCAGAAGAAAACGACGATGAGCCATCATGCTAATTTGGCTCGTCTCAGAGGAGTGGGAAGCTCGGTCATATGCACGGGTGCGTTTGTGCCTCCTGGGACGTCCATATCGCCTCTGAGGAAGTTGCCTCGGGACTAACAGGCTTTTAACCCGTTTGACCGAGTCCAATTAATGATGAGGAAATGCTAACTCTAGTTACATGCCCGTAGATGCGGTAACCATTCATGTGCATCATTTCTATTTACATAAAAAAAAACACTGTGTACAATGTGTACATGCATTGAATCAATCCTTGGGGGGGGGGGGTTGCTGTCTTGTTAATCACCACTCTCGACATGCCATGGACAGGCCCCCGCAAACCTCCCCGAGGGACTATTTTTGATCACTTGGGTCACTGACCTCCACAACAAGGGTCACTATCACAATCAAGGGGTATCAGTCTTGACCCTACTTTACTTCCGTACAGATTAGAGTTTCATTTTGATGCCAAAGCACCACGTCGCTAAAGTTTGAAATACCTCAAAAGGCACTTTAAGGGTCACGCAAGCGAGGTTTTGTTGCCTCTACCAGCTCGATGTGGCACGGGCGGCTTTGTGTGTGTGTGTGTGTCTGTGTTTCCATGACATCATTACACTGCCCGTCAATTTGTCAGACATGACCTGCAGTCTACACTGCAACCCCCTCCCCTTATTTAAAGACACCAAAGACACCCCCCAATCCAAATACAAGAAAGTGTCACCCCACCTGCATAGGCCCAAACAGAGAGGTCAGACTGGTAATGAGGAGGGGAGCAAGCCTATTGACTCATCAAACACCACTCTGTATGCCCGTGTGTGTGTGTTTGCGAGAGAGCCTCCCTCTCTTCACACTGAGCAAACACACACACACACACACACGTCAAGGTGTCATGTTGTGAGACGAGAGGAAATTCTAAATGGGCTCTCCAGCTTTTGAACTGTATGCTAATTCATCGCTGACGGTAAGGTTGCCCTGGGAGCTGCATTTCATTAAAGAAAAGAAAAAAATATAATATATATAATATATAGGAGGAGTACTGATTTTTAAAAAAATGCTGAATATCAGAGTTGAAAGAACGCTTTGAGTCCCTCTCTGACTCATTTTTATACATGCAACAAGTCACGGGGCACCTAAAAGGGTACCCTCGTCATTCTCGTGTTTGTGCTTGGCGGAGGTATTCACAAGCGTGTGTGACATTTTTGGGGGGAGGCAGTCAAGTTTCTTGTCTCTATTACATGCAGTTGAAAGTGCGCAGATTCCACGTGTCAGGTTTGCACACTGAGAAAGCTCCCAATTCGAGTCCATCAAATACTGGGATGTAAAATTGTGCGTGTGTGCGCTTGCGCTTGCATTGTTGCCAGTCCACGCGTGGATTCTTTAGCTAACTTGTGGAAGCCTGTGTGTGACATGTGTTGTCAATAATAATAAGAATAATAACAAACTAGCAACTAAAACAGATACTGTTTTTAAAGCCTGACCTCCTTAGCGGAGAGAGTGCGTGTTTTGTCACAGTTTCATACCGCAGGATTTGATGATTTTTGCATGGCTACTGGAAAGAATGTGTGGGTAAACTTTTTTTTTTTTTGGTCTGCTCCTTCTGTTATGATACTTGTAGATGTGTCTTCGTTGTCGTACAAGGACCCGTCGTGCACAAGCATTTGAAATCGATGGATGACGAATCGGCATGAGAAAAATTATTGATCCCGCCCCCTCCCCCCGGACGTATAAGTGGTATTTGATTGATTGACAGCTGAGTGGGGCATGGTTTCAGTGCAATCAGTGGACACGCCTCCAGCATCTTTTCACAAATTTTAAGCCTCGTTTTATGTACTTGCCCCCTTTTTTTGGGAGGGGGGGGGTGATTGTAACAAAACTTCAATCTGGAGTGTCACACTTTTTTTCACATTTTAGAGACTAAATTGAATATTATACACTGTAAACAGACTGAATCCAAGAGTGTGTGTGGGGGGGGCGGTGGGAGGGCAGTGTTTTACGTCATTTTTTGTTTAGTTTAGTTTTTTGTATATTTTTTAAAAAATACACATTCTCTCTTTCTTCAGCGCTGATAGGTGTACCTAATGAACTATCCCGTTGCGGGACTTGACGCGTGTGCGCGTGCGTGGGAAGGGCCCACTGACGGACGGGGAGGGGGGGTAGTGGGGGAGTGTAGACTAATGGGAAGAGCCGAAGGCGCAGAGGGAGGTGCAGTGTTTGGAGGATTAGCCCGTCTCGCTCCCTCTCACGCCGTTTTCCAAACTTTCCTAGCATGTGTGCTCTGCTCTGATACTTTTCACCACTCTTTGCCTTTTTTTTTACACCAGTCGACGCCGGAGTGCGAATTTCTCCGAAAACAAACGCTCGACATTTGTTTGTTTGTTTTTTTAACCTGGGAATTTTGAAAGAGCACCATGACTTCGCGGTGAGAACATAAAAAAACTAAGCAACAAGTGTTTTAACTGCGACTTAATTCGGAGATTCTTTTGGGGTCCATTGCGTCGCCATGTCGACTTGGACATCTTTGGACCGTACCATGTCACGTCGGAGGGTTCCGCCGGTGGTGTTGTAAACACGCACGTTTCGGTCTTTTAACCGAACTTTTGTAGTTTAACGTTCATTATCAACCCCCACTCACCACCAAAACGCACACATGGAAGACGACCAGGGGACCGGGCCCCCCTCGGAGGAGTCCCCCAGGGCCGGCAGCGCCGCTGGTTCCGACAGTTTCTCACAACTTTGGAGCGATGTGATGGGGATGCTGGTAGGTTTGAAAAGAATTGGCGTCGGGGAGACTCTTTACACACGTGTGTGATTTTACTGGCTTTTAAAGGTTTTTGTTGTTGTTTCTTTTAAGTCGTTAAGTTTGCTGTCTCGATTACCCGCGGTTGAGAGCGCCCGAATTCGCATTGCCTTATACTTGGTATCATGTCCCTGTACTAGATGCTCTTTGTCCACTAGTAAGAGTCAGCTCACTAATAACAACTAGTACTTCTAGTGAACCACGAGAACTTTGTTTCTGCTATCAAAACTTAGCTTGGAGCAGACGTGTGCACATTTTCAGCATGACGTCCCTGATCCACTGGTGAAAGAACAACTTTGATCCTCTCCTCTTTCATCTATAACTGCTTCATGCAACAAAGAGGATGCAGGAAAGCGATAAAATTGCACGACTGTCTGTGTCTTATATGTTGTGTTGCATTATTTGTTTTTGTATTTTGACTTCAAGCTGGCGCCGCTAGAGTGGCTGCCTTTACAGCAGCTCCTATATCTCCTATTCTTCTCCTTGGGAATTTCTCCATTGTGAGACTAATAAAAGTTTTCTTATCTTATCATGTGTAGTTCGAGGAGCATGCAGTTGTCCTACTTGTGAGAACAAAGAGCATACAAACGCGACAAGTAGTACGATTAACTTTTTTGGGGGGTTGTAGTCACTAGTTGGACAGCTATTGGACACAATTTAGTATTCAGTCGTGCTTGTCCTACATGTGTGTCAAAAATGTTCAGTCTCGTTCGGCCAAAGAGCGTACTAGTATACACATATGTAAATATGACTACACCTGAAGCTTGATATCAGTGATATTGAGTTAATACTCAATATCAAATTTATGAGGAGGATTCATTTGATGTGCTTGATTTCCAGCTCATGGTCCACATGCTAGTTTTCATCATCCTCATCAAAGGAGTCTTGGAGTCGAATTACTAAGGCGCACTTGTGGGACTCCAATAGTGCCTTCCACTGACATTTCTGCTCACCAGTAGGACAACATTAGTGCCAGAGTAGGAAAACTGTTCGCTGGAACGGCACTACGACTCTTGCACGGCTGTGTTTGAAGCACATCGATGTAGTTGTATGCCAAACACTACTCTCTTGTTTTGGCGGATCCATTTGATATGCCGACCAAATGCGTTGGCAGCCACTTCCTCTCTGTGTCAAGGCGAGGTGTTAATTTGTTTTGGTCTAGCTCTGAAAACGTGAATGTTTGTGTTGCGAAAGAGGTTGGGAGCGGGGGTCGGTGGGGGTTGATGCTGTCCTGCCCTTTGACACCGGGCGGGAGACCTGTCTCCCATCCAGCCAATTTATTCCGATTTATAACTCCCGAGGCACATGTCGGCAAAGGATGTGCTCGTCTTTTTGACGTTTTTACTCTTCTGTTGCCAGCTCTCTCTCTCTCACACACAAACACGACAGAGCCAACAAAGCCTTTTTGTACGTTTTTTCAAATGCGAATTGGCATCTTTTGTGGCAGTCTTGATCAAGCTTTAAACATCTTGCTGGCAGGCAAAAACTGAAAATGGACAGCTGTGTCGACGCGGCAGCATGTTTCAACATTTTGGAGACGGAAACATTTGAAAACAGGAATGTTATCATTGCGGATTAAAGGTAGCAAAAAAGTGTTAAGCTCGTTTATCGCGGTGTTGCTTACAGATTTTGTTGTGGTTCATCCCCACCATTTGCGAAAACTGACTTCATGCTTGCTAAGCTCAATCTTCCCCTTAGCTACCGTTTAATTCTAAACTGCCCCCAAGGCCCGCAGCTAACGGTTTAACCCTCAGCATTTCTTATCCATTTGTTTATAAAATGCGCAAAAATGTTTGCGTTCCTACAGTGGAGCGGTCGAGACGATTGTTGGAATGTGAGATCCATAAGTGTGATGTCAACCAAGGCGCATTTTATCCTCTTTACAGGACAATGATGATACTTTTCTGTCTTTTGCACTCAAACAACCTGCACGGCTAACGCTAATGTCATCAGATTTTTGCTTGGCTTGTACCTCGGAGACAAAAAAAAAACTCTCATCCAGTTTATGATGTCAGAGATCTCTTCAGCCTAAGCCTTGTGAAAAGCCCTTCTTGCCTGGAGGAGATCCTCTGTTTGAATAGAGGTATGTGGTATTACGTATCTTGTAGCTGGTTTTTTTTCCTATGTCAACCCAAGAATATAATAGCGCTCTGGAGACACCGATATTGATTGTCCCTGGGCTGTGCCAGACAAGGTTATCCTGATTTCTCCCATGTAAACACAACGTAGTTTGGTCGAGTGGATGCGTCGTCAATCGGTAATGTTTATTTTATTTTATTTTATTTTTTTGCCGGGTGAATATAGTACTAATCAGAATGGTAAACCCTCTGTTGCAAGGGTGTCAAACTCGTTTTTGTCGCGGGCCACTTTGGAGTTACGTCCTACTATGATGTACACACACAGAAGAAAAACATAATGGCTTCCGGTTTTTGAAATCTGTCAACTATTTGTTTGTTTAATTATTGACACCTTTGCTATATTGGATGGCTTTGTTATCTAATTATTGTAAATTGCCTTAAATTCTGCCAGTATTGACATGGTCTTTTAAACAAAGATGCCTTTTTTGTTCTTATTCCTAAAAGTGGCAGAATTCTTTTCATGAGTCCACAAATTCCTTCACGCTTGTAGCTGACAGAAGGTGTCGATAACCGCGATTGTTTTTGGTCCACTGACAACTTTTTAGCTATGAAAACCGCACAGGGTACCGAGCTAAATTCACCGCACTGATTGGTAGAGTCCAATGTGAACTGTAGCCAAGCCAGCTGAGTTCTGGATAAGCGCCCCTCCCTTGACTGGTCTCATCACTCACTTCCCGCAGGCTTCCTTTTGCTGCTTTGCGGTTCAAGGCACGGATATCCTCAGGAAGCTCTCTCAAAAGGACTGGGCCGCGACCTCCTTGCTTCACCTTCCTCGGTCTTCTTCCTTTTCTTTGACCGATCGTCAACTGCATTTTGTGGAATTCTTTCTAATATTTCTGAGATATTGTCAATTATCTCTGGCGTCTGGTCGAAGCGCCTCAAAAATCTTTATCGCGGTTTCGTATAACATCATTCATAGATATACGTGATTTTCATGATTTATTTTTAACTTTTATGCTAACGCTACGTCAGGTGACGTTGAAGCTAGTGTGTATCCATGCCAGACGGCGCGTACGCCGCCACACAAAAACATGAGTACAGTTACAGCACAAAACATGTCAGCTGTCGCTAATTTTAACCGGCTGAGCCAGTCCCGAGGTTACGTAGCGTGTGAAAGTGATCACGCCGGCTGTGGTTTTCTTGACATAACTTGAGACACCCGGCTCCATTGTACACACTTTGTCATTGTCCTTTCCCAAAAGAGGACAGTCGCGAGGCCAGTTTGGATAACAATGCCACGGATACCGGCATTTGCCGTCACCCAACACCGGCGCTGTTAGGAATGTAAGTCCAAAAGAATTGACCAGAGCGAGCATTATGGTTTTACCGCTAGCATTTTAGCACCTGGGGATTTAAAAATTTTTTTTTCCTTGTCCAAGACAAAAGTACTGCAATGCATTCAAGAGTAGCTTGAGGAGAACTGTTGAGTGATCTGAAGATTACCACTGAGATGTGAAGTTAATCTTGGAGCGCAGTTTTTCCAAACTGCAACCAAAAATCGACCTTGTGTGCCGGTCGCACAGCCTAAATGAGATGTAAATGGGCTGTCACGTTATATAACGCTTTTCTTCCTCGGGTACCGAAAGCGCTTTCCACCGTTACCTCATTCACCTACTTGATGACGCAACATCAAGAACGACTGGGGGGGGGGGTCCAGTCGCTTGCTCAAGGACACTTTGACACGGTCCATTAAAGAGGCAAGGAGTCCGTCAAAGCAAGCCTTGATGGTCTCTGGAACGCTATGCGAAGAATTCCGTGGCCAATTGATTAAGCGAGGAAAGTTGACTTGGCCTTTTGACTATTTCCACTCGCCGAAATTTAGCGGCGGTATTATGGAGTCTATAGCACAGATAACGCCATCAATTTTTTATGAGCGAGGGTCGCACATCTTGACGAATCCACTTGCACTAAGACATTGCTTATGCTATAAATCTGTCGAAACGTTTGGCAGCCTCCTTCTCAAGACGATGACACATGCGCCTGACTGACAATACACGCAAGCATTCCTACGTGTTAGTTCTTGGGTGGAGTTTTTATTGTTCCAAGTCAATCTTGGGAGTCGGTCCCTCCCTTTTCGCTCAGGGCGGAGGAGCGGTTACGTCATCCCGAGCAGTTTGACTCTCTCAAACTCTTGTCGCCAGCAACTTTGAGGTGGAAGTGTGAGATTTGGTTTGGAGTTACTGAGCATACAATGGGAGCGGAGCCAAGATTTGCGGATCGTGGCTGTTCGCTGCTCCGGCTGCGGAGTATTGTTTTAGGCAATACCGAAAGATGTTGATCAAAGACTGCCAACGTTGTCGTTAACCCCGACATGGTCACTCAAAAGCGTTCGTTCGGCGAGGTTGGCGGCACAACTGGAGTCGTCACTTCTGCCGGCACGATCAAGCTAATCCATCATGCTTATTAACACCTCCAGAAACTTGCCTGCGGCTAACCAGGGGGAAAAAAAACCCCACATTGCGTGATTTTAGCCGACCAAAACATGCGCAGCATATGTTTCTCGGAAGAGCAAAACTGCTCAGGGAATGTCCCCGTTGAGATTTGTCCGTCAGCTGGAACCATGTGTTCGGACGCAACTGCTTTTGTTATCCAATGGGAACGCAGCCGAAACGAGACGTTTGTTGTGTGTGTGTGTGTTTTAGAAGTCCCATCGCATATCACGTGTGACCCTCAAATACTCAAAATCATGGAGTGAGTGATTCTCGTCTCCAAATGAAGTTGCATATTTTCCAGTCGGTACTCCGGTAGTTCTATTCAGGGCACTCTCTGCCTGCTTCGGGTTGTGTTGGAATCTCCCGCATGTTAAAACTCATTCACTCCCAAAGACGTTTTTAAACGTCTTTTCAGACTTGAATTGGCTGGTACTGAATGTGTGTTCTCTCTCTCACACACACACGTCTCCGAAAGAAGACCCCGTGCCAGTGTTTGCATGTGTCACTGGCAAAGCCTCACATTCACTCACAGTGATCCATTTATCCGCGGCCTGGCACCCGCATAGTGAGTCCAGTTGAGAACGTCTGAGAGAGACTGTTCGGACCCTCGCGCAAGTGACTCAATGCTAGTTGTCCGCCCGGATCAACGCTGATGAATATTTATCGAGGCCTATCGTTGCAAGGGTGACCTACATTTTTTTTTTACTAAGACCAGACTCCGAGAATGATTCCTGTCCTCCATCTAACGAAAAAAAAAGATCCAGAGGACGCAAGAAAGGTTCTCATGAACTGATCTCTGGCCTTTCACTCAGACCCCTCGAGTCGTCAACCTACCCGACAGGTTCCCGTTCGCTCGTAGTGGTTGCAACCTTTCCTCCCTTGACCCGCAACGCAAGTGCAGCAGACAAAGACAGGAACTGCGGCGATCTGAACTGCAGCGAGCGGAAGACCGTGTTTTGATTTTGGGTGTCAGTAAACATCCCAAGGAGGGAAAGGGCATGCGGGTTCGAACGGGATAAGGACAATAAACAAACCGCGGCCTGACAAAGATGGCAAAAAAAAAAAATGAATGAAAGTTCAAACATCGCTGACCTTTTTATTGAAATGTATTCATACCGTTTCTGTTTGTATTGTGCATGTGCAAGTGATTATCCAACAGGAACAATGGCGTTATAAAAAGTTTTTGCAATGGCAGCGCTTTTCCATTCCTTCCTGGATGTTCTGAGACTAAACATCTTCTCTTTCTCTCTACAGGACGGTTCCCTGGGCAACATAGATGACCTTGCTCAGGAATACTCGGAATACTACAACACCTGCTTCAGCGACGTCAGCGACCGTATGGAGGAGCTTCGCAAGAGACGAGTGTCCCAAGAGCTCGACATGGTAAACAAACACCCGTCGCTCCTTTCTGCCGCGTAGCCACTTAGCCAGCTCTATCTCGGAGTCTTTGTCCCTTTTCGCGTGGATGTAGGCTAGTGGGGCACCTCTTTGGTTGCCTAGCTGCAAGCAAACGTTTGAAGGAATGCAGCGGGTGGTACCACAAAGGTTGTTTGCGCCACAAAGCCCGCATGTAAACAAAACCGCGGATCCTGTCGGGTTGATCGAAATCTGTTTGTTGAGCCGCGCCAATGACGCGTCAATGACGCCCCCCGCCCCCCCCCCCCCCCTGAAAAAAATGGAGTGATGATTCTGATTTTGTGATGATGGTCACGTTCCATCCCTGAGCCCCGCTGGCTGGTCTCCCGTTTTGTCGAAGCTGGGAAGCCCCCCCATCTTGAATTACTTGTAAGTGGAAAATGATGAAGTCACGTTGGCGTTGCAGAGACGAAGTAAAACATTTAAAAAAAACTCCAAAAATGTGTGTAGGACCGACCTCCAGATGCCGATGGCGTAACGCATCAATCGGACTCAAGTTATTGCTCATACATACCGCACGTGCATTCACGGAGCGCAACGGTCGATCGGCCACCTTGCACCTTTTCACCCATGCCGTCATGGGCGCGCTTGTTTTTGGTGGCAACAATGTGGATTTGGTCGGGTGGACAAGGCGCCGATTTATCGAACGCGTCCTTTTTCGCGACACATCAAAGTCGTTGACAGTGGAAACGGTTCAAGCATCTGTCGGTGTGTTCTTGCCGTGTGGCCTCGGGGGGTCGGTGGGGGGGGGTCAAATCTAATATTTGTCAGTCATCGTAAATTGAAGATAATTTGAAACGGTCTCATCCAAAAAACTGGGGAATGGGAATGAATTGGTGGCGGGGGTGGGGGGTGGGGGGGGGGCATGCGCCTGAAGGAGGATATGGACTGGGGCGAATGGATGAGTGGAATGAAGAGGAGGAGAGGTGAATTTGAGAGCCCGCAGCTGTCGCGCCACTCTGCAAAGTTTGGCAGCAAAATATCGAGAGGAGAGGAGGGAACACGGATGAGACGACCCCCTCATTGAGGTTCTCGCAAATGGAGCAGACTCAAACCCACGCTGTATCGATTTTTCTACTTCACGCCCTTTCTAAAACGGTCCCGAAAAAAGTATTCACACATCACATCACCATTTTTTTTAGAAACTAACACCAGAATATGGCAGCTCCAATGTCTTACCTTTGGGCTATTGCTATCAAATTTAAAACAAGGAGGCCAAATTCGTTTTAATGCCACGCGGCTGTCGACCTGCGGATTGATGGCGGTAAAGAAGGTCACAATCAATGTCGGTGACGAGATGTTAATGGCGAGGCATTTCCAAAGTGGCTCTCGAGAGAGGGACGAGGCCTTTACATGAAAGGCCAAAGTCTTGTAAAGGGCACAGGAAGATTGGTCTCCATACCGTCCCCCCCCCACCTTTTTCCCATGATTGTCTTTCTTCCGCTCTCATTTAAATGGCGAGATCATTTCGAGTTAGATTGTCCTTCATTCTCCTGAGTTTATCCATCAAACAGCAAGATCATGCAAAATAAATTCCGCCAAGTAGCGCAAACAGAGACAATATGTTTGATCGGTTCAGTCTCGGATGAGTCGCGGGTTTCGAAAATGGACCGTTAATGTTAATTTATCTGTCATTGTACTTTGTAAAAAAATTTTTTTAAATGTCCGTTTATCTTATTCAATCGTCACAAGTTGCTGTTCTTGGCTCTCGGTCGTGAGTTAGTGGTTTACATAGTTGATACAATGGCCCTGAGACTAACTGGAATTTAGGGTGTAGTCAGAGCGATCATACGATAAGAAGGGATGGAAAACGGGGGGGATGGAAGTCACCCGTCCGTCTTCCACTGTTGTTTCGAGTGGAAGTTGCGCTTGGACATTGTTTTTGGCTTTGTTTTGTTTCGCACAATGCGTCCGCTGCGCCTCTCAGGGGGGGCCCTCTCGTTCACACGACGGCGACTGTCGAAGTAAAACATACCTCCTCTCCTATTCAGAGCCGATGATGGAGGCTCTCAGAGACCGCGAATCCACTTCCTGCCGGCCGTGTTGTTTCTCTGTATCTTCGTTAGCTCGCGAACAAAAGGGGTAAATCAACATCCCCTCGGGGAACGGGGACCTATGGATTAGATTAGCACTGCCATGCTACGTTTTCCCAGCAGTCTTTATAGAGGGGAATCCCATTGCTATGCTGATGACGCCTCAACTAGACAACTTTATATGTAGACGGTAGCTAACAAACGGGCATGACTGGGAAACCCTGATAAGTAGAGCGCAATTGGTTTATTGCGCATTGCCTGACTTTTTAAGCACAATTGTTTGGGTTGTTTATCATGTCAGTGCAATGGAAAGTTGCACAAGGAACTGTTTTTGACGACGCAACTTTGAAATGGAAAGACCCTCCTGCAAAGCTTTCTCAATTACTTATTTTGACGATCGTGTATACCGGGGGTGTCAAACAAATTTTCGCCACAGGCCAATTTAGAGTTGCGCCTTCCCTTGGAGGGCCGATGATTTGCTTTGGCGGGCCACATCTGGCCCCCGGGCCTTGAGTTTGACACCTGTGGTGTATACGGCCTAAAGTTGAAATTCTGAAAATGCAGACAGGACGACAATGACGAGACAAGATTTGTTTCCTAGAATGGATGAATGGATGTCTTTTTGGGGAGGTTCTGTATTCTTATTTATTTATATACTGTATATATTTTCGGATGGTATTTTCCTTGATGTTTTCGAGCAAAATTTGACTTTAACTTGACAATTTTCTCCAAGATTCTTTTGGAGCTAATTATCCAAAGACGGAACAGATGCACTGCGGCCAAAAAGCAATCGTTAATTTGGCTGCAGGGTTGATCCTTGTCAGTTTAATCAGCATGAAATATGATTCAAGCATACCGTAAATGTCATTTCAAAGTTTCGAGGATTCAAATGCGCTTTTGAAAAGTTGAGTTGATTCTGAGTTTTTTTTTTGTTTTTTTTGGAAGAAGGGAATTCTTCTTTTAGGGATGACACAGTCGAAGTCTCAGGAACGACCTCAGGGATGTTCAGCGATCGGTTTTGAGCTTGGCGGTCGAGACCATGAAAGTGTTTTGCTTCGCCGTGAGGCCAAGTTGTTTAGCGAAGTGGGTCAGATCAGTGAGGTTACGACGACAGAGAAGAAGAAAGAAATGCAAACGCCAGGTGCTTGTTTGTTCTTTCCCCCCGTGGGCATTAGCGTCGAAACGTAGCCCGCAGCCGTTTTGTTGCGTTAAGATTTCCTTCAAAAAATGCCGGCGCTCCTTCAATGTTGAGATAACCCGTCGGCAGGTGTTAGTTTTGTAATTCTTATTGCGGGATTTATTTTTCGGCCTCCAGAAGGTGACGATGTCATTGGAATTTGTAATCACTCTGCATTTCTGCCTTTTGAATTGCAAAAATAACGTTGATCCAAAAGGGCTTTTGGAAGGCTCGACACTGTCGACACAAGTATGCCTGTGCCGCAAGTGTGGCCGTTCGCACTAGCGCGCCACTTTTTGGAACAGAAGAGGGTAAGAGGTGTTGCCCGAGTGGGCTGGTGCTTTTTCTGTTTTACTACTGGCTCCTGACAACCGTCATGTTTTTATGGGCACGGCCAGTTCCGCGTGGTTGAATCACGCCATACTGGTCCCGCAGCTTCACGACTATTTTTTTTGGCTTTGCACCAGGCTTTCCACCAGTTGGTACATCGCTAACGATCGCCCTCGCGCTCGCCCACCCAGACTCGTCAGACCACGCCAGCTGGCACACCTCCACCGAAGCCACCTGGTCTTTCGGGTTTTGCCGCATATCCGCCCACCTTTTGCTTAGGAGCTTGGCACCGGGTGCGCTGCGGTATCTCCCGCCGACGGCGGGCTTTGCAGTTATGCTTGGAACAACAGTTGCCATTTACCATTCGTATTTCTACGCTCTCCCTCCATGTAGACTTTCTGGAAATGCAGCTGTGAGCCAGAATGAATCGAAGCTGTAATCTTGAGTTTGCCATGTGTCGAAATTGGTGTACAGTGGTACCTGTATTTACGAAATGTACTGTATATGTTCTGGAAGAAATTTCTCAACCAGAAAATTTTGGAAGTAGGAGACGCGTTTTCCATGTAAATACCCTAATCCGTTCTAAACGCCCCCAAAATTCACGCATAAATGTTTTAAAAAGCATAAAAATGCAACAAAATATGGCACCAACACATTAGATTATTGTCCAATAAATGAAGAAATCGAAAATCAATCACCTGCACTTCCCCCGTTTCTTTCATCTCAAGCAATATATTCAAATCATTGCTTGACAGCAGCTTCCACTACCTTTCTGTTTCGTGGCCATGTCACATTGAGTTTGTCGCCTTCCAATTTGAGCGTCCCGGTCGGCAGCGAGCGTGATCCTCATTAGAGGCAAACATGCTGTCGCTATGCTCCTCTCACCTGATCTTTGATTCAATCCAGTCACACACAAGCCATCAGCGCCGGCATCGCAAACATGCCCGCCGACTGATCTCCACGTTTTGCGCGCACGCGCGTCGGTTCACGGCGAGGTAAGCGGGGCAACATCGCGGGCTGGTGCCGGCTAGTTCATGCAAAGGATAGCGTTGCCTCCCCTGGGATTGGGTTTGTGTGAACTCTCCTTCACACGCCCACGTACAAACGTGGCAAAAACATTGATTTTTCACTGTCAGCAAAGCTTCGGACAGAAATGCGAATTTTACCCCCGTAAGCTTTTGCATGAATTTTTCAACATCAGCGCCCTCGCTCTCACAGATGTCCCCCCCCCCCCCCCCCCCACCCACTGATCTTTCTTGTTTGACGCATTCAAAGCCTCCCTCTGTGTCAAATATTGAAGTGGGTGGGTGGAGGGGGGGGGGGTTCTGTGTCTAAATCTGACCCCCCCCCCCCCCCCCCGTGCCGAAATGTATAAATCTTTGTCAGATGGTGTGCTTTTAATGTGCGGCATGCTGGCCAACCAGCTCTTAACGGGGGAGGTTTTTTTTAAAAAATAGATTTTGCCTTCACGTCGGTGAGACTGTCCTCGCCGGCGGGGAACATGAAAGAGGATCTGATAGCCAAAGCAGTCTCCTGCCACTTTCTGCGAAACGCCGCGACGTGCCACCGAGCGCTCGCTCACTCACCTCGTCGTCGGCGGCTCGCTTTCTTTGTTCAGTCACATCGTTGTGAGCGGCTCAGTAGTTTCAACTCGGCGGGGGTGGGGGGAGTGCCAAGGTTGTTTAAAGCGTAGATTTGTCGTCACTTTTGAAAGTTCTGCTTCTACAGCAGGATGTCGTTGGATGATTTCGATGCTTAATTGGTATTCCGTTCGACTACTCTGACTCGTATCAAGTACAACTTTATTGTCGAATGTACAGCACAGATGAAATTTCCTTCCTCTTAAACAGACAAGAGGAGCCGCTGCGGGTGCCCGCACTGCTATCAAAAGAACACTTCACATAAAATAACAAAATAATACAACACATAAAAGAGACAGTCGTGCAGTCCTAACCACTTTTCCCTCATACGCTTTGAAAGAGGAGCAAATCAAAGTGTCCTTTTCACCAGTGGATCAAAGACGTCATACTGAAATGTGCAATCGTCTGCTACAAGCTAAGCTTGAAAGCAACAAAAGACGCTGTAGCATCCATTAACGAAAAAGAGAGATTGGCTCTCTTCTCCTGTCCCACGTAAATCCGCATCAATTCTAAGACGCGACTCCCAGTTCCACATACGCCTCGGCACTCTACGCTAACGCTTAACAGTATAAAATAAAAAGTTTTTTGACATCGCCTGGTTTGCAAAATGGGGGGGGGGACAAAAACAGTGTAAAGCTATTTGCGAGTTGAACAGTTTTATGGGATTGGCATTAGCTGTTTACTTACTGACTCATTGCCAAACAGTCATAAAGAAGGAACCCTCCCCCACGCACACAATCATATCCAGGTTTACACTGATCAGGAAGTGTGCCAGTAAATTTCGGAAGGTGATATCGGGGTTCAATTTCCGATGAGTGTTCTGCGGTGATTCATCTGGGAGAAAAAAAAAATCATTTCTCTTTTTCTGTTCATTTAAGATGACTTAATTCCTCTTTTATGATAGAAGGTCGATGGCCAGCCTGGGAACATGACGGATGTCACTTCCTTTTATGCGGGCACGTCGCTCCCTTTGGCAAGATTAACACGGGTTTGCCTCCATTGTTGGACTTGATTCTATTCTGGGCTTTCACTAATGATTCTGCTTAATGTCTAATCTACATTTTTCCGTTTCTACATTATGTATTCTGTCATCGGGCGTCCTTGAGTGACGGGGTGGAAAATTAAAAGCCGTCACTCATTGAATTATTTCAGCACAGTCCTTTCACAAAGCGAGTCCAAATGACCCATTAAAAAAAATAAAAATAAAAACGGTTCTCTTCATTTTAGGTCAGTGGGTCAATTTGACCCTGAACAGAAGATGTTAATTTCTCACACCGTAATGGTAAAATTCAAATGTCAGGCCACTAAATATTGATGGAAATTGGTCGAAAAAGTGAATGAGAGATAAAACACCGGCCTGCTGCGATCTTTACTTCAAATTTTCTATCGTTAAAAGAAACCAATACAAGATGGTAAAATATTTTTTTGAATTAGACTGCTGCTTGCCAAGTAGTGTGCTCCATTTTTTTTCCAACGGTATTTCATAACAGGAAATCGATTGTAACTTGTAATGCGATTATTATGCTCCCTCATTACAGCAATGTTCAACCGCAACAATGTGATTTTTTTTTTTTTTTGTTCCGGTTTCAAATGGCCTCATAATGAACTTTAATGACTTATATTTTTAGATTCTTTGGCAACCCACCTAGGCGGGAAAGTAATTGTGCTCCGCTGTTTCTTGCCCATTAGTGAGCTCCATTTAATGTCTCAATTTTTTTTTCCAAAATTTGGCACCTACATTATGTCACTTAGTGATATGAACTTTTGATGAATTGACTTCATTCACCATTTGCGTCAGGAATGGGATTTTGCACGTTGAATTGCATCACACTTATTTCCCGTGCTTTTGGGTCACTGAGAAAATAGAAAGCAGAAGTTGTCTTGGAGGATATTTATTGGCACCGGTGACTCTGAAAATTGCTAGAATGAGGAGTTACGCTTCGTAACATTTACCATAACGCACACCGAATACGTCACTGTCATTTTAGCAGCGCAAATGTGGGATCGTGCGTGACATGAGTGACTTAAAAAAAAAATAATTCAATAGTATGGGGCGAGATAATTCAATAGTATGGGGCGAGGTACATCCACTATTTTAGCAAAGGGCAAGTAAAACAGGTCACGTCGCTTTTTACGAAACATTAACTTGTTGAGCAAACGAAGGGATGGCTGCACGCACATGCTCGTATGTTTGTCGTCACTTGTGCGGCGGCTCGGTCGACATGCCAGAATGGGCTTCCTGCATGCGGAGTAATATTATGAGTAAATATGTCCTCTTATAGGTCTGCAGCCACTCGACCCCTTTTTTCCCCCTTTTGTTAAAAAAAAAAACACACAAATGCTGGACAGTTCTCTAAACATCACAGGTACCAAGTTCCAGTCCTTGAGGGCCGCCGTCCTGCATGTTTTCCATCTCCCCCTCAGGCTTCTGCAGAGCTTTCCGATGAGCTGACCTCTGTTCTCCATCTTTGAAATGTACTCCATGATGTTGACTCACTTTTTTTTTCCTGTCCCGTAGGAGAAACAGGATCCAAACATCTCTTTGCAGCTCCGCAACGAGATCCAGGTATGTCGATGATGCATGCACGCCCACCAGCCACTTCATTAGGAACAGAACACAATTTGGAGAAGTATTTATTCCAGGGGTTAGACTGTCGCTATGATGAATCATTGAGTAACTTCGTTGCCTACAGAGAAGTGAACTATTATTGTTTCAATTCCCAAGTTTCAGTGGGGGGGGGGGGGGGGGGGCTTCTTGATGAACTTGCCCCATATGCAGTTAGGACATCGGAATGTATACAAAGCCTATTGTATGGACAGCTACTGCACAGAGCGAGCGTTACGCTAGCGGGTTTTAACTCAGCTGTCTTTTCTCCTCAGGAGTCACTGGGCTTCAGCAGTGAAGTCTCCACTCCGGAAATGGACAGAAAGTAAGTTCACTATCCCAACAAAGGAGCGAGCCCTTTGACTGTTGTCAATGCAGTATCAAACAAAACATCATGTTACATTTAGACCCCCCCCCCCCCCCCCACACACACACACCACGCGCGCACAAACGCACTTCTACTCGCTCTTCGTGTGATTGATGGAACTGCGCGGCGAGGGGCTTCAAGGATGGCGCGCCCGCGGGCAGTCGAGGTCAACCTCCTCAGGTGGAAAGCTGCCACTTTACGAGATGAGTGCAGCCAGACGTGCGAAAGAGGAGATGGCGTCGTGTTTGCTTCCAGCCAAGGAGCATGTAGACACATGAAAACACGGCTTTACTGAACTCACGCAATGGAAAAGCACTGAACGTAGCGAGCTTGTTCTCCAAATACTGAACACGGCGGTCGATTCGGATGTATTATTTTACACATAAGCTGCATGACCCGTACTTTTATATCCCTCGGCCACATCGTTACGGCGCTGACAGGAAAACGGCCGGCCGCTTCCTTCTTCTGACGTGCTCGCTCCAGCAGGCTTTTGTCCTTTCCTTCCTGCTTTTGTGTGCAGGCGGTGGCAGGAGGGCGAGGAAGGCGCATTTTAGAGGGTGATGGCCAAATGATTACAGCCCGACGAGCATAGACTAAGACGCTTTGATTGAACCGGGTTTGGGCGCAGTTCCTGTACAGTAACACAGAAGTGTATGACATCACTACAGGGAAATGGGTCAGAAAAGAAAAATGCGTTCACTCCTTGGTTATACCTGCAGAGCCTGATCTGTTTGAAATATTTTGCCTGTGATGATTCATTTGCGTAACTGCCGCAGCTAACTTGGCCACCCTGGACAAGATAAGTGGAGAAAATGGATGCATGCTTGCTTACGTAAATACCTAACATAACGCAAAAAGGTCTTATTTGTCATATTTTGGGGGAGACGGTCACCCCGGCGTGACCCTCTGTGGCCTCGCACCGTTCAAGTGACAAGCATGCGCGGCAGAGGAAGCGCATACCACAGACTGGCCTCTCGCCAGTATATGTTGCGCGGAGAAAAGCCCCAACGTGATGGGAACCAGATGCCAAATGATTCGGAATGACGTCTTCCCCTTTTGCCTTCGACTTGGCTGCTGTGCTGCTCGTCTTCCTGTCAGTCTGTTTTTTGTTTCGCTCGGAGGGCACTCGCCGTCTCAAGAACGCATGACAAATTCCCTTTGCTTACATCAAGCAAAATGTCACGACTGCAACTCAAAGCTTCATCGCGGGTGCGGGTTTAAACCGCGGCCCGACCCCTATAGGAGCCAATATTAGCTCTTTTAATATACGCCTTTATAAAATAGACTGGGTGGAGGGGTCCGATTTTTGCTGTTTTTCTTAAATTAGAATTGGCTGGTACTGTACTTATTCAGTACCAGCCAATTCTAGACCAAGTCTGAAAAGACGTTTAAAAACGTCTTTGGGAGTGAATGAGTTGTTAATCATCTTTGGCTGTACCTTACAGCCCCATGACCACCCCGACAAAATCAACGTCACTCCTTGTTGGCAGGAGGTGGGCACACTTGCTGTGGTGCATTACGGTATTCTGATGACGGCAAGGGGGTTAGGGGGGGGGGGGGGGTTCAAGCAAGGGTCTTCCTGTTTTGGTGTATTGTCAGTGAGTGCGAGAGATGGGGGCAGCATATCAATGAGTGAGGTGAATTGATCTTGATGAAAGCAAGACACAAAATGCTGACAAAATGCACCTTAAGAGCTGTCGAGTAAATGCGCCTTATGTCGCTCCCGCTAAAGTTTAGAGTCACATGATACTGTTTCGAAAGTTGGGGTTTAAGATAAGCGCCATTCACCACGTAGGATTCAATTAAAAAAGGGGGTGGGAGGGGGGTGCCATAGGTGGCGGGTTAAACTAATTAAGTTGCCAGGCTGCACAGTGCCAGGATTGACCTCCCACTGAACATTCGGCAAGCCTCCTCGCTGCCCATCTTCAAAGCCCTTCCTCAAAACTCACTTGTATTCTTTGGCATTCGACTCAGCATGACTTAGATTTGTTCTTGGTTTTACTGTTTGGTGCTTTCTCCCGCCTTTATTACCGATTTGTCTTACTGTTCATTGTGCATGTTAAATTGCTCCATGTACAGCACTTTGTATGCAGCGATGGCTGTTTGAAAGTGCTCTATAAATACTGTTGACTTGACCCCGGAAAGACATTCCGGTTCCTTTTAAAGTGTGTGCGAGAGCAGCACAGATCTGTGTGCGCGCTGCCCAGGCTAATTTATAGCGCCTGAAGTGAAGACGGATGGGTAATGGGGAATGAGGAGAGGGGGGGTCACTGCCTGAGAAAAGTTCTGATTGAGTTGTTGCGATTCGAGTTAGCGTGACTTTTTTTTTTTTTTTGCTGCTAGCAGGCGTCCTACAAATTAGCATCTCATTACAATGCCAGGCCTTCAGTGTCCTCCATTGAGAGGGTGTTCAAATAGTCATGCAGGTACAGACTAACTCTCCTTGACGTGGCTTTTATGTTCATCTATGGAAAATGTAGCGGCGGCTTGAAAAATACTTTTTGAAACATCGGAAGCAGATCCGAGGCCCGCTTTTAAGGTGGAGAAATATTTCTAACGATGATGCCACTGCTTCACATCGCTTCAAACAGTCGTCAAACTTGCAGCCATTCAATGGTGGAAAAAGGCTTTCGTGTGCTGCTCCGTTTTTATTCTTCTCCCTTAATTTTGATGACTTTGGATAGTTTGTAGACATTTCAGGACTTTTTTTCTGCTTAGTGCTTTCCATGTCGTAACATGCCCCCCCCCCTCCCGTTTTATGCTTGTGACCGACGAAGGGAAGTGGAAACGCAAACAGGCTGATTCTGCCTTCTTTTGATTTTTTTTGCTCCCTCTTACTGTCCTCCTTTCCCCTTTTTCTTCCATATTTTTGCTCCGCGTCTCCACTCTCTTCCCCTCCTCCTGGCTGGCCGCAGCACTTCTAATTGAGAACCACTTCTGCCATCATGTGGTCAGGCGACAGAACTGCAATTACTTGTATGCAAAGAGCCTGCAACTAATTTGTCCAGAATTCTGTTACTTTTTTCCGTTTTTAATAATAATAATAATACATTTCATTTATAAGCGCCTTTCAAAACACTCAAGGATGGTATAAATAGTGATACCGAATTCCCCATGAAATTTAATGAAGGTCAGCAACTTCCAACAGGTGCAGTTCCTGAATATATGTGAATATTTAAACCAAGAAATTAATAAATAAGCCAACAATCCACTCCGCTTCGAGGGTGGGGGGGTTCAGTTCAGCAATGTTGGTGGTCAACTGAATGACATTATAGTTATGTGTCAATTACACCACTGCTAAAACAACAAATTGCATGGTATGATGTTCCGGAAAACTTGGAACTTCTGGGAAATGTCTTGGAAATCCTGCCTAGCTAAAAATGATTGTGTGTCAGCAGTGTTTTGGAGACTGGATTGTTTTGGGAGCCCCGTTGACAAAATGATTGCACGATCGTTCCGTTGGTAGGGCAGGGTTTTTTTTGGGGGGGGGTGGACTTTGTAGACCCGCATGTCAAATTGACTCGCGTTTGGTACTGGGTTGGCATGTAAATTGCTGTTTCCGCGACGGAGGAAGGATTCTGAGGTCAGCAGACTTGGGTCAATTAGTGGAGGCCAGAGTTGGTGGGGCAGCATTTTGCTGTTATGCTGCAGGCAAATGGAATAAACCACTTGCTTGCACTCTGTGCCATGTTTAATGCTCTAATTGATGTAAAATAATTGACACTAAGCTTCACTTGTTTACCCCCAGGTTGTCGCTGCACAAATCCAGCTCTGAAGATGGATCTGGAGGTAATGGATTTCAGCCTGCCCTGTTTAAGAAACTGTTTGGAATTAGAATCTTCTATGAACCCTCCCCAAAAATGTCCTCTCTTTAGGGAAATGGGACAACAAGAAGAAGAACAAGTCGTTCTGGCAGAATTTCCGCAAGCCTCAACACAAGGCGGTCGTGCGACAGACTTCCAAAGGTTTGTGTGCTTTTTTTTTTTCCCTGCTTTGGATCTTAAGCCATTTTCGATGGTTCCTCTTCCTTCAGGTGAGGACATTGGCTACGTGGCCAGTGAGATCACCATGAGCGACGAGGAGCGAATCCAGCTGATGATGATGGTGAAAGAGAAGATGATCACCGTGGAAGAAGCGCTGGCTCGGGTAGGGACTCTTGAAGAGCGTCCTGTCGCCTCCGCCCTTTAAAAGCAGACTTGATCTGAACTACCAGCTGACTAAGATGACTCCTTGTTACTAACCCAAATGAAAGCCACGCGTTGCTAACTTTTCCTTTTTATGCACACACAAACTCCACACCACTATGAAGGATTTTTGTTTGTTTTTGGTGTGGGCGGGTTATTTTGAGGTGGGGGGTGATTTTTAGGAGTGTACCTGTGCAGAACTTGGTGTACCATATGATGAGGTGGAGAACTTTGATGGCTTGCTCTCAGTTGCTCGACATGGTGGATTGTCATTTGGCTTCCCCTCCCTTTTGATTGACGCGAACGTCAATGATTGACGAGTCCCCTCCCCCCCACCCCCGCCCCGATTTCTATCCTCCCTTTCCTTCCCTTCCTCCTGTCACTCACCACCTCAAATGCCTTGCTCATGGGCACCTCGACCACTGGCTGGATTTGCTGTCCACAAAGTGGCTCCTCAACTTTCTCTTCAATTTCTCTATTGGCTGACATGAAGACATTCAACCAATCAATGAGCGAACTTTGTGGATCGTGCGTCCTCGTAGAACCGCTGCCCAATCAACCAGCAGCGTCGCCTTAGCGAAATGCATAAAGAAATGAGAAATGTAGTCAAGGTGACAGTACTGTGCAAAGGTCCTTGGCCGCCATTTTGTTTGAGTTCCGATTTAATGACGGGGTACGAGAACTAGGATGTCGCAAAGCAAAGCGTAGACCTCGCTCTTGCTCTCTGCACATTTGAACATTTTATCTCAGCTCAACTATATTTCTAGAGCACTTTAAAACAACCACCACTGTATACAAAGTGCTGTACGTGGAGCAAAAATCATTCATGACATAAAGGAAGGAATCAAGAATGCAAAACATCAGGAAACCTTTCATGCTGCACTCCATGTTAGCGCTGGAAAAGCTTCCTTCATTCTTTCAGCTTTACCCAGTGTAGCTTAACCATAACCTAGCAAGTAGCATCTTAACAGTCGCTTTTCCGGCATCTCGTAAACCGCATCGGTGTGAAAGACTTTTGAACAGTCGTACGTTGACTCAGAAGAGCTCAAGCGTCCAATTTTTAAGTAAAAAAAATCCCGCTCCGATCAGTCATTTGGCCAAGGAGCATAATTACTGACCACTACATCGCTTTGAATGCGCGCTGCAGCTGCATCGGGGAGCGCACGAAGAGCTCGGTGAGAGTGTGCACCCCCCCCCCCCCCCCCCCGCCTCTCTTAACTCTTTTTCCTCCACGTAGCTGAAGGAGTATGAGCGCAACAGACAGTCCGGCAGTACTGACACTGCAGAGTGGACTGACGGATCTGCAGCCGGTCCAAACCAGTCCTCAAACTGCAACGTAAGTACACCCCCACCTGCCATTCGCTCCCTTCACCCCCCCCCCCCCCGAAAAAAAACACGTTCTCTCCTCAACTACTCTTCCAGTATGTTGAACAGCCAAGGAGATAAAGGATTTTGATTCCACTGCATGTTGTTGTTTTTTAAAGATAGTACGACCAAAACCAACCCCACCCCCCAAAAATGTCTCCGCTTCCGTCTTGCCGGCGCTCTTCTTCCTACTGTCAGTCTCCCCTTTTTCCTACACTGCTCCCCCACTTGGCAACTGTGTCCTATTTGTTTGAACCGTAGCTTCTGTCCACCATGTCATTTATAAAAATGTCATGCTCCATCTTGGTGTAAGGTTTTGCCAACGCATGTTGGTTACTTTGGCATTTTTCATCCATCAGGGTGACGACAATATCTTATTTATGGTCTCTGGAGAATCATTTGTGGCTTCTGAGGTGATGAGCATCGGAATGTCCACTCTGATGCTACGCTAGCAAATAGGCGTGGGAATGAAACCTCGGGAATAGGCTAACTTTGTGTTATTTGCGTGCTAGCTGTTGCTTCATGAAGGATGAGCAACGGGCACGATACGGACAAGAAACAGAGAGCGAGGGTGGTGGTGGTGGTGGTGGTATGCCCGGTGAGCAGAAACCGTTGCCAGTGGAGTCGAAACGCAGACTTGGGAGTTCGTCCGCGTGAGTGAAGCAGAGAAGCTATTTGGCAGGATGTCTTACTGAGAATGAGAATTCTGGACTTTACACCCTGCAAGCCGGATCGGATCAGGCTTGAACTGTCCTGCTTTGATGGAACCACCAACTAGTGAATTGGATTTTCAGTTGGTGGACTGAAACCGCCCAAGCCACAGAACAATGTGGACTTTTTAACTGTTACTCATTCGGAATTGTCTTCTTTTCTGCACGCGTCCGCCTTGGTTGGCTTTCCTCATTTCTCATCTAGGTCACAGCTGATTTTCATTAGCCTCACGCAGTATGGTATCATATGGGCGAAACGTGCAATTTAGCCCGGCGCGCCGACCCACTTTTTGCAACAGGATGTGTGTTAATTCCCAAATCCAAGTTCCACATCAGTAACGTTTCTATTTTCTGACGCTCGTTGAAAACACGGAGTGACATCTGATCCCATTCACGTGACTCCAAGCCAGCGGCTTCTTTTAGCTTCTTGTCGAAAAGGTAAATCATTTGATTCCTTGTTTTATTTTGATGGCCTCAACTAATAGTTTGTGCATAAGGAGGAAATGGGGAAAATAAAGAAGGCATGGGTTTTAGACACTTGGCAATCACAAGCACGGGAAGTGAAAATAAATCGGCTCTCAATCTCTCACATGTGCTCGGTGTCGGTCCTTAACTCATTCAGTGCCAGCCAATTCTAGAACAAGTCTGAAAAGACGTTTAAAAACGTCTTTGGGAGTGAATGAGTTAAGTTCCTCTGCACCAAAAAACCCCTCTGCTGGAATCATCTCATTTACTGTCTGCAACCCGATTGATTTTTGAGAAGCAAAGGAAGAGTTAGTTTCTTTCCGGGGGGGCTCTGTGATGTCAACCGCCGCTTGAATGGGATTAAGGTCATTCCCAACAATCGTCTGTGACTGCGCGCTCTATATGTAGACACGTCTGCACAGTGCGCGCTTGTTTCTCAAGTCATTAGGCTACGGAATGACACGCTCTGTCATAAATCTGCATTCATGCCGTCTTCGCTCATGGCCCCGTCCGTCCGTCTTCCTTTTTGGCCATCTGAGCCACACATTCCAGGATGGGCCATTAGGGAGGTGGGGGCCAAGGCAGGGTCACGGGGGGTGCTCAAACGCCGGGATTGTTCTCTGTGCACAACACACGCATTTCTCTTCTCCGAGTGCCTCATGGCACTTCCCCGACCGCCCCTTATCCCCGAGCGGAATCTAGTTCTGGTCTGTACGCGCGCCAGCGTGCAAACGAGCTCTCGGATACGATTTTGGACCTTGCATTTGCGCGTGTGACTGCGCGGGGTGTGGATTGTAATCGTGGCGTGCGAAGCCTCGAAAGGCAGAGCAAAACTGGTGAGTATCAGTCAGCCGCGTCAGCGGATGTCATCGTGAATGGAGATTGCTTTTGCTTTTTCAGTCCCATTTTGGTTCCCGGCTTTCTTTCCGCGTGTCGTTTATTTGCGGTGCTTTGCTTGGGTAGTCTACCGCAGAAGAGACTTGAGTGAGTTTTCATGTCCTCATCTACACACACAACTGCATGGGAATATTCTGAACTGGAACAGAGGTCGGAAGATAGATGCCTTTGTGCAATGTGTTCTGCGATGACATTTTATTTTGACGAGACTCGGAGAAAGCAATCGCCTCCGTCCATTGCTGTGTTCAGATGCCGACAGTTAGTAACGCGCTCTGGCTGGGTTCTCTGTAAACGGCGAAAGGCGGATAAAGGCCAGATCTTATGTTACGGCTCTGGGTGGGGGGCGTCCAAGTTGAAGACCTCAGCAAGAATTGTGTGGTTTGCAAAACAGAAACGCCGGACTTTTGGTTTTGTGTG
The DNA here is from genome assembly GCF_025434085.1 of Hippocampus zosterae. NCBI lineage: Eukaryota > Metazoa > Chordata > Actinopteri > Syngnathiformes > Syngnathidae > Hippocampus > Hippocampus zosterae. The sequence goes on from NC_067469.1 coordinate 6,823,006, forward strand.
TTTTGCGAAAGGTTAAATGTCGGCGTGTGCGTTGGAGCAAAAAGGAGGGACTGCTGATGGATGTGTTTTCGAACTTGTCCGAGGTGAATCGGGTTTTACTAGACAGCGCTCGGAGGCGTCGGAAAATTGGAATGTCGCTTAGGTGATGCGATGCCATCCGGTATTTACCAAACATCACGTGTGCGCGCTTGCGAGCGCCTTCCAAGCCACAGTTGTTTACATCATCGTTGCTCTGTCAGCTGCCGCCGAGCCAAGCTTGTGGTCAAAAATGAGGGATGGTGGAGAGAGAGAGAGAGAGAAAAATAAAGCAATTAAGCTATTTCTTTATGGCTCGTCAGCTTCGAGCAGTATTACTTGGCGGGACTCGGACAGGCTCGCTCTGTCTCGCGTTGCGCGCGATTGAGCGTGCGTGTGTTGCTCTTTGTGCGACGTTGCCACGGAGACCATTGGAAACAAATGAAGCTGGAACGGCGCTCTCTTTTGCCAGGCAGCAATTATGCCAGTGCTCGGGCGCTCATCTTTGCCCTCACAAAAGAGCACGGGATGGTTGTTGATAAATCACCAACAATTTTGTGGCTCTTCATTTTTTAAGTTCGGATCATTTGGATATGTTGTTGGACGGATCCTGCATGTTGTTTAGCACTGGAACCATATTAGAATAGATGGCAGCAAAAAAAAAAAAAAAAAAAAAACGGGGAGCAATGATTGCAGACCTCAAAATTCTTACAGGAAATAAATAGGAAGTGTGTGCTAATTTCAAAATAAAACTAAGAACATAGTTTTTCTTAACAATTTGGTCGATCCCGCCCGATTAAATTTTTTTCATTGAAGCCCACTGCCAATTCAGATATTTGGCAGAATTATATTCCGATAGCCGATTGATCGGATGAGTAATTTACTGTTGTATTGACTGTTTTGCAATACTGGTTCTTTGTCCTTTCTCGCTTGTTCAAAATCACCTGATTGAATCGGTAGTATAAAAAAAAAAAACAGGATCGGCGGCATTGAAAATAATAAGCGATCATGATGACCAAAAGGCTTTTTTTTGTTGTTTCAATAGCCGTTTCCTTAGTTATGATGCTTTTGGGATGGATTTTTTTTTTTTAAGTCTGAGACTGGCCTCACTGAGCATCTCTTTTCCTTTTCACCAAAGCATTTAAATGCGACGGCCATAAATGGAGAGCGAAAACAACATTGGGTGTTGTCACGCAAAATGGAGTGTCCTTGCACCCCCTCGCCCCCCACACTCCCCAAGAGTAAATCGCCTCCCAAAGGCGACAGCCTCGCTGATGGTGCTCCTGATTCATGTCGGGTCCGTTCGCTGTGCCGCGGTCCATTTTGTGGTGAATTAATTGTTGTCTCCGCAGTGTCTGGCCTCCATTTCTCACCGCACTAAATTTGACTCCCATCTTCAACAATGTTCCCATTGATGGCATGCAAGCATCACAAAATCTATCGGTCTCACTGAGCTGTTTTATTGGCACATTCTTGTGCGTTTGTGATTTATTTTTTCTTTTTTTTATCCCCTTTCCATTTATTGCTGTTGCTGCATTCTTCAGCGCTCCGTTGATCGGGCCTACTTAAGAACACTGGCGTCCGGCGGAACGTCAACCCGCTTCCTCACCCTCCCTCTCTCTTTATTACAGCAATCTCGCGAACAGTCCGACGACGAGCAATCGGAGGATTCGGTGAAGTTCAAGCGCCTCCACAAGCTGGTTAATTCCACCCGGCGGGTCAGGAAAAAACTCATTAAGGTGGAGGAGTGCAAGAAGCATGGATCGGAAGGTTCGTAAACCGTTAAAACGGGAAGCATCTGGGAGATGTCAGCCAGCTGTCTTGGAAAAACAAAGCTGGATAAATCTTCCACCAGTTGATATTTCTGTTCTGTTGTCAGATTTCCTCAACGTAGAGTTGACCTGTGACGACAAAGCGGCGTTGTACACGGGGGTCCTGAAAAAGCACTCGTTGCCCCAGGAGGCCTCCCTCAGCCAGGATCAGCTCTCCGTGGACGGAGACACGGACAGCCTGACCACCTCGCCGTCCTCCAGTAGCTTGGACACCTGGTCCGGACACCGTCTGGTGAAGACCTTCAGCAAGTCTTCCAGCACACAGGGCCTCATCCGCCCGCCCAGGAGAACCCCGGTCGGCTCGGTCCCCGGCGTCGGAGGTAGCGGCTCCTCCTTCTCGGAGCTGGATGGCTGCGGATTGGACGACGAAGGGAAGTTGTCGCGCTCCACCACCGACGGCGAGATGCGGAAGGCCCTGAGCTCCATCTCCCACGGGGTAAGTAACAACGAGGCCCTGTACGCCTTTTACGGCCTCACCAAACCCCGCCCCAAAGCCCAATCTCGCCGCATCATCCCCCTGGACGATGACCGCTCTCAAGGCAGCCCCAAATATCCCACTGCCAAACGGCACCACGGCAGCTGGACGCTCAGAAAGCCCGATCCAAACTACTCGTACTCCACCAAACACCTTCTGTACCAGCGTTCGCGCAACACCAAGACCCCGGCTTCCCCCGTGTGCGTCACCCCGTCCTCCCCCACCCGCAGCGGCCACGTAGCCAAATCAAAAGGTTTCGGCCCGGGAGGGGGCTGGGTGTTCCCCTCCCGCCGGCTGAGGGGTCGCGGCGCAGTCAGTGAGCTGAACATCACCTACGTGGTAGAGCGGAGCCTGTACGGTCACCTCAACTGGGCCCAGCTGGTCCGCCCGGTCACCCTCAGCCGAGCTGAGCGGCGCTGTCTGTTGGAGGAGGACCGCGAGGCGGACAGGAAGTGGGCGGCCAGCGTGGACCGCTGCACCAAGCGCGTGCTCTTACGCATCCAGCAGAAGTCTGTGAGTTCAGACCGAGAGGTTCAAGTCGGCCGCCTCGTTCGAGCGGGACTCGGCGTGCGTCAAAGCTGCAGAATAGCTTTTAGCCAAAACTAGCGGGTACGGGAAGGATCCAGAGTCTGAAATGTTTCCATAAAATACAGTCGGTGTTGGTTTTGGAAGCATGTGGATAATTATGGAACACAGTGGAACCCCTAAGGTGAAAAACTATTTCTTCTTTTGAAACATTTTTCCCATGAGAACTACAGTACAATGTTCCTCTGCATACTTTACAATTTTTGGGAGGGTGGGTGAGGGTCAACTATCCCCCATTATTTGCTCAAAACTAATTTCTTTATTGAATTTGTGCCCTGTCTAATAATACTATTGCTTTGATACCATCTTTTGGTGCCAAAGAACTACGTTGAAACAAGATGAGGAACTTCTTCAGGCAGGCCATTGTCAGGTTCAATCGAAAAGTGATTGGCGCCATCTTGTGGTGTCTATTTTCAATGACTAACTTTTGGTTCATCAATTACGTTTTTGCTTGTGTGAAGCAGGGCTTAATCTACACAGAAATGAGGAGGGGGAAAATGTAGCGCCATCGTACAATCTTAGAATTAAAAAAAGTTAATCATGAAATTAATTGACAACTATTTTGATCATAGATTAATCGTTCGAAGCAATAGTTTATCTAAATAATGTCCACTCAGATTTCAACCTCCCAAAAGTAAATATATGAATTCTGGAGTGTTTCATGAAAGCAGACCGAATATCTTATTGTACCGGAATAGGACATATTCCATTTTTGTCCACTTATAAGAAAAAAAAATACATTCCCAATGTACAGCTTTGTCATTTTGTCAAAGGTTTGACTTTAGAGATTCCACTGTAGCTTTCACAGCCTCTTGCCAGATCACTTGGATTGGCCTGCGGGTAAAATGTCTTTCGGCTTCATAGCGTGCTAACTCAAAATGAAAGGATCACGTTAGCGGTTGAACAGGTTTTCTGTGTAAATGACGAATTCCGACACAGACTGGTCTGAGAGATGTACTTTGCTGAAGCTGCACTTGAGTAGTGAAGCGATGTCTTGTTAGTCGTGTACTTTGAACAACTCAGTGGTCTTAACGGTGTACGCAGTGCAGGTTACATTCAGTGGAGTGAGGTGGGGGGGCTATCCTGCAGCTTCGATGCTACCTGAATCCTGTTGTGTACCAGTGAGGTCGTTCTCATCCAGACAACTTTTTGGGCTCCACTTTTTTCTGTTGCAGCTTTTTTTAATTTTAATTTTTTCAATGGGGGCCCGTGCCTCTCTTCATTTTTTGATGGATGTTTTCTGTTCCTTGTAATTATCTCCGAAATACTTTTTTTTTTTTTTTTAATCTTGGGTGCATGTCCATTTCACCGAGCATGGCCATCACATTATTCTTGGACGCCGCTTCAAATGAATTTATTCTGCAAAAAAAAGAAAAAAAAAAAAAACCTTCACTGGAAAAGCTGCAATGTGGCCTGCAGCTGTGGACGCTGAATGTGCAGGAAGCCCGTATCTCTTTTGAAGGATCTTCATGCTGGAGTTTATGCTCAGATTAAGCTGGGGTCATTTTAGAAGTTGAACTTTGATGTGCACGTGTGTGTCCTCGCAGCTTTGGGAGACACCATTAAAAAAAGAAGACAGATAAGTGATAAGAGTGAATCTCCACGTTATCCTGTCATTTCATAGTTTCTGTTCCATTAATGTTGAGAGTGAGAAAGCCCCCCCCCCCGGCGCCTCATCAGAAACAGCTCGGAATGTTTCTGCTCAGGCTAACACATAGTTGACTCTGTGTGCGTGTGTTTGTTTGCATCCGCAAGCCCCGATCTTTGTGCATGTCACGCAATGAAGGCTCCACCAGCCGAGGGCACCCAAAATGCGCCTTGAATCCTTGGAGGATTTTATGTGGCCACATCAAGAGAAACTCCTCTTTGAGCCACATGTTGCAACGGAATTTCACGCTTTTTAGCCTCCATAAAACAGCTCATTGGCTTTGAGATTCGGAGAGAAGAAGCACATCACATGTTCCATCACCGTCCTCCATTTGCCGTGTCTCATGTCCCGCCCTCAAATCTCATCGCCCGGCGCAAATGAGGAACCGGTTGAAAGTGCGGCTGATTGTCTTTTGGCTATGCCCCCCCCCTTTTTTTCGCAGAGAACATGCAGCTTCGGCGGCTTCGACCTGTCCAACCGATCCCTCCATGTGCTCAACGCAGGCTCAGATGCTCAGGTAAAGTGCACACTGACAAAATAGTGAAGGAAACGCTGCTTGGGGTTTCTTCAATATTTCTACATTCCTAATTTGGCAGAATAAAGAGCAGGAGGCAATCTATAGAGAGGTGGTCAAGTCCCCCGCGACTTCCCGGATCTCGCTGGGCAAGAAGGTGAAGTCGGTCAAGGAGACCATGAGGAAGCGCATGTCCAAGAAGTACAGCAGCTCGTTCTCCGAACAGGTTGGGCGGACATTCATCCAAGTCATTTCAAGATTAGGTTTAAAAAATATAGATATCAAGTATAGTTAGTTTCTATACAAAGAAAGAGCCTAACAATTCGCAGGATGTTATGGTGTGTTGGCCACATCATTAGCCCGCAAACTGTGTGGGTGGGTGGGAGTATTTGTGTTGGTTACAGCATAAACAGTGCTCGGAAACATTCGTGGGGATTGTCACCACGGGATCCGCTTTGTGTTGGGTGTGTGCTTCGCGCTGAGCCCATTCGAGTGACGCAAGTCTCCCTCGGGAGTTGCTCTCAAGGAACCAGTCAAACGAGCGCGCTCACAGTGCTCCTTCGTCGGGTTCCAAAGTTCGCTCGCCGTTGTCATCCGCTCCAGCGGTGGCCTGCGCTCTCCAAGCCCCGTCACACAGCGGCCAAAGCATCTGTCCGTGGCGGTGGTCATCACAACACATTTCCAGGCCTGCGTCATACAGCTGTTGCCTGTTAAACAAAACACAAAAAAAAATTGAAAGAAATGGGATCACAATGGCCAAACGGTTTGTGTTTTGTGGCCTACAGTGCCCCCTAGTGCATCACGGAAGCAAACCTCTGTTTTCAATCGGGCCCTGCCATATTGCAGTGATGTCATTTGTTTACAATACAGACAAAAATGTCATTTTTACGGGCCTATGAAATCCTGCGATGGAAGTATTTTAAAAAATCGCAATGCCTCTCGAAAGACGAATCACATATTTTAAATCAAAAATGGTTTGTAGCACATAATGAATGTGCCTTTTTCCCTTCTCCTCCCTGCCTCGGCATATCTTTTGCCTTCCAGTCGAGTCCGGATGGAACACCTGGTTCGCCGCAGTCCCCTCAGCCTGACAGCGACTCTCTGGAGAAGCCCAAACTCAAGGCAGGCGGCTCAGTGGAAAGTCTCCGAAGTTCACTGAGCGGACAAAGCTCAATGAGTAAGTTGTTTACTTTCAAGTTAGCGCTTTGATCGTTACCTTGCACACTTAATTCATTGTTGCCATTTTGCGGCAATCCGAGCGGGTGCCTCAAACAAGCCACCGCAGAGCGCTTGTCGCTTTTGGACAACGGCCTGACCTCTCATGTCGTTTTGTCCACTTACAACACGGGAGCACTTCAACCTGTCCTTCCTGTCACACGCATGTGATCAAACACTCACTATTTTCCAAACTTGGATTTAAGTTTGGGTCGGTGCGGCCAGCGTCATGCTGTTTGGAACATGCAGGCGCAATGACAAACATACGGTCGTGATTATGGAGGGAAAAGGAGTCCGAGAGTGGGACGTGTTGAGGAGCTCTTTTAAAAACAGTGAAGAGGTGTCACAAGTACCGTATTGGCCTGAATATAAGACGGCCCTGATTATGAGACGACCCCCTCTTTTTTTTGAAACTCAAACTCAAGTTTGAAAAAAAACTTTTTGAACACCAAATTAATTGTTATACAGAAAATAATTACAGTACATCTGAAACAAATGATTATAACAATATGTTTAAGAGAAAAAGCATCTTGAAGTTTACACCATAACTTCTCCTCAGCTACCGGTTAACCTGGCCAATCTTCGACCCACTTTTCTCCAGATTGTCGCTTCGTTGCTCCATTTTCTGTTATCTCTTCTGTTATTTTCTTCTCTTTTCTTTCTTACCGCTATTTTTTATTTTTATTCTTCGTGCTACCGCTATTTTGATTTTTATTCTTGGTGACAGAGGTTCACTTTGCCCTGGGGAGTCAAGTTCAGCATTCGCTTCAATAATATCTGGCGCCATCTAGCGTCGTGAATGGGTATAACTTCTAGACCCTGAATATAAGACGACCCCCACTTTTTCGGTCTTATTTCAATGCAAAAAACACCGTCTTATATTCGGGCCAATAGGGTACTTAAAACAGTTTCATCTTGACTCAAGAAATGAAACGTTTTTTGTTCTTTTTTTTTTTTTTTTTTCGCGGTCACATTTACAGATCATTTTGTGCTAATAAATAAATGCACAATCATTTTCGCGAAATTAATTCCCGCGCTGGTGTCCAGGCGGGCAGACGGTGAGCACCACCGACTCCTCAGCCAGCAACAGAGAAAGCGTGAAATCGGAGGATGGCGACGACGAGGAGCCGCCTTACCGAGGACCTTTCTGCGGCCGGGCGCGAGTGCACACGGACTTCACGCCGAGCCCCTACGACTCAGACTCCCTCAAACTGAAGGTGAAACTCCCCCCCCCCCCCAGTCAATACTTTTCTAGGTTTCATTGTTAGCCGATGGCAATTTTTAACCACGTTCGAAATTTCTTTGCAACGACCGTGATTGACGTTCTCTTCCTGCAGCGCGGCGACGTGATTGACATTATCAGCAAGCCGCCCATGGGCACCTGGATGGGCCTGCTCAACAACAAGGTGGGCACCTTCAAGTTCATCTACGTGGACGTTCTGTGCGAGGAAGAGGAGAAGCCCAAACGTCCACTGCGGCGGCGGCGGAAGGGCCGACCACCCAAGCCGACGTCTGTGGAGGAGCTGTTGGAACGTATTAACCTCAAGGTGGGGAATGCACCCGCTTGCCAAACCTCACCAAATAGTCTTCCTAAATATTTGACATGGCATCGTCGCGGCGTCCTCAAAACGGTTCACGAGAACAAATCCTTAAACGCAAACATTGTTCCGGATACATTGAAAGAAATTACAGACGAGCGCAGCTAAATTTAGCGCGGGAAATTACAGGCTACGCGATCGCGTAAACATTGACACCCACTCGGTCACAACCGCACTTCCTTCTTCTGTCCAAACCGACACAGAGGCCTCGAAAAGGTGAGTCGGGCCTACAAACCAGCCGCGTGTTAACATACTTTGCAGGTCACACATAACATTTCCAGCTCATGTTGGGCCATGAAATGTTTCTTTTTTTTTCCAGGACATCTGAAATGGTTATCGTATCTTGTCCCATTATTGTGGGAAAAGAAACATACCGCGTGTACGGCATTATTTAGATTCGATTAATACTACCAGAAGGTGAAAAATCATAAAGGGGAAATCATGTCAAGTCTCTTTTATGTTCCAACCCAGGAGCACATGCCCACTTTCCTGTTCAACGGCTACGAGGACTTGGACACGTTCAAGCTGCTGGAAGAGGAGGACCTGGACGAGTTGAACATCAAAGACCCCCAACACAGAGCCGTGTTGCTCACAGCCGTGGAGCTGCTGCAGGAATACGACAGTAAGGAATCGCGAATGACGTTATCGTCTCGCGTTTAAGATCGGGTCACGCTCAATTGAATGCTCGGTGTTTGGGGAATCATCTCCGCATCATGTAAAATCTGCTTTAATCCGGGTGCTGAGAGCCACAAGAATTTGGCACTCTGAAGTAAAGCTGCTGTCCTCTCCAAATTTAAAAGTCACATTTCACTATTCTTTTTGTCCCCTTCACTATTTCCGCCTTCTCTGGATGACTTGTGTGCAACCACATATGACAACGAGGCACTCCAAGAGCCTGCCCAAGCCCCGTGTGCCTCACTCACCCTGACTTTCAAGTCTGACTTTTTTTTTTTATATATATATATATATATATATATATATATAAAGAGAATTTTTTAAAAAATCGACTCTCCTTGCTCTTCCTCCTTTGCATGACGTCTGCACACTCACAGCCAATAATAACGTGGCACTCTAAAGTGGCCACAGTTGCTGACACATCACCTTTTAGCCACCCAAAAAAAAATAAAAAATCTGAAAAATGGAAATGATGAAGACGTTAAACCCCACAGTTCTTCGTCTTTTTTACGTTTCCAGCAACTACCTTCAAGCATCTGTGATTTGTATTGGAACAAATCTCTACTCACTGTCAACAATCGGTGGGCAACCACTATGTGAAGAAAAGTGCAAAACACTTATTTTTTTCTTCTCTCATCTCCAGGCAGCAGCGATCCAGAGCGCAGCGGCCTGTCGAGCTCTCAGGAGAAGTTGCTGTCTGAGGGCCTGGGCCTGATCGGAGACTCCCCTCGGGACTCGGGTTGCTACGAGAGCAACGAGAACTTGGAGAACGGTAATGTTGGCTTGACTGGGTTTTGGTCTCGCGGTGGCAACGTCTGAGCTGCATCTCTTCACGCTTCTGCATTTCTAACCCCACCCATCACAATCTTCTGGAGCGCTGTCTGATCATCAAGCAGCTTTTCTTGCTTTTTGTAGCCACTCGGTCTATCCTGCCGCCTCCCACATTTGTCCCTCCACAGCTGGCTTTCCCAAACTGTTTCGACTCGACAACAACAACAAAAAAGGCACATTTACGAAAGTAGGTCACCAGTCCAATAACATATATTGGACATGAACATGAAATTTAAGAGTTATTCGGTTTAGTTTTTTTTTCTTCGATGATTTTAGTCGCATGCTGGAAGTGGTGAGCGCAGTCGCTTCACTGTTGTGAGGTTGAGGGTTCGAATCTATGATTCCTGCCTTCCTGTGTGGAGTTCGCATGTTCTCCCGCTGCTTGCGTGGTTTTATTGCGGCTAGTCCAGTTTCCTCGCTCATATTTGTCGAAATGTTGACATTGTTGATTAAAAAATAGATTTCTTTGTATTTTAAAAAATTTTTCCTGAGAAAATTTGTTTTTCTCCGAAAGGTCTTCGCTCATGAAGCCCAAACTTTTTTCACCTCATATGATGGTGTTAATTTTTTTTAATATTAATAAATGTTAATTTTTTTATAATGTTTCCATAACTGTTTGTGGAAGTTACGATTTTTTTCCCTCTGGACTTTTTTTTAAAAAATTTTTTGTATTCTTCCCCCATTGAAAAAAAAATGTTTCTAATAGTTAAAGTGCCTTCTCGGAAAATTGCGACTTATTTACTGTTTTTCTCAAATTATGTCAAAAGTTATGTCACGTTTTCTTGCTTTTGTACTTAAATGGTATTGTTTTAAATAATATAATTGGAGGGCTTCATCACGATTACTTGAATAATATACTGTATATATATATATATATATATATTTTTTTTTTAAAGGTTTAATTTCCGTCCCTATGTTAAAAACTGCACATTATTTCTCTGGATGATGAAACGATCATCCTCCATTAAATAAATTGATTGCACCTCTATAATAATCCTCGACAAGAACAAACATGAATCAATCTCAATTTACTGAGCGACCCAATAGAAATTCTTCCCGTTTAATTCCCCCCGAGCCGCAGTTTGGGAACCCCAGCTCTGGAGACCCCGCCTGATGACACACTTTTCCCTCTCCTCTCCCTCGCTTCATCACTCTTTCCGTCCTTGTAGGCCTTCTGTGCCATCAGTACCGAAGTCGGCATGTAATTGGGAAGGAGCCCGGCCCCAGACCACTAAACCTGGTCTACCCCACAGTGCTGGGAGCCCACGGCCAAAGGGAGAGAGCCTCCCCAATGCACACGACAAGTGTTCTCACCAGAACAAACTCGCTGCCAATCGAAGGATTCCAAGCTCAAACCCCACCTGTGGATTCCACATTGATGACGGTGTACAACGGGGACGATTACGAATATTTCTGCTAAGCAAGGCAGAGTACAGCGACGTGATTAAGATGCAGTGACGCGATTGGCTCTTTCCAAAGAAGACCGCATTGCGCAACAGCAACCGACTCGCACCGTGTGTGCCGAAACACGGCGGGAATGCGCTGTACTGCTAAGCTTTGATGGCATTTGATGGGATCTTCGTTTTTGGGAGTGCTCGTTCGTCCTCCTCCCGCGTATTTTTAACATCTATAACCCATAAATCACTGCTCTGTCAAAAACCACTCCTCCTTTCTGATTGCTGGTTTTCCGGTGTAAATACTGGGCCGAACTTTGTGTGGGTGTGCGCGTGCAAGTGTATGGTAGGGGTGGTTGGGAAGTGGCCACATGATAGAGACTGAATTATTTTTAAAAAAGGAACCATAACAAACAAAAACTCCCGATCCGCCCCACCAAAAAAAACAAAAAAAACCCAATAAAGATAGCACTGCTTGCTTTTTCTGTCGTCTCTTGTTTTCCTTTTCACCAATTCACGCCTCTTTCAACCGTTCATCAACTTCTCCTGCTTGTTTAGACAACATTTAGCACTTTCTGCATGTGCTTTTCCAGGTTCAGGGATCCACAGTGTGCTTTTTATTTATCTTTACCCATAACTTAATTCTCATAAATGGCGCCTTTAATCTCATGTACAACTTTGAGTCAACTGTTTTTTTTTTGTTGCCAATGTGTGGCAACGAAACGAATGTATACTTTTTATGTTTTCGCCATGAAATGTAAGCATTTCAACTCCGTTACAAGCGGCATCGAACCGACATTGACGTATTTGATAAATCACCACGCGTCAAAATGTCGCCATCTTTGTTCCCGATGGATCAATAAGCATTACCGTTCGATTGAATGTCGTCATTTTAGATTTCACGACCTTTTGCCGACATTTTTGGTTGCCGCGGCGACGTTCCATCGCATTCCATCCGCCGAAATTTTCTCTGTCCATCCCCATTGAAATTTTAATGTGGCCGTTCTCACCCGCTTCACCCATCATGCTTTGTAAATCAGAGGACGAGATGGTAAGTTGCTTCCGCTTTTCATTCTACCATGCTTGATGCCATTACCTCGTATTTCCACAAAAGGAAAAAAAAAAGCTCAGCTAATCTTATTTTATATTGAGACACAGTTAACTCATTCAGTACCAAGCCAATTCTAGACCAAGTCTGAAAAGACGTTTAAAAACGTCTTTGGGAGTGAATGAGTTGCGAATGCATTGCGATTTTGCTACTTTTGAACCTATCCTCTCTTATTACAGTAAAACGTTGACGTTCTTCAAAATAAGTGCGACTGTTTTGATTTTGCAGGGAAGAGCAAGAAGGCTTCCTGCTCGGAGCGCTCTTCCGCCGGCCAATCTCCGGACTATCCGACTCTTCCTATGACCGTCTCCAGTGAGGCTTTGCAGCAGAACGCTAAGAACCAACGCTCCAAGTTCCCCAAGAACCTGTTTGTCAAGCCCTCCCTGAAGGGCTTCAACCTGCTGGGGCGCTGCAAAGCACATCGACGTTCCCCCATCCCAGCCAGTCGTAGCTGCGAGGACCTGGACGAAACCTTCCAGCCCGCCGGGTCCTGGAAACGCTCCCGCTCCCTGGGAGACCTGCACTGGGAGCAGAGGGCGGACGAGAATGAGGAGGTGAAACTAACGAAAGACGAGCCCAGGTTGGACCCGAGTAGGCCCGTTAGGGAGAGTTCCCCAGCTTGTACTGCAAGTCCACCGGTGAGTCCAAAACCAAGACTCGACAGACCACCCGTACCCTCGCAACTGCCTCTGAGGCCCCCTTGTCCCACAACCCGAGCCCCGAGTCCCCCTGAGTCCAACGCAAGCGATGGTGCGAGGCTCACACGGACTCATGCCAAAAAACCGCCCGTACCACCTCCCGTTCCCGCCAAGAAGTCCAGAGAAAGACTCGCGAATGGGGTCTGCCACCCCCCACTCTCCGTGCCCTCTTCACCCTCCCCCGCCCCTTCCCCGACGCACTCGCTCACACGTTCCCACCCGAGCAGTCCCGTGACACGTTGCGCGACCGGTCCGGCCCCGCCCCTTCCCGCCAAGATCCCCAGCACTCCTAGCAGCCCCCGCAACTCCTCTGTGGAGGACGCCGGCGCATCGGTGGCCCCCCCGTGGCTCTCCGACCTGGGCGGCAAAGTGGCCGTGACGAGGAAGGCGTCCCATTCCAAGATGAGTCCTGACCTGCTCACATTGCTGGAGCAAAGGCTGGAGGCCGAGGGCATCGATCTCACGGAGGAGCCGTACTCAGACAAGGTAGCCCGAACGAGACCACCCCCCCAAACTGGTCGCCAGTCCGTCACAGGGCACATATAGAGACAAACAACCATACGCACGCACATTCATACCGTCACTGAATGAGAACCGGCCATTTTAGGGTCAATTTGGACTGTTCAAGGGATCCTCCCATGAAAATGCAGCCATCGAATGCTGTCAAATTTGGTTGGCACGTCTATCGCAAATGGAACCACAAAAAAAGTCCCAAAAACAAACACGGCAAAAGAAAATTTGGTATTGAAGGCCGGGCCCACTTGAGTGTTGTTTCAACAGTTCTCGGGGGTCCTTCCAAGAAAATCCAGCCTTGAAAGCCAATTTCACTGAGCACCACAAGATTTGGTCGGCATGTCGAACATGAGTGGAACCACTGAAAACATTTCTTGTTATTGTTTGTGGGTGGTGCAAGGTGACAAAGTTTTATGACTGACTGTGAAACTCTCAAATCTCAAGAGCCAGTTTTGCTAAGCAACATGACCTTTGCTAGGTACGTCGATCATCAACTAAATGGACCCAAAAAAAAGTCTTAAAGCCTCTGCCCAAAAGGAGATTTTGTCATTTTGGTTCAAGGTCCCGTTTTCAGGTCATTTTGTCAATTTCCTGGGATCTTTCAACTCGTCCGGGAGAGTGTTATTTATTTGTGTTTTGGCTCTCCCTCCCTTCCAGTCCTTTCAAAACATTTTCTCAACACGCTCCATGTTTGCCAACCAAAACCAGAGTCCCTGTAGGAAGTCATTTCATTTACATACCGATTGTGATAATGTAAATAGAAGATGCATGAGACAATGTTTTCTTCAGTAATTATCTGTCATGTGTTGTTTACCCGCAGCACGGCCGCTGCGGCGTCCCCCGGCCTCTGATGCAGCGCTACTCGGAAGACTTGCAGCAGCCCGTCAAAGACGTGGCCTCCACCATGGACCAGCTTAGAGTCCGAGAGCTGCGCAAACAACACCGCATGGCCGTAAGGATGCACAGCTACAATTTCTCAAGCGAGAAAGAATTTTCTTTTTTTTTGTCGTTAGGCTGTCAAGTGTAAAAAAAAGAAGTTTCCTTCTCCTTCCTCGGTCTTCGGCTTTCTCTGCATGACATACACACACTCTCAGCCAACAATGAGGCGTTCTAAAGCGGCCACACCACCCCGAAGGCCGCATCCGCATTGACTATCACTTTTTTGTTTTTAATATGACGTAATTTCCCCTCATCACTCTTATTTGCCTTATTTAACTGTACGGTACTCTCAGCAGACTATGCCTTTTCACGTTGCAGGCATAGCATGCTAGCTAACCGTGAGTCACACAAAAATCTGGAAAACTGAAAAATACTCTCGAATCTCTAAAGACACTTTAAGGGGTCTTTGAACTCTGTTCATCAAAAAACATTGCCTGATCGGGATTTTTGTGTCTACAGATCCCCTCGGGCGGCCTGACCGAGATATGCCGGAGACCGGCGCCGTCGGGCTCCGTCAGTACCGTCTCGGACTGGCTGGTGTCCATCGGCCTGCCCATGTACGCCTCCGCCCTGGCGTCGGCCGGCGTGGACTCGCTGAGCGGTGTGGCCTCGCTGACGGAGAGCGCCGCCTGGGAGGCGGGCGTGCGCAACCACGCGCACGCCCGCCGCTTGGTCGGCGAGGCCCGGATTGCCGCCGAGCGGCGGGATGCGTGAATCCGCCTCGCCGCCGTCAGGTCCACTTCAAAATATTGACGGTCGGCACTGGAGTACTTCCTGTTTGCCAGGACGCTTTTCCAGCAAGTTTTTCTCATGTCGCCGGGAATTTGAAATCAATTTTTTTGCTGTTAGAAGGATGCCTTCTCGTAAAGAGTAAGAGTAAACACCCACACAAAAGCCACTCAAAAGTTGCTGTGAGGTGTAGACACCGCCCCCCCACGACTCCCCCATTTGTTCAACGAAAGACTGCCTTTGCGTAAGATAGCACACCACCATTTTGTGGACGCTTCACAAGTGTTTGGCTTGTGAAAAGTTGTTTTTTTGGGGGGGGGGGTACATCACTCACCAAACATTCAACTTGATGGTCGGATTTCATATACACTGAACTGTTGCCTCTTCCAAAATTCAAATTGTTCAACTCTCGTGCATTTCAGGCTCATCCTGAAATTTCATCCGAAGGGCCGATTTTCACTTTTTTTGCGGGTCGTTTTATTTCACTCCACCGAAAGTGACTCTCGTTCTCGCGTGGCTAAGAACTCGTGCGTCACGACGCACTCCATGCACACCAACAAGTGGCACGTGGCTTACTTTGATGAAACTGTGTTTCTGTATTATAGCTTCATTTTTGTTCCGTCGCCGTCGGGTCACGTGACCAATCAGCATTCCCGACATATCCAACCCCTTTTTAATTTTTTTTTTTAACACCATATCCTTAGCCTAATGAATGGATAGGTTTGATGATACAATAAATGCAGGGCATGGCCTTATTCTCCCCAACCCCCCCGACCTTGTGGCGAATACAACCCATTTATTTCAATTTCGCAACGGTAATATGTTTGATTTTTACTGAGTAAACACACTTTTTTTTTAATATCTTAGTAACAACATCCAAAGAGACAGCTGATGTTTGGAACAAAGCACTATTTTGTACACAGTGGAACCTCTAAAGTCGACTCACCCTGACGAGCAACATTTTAGGTCACATTACAATTAGAATATTTTGGCAACATACTTTTCAAAAAATATATATACTATGCATTTTTTAACATTTGTAATTAAATCACACATTGCATTGTGTAATTTGTACTTTTATCAATACTTAGTTTGTAAATATCATTTGTAATTTTCAAAATAAATCGTTTCTCTCTTTCTCACTCTCTATTAAGACAATAGTTTGTTTGATGGTTTAAAATCTATTTGTGCACAACTGCTTTGCAATTTTTTTTTTTAAATCAGGCAACCAATTTAACAAACTCTGCTTTTTTCCCCCCAATTTTGCTTGTTCTTTTGCTTTTTCGCATGCAAGCAGAAGATCGTGCCTCAGTGACAAAAAAAGGTTGGGTCGGGTAAGCATCGCGTTTCATTTTATAATATAAATAGTGAAAAAGAAAATAAAATCGACTGATTATTTGAAGAAATTGTCTTGAACTTTGGAGGTTCCGCTGTATTTCAAACATGTTTGCCAGTATAATTTAAACATATAGTTATACACATAGTCACAAAAACAAAACATCAGATGGAAAGCTACAAAAAAAAAATCAGGGATAAAGTGAGTGAATCGCGTTTTTTTTTTTTTAATCTCTTCATGAAGAGGATGTTTCAAATGTGGTGCTGTGTTCAAGGCGAGACAAATGATTAGTTAAAAAAATAAAGATACTGACACTGTAAATGCACTTTAGAGGGTGACTTAGTCTAGCTGCGACATTTTTGCAAAAGGTTTTGGTGGCTCCTTAATGAACAGCAAGTGTAATTAAAAGAGGAATAAACATTTTTTCCCCCTCCCTTATCGCTCCCACTTTGCGCCGTCTTGATTACATATATGAAATGCAATGTACATTCTATATATGTAATTGATATTTAAATAAGTTATTCCCCCCGGTCTCTTTTTCCTTTCCATATAATATGAACTGTAATTAGCTGTACTATACGAAAAGCAATACCTTCCTGCGTCACGCATATTGCTTTAGCAAGCGAGGAGCCGCACACAGTTTGTATTGTAACATATGTGTACAAATGATTGTTTTATCTGCTTTTCATCTACTTCATGATTGTGCAGACAGATTTGCTTGTGTATTGAAACAATTAAAAAAAATCATACCCATAACTATTTGGCTTTCACAATTTGATTTTTTTTTTTGCCGTAACTTGCTCTGTGGTTTGAAATGTAAAAATGTTTTCATTTTGTTTTGCAGATGAACATATATCAATAGAAAATATAACCAACCTTTTTGTTTCACGATAGTATATTTCTTGTGCAGATGTTTTTTTTAATTGAAATATTTTTTTTAATATGTCAATGCTTAAATATGTGTAAGAGTCACAATTAAAAACACATTTTAAGATCTGCAACCTTTGGACGACTTGGATGACCAGGTAAGCAAAATGGAGCACAAGTCTTTCAGGTAAGCGTCTTTTTTCCATTCTTATCACGAGACTGTTTTTATCCCCGTGTCATGTTTTGGAAAATTGTGATACCCTCAGATGAGGGCAAAGAAGAGCCCCAGTTGCGATACATGTCCAGACATTTATTGAATGGGATGGACACATACTAAATAAGAACATTGGCAAGGAGCTACTGTAGGCTACAACTCACACATTCACAGACGCTCCAGGCCACTCCCCTTAAGCATCTCTAACTATAAATGTAATAGAAAATTCTGAATAATAAAATTAGAAGTGTTTTTTGCTTGCCCTAAACCATAAGCGGGCTCCACATAGTTGCGCATTTTCACGGGAAATGCTTGATGGCATTATATTCCAGTTAAAAAAATGTTGGGGGAACATGATAAATGCAATTACTATAGATGTCAAATATATGCCGCTTTTTACTATTTTCTGACATCTATCGGTAATGAATTTTTAAACCCCAAAATTTCTCCAAAAGGCCGATAAGCCCCCCCCCCCCCCCCCCCCCCCAAAAAAAAGCGAATACAGTACGTGAATCCGCGCTTCTGTTGAGGTCCGCCTGTATTTAATGTTGGGTGAACCACTAGATGGCGATGTTTACCAGCCATAAGTGCAAATAATGGAAGTTGGAACTTTTTGACTGTACGGTCCTCCCTCCTCCTCTCTCTTTCCACGTCCAGTAATCTGACACCCTTCCAAAAAAAGGGGAAAAAAAGACTGAGAGCTGGCCTAGAAGAAGAAGGATGGACTCCTGAAGCAGCCCGCAAAGAGCCGCGACAGGCGAGCCGAATCGTGCACAGCGAAGGCAAGCCGAGCGAGGAGCCACCTCGAGCGGCCTGGAGCGCAGCAGAGGAGCCGGTGACGGTCGGGGGGAATTTTTGTTCCCCCTCCTCCTCTCCTCCTTCAAAGTAGGACTTTCCGATGGTTCTCCAATGGGTGACTTTGCACGGCGCCTCGTGAGGAGCAGATGATGAAGAATTACAGCGGCAGTCCGCCTCACAGCAACAGCCAGAGCCCCCAATTCGCCCACTTCAGGGACCACCGCAACCACCACAAGTCTTCCTCGCTCGCCTCCATTCCTTGGCGCCTGCCCCTCCGAGCGTATGGATTCTGCATGGCGGCGCTCTTCGTCTTCTGCCTGTCGTCCCTCTTCTACCAGCTCAACGGAGGACCCCCCAGAGTACTGCTGGACATTCGACAATATCTCGGTAAGGGGGGAACCCCCCCACCTATCTTGTTTTTTTAAGGGTCTCTTCTGCCTGCCTCCGTGCGTTATGGCTGACAGCTCAAACGTCTGCTGTTTGCGTAAACTTCACTCGTATCTCCGGTTCACGTCGACAACTTTGACGCTATTTCGTGACTTCAAATTTGACACACTGACACGGACTGTCATAAGCAACTTTCCATTTAGCACGGTGCCGCGTGCGCAAAGAAAAAAAACACAAAACTATGGTGCACGTGCACTTATCGCGTGTTGATGATTTTGACTGCAACTTTTACTTTATGTTTCATTTCATATCCATTTTACACTGACTTACTGTCATGTGTGGACAAATGTAACGATCGCGCTCGTCTAAAACCATAACAATCACTTTAACGCCATATTGTGTTTACGTCCACCACTTTTATGCCATTATAGTCATACAACGTCCGTATTCGCAAAGTCTGGTATGTGCAAATCTCATGATTGGATGTCTACAACTTTCACTTTTATACTTTTTTGGTGTGTACAACTTTCACAGTGCATCTCCTTTCCTGGAGGGCCCACTGTCCTGACTGTTTTCCGGCCGCAACACACCTGATTCATTAGCCATCTCTAAAGCAGCGTTTGAATAATCCCGATTATTTCAATCAGGTGTGTTGCTCCTGAGCTAGCTGGAAAACGGGACAGGACGGTGGCCCTCGAGGACCAAGTTTAGACACCTCTGCTTTATGCCGTGTGAAACATTAACTTTTGAACAGGTGTGCGCCGACACATCTATCACTTTTATATCCGCCGGTGTCACTTTTACACTATTGTGCTGTGTACCTGCAACTTCAATCAATTAGACTATTTAATATATTAAAATCTTATATATTATGAACACTAAACATACACTACGGATGACGGACAGGCCCCCCGGCATTTTTTTTTCAAGCGCATCCAGTGATAAGGTGATTTATTTACCTGACGGCTCGTTTTACTTTTGGCCGCGAGCGTCCCGAGATGAAGGCGAGGGTCGGCGAATGTGAATGTGGGGGTGTGTGTGTGTAAGCGTCAGAGAATAGTAGCTTTGGTTTCTCCGGGAGGTGAACAGAGGCTTTTTTGTTCCGTCCAACGAGGGAAGGTCGGCGTTGGGAGGATGTCACTCAACGTGCAGTGGGAGAAAGGTAGCAGACCTTCGGCGAGAAGACGGATGGAGTGTTTGACTTGTTGACCTCGGCGTTGGTGGTACAAGCGTCTGTCTTTTGTTAAAAAGGGAGAGTATGTCGGTAAAGGGGTCATTTTGGTTCTCAGGTACGGCGGAGGCACGGCAGTCGTCGGGATGAGTCCTTTCAATCCGTGGGAATATGGAATCGATATGGCTGCTATTTCCTGCTCAAAACGGTTCCGGATGAGACCAATAAAACAGGATCAACTGCGCAATTCCGTCCTTCCAAAACATCTCCGCGAGTTACCCCCGGGGATCGCTAACCGGTCAGCAAATGTAAAACATTCAGTGTTTTCGAACACCATACATTTTCAAGGAGCCTTTTTTGAACGTTACACTTTCCAG
Source organism: Hippocampus zosterae (assembly GCF_025434085.1). NCBI lineage: Eukaryota > Metazoa > Chordata > Actinopteri > Syngnathiformes > Syngnathidae > Hippocampus > Hippocampus zosterae. The sequence goes on from NC_067469.1 coordinate 6,842,925, forward strand.
TCGCCTTCCCCAAAAGTCGTAAAAGTGGACGCGAGTGTTGGTTTAGCAAAAAAACGACTCAAAGCTGCATTGCCGAACACTTAGACGGGGAGCAAGAACTAGTGCGTCGCATTCTGTCCGTCATTGCCGATCTGGAAGTAGTTTTCTTCAGCCTGTCACTCAAAGGTTTTGTTCTATCGTTATGTGTAAAGATTGACGCTAAACTTTTGTCCGCTAGCCCAAGGTGCAGCCGGACGATACCTTAAAAAAATGTGTCTCCATCTATTCAGTGTAGTAACCCATTGCAGTCTTGTCCGCGAGCTAATCTTCGACATCGTGTGACTGCTCTTTAGTGCGCTGGAGATTGAACGGCGTCAAATAAATTCCCCCCCCCAAAAAAATTGTGGCATACATATGCGGCCTGTTGTGATTTGAAAGTACAATGAACCCCCGGTTGATCGCCATGGATGCATTTCATGCGTTAGCTGAATGCTAACACATAATGTGAAACATCATAGATGGGCTAACAGTAATTAGCACTGAAGTTACGGTCATTGTGAACCTTCAAACAACTGCGACTCCAACACACAAGGGGCGGCAAGGAACTACTTATAGACAATCCGTCTATCGACATGGTCATTAACCCTTTCGGGGACAGCGGTTACTACGATGGACAGCTTATCGTGTTATCAGGTTACAGGGTGCATGAACGTGTAAAAAAGAGCTTTGCCTGACCTAAGTAGGTTCACGCACTTGTGATTTTTAGAGCGAAAACATTTTTTTTCACACACTTCCTGCCGAAAGATATCCTTGAAAAAAAGAAATGGTCTAACTGAATAAGTCCAGTGACACTTTTTAGTTTAGCAGACTTGAGCCGAGGTGTCGTAAAGGATAAAAGTCTGCCATGCCACGGTCAGAACGCCAGACTCCATTTTCCTCACATGGAAGCGACAGGTTCCTAGTTGGCGTCATGTCCGATCCGAATGCCAAAACAATCAGACGGCTCATAAAAATCCTTCAGCGCTCGTGGTGGATAAAACAAGCGTCGCCCTCCCCTTACGCTCTGCTCTATACCTCCCTCTTGTTTGTAACGGCTTTTTCCAGTCAGCTTGTTAGTGGATTTTAAGGGTCAATAAAGGGATGGTTATTTTTTTAAATGTTTTGATATGAATGGACAGATGGTTCAGAGCTCATTTTTGGTTTTAATAATTGACTATAGCGGGAGTTCAATTCGAGTTACTTCACAAAAAGCAGCATTTTTGTAGCTAGCAAAGAATTCTACAACTGGGACAGGCGATAAAAATCTTTTTTGAAGTTTACTGTCCAGATAAGAAAATAGAAAAACACATGCAGTAGCTTAGCCTTTTGTCCGCAAGCTTAATGCTAACAAAAGGAAATGCATCCAGTATGTAAACCTTGAAGCAGCTGATATTTAAACACAAAATGTGGAGTAGCACATTGATACATTCAATAATACAGTAATCATGCATTCTTTATCCTCTGTGAGGAGCTGAGATATTTATACTGGGCAGGTGTCCATGTAAAAAAAAATAATATAAAAATGTAAATACATGCATCTCAAGGCACCGCTGTAATTGATTAAACATGGTCGACGTTGAGGTGACAAAGCTTGATTTCCTCACTCAACAACTGAAGTCTGCTACAGGTCTGCAGTTGCGGCAGTAATGTCAAGTCCCCCCCATAACCAGGGAACTTTAACTTGATCAATACCCGGCACGCCTTTAAAAGTTGAAGGAACTCAAGCAGACTGAAACAAAGTTCAAAAACAACATTTCCATTTTGCGATTAGCACCAGCGCCCAGCATCGAAATGCCAGAGAAGCCGCTCTCCTCCATTAGCAATAATGATGCAATTAGCATTGTGTTTGTTTTCCCTTTCATGGAAAAATAGAGTGAATGCGTATTGATGGTTGGAATTAAAAACAAAGCCCATTAGTAGTTAATAGACTGTGGCTGGGCAAAATGTTTTCTTCATAATTATTTGCTCGATTGAACGATAGCAAATGCACTCAATTGCTGCAAGTCCAACACCCAGACAATTAGCTTAAGTTTACTGCCGTTACCCCCAAATGGAAAAAGTAGCCTGGTCACTATCAAGCAAACATCACCAACCATTCGCACCCCACCGTTCCAGAAAATGGTACAGTCCTGTCATCTTTCATCACCTTCCATGAGCCTGAATTTAACATGCTAACTATCAAATCGACAGACCAAGAAACCCAAACATTCCCCCTCATGGCAACACCCCTGTTAGTTTATGTCACCGTCCATGAACCAGGAAGTAGCATACTAACAAACAACAATTCCACTTTCCAGAATCAAAAATAAAGCTACCCTGCAGTCTTCACGTCATCTTCTGCCAACCGGAAAGTTGCTAGCCAGTTAATGAGTAGACCACCTAATAAACATTATCATTCACCCCTCCCCGAAATAAAATCATAAAAAGTCCCGTCCTGTTGTTCGACCTTCATCTGTCCAAACATTTTATGTATTTTTTCCTAGAAAGTAGCATTGCTAGGATGTGAAACTTGTGGGTGGCTTGTCGGGCCACCTTGGGGTGGTACCATGACTGGATGTCAGCTTGAAAAGAGAGAGCCTTATAATTTCGGAGATCGGAGCCGGGATAACTAGTGTTCCTGTGAGAAAATTGCCTGTTTGCTTACAACATGTAAATTGAGTGTACGCCTCCGTGGTCTCCTCCGACCTTTCATGTCCATCCAGCTCCGTTCACGCTTCCAATTAGGAACACGATAATTGCAGCTCCTTCTCGCGCGTAAGCGTCACTTTTCAACGTTTGCCTTTACAACATTCCTCCCGTTTATTGCCTCGCAGTATTGGCGACACGTTGACGCTTCCGTTTGTTTTCTGTTCTTTCCGTTTATTTTGAGAGGATCTAAAGTCTTGAAAGTCAGTCATTACTCCTCGAATTGGGTTCTCACCGTGCAGGGTGGTGGTCGTTTCGGACCGTGTTACATGGTGGTCACTCCTCACGGCGGGCATACCTCGTTGTCGTTCTCTCTCTATTTTGGCTGAGTTTACCGCAAAGAAATAAGTAGTGGTTTTGAAAATAGCGGCCTTAAATATACAGATGGAACCACCGTGCCCCACCCGTGTTGGTAAAACCACAAGGCGCTGGCTTTTATGTTTTTATATAGCATACATGCCCTCGTGAGTTCAGATGAGTTGAACTGGAGGAACCCGACTAAGGTTTACAAGGGACGGATCAGGCCAAAGTTCGAAATGAAACGATGGGATTCTTGCTGGATTTGGGTCTGCTGGGAACTCGGGAGCTTTACGCCATGTATCCCACAGCGTGTAAAACAATTACCAACTATTTTGATCGGCATTTATTGGTCTCTCTTTGCTACTTTTGGAGTTCCGCGACAATCCCTTCAATGACGCTGGTCGGCGGCTAGCACGATAAGCTAAAATAGCGGTCGTCGTCTTTAGTTACTGCTTGTTCTGGTCAAACATCACAATCGAAACGGACTCCAATGCAAGACAACCGTACCAGGATATCCAAATCGCTCCTTTACTCAGAAATAGGCGGCTTAGTATGATAAGCTAACATAGCAGACCACGTCTCGTTCAGCGTTACTTCAATCAAATTGACCCAAATGCCTCAGTACCAGTCAGATTATCGAAATGTCTTGTTGTTATTGTTGTTGTAGACACAAAAGCAGCTCCAGGCAAAATGAATGTCCAACTTTGGCAGGTAGCACAACAAGCTAGCACGGAACAGTCGTCTGCATTCGCACTCAGTCCTCCCCTTTTGTCCAACGTCACAGTCAAATAGAATTCAATGCGCAACACCAGTCACAGAAGAGCCAAAAGTCAAAGTCCTTTTTTCACAAAGAGGCTGAGACGCCATTTTCATCGGTTAGCACCACAAGCTAGCATGGTCATTTCCATATTTACTAAAACTGCAAAACACTCTTGCTTCGTCAGTAATTCCCCTATCAAATTCATATTGATGAATTACTTTATGAGTGTAACAGTTCCGGAACAGAATTGGACTCTAGAAACGTGGACTCAAACGGATTTGAAAAAAATAAATATATACATATATACATTTATTACACAAAAAGTATGTAAGACTAAACAAAGTACAAGAAAATGGCGAGTCAAACCAAAAACGCTGGCTAAAAAAATATCACATAAATAGCTTGCCCTAAAAAGACAAGAAATCAGCCAAACCGCGACAGATCCAAAATCGAGACTATATTTACACAATAAAACTACTTAACAATCAAAATGCATAAACCAGGCGAAAAACGACGTGGCGCCACTCAGAAATGAGCAGGATGAAGAATAATCCAATGAAGGCTTGACCGGCCTTAAATCCATGGCTTCTTGAGATGTGCAGCAGGTGTGCGTACCGAAGGGAAAGCCCTCCTCTGCCACCCACTGGAGACACACAAACAACAGAATCATGCCAGTTACATTTTAACACACGGAGTCCGGAAAAAAAAAAGAACCCTGCTTCTTCGATGACTGTGTCGTACAAATAGTGATTCAGTCCTGCGGGATACATTGCGGTTGTGTACAACCAACATTTATGTTGCGTCGGAGGGAAAATAAAGACTCGAGTGTAATTAGTTTTGCGGTCAGTATGATAAACAATCGCAGAAGCACCCCTTGGGATGCATTGTGGTCGGCAACCATGCAGTTGTTTTTTTTTTCCCAACTTCGATGTTCAATGCAGCACCGCCATGCAGTTAGTCGACATCCTCAGTTGGGTCCCTCTCGACTTCAGCTTTGCATTTCTCTTTTTTTTTTTTCCTTTGACAAAGGTCATACTCAACACCTTCTTCATTTAAAAAAAATAATAAAAGAGAGCCTAATGGGGCTAACCGTGACTCATATTGTCCTTTTGGTGGCGCATTTTACTGGAGTGCAGTCATTGAGGGTGAAAGTGCAGGGACACGGCTTGTTATGAGAAAAGCCAGCGAGGAGCATTTTTGACCTCTTCCGAAGGAATGTGGCCGTTCCCCGCGGAAAGCAAAGCTCGCACCTCGGTCTCAAAATGCTTCCTTCTCTCTTCCTCTGAAACCAACCTTTGTGTAGCGCATTAAAAAAAAGAGTCTCTGAAATATCGTTACCTCCTCCATGTGTGCTAAAATCCTCATCCGGCCATCACTTGTCTCACTTCAGAACGGAGATATTTTGTTGTTGGGTTTTTTTTTTCCCTCTGTGCCGCGTCCTTCTGTTTGACACTCACAAGTGTGCAGTTTTTTTTTCTTCCTCCTCCGCTTTTTTTTTCCAGATGTTTGGAGGCGACGTCTTGAACGCAATTCAAAATCCGGTGGCTTCCAAAGAGCAATTTTTTTCTAAACAAGGAGTCAAAAGTCATTGTAGGACATGTTTGGCTTTTATTTTTTTTATTTTTTATTTTTTTCAAGCATAGCTTCGCATCTTGGTAAAGCGGCAGTCGTCTGGCTCGGGGTTGACGGCTCTGGAGCGTTTCCATCGATCTGGCTCAGAACAACCTGGCAGCCCCTCGCTCCACTCGTTTGTGGTCTTAGGACCTTGGCGGTGGTGACGAGCCATCTGTCACCCCTTCCACTCAACTTCCATCGTCGATCCGCTCGATTCCTCGGAATATGCCGAATATGCAATCCGCGTCCTCCGCTGCCAGAGCAAAATATTCACGGGGGTCATTTCCCAGATGGGACGCTCACGTGTCGTACTTCCGCTACATTGAGCCCCTTGTGTACGCGAGCCCACGAGGTTCGTGTGCCTTTTAGTTGAATCAATTGTCGACAAAACGTCTGTCTTTCGTTTGTTTTGCGATGCCGTTTGCATTTATACGTTTTCACGTCCATGTTTGTGACCACTTCCTGCTTTGTTGCAGCTGCAGCGGTCGTCAAGGTTCAATCTAAATTCAGCTGTTTTGTAATGCCGTTAGCGAAGCTCCATCTAGTGGATGCACAGCGCAACCACAGACAGTTGTGTAGCTTTCTATCCTATGCGGCTTATACTACTCTATATATGAAAATTGTTTTAAAAGAGGCCATTTATTCAAGGTGCGTCTTATTGTGCAGAAAATATGGAACTTGGAAACCCAGTAAAAAGGAAAATTCAATACTAATTACATTTGGGCGCTTGACTCGATCAATCCGAGTTCCTCAGAAATGTTTTGTCTTCTTCAAATGTCTCGCTGAATAGTCACCGCTAGAGAAAAATGATCCACGTCGAATCCTCGCCACATGCTTTTAAAAAACACACTTGAACTTAGTAGAGTACTTTTTTCTCCCCGATGACCCGTTCTCACTCGAGAAATCGGAGACTGTCGAATCACTCCGACAAAACACCAAAAAACTGTCTTGCTTGTACGCCGCAGCTTGCTTCACGCTGTTCATTCGTCACTCGCGCGCTGGAGGATTTTTATTTTTATTTCTTTTATTTCTTTTAAAGTGAATTTAACATTGTCCGGTTCATCACCAAATGCTTAAGCAGATCGCTCAACGCCAACGAAGGAAAATTAAAATGAGTAGAGTTCACTGGACTTATTGACTTAGCACATGAATAATGAAACCACGATAGTGTGAAGGAACGCTGCTTGTGTATTGGAGAGACATCTCCTACTGTACTTGAGGAAATGAGGCAATATTTTTTTTTTTCTTGTAAATTCTCTTGTTGCCATGCCTGGAAGAAATTAAACGTTCCTTTTTGGGGAAAGAATGTCGAGATGATAAAGCAACACTGTTTGTTTGAGTTACGATTTCTCTCTTAGTTCTCCCCCGCCCCACAAAAGTCTTTGGAAGACAGTTTTGGACACTTTTTTTTTGTTTGTTTGTTTTTAACGGGCTTTTGAATGCTGATGTAAATTACATATGTAAGAAATTGCCTTCAAATTCCACTTAGCTTTATTGCCTTCCAGGGAGTCGTCGTACTTTGTAGTCATCACCCTCCATTGAGTCTATCCCCATGCTGGTTTTTTTGGGGGGGGCGGGGGAGTCTGAGTGCACCCCAGCGGGTGAGGTAAATAAAGGGTTTGTCGGATCAGTCTGAATGGGGCCATCATGGGTTATTACCACCGCAAATATTCCGTGGCTTTTCGGACTTTTACAGAAGCAGGAAAGCCGCAAGCCATTGCGAGCGTCCTTTGCTGGATCAAAACGGTGTGGGGGGGCGGGGGGGTGGCGTAACTCTTTATGTAAAAAAATAATAATAAATAAAAAAAAATAATAAATAAAAACAAGTGTGCGTATGTGTTAGCGCTACATTAGCATGAATCCACAGCCGTGTTTGTTCGCCTCGACGAGGCTCGGCAAAGGGCGCCTCTGTCGGAGCACCGCCGGTCGACAAGTACAGTGCGTCAGTGTGCACGCGTGACGTGGGGCGTTAAATCTTGCCCGAACGCAGCCAAGGGGGAGGGGCAACATTTCGCACCTGACGGCCTTGACCCGAAACAGAGCTCAGTTGAGTTCCCCCCCCAAGTGCTTCAAACGCAGCACTTAGCTTTCCACCATGACCGACCCTCAATGGACTCGTATTTCTTGTCTCGTACATGCGGTCTGGCAGGGCGTCCTCATTTTCGGCTTAGCGAAATGCCACGGGGGGGGTTTTTTTTGTCTGAATTGTTGAAAGATTAGCGAGTGAAACCAGGTTTGAAAAATCAAGGCGTTTTTTAGGGTTCAAAATGAAGTGAGACGGGTTGTTTTTAGGACTCATTTTACGCTTCGTAATTAGTGTCTGCTTGTGTAAATCTCCACACGTGTGGATTTGTCTAGGGGGGTGTTGGATAATTGTTTTTTTTAAAAATTTTTTTTATTATTTTAGCTCTTCTTGGCTCCATTTGAATCAGGGCAGGTTTGAAAGGGTAGGACATCTGTGATGTCCGCATGAGAATCTATCAATTTTTTTTTGTTGCACTTGATATCATGATGTGACCCCCCCCCCCCCCAAAAAAAACGGTTGTTGTAATGTGTATTTTAATAAGGAAATATAAGGCGCTATAATATTCAAATTTGAAAAAGTGTATTGTAGTAAGATAACTTAAAAAGACCCAAATTGTTTTTGCATCATTTGAATGGCCATTTTGCTTCTCAATCTGATGTGTCTGTCTTGACCACCTGGAGGCAGTGTAACACAAAGAGATGGATGTTGGCTTCGGTGAGATGACTCAACTCCTCTGATCTTATCAGTACAGCACTAATGTGTTATTCTTCGCAGAGGATAAAGAATTTATACTTGAGTACAGTCGACGCCCCATGTTTACAGGCCGGCATATGCGGATTTTCCTATTCTTAGATATAGTTTTTTAATCTTAAAAAAAAAATTCACCCATTATTGCATTATATTTTTTGATGCAACTATGCTGCCATCATACACTCGTGAGGCACCTCCGTCCATATTCTTATTTAAAAAGAAACTTTTTTTAGGTTTTTGTTTTTTGGAGGGGGTAGGCTTAAACCTGTGTTTTCAGTTGATAGAGTCATACAGCGAATTGAACATGTCTCAAGACATCTTATTTCCAAGTTGTTGTTTTTTTCCGGGCATTTATGCTTTCCGAGTTGCGTCATGTCACTGTATGCATTGAAGCGTATTCATTACACTCTGTTAATGTCACACGAATGGATTTCTTGTCAAGCGCCGACATAAACGCTTCTGCCTGATTGATACCTTTTCGGAGCCAAGTGTCGGATTGAATATGCATTAAATCGGCCGTAAAATACAAAGATAGGCGTCCTAGTTTATGTGCGTCGTCTGCAAAGTTGACGGCCTCCCGCGCCTTTAATTCAGACAGATGTTCGAACGCGCGGCGTACACTTTGACCGTCCGCAGCCCTCCTTCAAAGGCCTCGTCCATAAATACGTTCGTGCTGTTCTTGGAAGTGAGTGCTGCGTTCTGTTGTTTTATTTTGGGGATTTTGCCTTTTTAGCTCGATCTTCTGAAGTCTCCCTTCCATCTTCAATCGGGACCGTTTCAGGGCTTGATTCATTAGCATTCGGATGTTTTCCCTCCCCAAAAATATGTGTCCCCTCCTCTTCACTCAGTCCCCGTCCGTCACTGACATGTGCTCCCCATACAGCACTCGCACTTGATTTGGCACTTGATGAGGAAAATAACAGAGGTGGGAAAATGTGAATGTGGGCCTTTTTTCTTTTTTCTTTTTTCTTCTCAGGAGGCTTTCCGATGAAGTCATGGGGGTTACAAGGTGCTTCTGCTGAAAATGCACACGCGTGCACACATCCCGTGGGCTTTTGTTGCAGGCGTGACCTTACACATGAACGCGCTCTCTTTCCTCAAATAAGGGACTCCACTCGAATCGATGCCATGCCCCCACTTGATTGCCAGGTGCATCCGTCACTTCACGATGTACTGCTCACTGGCCAATAGCATTTCTTTACCACAATAACACAATGCCCGCAAATGGGCTGTGGAATAGACTTAATGCAGAAACATATGATGTATGCAGAGCAAAAATTGGTAAATATGGCAACATTCATTCATTCATTCATTCATCTTCCTAACCGCTTGATCCTCACTAGGGTCGCGGGGGGTGCTGGAGCCTATCCCAGCTGTCTCCGGGCAGTAGGCGGGGGACACCCTGAATCGGTTGCCAGCCAATCGCAGGGCACACAGACACGAACAACCATTCGCGCTCACACTCACACCTAGGGACAATTTAGAGTGTTCAATCAGCCTGCCATGCATGTTTTTGGAATGTGGGAGGAAACCGGAGCACCCGGAGAAAACCCACGCAGGCCCGGGGAGAACATGCAAACTCCACACAGGGAGGCCGGAGCTGGAATCGAACCCGGTACCTCTGCACTGTGAAGTCCACGTGCTAACCACTGGACTACCGGGCAACAGTGTTTGGTTATTTAATGTTTTTTTGGGGGGGGGGCGTTAGAAGAATAAATTTGCTTTCTACATTATTTGGATTAAATTGATTATTATTTTGGAATTTTTTTTAATATTACAGATTTTTGAAATTATTTAAAAAATAGATGCCATACCTCAAATACAATTTTTACTTTAAGAATTAGTGAGCCGTTAAATTTTTTTATTTTTTAAAGTTATGTAGTCATGAAGCCATGAAGGAATATTGTTTTAAAATTGTTCAAAATATGATGTAATATTGCAATGATGTGAATGTAATAGCTGCTCGGACGAAAAATACAAATTTAATTTTGCACAAACAAGGATTATTGTTAAAAATGGGACAAAACATTCATTGTCATGATTTATTCATGTTTATTTTAATTAATATTATAAGGTGTTCCCTGAAATAAATTTTGAGCACGAGCCTGGAAAGCCATGATAGAATTTGGAAGATATTGTCATGTATATAATTGAGATGAAGTAGCATTTATTTGTGGAAAAACTCATTTGTTATCCCCAATGCCTGACCACTAAGAGTGACCTCTTAGTGCCGACGAGTCCCGAGCTCGCCACTCGCTGTGGAAATGCGGTCCGCTCTTCACATACCTTGCAAATTACTGTGTTTTGTCCATGATATTTTTTTACGGTCTTGTGGGCAAAAATCGCACATGCTCACCTTTTTTTTTTCTCCTGAGCTTGTTCCGAAAGAAGCAAAGCCAAAACAAGGGAGTGGCTTTCTTCCCCACCCCAAAGGCGGTTGGCTAAACCTGGCATCAGCCAAACGTGAAGCCTGACAGCACTTTCCATCAAATGGCAATTTATGCTACCAGATGAAGCAATTTATGCTACCGCGCGCCGTGTAATTAGCAAGCGCTGCGGGCTTTCACGCTGACACACACGTGCACATGAGACATGCTTTTTTTTTCTTCCTTACCATTCCCACTTTTTTTTTTTTAAACCAGAAATTACGGAAAATCTACGTCTACTACCTCAATTGTATCCTAGCGCACAGACATTGGCTTACATTGTCCGGATGACTTTATTCAGCTCTTCTACTGCTACTTTGATTTATCCTACCTTACAAAGGCTCAACGGATTAGACGACATATCAAAAGGAACTCACATGTGTGCATGTTTCTCTTTGAAAAGTCTTTCTGGAGAGCTGCTACAACCTTAGCGCCCAACCCCCCCGCCCCCGCCTCCTCCTCCTTCCACTGCCGTCATTGCATTCCATCATAGCAATGTGTCGCGTTGCTCCTTTATCCTCTGCCATTTTTCATCATCTGGCTGCTCAGATTTTCCCCTCATTGTCCCCCCCCCCCCCCATTTCTTCCCCTTTTTATCTTCCGTCATTGTTGACGGAGTGGCCGCAAACACAAAAATAGCCGATTTAACTGCATTTTGCGACACCAGTCGCTCACCAATGATTGGAGCAATCCCAGTTCACAGGCTGTCTTGTTTACTGCCGAGCCCCGTTTGCCAACCGGAACAGCAGCGCCGCGCGAGCTACCGAGTTCCTTGTAGTCGACAAGCAGTCGCCACGCTGTGTCAATCATAATAATAATAATAGTCCTTAATATGGGAGGAGAAAACGTGTGTAGAATCTGCAGTGGACAGCTTATCAGGTTATCATTATTTCTGCATGACCGGGTTAACAATCGTCAAAAAATGCAAAACAATCTTCAAAAAAATGCAACACAATTTTTTTTTCTTCACATCTGATTGTGTGTGTGTGTTTCGTAGAATTGTAGTCGTAATCATATTTCTATGCGATCCGTTGAATGTGGTTTTTAAAAATTTTTCATGCCGTTCGCCATTCGCTCTGTCAACTTCTGCTCCTCATATGACGTGCAAACTCTTCTCTGTTTCCAACTTTTCAATGCTTTGGCCGCCACATTCGTACACGATTTGACTCTGGGTTCTATTTATAGACGTCGATAGCAGAGATTAACTCATTCACTCCCAAAGACGTTTTTAAACGTCTTTTCAGACTTGGTCCAGAATTGGCTGGTACTGAATGAGTTAATGACAACAAGTGTTTGGATTTGTGAAGCTAAGTTGTCCATAGTTTATCGAATCAAACTCCCCCCAAAAAAGTGTGACTTTTACTCAATCGTTTAATAAATATCAAAACCAAAGAGGCAATAATATAATTTTGCAGCGGTCTCGTAATTTAAGGTTTTTTTCCGTCCTGAGATGTATCTTTTCTGACGCTATTTGTCAGAACAAGACCGCGGTGGTTTCTGGTCCTCATGCATGCACAGTCAGTGTAGCAACGGGTTCGACCACCAGTGACTACTATTGTGTGACCACTTGGTTTTATCCTCTTTGCATGACTTGGCGACAGCTTTGAATTTGGAGAAATCAAAACGACTGAGCGAATGTGACTCCCAGGATGGCTTGAAACATAAATGTAGCCAAACGTTAGCGTGCAATTGGGGCTGTTACTACTTTTCAAACTGGCAATACAGTATATAGTTTTGTTTTTTTTAATCCTTTCGTGCACCCTATAACATGATAACATAAGATGTCCACTGTAGTAACCGTGAAAGAGTTAACGTGAGCTGTCGTTCTGATTTTTTTTTTAGTTGATTTGAATTTTGCTTTGACGTGCTAGGGGAATCTTAGGACACAAATGCTATACAATGGATGTAAACTCATTCAACTCAACCGGCCTTGAGGGAGGACTGCGTTCCATAAACGGAAATTTTATTTTGGGATTCCCATATGTTGGATTTTACGGCTATGCTCGGTGGTCCATTTCAGTGGTCGCAAACCAAGTCCCCGAAATAAATAGAAAGTGTCGTCTCAGTTGGACATCGTGGTCTTCAGCACCTGCAAAAACAGAAGTGACGACGCGGCGTGTTTTAATTGTACTGTATCTCATTTTTATTTCCCTTGACATGACAGCGTGATGATGCAGAGTGGGGAAGAGTAGGCATGGCCCGTGACTGTTTCCGTAATTAGGGAGATGGATGGAGTTTTGCGGTTGGTCCTCCGACACACCTAATCAATGGGTGGGGTGGCTACACACAAACATACATCCCTGTGTATATCTCGTGTGTTTGCATATGGTGTCAATTGTGGCCTAAACGTTTACGAAAAGCATATGGCCGTGTTTCTAAAATTTACAAGAGTAAAAGTATACAAAGCTATATAGCCTATATAGCAACAGCTTTTTATGGCATAATATCCCTTACTCATTATCTGACGTTAGCAGTGAAAATGAACAGGGTTTGATCAATTGTAATCAATCTGGAGATATGCGCCGTCGTTTGGTTTTCATGCGGTCAAATTAAAAACAAATTGACTCACATTTTCACGGTAATTATTTCTATGAGGTCAACGAGACTACAAATGTGTCCATTGTTTGCTAGCTTCTTGCTTCCTGACTGGTCAGTTTGAATGATTGACACCCCATTTTGAGCAAAAAAGAGACCAAAATGGGGATTGAATCAAGTTTGGTGGGCCCGCATTAACAATGTGAAGTACTCGATGGTGGCTAGCAGGCACTAGGAGACACCTTATATGATTGTAGCAAGAATATTCGTGGAAGCTATCATTTCCTCTATAAAAAGAGTTCTCCAAAATCCTCCCGCAAAAAAAGACCTTCCGCACGTCCGTCTGTCTTAAAAAAAGGAGCCCACACAATCTCCAGACAGCAGCATGTGGTGAAAGTTGAGAAGCGGGCCGACGTTGACACTCGCCGGAGAACCTGTAATCGGCTTGGACACAACCGGAACATTCCAGGGCAACAGCCCAGTGACCTTGCGAGTCCGCTTGGCTTCATCACGCTCATCATCAACCATTCCTGCGTCGCTGTCATAGACGTTTACGGTTCCGCGGCATAGCCTAGCGTAGCATTCCAGCGACCAGAGGAAGAGGTCGGATTGGCTCCATGCGTGATTGGCTGTGATCTATTTATATCACTTATAGATGAGCGCCATGCCATAACTAACATTACCTTTGACTGCATGTTTTTGAAACTCGCTGGAAAGTGGTATCGATGTCATAGTATCGGAACCTAATAAATTAGTTAGATTAAATCTGGAGCCTTGAAAACTCCCACACAGCGATCATAATCAAATTTAACGGATGGTTTAAAAATGATGTGCTCTACTGTTGTTTTTTTTAATGTAATTTAATTTTTTTAGTGAGCTGCGGTGGTTTATGTGGCTGTATTGATAGAGATGCTAATTGGGCCGAGCAGTTGCGGGCCAGAAGCAAAGCCACAGATCTTGTGACCCAATAATCCAATTAGGCTTTTAGCTACGTGCCTGCGCGCTGCCACATTCCACTTAGCTCGGCCATCAGTCACTTCCTGACTCACACACACACAAATATGTTTATGTTTGACTTGTTTCCCTCCCCACTTAGAACAGATACTAAGAGGCTCAATCTGTCTTCATTAGTTGCTGGTTGATAACCAGGAAATGGGCCGGAATTTGAATCAGCGTCGTGCTGCGCCTGCAGACATTTCCCCTCTTGACCTTTGACCTCGACATCATTACGGATGATAACCACACAGGAAAAAAAAACTAAAAAATGGTGTTCGCAGCACTCTGAAGTTCTGAGACCTCTGTTGAACCCCATGTGGTCAAATTGAGTAGGAATCAGGTGACGAGTCATATTTATATATTTTTTTAAGACCGTGAGTAGTTGCAACTGATTCATTTTGAAAATTGTTTTGTATTTATCTATCGGTTCTGCTCTATGGATATAGACCTAATTGTATAGAAAATGGTCACAGATTTCATTTACTTACTTTACTTTCAAGTACTTAATTTCAAGTAGGGATGTTCAATACCGCTTTTTCAGAGCGGTTACCAATACAAGTTTTCACTCTTGCTTGAGTACACGCCGATACCGATACTATGTACCGATACCACTAGAACTTATGATACACAAAATCTCAAGGTATCGGTACTCACCCACCGCATGTTTTAAATCATGTGCCAAGAGTATAAATGTATACTGTCGACTAGAGGTGTGATATGGACAAAATCTTTTCTCATGATCCAGGTAACTTTATAACTCACTAACTTTTTGAATTAACATTCATGGTATATGTTTCGTTTCATTCACGCCACTGTCTAAAATAAAAACAAACAGCAATGACTGCACTCCCGCTAATAATGTCAGCAATGTCCCGGCTGCTCCACCCAACCATAAATTACTCCAGAAAGTGATCCGTCGTTACAACAACTGCAGGGACGCCTCCCCACCCCCGCCCCCCAACCTCATCCCATCTCTCATCGGCACCCTGTACGGAGTAGGCTGACTGTTGTTTGCATGACGTTAACATAAACAGTGTGTTCCTGTCACTAGGCTAATCTCAAAGAGCTGCTAATAAATCAAAAGGTCACTGTCAGGGCTGGGCGGGATTGGTTTAAAATCCATCTGGGTCGATAACCTCGGCGAAATTATACCACATAGCGCGTACCACGACTGGCACTCGTGTTGGTTTGGCGAAGACGCTCACGTGAGGTGCCAAATGGGGGAACATTGGCTGTGTGTAAAGCAAATGTGTGGATGTGTATCTCCTTCGAGAAACACAGTGAGATTGTTCTCTTATGTAATATTTCCTCTCCTCGCAGCTTGATTCCCTTGCTCGCTTGCCAACTTGTCTCCCTCAATACCCCGCGCCGTCCCTCTGGGCCGCAACCAGCACCTGGACGCCCCCCCCCAAAAAAAGAAAAGAAAATAAAACAGAGAGACGACTGTTGATTGTGGCCACAAGAAAAGGCAACTGTTTGAAGTCAGCGCCTCCATTCAGACGCGGTGATGAAAAATCCTTGAAAGAGCTCAGTTGTTCCCACACTGAGCATCTTTGCACTGATCAACTGTATGAGGAGCGCTTGGAGATGGAACAACACGCAGCGTCGCAGTCCGATGAAAAGTTCTATTTATTTAGTTTAAAAAAAAATTGTCTACAAATGTATTCATAAATAAGCACCAATTGGTTGGCATGTTTCGAATGGACAGTGACAACATATTTTTGACTCTTGCTATTTAAAAAAAATAAATTAAAAGGGGCCCGGTGGGCGACTGGTAGCGCCCTCACAGCTCTGGCCTTCCTGTGTGCACTTTGCATGTCTTCCCCATGACTGCGTGGGTTTTCTCCGGGTATTCCGGTTTCCTCCCACGTTCCATACATGGCAGGCTGATTGAACACTCCAAATTGTCCCGAGGTGCGAGTGTGAGCGCGGATGGTTGTTCGTCTCTGTGTGCCCTGCGATTGGCTGGCAACCAGTTCAGGGTGTGTGTGCCCCCCCCCCCCTCCCCTGCCTACTGCCGGAAGACGGCTGGGATAGGCTCCAGCACCCCCGCGACCCTTGTGACTATAAAGCGAATCGAAAGATGGATGGATGGATGCTTTCAAAAAAATAAATAAATAAATAAAAACGTTAGCATCGACATGCTAACAAGAATAAATGTTCTCTTGATGGCAAAAAAAAAAAAGTTTTGTCTTTATGGATAAAGACAAAAAAATTGTTGATACTTTAGCGTCTGTGTTTTTTCACTTGGCACTGGCGCAATTCAACGCTGTATTTTTGTGTTCTCTTTGCAGGGTCGTCGACATACGAGGATGACCACGGACCTCCTGTTGCAAGGGTGAGTCCTTTTTTTTTTTTTTTAATTAAAGCAGTCGACATGACTGCCAAGCAAAAAAAAAACAAAACAGTTTGCCCACTGAATATTTCTGAATATGTGATGTAATGTTCAGCAATGTTTTGCACGACCCAAGAAAGTGAAAGTCAGTAGGCCGTCGCACAGGAAGTTGATTGTTGGGAGAAAAAAAAAAGGGAGAGGGCGGGATTGCATAACATGTCTCCCCCCCCCCCCCCCCACCCTTTACCTCAATCTCCAGCTTGCAGTGTTACAGCTCCGACAGACACACTCGCCATTTCCTCGACATGCCTTCTTCTCTGTGCCGCACACATTTGCGCGATACACACGCTCACGCAATGTTTTGGCATCATTTTTCAGACATGAAGTTTGTTGTTCTCCCGTCCGTGGAAGATTTGATTTACTTCTCAAGCCACGACAGGCCGCTCTCCGTTCAAATGTCATTGACGGATTCGCATTTAATGGCTCGGACATCTTGGAAGGCTACGATTAGCACATCAAACATCTGGCACACAACCGCGGTAACTTAATAAAATGTGTCGTAAAATAAAACTTTGAGCTCTTTGTCACAGCCAAAAACAGTTGCCCATTTTTATTTCAAATGATGCTAAGTGACGGACTTCTTGTCATTGTTTTATTTTTCTCCAGCACAATAAATTGCTCTGATGAAGATTTTCCGATCCTCCGAATCTCGTAAATTTTTGATCTTGGTGAACATTTGTGTTGTAGGGTTAACAAATATGTAGTAGAACAATACCAGCGGTGGAGTATTTTATTAAAATGTTCCTTTAAAAGACAAAAGCGACGCCAAAAAACGACACAGCAAGTCTGCCATTTTGGTCTGAAGCGGCCATTTTGAAGTCCCTCTGGTCCATTTCCAGGTGTCCTTCAAAGACTAGCTAGTTTTACCGATTTTGTGCGACCGAATTCCACCAATGTTCGTCAAACCAGCTAACTTTTTTGTTTGTTTGTTTCAGCACCGCTTAACGGCAAAGCGTGGCGACAACGTCAGAAAACACAACACTTGAATAACTTGC
Source organism: Hippocampus zosterae (assembly GCF_025434085.1). Lineage (NCBI taxonomy): Eukaryota > Metazoa > Chordata > Actinopteri > Syngnathiformes > Syngnathidae > Hippocampus > Hippocampus zosterae. Next base: position 6,860,425 of record NC_067469.1, read on the forward strand.
CTCCTTTTTTTTCCCTTCAAAAGACGTCCCCTAAAAAAAAGTCATATTTTCAAACACGAGTAAAAAAAAAACAAAGGTGGGCGTGCGTTCTTGTCGTGCCTGCTTCTCCGTGCGGATGTTATTCTTAGCGTTGCGTGGTTTTTCTCTACACTCTCATTTTTGCATGGCGCTCCAAACTGTCATGTCAAAGTTATAATCTTTAGCCACATTTACCGTTAGCGCCTGCACATCTGCATGCACGCATATTTCGATATACACACATGCGCGAGCCGCAATGCGAGCAAAACATCAGTACGGTGATCCCTCGCTACTTTGTGGTTCCTTTATTGCGGGTTCAGTGCATCGCGGATTTTTTCAAACATAAAAAAATAATAATATAGAGTAGATTTTTAAAAATATATATACAGTACTGTATATGTTGCTCTATGTGACTCGCTGTTGTTTTTCAGCTTCTCGCGGACTTGGAAATTTGGGGGGGAAATATTTTTTTATTTTACCTGTTTATTTCTACTTTGTGGATTTTCGTTTATCGCGGGTGGTTTTGGTCGCCATTAACCGCGAAAAACAAGATTACTGTAGTCATTTTGAGCCAGGGCGTTGATAAAATGCCCTGGAGGTGGTGAATGCAACGTTACTGCTAACGTGACTCTCTGGAAGATGATAAATTAGGGAACGGGCCATGAACCGCACTCAACTTAAACTTTCGGCACGTCCTGTGCGCTCACGTTGCGCTTTTAATTATCGTTTGGCCGACTCCGTCGCAACAAGATTGAAGTGAAGCAACACGCTTGACAGAAACGTGTGTGAACTTGTGACATAACCTGTGAATCGCTTTTGTGTGTGTGTGTGTGTGTGTGTGTGTGTGTGTGTGTGTGTGTGTGTGTGTGTGTGTGTGTGTGTGTGTGTGTGTGTGTTGCGGGGTGGGGGGTGCGTGCCCTTCATCCCTTGGCCCAATACCACACGCATAGTGACGCACGCACATCCACAACTTGTTCCCGCACGGGAGGCAATTTCGATTCATCGCCGCGCGCCAGTCAAAAAAAACACAAACGAGAAGCGAGACTTGGCCTGACGTCACTGCCGCGCTCTTCCTCATCGCGCGTCGCCTTTTCGCCGTTTCGCTTCCCGTTGTTGCTCTCGCGGACTTCTCATCTGGCAAAAGATTCCGTTTGGAACTCGGTCACAGTTCGGCGACCAAAATTCAGCTCAAGAGCGTGTGTGTGTGTGTGTGCGCGTTGATGCAAAGGTAAATGTGTAGCAGCAGAGTATTGCATTGGTGCAATTTTCCGCGGATACGCGGAAATCCGCCGTTTTATTTATTAAATTGATCGTTTAAGATTGAATCGTGTAAATCAGTTGAGGACATTTAAGGGCCGGGGGGGTCAGATACCTTATCGTCGAGTTTTCACGAGCTCTCCCGATCAGTCTTTCCATCTTCCGATTGTAAACAGCCCTTTCGATTGGACGTGTATGATGTCTTACTTGTTGTGATTGGTCGCCCCGTCCAGGCCACGCCCCTTTCCACTTTTTTCACCACGAGCCATTGCCATCCATCCGTGGTTAAGAGAAGACTGTACTCTCCAACCAAATATGCCCCAAAAGTCAGTCGAGCTTTGAAAATGTACCGGCAGCGAATGTGTTTCGATGTCATTCATTCATTCATTCATTCATTCATCTTCCGAGCCGCTTGATCCTCACTAGGGTCGCGTGGGGTGCTGGAGCCTATCCCAGCCGTCTTCGGGCAGTAGGCGGGGGACACCCTGAATCGGTTGCCAGCCAATCGCAGGGCACACAGAGACGAACAACCATCCACGCTCACACTCACACCTAGGGACAATTTAGAGCGTTCAATCAGCCTGCCATGCATGTTTTTGGAATGTGGGAGGAAACCGGAGCACCCGGAGAAAACCCACGCAGGCCCGGGGAGAACATGCAAACTCCACACAGGGAGGCCGGAGCTGGAATCGAACCCGGTACCTCTGCACTGTGAAGCCGACGTGCTAACCACTGGACTACCGGGCCGCCTGTGTTTCGATTTCAATAATTTAATTGTAAATCATTCTGACACGAGTTACTACATCTCATATCTAAAATTTGAGTTTTCTGCGTCGAAATGAAAAATTGGAAATTGGTTCGGAGTGGGTTGACTGTGGGACACATGGAATAACGACCCCCTCGCCCCACCCCGCCCAACACACACTCCCCTCCCCGCCACCCCCTCTCTTAGGACAACATTACAATTCCAGACTGGGAATGTTAACAAGAACCCATCACTCCCTGCATTCCTACTTCCCATCAGGAAAAGGAGATAAAAGGAACACGCTTTTGAAGTCCGGGTACCCAAACTATGTTTTGAGATCTTTCTCAAGTTATTTTTCAAACCCCTCCAAGTTAGTTTTTTTTTTTTTTTTAATAGAATTGTTACATCTCTTCCGAATCCTTGACTCACATCCTGTCAATTTGTGGAACTCTTCCTCTTTACATTCAGTTCAGCGCTACTTCACAAAAAAAAAACAAAAAAAACAAGAACATTGCCCGAAACATGACTAAATCTTCCCCGTACTTCTGCTTGGCTGACACTTGGGTTCAATTATTTTCATTCTGTTGAGTCACTGAGTCATGGCCGCTTAAGCGGTGCGTCACGAACGGCAATCGCCCGTCTCCATTTCCGAGCAACTCGCTCTCGGTAGGATGCGCTGCAAACTTGATAAACATGCTTGCTTGCTTGCTTACGTGTGTGTGTGTGTGTGTGTGTGTGTGTGTCCCCTAGGTGCTCCCGTTCCCAAGTCAGGTGGTGTACAACCGCGTGGGCAAATGTGGCAGCCGCACAGTCGTCATCCTTCTGCGCTTGCTGGCCGAGAAGCATCGGTTCAACTTGATCTCATCGGACATCCACAACAAAACGCGACTCACCAAACATGAGCAGGTGAATAAGAAACTTTTTTTTTTTCTGTTCCTTGCCGCTTTTTATCAAACGGCTGGTCCTACACGGGGCCAAAACACCAAAGCGTTAGATGGCATCGGGTGTCAGATATCGTGGGCATCCCAGCATCCCACGCCGGCTAAGTTTAGGGACGCTGGTCTGCGACCTCTTTCCCCAAACCAGCGATGCTCGTGGTGCACTCGTGGGTTGACGCCAAGCGGACTTGCGGTAGGCATAGTGACCCATCTGTCCTGTTTTGGGAACCCGCAGGCGAGTGGGAATCGGTAGAGGGTGCGTGAAAGCCCACTTCCTGCCCGAGCTCCAGAAACAGAGAGCCGGTCGGTATCCGTAGGCGGTGGGGCCCAAAAACAAGCTCCCAGGGAGGGAAGGGTGGGGGGGGGGGGGGGGGTGTTGAAACTGTACAACCCCAAACAACGTCGCGGAAATCCTTTCCGAGCAACCGGTGTCCAGTGAACCCCATTTTTAATCGCACGGAAGGCCTTCCAGAGCCGACCACTGGACCGGATTTGGTACCATGCCCACTCAAATGCGAACAACATAGATCGGAAAACAACCCAGCATTTTATTTTCTTTTATTTTTTTACATTTTATAAAAACAGTTTTAAATTGTTTTTTTTTTTTTCAAATAAATTACCCCAAAAAATCCTACACAACTAAATGGAGTTGCTTTTTTTAAATTACTGTTTACAGCAATTACATTTTATAAAACCAGTTTACATAGTTTTTTTTCTAATAAATTACCAAAAAAATCCTACCCAGCTGAATGGAGTTGCTTTTTTTTACTGTTTACAGCAATTATATTTTATAAAACCAGTTTACATTGTTTTTTTTCTAATAAATTACCCCCAAAAAAATCCTACACAACTAAATAGAGTTACTGAATGAAGTCGGGATACCACCGTATTTCCACAGCCAAATGCAGCTCTCTGCGGCATCAGACCCCCCCCCCCCACTCTGCCCCCACTTCACCTCCGCTTCCCCCTTTTTCCCTTCATGTGTCCTGCGAGGACGCCACGGGGCGCAGGAGGAACGGGGGAGGTGGGGTGTTGCAGGTATGCTTGGAATCTCTCCGCGTTTTTTCTCTCCTTGGTGAAAAAAGAGCCCAAAGGCCGTCTGGCCAGACGGCCTCGGTCAGAAAAACCCACAAACACTCGCTGCCAAACGTGCCCCGGGTCGACTCACTGACCCCTGAGTAGGGAGCGTTTTACAAGGAGCACTTTACGTCGGTGGCCGGCGCGGCGGGGGTTAACTGTGGGGCTATTTGGTTTGGACGCAATATGGAGTTGATACAGACGGAGCTTGAGTGTAACCCAGGAAGAGGGATTAAAATAATACGATCGCTTGGACTGTCGTCTGCCCAAACGTCGAATCGGAGCAAGTGGAAATGTACCCAGTGGCAGGGTGAGAAGCCCAAAGCTGACTGAGGCCCAAGATTAAGACCCTTGTGTACATAAACAAGGATACATATTGCCAACGCTATGACATAACTGCCAGTTTATAAGAGCAGCGCATTCAAGCAGTCTGCCCGATAAACGCCGCCCTTCATAGAACGCCGCTGCCCATAAGGACTCATTCAGGTTTAAAAGCCGGAATATTAGCTTTTCGCGCCAAACGAGACGGCCATAAAAGCCAATATTGGCTGCGTTTTAAGGGGGAGGGGGGCGGCTGATGGCGCGAGTGGTGCCATTGCTGTGGATGCCCGTACTGGATTGTTGGTGCTTGAAAAGTGCTCTTTATACGTTGGAAACTTCCACATGCTCGACATCCACTCGCTCACCGCCTCCGACGGGAAGTACATTTAATCTAATGTGATCCGTCACAGGAGATTCATCAACATTTGTGGCGTATGAATATATTTTTATATCTTGGAAATTTGCATTTGAGTGCACTACTTGCCTGCTCAGCTTCTCCAAACTGTCGTCGGCCACTGGTTCTGCGGCAGTGACTCAAAATTTGAATCTGCATTGAATATCGTCACAACGGTCCAGCCAGATCAATAATACAGAGGAGCTTTCGCGGAAAAAAAAAAATCCTGATTTTGAGCATATAACACTCTGCTTTATAATAATAGCTAACCATATAATTGTAAATATGGTTAGCTATTATTATAAAGCAGAGTGTTATATGCTAACTATAGCTAACCATATTAACAATTATATGGTTAGCTATTATTATAAAGCAGAGTGTTATATGCTAAAAATCTGGATTTTTTTTTAAAAACTTGGGTCTGGAAAGAAAAAATGAGCCGAGTCTCTGTCACTGAAATGTGTCAATGGAGTCTGTGAATTTGTCAACGGCCTCTCAAAATATCCACACCAATTTTTGGGGGTGGTGGGGTGGGGCGATCCGCTTTTTCTTTGGCAATCACGCTATGTTTTTATGGTTCAACTGAGTCTCAAAAACCCAATTCAGGGTCACGTTTTTTTTTTCTTCTGGTCATCCGTCCGCATCACCCACAGTGTGTTCCGGACTTAAATTTGTATTATTTTTAACTAGTCACGTTAGTATTTTTCCATTGAACACATCAGCAATTACCCTCATGATGCATTATTATTATTATTCTAGTTCAACAAAGATACCTGGTTGCTAAAATGGTGCTTTTTTTCTCACCGTACACGTGTGAAGGAGATAACAGTAAAGATTGAGTCAAGTATGTGTAAAGGGTCTATGTGAAGGATGCGTCTGTCAGATTGCATAGCCCCCCCCCCCGCCCCTTTCCACCCAGTTGGCGTTTGTGCAGCCGATGACATCACTGCCATATTTCACGTTTGCTTTGGCTGCCGCGAGTTGCGCGCTCCATGCAGACCTTGAAAGCCTTTAGGAAGGTTCTTTCATTCACAGTCAAGGGAAGAGGAAGAAAGTTTGAGTGGCACTCGGCGACGCAGACCTCAGCCAAGGTTGAACCGTGTCCAAAGATCCATCCAGCAATTATAAAACAGAGCTTCGTAGTTCATAAAAGACCGGATTATATCCTTTTATCTCTGGAACAGGTGGAGGAATAATTCAATCATGACAGAAAATTGTTTTTCCAACAAAATGTTTACTTGCGTTTGTCCTTGGCTGAGTTAGCAGGCTACTTCCTGATTGGTGGAGGTCGCCGGGACCGAACCTTTTTTTTTTCCCCCATTAAGTATCATGGCGTCGTTCTATCGTGATGGAAGTGATGCTCAATTCTTCTAATAAAATTGATCAAATTCACGTCACGCCACAATTATTTTTTTTTCTGGCCGTGTTAAGTGGCAACTTAGCACTTCCTGGTTCACCCAAGACAACTGGCATGTCCCATTTTTTGTTGTTGTAAAATAAGGGTGATGGTTCTCCCGTAACTGAAACAACAACAACAACAAAAAGTCTTCTTTGCTAAAAATAAGACGCGTTAAATTAGCCTTCATGTGCAGGCTACGTCCTGTTTCGTGGGAGTTGACACGATAAGTGAAAAAATAGTGCAACCCCATTTTTCAGTCTGTTGTCACGCTACTTTTCCAAGCTGCTTTTCACAAAAATAAATAAAGAAAAAAAAATTGTTAAACAGAAAATATATGCTCAGGAGAACCCAAACTTGACTGATCTTTTTACGTATTGCGTATTGATATCGAAATGAATCACCGACGAATATTGTGAGAGGAAGCTAACGATGATGAAGCCCTCAAGGGATTGACTGCACTGAAGTCAGTCCTGAGAGCAAATTACAATTATCCGCTCGATTTGATTCATCTTTTATGATGTCACTTTTTCAGTTTCTAAAAGCGCATGTGTGTGTTGGTCTTTCATAACGCCCCTTATTAGTGGGGGGACGCATGTGGTTTCGCTCTGCTTCCATTAGCTCAGAGCTAAGCTAATCGGTCCTTATCTGATCTGTCAGGTCATCTTTTATTTCTTTCTCTTTTTTTCCCGCCAACAATTATTTCTTGCAGAGTCTTTCATTTTTTTTCTTCTTTATCCTCAGGTGGATCTAATGAAGAACATCAGTAATATCCCTCAGCCGTTCCTCTACACGCGTCATGTTCACTTCCTCAACTTTACCAGGTGAATAAACACACTTAGGCAATACTCGCCTTGTTGTTCTTACCCGCTACTCACTTCCGTTTGGAACCTGGCCTTTGTCAGGTTTAAGATCGAGGAGCCCGTCTACATCAACATCATCCGCGACCCCATCAACCGCTTCCTGTCCAACTACTTCTTCCGTCGCTTCGGCGACTGGAGGGGCGAGCAGAACCACCTCATCCGCACCCCCCAGATGACCGACGACGAGCGATATCTGGTACGTTCCCTCTCTGCCGCTCTGACGGGCATTGCCAACCGCGGCGCTGTGACAGAATCGCGTTTCGATTTTTTTTTGGGGGGGGGGGGTGTCATTTGATTCCGAGATCAAAAACATAATTGAGCGACATCATTACCCAAGACGCTCCCGTAAAGTGTCACGACTTCTGTTTTAGTGACCACGTGTCAGAAATGACTTTGCGACTCCTACCGCGGTGAGCGGTATAATATTATGGGATGACAAAAATACTGTGGAAGCTCAAGCTGTAATGAGAGGCTGACACAATGTCATCCTGGCTTGAGTCTGACTGGCAGTAATTGAGCGTTGCGCCGCTTGTCTCCCTGCAGTTTCGGACCATGTGAGTTGAGTTATTGAAGTATGCAAACCAGCGGGAGGTGGGGGCCGGGGGGGGGTGCTACATTTGAAAAGGGTAAAGGTGAAGGTCCTGTTGTTGCAGACCAGCTTACCTGTGGATGACATGTGTCACATGGATGCGAAATAATCCCTCTTTGTAAGTAAGGAAGTGCTCGCGAGCGGAAAGCTGTCTGCGCCCGAATTCTGGATCACCTCTCACATCACGACTCAAACACTCACATCAGATCCCCCCCCCCCCCGTTTGCACACACGACTGTTGCTTTTCACTCACAAACTACTGAAATACTCTCACATGCACTGCTGAACCACTCTTTCGTAGCCATCCTCTACAATGGAACCCACAAATGAAATGCTCTCCCTCTTACTCTCTCTCTCGCTTTCTCTCACACATTAAACACACTCACAAGTTTCTGAAACACTATCCAGACACTACACAAAAATTCTGTTCACAACACACACACACACACTGCTCGTGCACACAAATGCTACTGAAACACTCTCACAAGCACAACTGATTTCATCATACTCACAAACACACGCACACACATACACTCACACAAAATGTTCTCTCGCAGTTTACAGAAATACTATCAGACACTACTGAATTGTTTTGTACACATTGTGAAACTCTTCCACTCGAGTCAGGTGTTCTCACATAAAAGCAAAACGCTCTCGGCACACAAATAAAATGCTCTCATGCTTAGCTAAAATCCTCTCACACATTACTTAAAGGGTCATCAAATGCTTTCATATAAATGGAACATGTGTCCGTAGTGTGTGTTGTGTATGTTGTGTGTGTGTGTGTGTGTGTGTGTGTGTGTGTGTGTGCGTGAGAGAGGGGGAGAGAGAGATCATTTCGTTTGTGTGTTCCAGTAGTGTGTGAGAATGTTTAAGTAATGCCTGCAAGCTTCAACAGTGGTTGTTGTGAGAACATTTGAGTTGAGTCTGATTCTTTCAGTAGTCCATGTCAATACATTTGAGCAGCTCTGGTGAGACATTTCAGTTGTGTGTGTGGCGTGAGAGCGTGAGCAGTGGCACGTGAGAGGTAATCGAAAATATTTTTTCAGCGCCCATTCCTTAATCAGTGTCGCTATCCAAACTAATCCCGCTTATGAATTGTCCTTGAGGGCACGCGCCAAGAATCCAGACCGCTTTCTGCATCACGCCAAGAGATGTCATTGAAAGAGGCTGTCAGCTGGCCCAACGGCACCCAACGTGCGAGTTCCCCCGAGACATTCTTGCGGTCGCCCTGCATCCCCCCCGCCCCCCCAACGTATGTGCAAAACATTTGAATGTATATTGTGCACACACCCCGGTAGGACCTGCAGCATAAGCATGTGAACAAAACCAATCCAGACGAGGCGCCTTGTTTGTTTGTTGGCCACAGCCAAACACAAAAAGGGATTTCGTCAACGTTTGGCGTCGAGCTGTCGTAAAGCCCGAAGGTGAATTGATTAACTTTGGCTCTGGAGCCCAATCCGAAAATCTGGGACTCATCCAAATGCGGTTTGTTTTGCTTTGGCACGGGTCCGAACTCGGCTGAGTGTTGTGTTGTGCGTTTATGTCGTCAGTATACAGTGAACGCCCATTTACTGTAGACAGCGAGGATATCTTCCAGACACCCCCGCTATATGTAAAAACCTGCTTATTTATTTATTTTTTAAAATAAGTGGTCACAATAACAGATAATGGTTTTGCAAAAAAAAAAAAAGGCTGTAATATGATGAAAACAATTATCATAAGGGAATAATGTTGTAATATTCCGATTTTTTAATACATTTTTTTTTACATTTACAGCAATCTAAACAAATGTACCCCGTTGCTCCCTGCCTGTTTAGTTCACACGCTCGCATTTCCATGAAGTGCAACGAGAGGCTTTTTGACAGATTAGCGCTTGTTTTGCTCCACTTTGAAAGACTTTTCAGTGGGTCTAATCCACACAGAGAATAGTGACAATGAGCCCGAGTGTGCACACTGGTACTCTGCCACAAATACTAATGACTCGCGCGTGAGCGCGTGCACCGCTGACGTGCGCGCGCCGTATAGAAATGAGCCTTGAGTGGATTCCTCAAAAGTAGGGTGCAGCACGACAAGTATGTGCAGTCACAAAGTCCGCAAGATACTTCCTGGGTGTGGGCCATATGAGTCATATGAGCAACAATTGAGATCCATTTTTGATGCGCTTATCCTCACGAGGGGTCGCGGGTGTGCTGGATCCTCGCACAACCACCTGGCACTTCTATTTGACAGTAGCAATCGTTCCTCTTCCTGAGGAATTGCTTCATCCCGACCGGAAAAAAAGTCTTCGTCCAAGCACCTGAAAGGGATTTCAGACCTCCTGGCTGCACAATTGAGCTTCTAGGGAAAACAATTCTAGTACAATACCGACCTATAAGTGTATAAATAACCAACACCTTCCAGTCAAATTGACCTGTTTTGAATGTGCGTCCCTTTACGGTCAGCTCTTAATCAACCATGCTTAAGATTAAGTTAGCTACTGTTAATTGTAAAAACAAAACAAAAAAATTAAGTGTCAGTGAATGAAAAGCCCCCCCCCCCCAAAAAAAAATACACCATCATGGTGACCATTTTGCCTTGCGTTCGTCTCCCGCTCCAACGTTGAGGTCAGTCTGCCTGCCGGTAATCTGGGTGATGGACTATGTTCGCCTTGGTTTTGGCGTTGACAAATGGCTCCGATTTCATTCCAGCCATTTCTCGCTCATCGGTAGCGTGAATCTTATTCATCACACTTTCAATGTCGTTTCATTTTTCCGATTACGTTCGTCTCTTCGGCGCGACGGTGTGTGTGTGTATGATGTCGAAATCAAAGTTTCTCCAAATGAACTATTATTCTGTAGAATTATCAGGTGGATATTTGAAGACTGAAATGTTTGATGGCTTCACGCTCATTTTTTTATTGTTTAATGGAGCTCTTGCCTCAGTTCACTGCATTTAACCTGCAAAAAAAAGTAAATGGCGTTACTTCTATTTAAATGGAGAACCCACATCTCCATTTTGTCACAGTGGCTCGCTGCTTTTACAGCCGTGTGCCAGTTTTTAATCGCTGCGCGCACGTTGCCGGGGTTGTTCAAGGTTCACGACTCTTATTTATGTATTCATTTACATATTTTTCATCGGCGAGTGGTCCTTCGCCGCTTCTCGGGGCCAAAGTGTACTTCGGGTGAAATTGAATCGATTGCTCTGGAAGCAGGCGTTGGTGCAGAGCTCCCTCTAGCGGACGGAATGAGTTGGTACAGTTCACTTTGAAGGAGACCCGGAAGCTGCTCACATCCCACATAAACTTCATTCGGTTTTTAGCAACCAGCGACAACTCGTGCTCATTAGATGTTGATATTTTTTTTTTCCAGGACATAAACGTGTGCATTCTGGAGAATTACCCGGAGTGCTCCAACCCCCGAGTCTTCTACATCATCCCATACTTTTGCGGGCAGCATCCGAAATGCAGGTATGTGCTTTCTCAAGAGCTTCAATTCAATAAAGTGTCTTGGCAGGCACGGCTGGTCTGACATATTTTGTTGCTCCGTCGATCAGAGAGCCGGGTCCGTGGGCTTTAGAGCGGGCCAAACAGAATGTACTGGAGAACTACTTGTTGGTGGGCATCTTGGAGGAGCTGGAAGATGTGTTGCTCCTGTTGGAGAGGCTCCTCCCACACTACTTTACGGGAGTGATCAACATCTATAAAAGCCCCGGTAGGCCAAAATCTTCCTCAGGACAGTGCGACCTTGACGTATGAGTGTCCCGACTTCCAATTTACCCTCTAAAGTTTGGCTGACACCACAAAAAAAAATAGACGTGTGAGTTCTTCTCAAAAAGTGACCAAGTGTGTTTGTATGTAGATCACAGGAAGATGGGCAACATGACGGGCACGGTACGCAAACACACGCCCACTCTGGAGGCGCTGCAGGTGCTCTACCATCGTATGCGCTACGAATACGAATTCTACAACTTCATCCGGGACCAGTTCCACCTGACCAAGAAGAAAATCGGCCTCAAGTCGGAATCCCAGCCGCCCGCCTACACGCCCGACTTCCTGCGGGAACTCGAGCTCCGGACCCCTGAGCCTCTGGATGAGGATGAAGAGCTGGACACTGATCTGGAGGACGCAAACAACTGGCTCATCCATCAATAAAAACTATCCGTTGTATTTTTTATTTTTTTTTGAAGCAGTATGACACTAGCTTCCTCCCTCCACGGCAATGACGGCCTGAGGGTGATGACAGTTGCCTCATCGAGGATGAGATGCGTTTCGATACAAGACTTGTGGACAGGACTCGGCACTGGCGACGAGTCGGACGGGAAAGGATGAGATTATTTAAAAATTGACTGAGGATCATGAGGAATAAGGCTTAACTCCATTCTACATGAAGCGCAGCTTTCCTTTTTTTTGTTTTTTTTTTTGTGCTTGTCTTCACGGCTTGTTCTTCAACACAGAAGCGGTTCTTGCTGTATTCTCCAGGCGAGATGAAGCACCGGAATGTGGACTGGGGCCTGGGAAGATAGGAAGGTACGTTATGCCAAGAGTTGACGTCTGTGTTTTCATGATACATGGAAAAAAGATAAGAAGCCAAACATCAATGAATATTCAGAACTTTTTATCAGTAGTATACAGTCTGTGTATCAGTGCCAAACGTCGCCAAGACAGGACGCTGGTGAGAAGCGCGTTTTCCCTGAGGAGCATTTGGTTCCGTTCAGTGTGGTACGATTTTTCCCGCAGTGCGATGCCTGAAGCTCATTTGAACACAGAGGAGTATGTCGATTGTTTCGCCAATCAAACCGCACAACACAAAATAATCGCTTGTTGACTTTGAATTGAAGAGAAAGAAAATGCTCATGTTGAGCCTGATCCTGTGATCGTAAATATTGAACGGGTTTAACATTTAACGATTCTCAGCTTCGGCCATTTTCAGAGTATATTGGGGTTGGAAAAATCACAGGATAGTCGCTAAAGATAATCTCACGTGGGGGCATCCGACAATCGAGCCATTGCTGACTTTTATCGCGAAAGAAGAAAAATACGCGGCGGGTGCTAATCAAGCTCTATACCAGTCCAAACCTGATCCAACCGAAACCGAACTGTACCACTTGTTGGAAACGTGGCTACGAGTGATTTGTGCGTTTTTGTTCCAAGATATTATTCTTGTTCCGAAAGGTATAAATGAGGGTTAAACCGTCTGCACTCCTTTATGAATTCAAAGAATTCCAGCAAAGTGCGCAAGTATGACTGAGTTTGACCTAAATAGCTGAAAACAGAGATTTATAGTTTGCTTTGACTTTATTGGGACTTGAAGTTGGCCAGAGTTATTTGTTGCAAATAAAAGATTGTCTCATTGATACAAGTAATTCCACTGCTAAAAGAAATAAAATTGGGAAATAACGATAGTGATCCCTATGAGAAAAAAGGTCCACACCCCGACACTTTCAACACATTTAAACTTAAAAACACACTTCAACCGACAGTATTAAAACACACTTTTCAAAAGTATTTCTTCAGCGCCTCTCTTGCTTTCACTAAATGGGAGACTATTGTAGAACATCACTTTGAAGAAACAAAAAGAAGACTTTGCTCGCAATTCTCCACATAAGAGGCAAAACACTTCAGACTGTTTTGCTTGTTGGTTTGTCACGGTCAGTTGAAGTGAACTGTAAAAATAATTTCGCCGAACACTTCCGTTAGCTCAATGCTAACACAATGCAAAATGCTGTAGACGTCGACATGATATCGGTATTTTAAACAGTCATACAATTGTTACTTTAACACACACGTACATGTGATGAATACAATAATATTAACAGGTTTATAATCTCAGTTTACGACATAAGCGGCTATTATTTGATGATAATTGCGCTGTCTCTCTTCCGGTCGAATTCAGTGTTGCCAGGCAGATTGTAGCACACTACACTGATGGCACCAGACTCTAAATTTCGCCGCCAGAGAGTTTATAAAAAGTCTAAACTAACAGAATTATTTGTATATCCGAAATGTTTATAAGTAAAGCAGTGCCTGTATACTGTAAAAAAAATACTTTGCTTTAAAACCATCGGAATATAGCGACTTCCACCAGCAGCGAAATGACGTATTCCTTCTCGTATACGATAACCTTACTCGGTCCTCTCCCAAAGTTGTCCTGCTTTGTGTTCACCTTTCTTTTAATTTATTATTCTTATTTTTCCTCTTCATTTCTATGCACTCCGCATCAGTTTCTCAGGAAGGAAAGACAAAACTGTTGTTTTAATAATTGTATTGTTTTCAAAAAACGGCGGCTATGGAAAAAAAAATCCTGGCATTCCATGGGAAGCCTTTGGATGAGTTGGTGTCAGAAAAAAAATTACACTCTTCCAAAATAAACTTCCTCAGAATTAAAGAGTGTGTGTGCTTTTTATGTGTGCTTTTTCTTCTATTTTTGGGTAGTGGAGTTCAGATATTTACCTTTTTTTCTATATTACAAACACAAATGAACTTGTCCAAAGAGGTAATATATCATGCTGAAACTGTTCCTGAACAAAGTCGTCATGTTGCGTACTTTTTCTTCTTACGTTGCGGCAATAAAACCGTAATCTGATTGTAATTTCCCCATTGCGGGACAAATAAAGGATATCTTAATCTTGATGATGCAACAAACCCGACTGTTTGTTGAATACAGCTGTGATGACAGTAGTAGTCAGCAGAGGGCAGCAGAAACCCACAGCCACGCACAAATATGTCCGACACTCGTCATTGTCCAAAGTACCAGCATGAAAACACAGTCGAATCTTTTTAAGAGGACATGAATAGTGTTAATGGAGTGTTATACACTGAATATTGAAACAAAACAAACGAAAGACGTCCCGCGCTCAAAAACGTATCCAGAGATAAAACACTGCAACGTAGATGTCAGCGGCGCCTGCGCTCATTGGCTTGCGCATATCCTACGACCCGCCCACTTCGGTTGCCAGATCTCGTGACAAGCAGTCAAAGTAGAAGAGACGGCGGCCACGAACTGACCGGGGCACCGGTGCCAAGCTCCTGCTGACACCGTGACGTGTTGCGTGGCACCGCGAGTGGAAGTTGGCCATGGAAACCAGACAACAAGGTCAGTCAGTGTCTCCTCATATGCGCACTTTAAAAGCTTGTTTGAGTTTAGAGACCACCCCCACACGCACCCACACTTTTTTAATGGACTTGCTCGTGCTACGAACCACCCTGTCCACGCGTACGGCACCCAAGATCAAAGTGGTGTACCCACGATTAAATGTTCTCCCTAAAAAGTAACCAATTGTTAAATTTGATAGATTTGGCCTCCTTCGAATTGTAAATAGCGTTTGCAGGTGAAATTGATTTGACTTAATCACTTGCGACGACATGACGTCATATTTCACTGACCGGAAATGACTGACTGACAACAAATTTAGTAACTGTGTCAACAATGTTTAAGTGACAAAACAAAATAAACATTCTAAATCATCAAATGAGCCTGGGGAGATTGTCGAGTATTCCCTAAGGTCCCTTTAAAATGAAGATAAATGTCTTCCACATTTGACACATGACAAAGAGTGTGATTGACACTGCTGTCAAATTTGAATGATTAATGAAATGAGGCTTAAAAATTGTGAACAAACTCGCCGCTCTCTACGCTTTTGAGCACTGGGTGCGTTTATGCTGAATGATGTGAAACCACATCCTCTCAACTGTCAATCAAATTTCATTTCTTCGACTTAGAATAAGCGATGGTACTTGGTCTCGTGCTATGTCGTGCTAAAGTGGCTATGTCAGTTGGACTATCCGAAAATATACATTTTTGGACTCTAGGCATTGCCTAGTTATTTAAATGTTTATTTGGTTCAAAAACATTTATGTACAACAAATAATAAACTATATCTTTTTATACATTTATCAAAGCCAGCACCTTACTTTGACAGGCAATACAGTTAAATGCCGGACAATGAACCTGTGTATCCTCTAACCACCTGTTGCTATTCGCCCAACAGAAGAATAGCGTTCTGTTTAGCTAAACGGTCCCAGATTTCACTCTGAGCATGTTTTTAAATTGCAACAAGATAAGTTGTGACATTTTTGTTTGTTGATGTGCTTCTGAGGTCACACAAAACTGGATGGACAGGTTTATTACGTACCCTCTGCCATTGAGTGGATGAGCATTTCCTTGTCCTGTAAATTGCTGGTGTCGATAACCGAACCGGAGCAATTGGATAGTTTTTTTTTAAATCATCAATCGCTGTCGCTGTACTTCGTATTGGTGTGATCTAAGTCAGTCGGAAGCAAGACGCAGTTTGTTGATCCAGTTAGGTAATTGCATTCCACTTAGAAGTGACTCCCTGTTTGGTGGCAAACAGTCCGTCACCAAGTTGTGAACCGCAGCTTTGGAAAACTTTCCGCACGCCAAGATGAATGGAATTTTTATTTTTTAAAATTTGGATTAGAATATGGACAATTTGGTCTTGCACTCTGGTTGCCATATGACCATCCGCCCGGGGCTCTTATTTAGTTTCAACACATGACCCAGATGGAAATCTTGTGATCAGAGAGGTATTCAAGGCCACATTTTTTTTTTTAAGTGCAGCGAGGGGCGTGAGACAAACAAGTGCCCTGTCGAGTGTTCCCATGTGGCATTTTCAAATTAAAGACAAGCATTTGTTCCTTGACTTAGGAGTATCATAATGTGGGACTTTTTCGAGTTTAGGAGGCATTGGTTATTGATCCGTTGTTGTTTTTTTTCCTCCTTCCTAAAAAGTCCTGCGAATTTTCTGGTCTTTGCACTTTGGAAGTAGTTAATTCAAGCGCTTTCATTTCCTGGAAGTGCTCGCGAGGAATTCTCACAAAGTTGACATTTGTGCTTCTGCATACCCAATGCACTTCCTTTCCTGCGGCGCAAATGTGGAAGTCGACATTTCAAAACGAGACTCACTTTTTTTTTTCCAGCCGCATCTTTCCTTTTGGTAGTTCCTAGGGAAAATGTAAGATTTCCTTCAAAACAAGAGTGATTGATCTTTGTAATGCCCATTATCTCCACAACCTCCACCTTTTTTTTCTCTCTGTGCTTGTGTGGGTTTTTTTTCGCATTCTTTTGTGGCGACTTCAACTGTCACAGTCGTGATGTTTGTGTGTGTGCGCGCGAGTATTGAGAAGTATCGTTAATCTTACTCGTGTGTTGTGTGTGTGTTACATAATCCATCTGTGTTAATCTGGATTACAGGCGGCCACACATTATGTAACCATTTGTCATCCAAACACTTTGAAACACCAAAAATGTTCTCGATGACAGCAATGTGAAGACCTGTAGGGG
Source organism: Hippocampus zosterae (assembly GCF_025434085.1). Classification (NCBI taxonomy): domain Eukaryota; kingdom Metazoa; phylum Chordata; class Actinopteri; order Syngnathiformes; family Syngnathidae; genus Hippocampus; species Hippocampus zosterae. The sequence continues at coordinate 6,877,304 of NC_067469.1, forward strand.
AAAAAAAACGTGAATGGAAATTGCTCTTATCTCATTTCTGGGTTAAAACTAACCCCCATAGATGGCCGATTTTTGGAGCATTCGCCTTCGGTGGCACATGAACGTATGACGACCGCGTGTGCCCGGCAGGTTTTCTTGACTCGGAGCCGCTGAGGGAAGCGGACGAACACACGACGTCGGACGTCAACCTCAGCAACTCCATCATGACGGAGGAAGAGAGAGAGGAGATCCAATTGGAGTTAACCAGAGTACTAAAACACGCACGCACAAATACAATGTTGCATTGTGGGTCAACCCGGGGGAGTGCGTCGCCATATTTATTTAGGTAGTAAACGTCTGGTTGATTTATTATTATTATTTTTTTGTCCTGGCACAGCTGGAGGATGAGATCAGCACACTGAAGCAGGTGCTGGCATCCAAAGAGAAGCGGCAGGGCGAGCTAAAGCACAAACTGGGCATCACTCCTCTCGGCGAGCTCCGCGGCAACCTGAGTCGAGGCTGGCTCGATATGCAGAGCTCCACCGCGTAAGCGCAAACGGACACCGAGGCACGACTCCAAAATTTCGGCCTACCCAGTGTTGTTTTTCTTTTGTAACATGCCGTGTTTGTATTACACTCTAGTCAAAGGCGGACTTGTCCATCTATCAACACGGACGGCTGTTTTATTGACACGCATGCGCACATTTATACATCTCCTCATCAATAATGAAGCACAGTGAGCACACGGGTTTCGGGTGACCACGGGCGCTTACGAACGCAATGCTAATCGTCTCACATCCCAAGATGTAGATCAGGGGTGTCAAACTCATTTTTATTGTTTCCCTTCGAGCGTCGTTATGACTGAAACCTCATAAAGAAATCAAGAATCACGGTTTATACACGTATTGAAGAATCAATACAATGCTTATAGATACCACAAGATGGCAGTCAAGCATTACTTTTGTCTAAATGAAGCTCCAACACTCCCAAGTATATTTCCTTGGTACCAATATGCCACAAGATTAAAGCTGTTGCACTACTTTTTATTGGGGGGGGGGGGGGGGGTGAAACTCCCTTCAGCCCCCCCGAAAAAAAATCTGTGAATCCCAAAGCGGGAATATGCGGGTGTCCACTGTGTCAACGTCTCTTGGGGTTTTCAGGTACAAGAGAACATCCGAGACTTTGAGCTCGGCGGGACAGAAGACCACGGCGGCCCTCAGCACGCTCGGCAGTGCCATCAACAGGAAGTTTGGAGACATGAGGTGCTCCGCAACACTTTCACGTAGCTCATATTCCCTCACACTCACTGAACAGCGAGCACTTCATTTGGTTCGCCATTTCGCCGCCTGTCGGCAGTTATCTTTTATCTTAACACGTCACTCCAGCTCCCGCTCTCCACCCACCCCGTGACCGTATTTGTTGACAGCTCTGAACTTTTGTCAGTCTTGTCCTAACTTGAAATACGTACGCCAGAAGCAGAGAGTGTTGGGGGGGGGGGGGGGGAATGAGGTTGGAATGACGAAGACAGAGGTGGTCACCTTCGTCCCAAAATTAACCGTGTGACTGAAGCACATGTGCTAAACTACGACCCGCTAAGCTAACGGTGCTAATTTGGCTTCAAGGTCATCACGCCCCCATGTCACAGACCCCCCCCCCCCCCCCAGTTAAAACGGCTCTATGACTTCTCCAGCTGGCAGTGACACTGGATTGATTTTTAATTCACCGTTTGAATCTTGGCATTCGTGTGTTAAGCTAATATGCTGAGCTAATAGCCAGGCTAGCATGAAACGCATATTAGCGTTAGCATGTACAGTACTGAATCGGGGGCAAGTGGTTATCGGCCTGTCTCACATCTGATCTGATCTGATAAAAGAAACAATGTTGTTCATACAGCATGGCCGGTCTACAGTTACTATTTCCTAGGAGGTACGTGTACGCGTGTGCATGTGTGATTACAAGGCATGCCTCTTTAGTTATTGTCTTGTGTGCGGTGTATTGTTTTTATTTTTATTTTTTAGGCCTGACGCGTGTGGCAGATTCAAGGATAATTCATACTTAATCACCATTAACCAGAAACGCAGCACGTAATTAGTGATTCACGGCAAAATAACTGTGGTCACAAGTGAACGATTACATTGAAAACGCTGTGTGCGCATTTGTCGATTCCAGCATGTGGTGAGCTTCTTCCTGCTGTGTTCATCTTAAATTCTGCTTTGTTGTCACTTTGTCTTTGTGTTTTCCAAGCCTCCATTTCTCATGTGATTTTTTTGTTTTTTATTTTCACCTATATGAGCATATTTCAAACCAATTTAGTGTTGTAGCGCAGAACTGTTCAATGAAACACGTTTTATCTCCCCCACCCCGCGTGCTCCCAAGGACCAGCTCCATAGGGTAAGAACATGAAGCTGCTTCATTTACATTGTTTTATGTCTTAGACCAGGGGTGCCCAAACTTTTTGGATCGAAGATCTACTTTTTGATCAACTAACCTCACGGGATCTACCGTTACCGGCGCGCGCACGCACACACACACACACAAATTTAAGATTTACCTGCTTTATTTTATTTTTTAAATATTTTTTTAGTGAAAATGAGACTCATTAGTGTGCAGTGTATATTAACACAAAAAAAATATATTACTAACATGTACAAAGACACACAAATGGTTGTTTGTTTGTTTTTCTTCTCGACACTCCTCGGATCAACTTGGGACCTGTCTTGGATCTACCGGTAGATCAGGATCTACCTAATGGGCACCCCTGTCTTAGACAATCCTCATTTCCTTGATCAGAAAAATGTTCCCAAACTTTTTTGGGGGGCGGGTGGGGAAGGGCGGCTGCAAAGGTATTTCAATTCATTTCAATGGCGAGACGCTCCTTCCTTCCCCCTTTTTTTTTTAATGTGCGTGTTTGTATATTTTTGCCCCACTTGTGCGTCCACGTGTCTGTGTGCTAACCGCTAACACTGATGTGAGCTCAGCTAATCATTAACTCCTCTCCTTGCGGACAGCTACTCCATCTCACACTCTATGAGCATGCCTGCCATGAGGTAATTGTTTGAATGTCTTGTATGTTACCATTTGTCAGAAACGGAATAAGCTAACAAGTCCTATCGAGTAGAAATGATGACTGTACAAAGTCAACGCAAGTTACCTTTGTCTGAGCATATTAGTGTTTGTCCCAGCGCAGTATTCTCGCAACGGTAGTTTTAGCATTGATGCTAGTGCTAATGATACGAGGGGTGTCCTGTCTGGTCCACCAGTAGTGGACGTTACTTGCTTGGCGATCAGTGGGTCACCATGGCTACAGGAGATGCTGTTTTTTGTTGTTGTTTGTTCATATTTAATTTGTATGAGAACCACATGCCATAAGCCTGAACGGTAGCTTAAGCATGATGGTTGTGCTAATGACACGAGACGCTGGTCAACTGATATTGTAGACCACAAAAAAACTGGTAAGAACATGGATGCAGTGTAGCACATATGATATTTTAGTATCAAATTATTACGTATGGTTGCTTTAAAATGAAGCAGCATTTGTTGCTCTGTGGTGAGGAGAAAGAAAAAAGATATTTTTTTTCTTTTCCTTTCCAGAAACTCTCCCAGCTTCCGGTCTTTTGAGGAGAAAGTTGAGAGTACCGTTTCGAACATCAAGGTATGTACAAAAAAACACAATTATACAGTCTGAAAAACAACCTCATGTTTTCATGCCATCTTTCATCTTACAAGAGCGTGTTAGCTTCATGCTAGCTTCTTTCGAGGCAGCTGTGTGCGCTCTGAGTGTTCCTGTATTATTTGTTTTCGCTACGTCCGCCGATAACTTCCTCAGCAACTGAAGGGTTTTTTTTTCTTCTTCTTTGCATTTCCAAGACTAAAGTCGGAAGTCCTGGGGCAGGAGGAAGCTTCGAGGACGTCCTCTCCTCCACTGCGAAGGCCAGCTCACAGGACACGCCCACTCACAACTTGACGGACACGCCCGAGAGAATGGAGTAGGAAACGGTATTCATGTTTGCGACATTTTGCGTCAATACTCCTCCCCTCTCAACGACATGAGTGCTCACCTCCTTACTTTTTCCAGTTCACTTCCTTTTGAACGGAAACAATAAATGATGATCATGCAATATTTATCGGCTGCTAGTATGAACGTTTTGAAATATCGCTTTATATTCTGACTAACTTTGAAAACCGCATATGGCGAATTTAACCCAATAAGATGTGACAAATATAGCCGTGACTGGAGTTCTGGAGTTTTTGAACATCAATTTTGAGGAATTTATAAATGGGTATTCAGACCAAGCTAAAAGGAAAATAAATAAGTACACTGCGAGATTTAGTCGTAGTTTTCTAATTGACACAAAATCCATTTTGGAATGGCGGATTTTTATTTTATTTTTTGAGTCTCCACTAAGGGCCCATCTGCAGTTGATTTTGAGCATTTTCTGCTCCTGTATTGTCATGGAAGGTTTTGAAAGGATTTCACATGACTGCCACGATGAGACACAGAATTTAATTCAGCTCTCGGGCTAATCAAATAATATTGAAAGAGAAGGCAAGTTGTACACAATCGTCTTGGGCAACTTAAAACCTCCAATTTGAAAGTGATACCCAAGACATGTACCGGTATATTTATTCTAGTTCTACAACAGAACAAGAACTCTTGGCTCGATAAAGGTAATGTTGGACGTTATGTAACAATGTTTTTTTTTTTTAACCTGTTAACAAACCCACAATTTAGTTTTCAGCCTGCTTGATATCTTCTCTAGATTTCATTTTGTCATGTTTGGAACACAATGACGGTCTCCTATATGTTGATCTGAAATCAAGTACATCTCAAGTCCCGTTTTTTGATAATAAAACATTATTCAAAGACAACAACTGATCATGGAGCGTTGTTTTCCCAGACGAGTGTTCATTTGACGTTGCAGCCTGTTGATGCTGTGACTTGTAGTAAAACGTTGTGGTCATGATGCGTGTGAAGGCGATTGCAAGTTGCCAGAGTTATTTGGTTCGGTTAAGTGACTCCTCCTCCTCTCGTCATTCAAAGCACTGACCAGCTGGAGCACGTCGGGATGCTGGAAACGACCTGCAAAATCACAAAATGATTGTGACAATCCTATTTCCTCCTCAACTTTCCAAGCCATGGAAAATTGCTACTATGAGAAATGTTTAGCAGATGAACCATCTATGGGGGAAATGTACCCCAAATGAATGTCGGGCTCACCCTGAGTGGAGTCAAAAAACTCCTGTAGTCTCCCTGGCGTTCCCTCCAGCTCTTCGTACTCGTGCGCCTGCAGGATCATTTCCAGACGGTCAAATTCTTTCACCAGCTTGGCTTCCGCGCTGCTCTGGTGCTCGTATTCCTAAACACTCCACATAATATCTATATTAAATATGGATAGTCATTTCATTCTGCCAAATGGCCTAAAACAAAAATCTGGATCAATTGGGCTCTAGTGAGGGCTAAGCCAGTAAAACATTCAAACTTTACCTCCCACAGTGCATATATCTCCTGCCCGAGGTGATCTGGCATGAGACTCGATAGCTGCTTCATGGCTGCCTGAAGGAAAATACTTTTTAATCAACAAAAACAAACATCAGTAGAGCGCTGCTGCTCACTCAACCTCCTCCCGCCGGTGTTTCTCCGCTTTGCTGACGTTGTCGGACGGCGCGATATCTCCCACAATGCATTCGGCCATGTCATGAACCAGAGCTAACTTGATACACCTGAGGAAAAGAGGAGACTAATATTGATAGCTCGCTCAAAGAAGACAAAAAGTGCAAATGAACCCACTTGTCCTTATCCACTTTAGGGTCTGTGATGACCAAAGACATCAGGGCCATGCGGTACATGTGGTCCGACACACTTTCTGGGTCCTGTACCTTCCTGTACACCCAGCCCGTCCGTGGTATCCTCTCCAGGAAAGACAATAACATTTTAACAGTTGTTTGTCATTTATTAATTCAGCATAACAAAATCAAAAAACAATTTAAATTAAATAGACGACACTCACGAGGCATTTCGATAATGAAACATATTAATTCGAGCAGCTGGTTGTAACAGGTTTTGCTCTAACAAATCTGTGAGTGGAAAAATGCTGGCATCGTTTAGGGCCAGCGTCCTGTCCCAGTCAAGACGAATTTGAAATCTGATTGGTTAAAGAAACAGTTCATTTCATAACAGTAACATACGTCTGCACTGTAGTAGTGATTAAGGGCGTTTGGGAAGATTAGATTGTTAATGCTGCCACTTAAACGGAATATACTGTATGTCTTGATAACACAGTATTAGTCGGATCTTAAATAATTATTTCAAATCATTACTTTTATTCAAGTACAGTATATCATTTTATGCAGACTCAATAACTCTTGAGGTTGTGGCAGAAACTCAAAGCACAATAAATAGGATTAAAACACAACTATTCACGCATGGTTGAAGTAATACAAACGCATTGAGACAATTGTTCTTGAACAAATACATTTTTTTAGAATTATTAGTGTCTTACTTTAAGATGACCGATTAGTTTTAAAAATTGGAGCATTTTCATTGCGTCTGTAGGGGCCGCCATGTCTTTTTCTTCTTCTACGCTCCACGCGCAGAGCACAGAACGAATGGAAAGTAGTGGAACGGACCACTCCGTCCACACTATGAAAAGTAAGCATAACCGTGGGATTGAATTTAAAAAATAAACATCTCGCTTGTTTTTAAAAACGTGTATGTAAAAGAAATTGAATTTAGTTCACGTTTCCTTTGTTCAGCATACGTCAACAAATATGATACATTGTGTTTGACTTTAACGGCAGTAAAGAGAAAACAGACACTCTGACTAACCGAAGAAGAAGAAGAATGCTCACCAGTGAAGTCGAGCAAGCGGGCTATTTGAAAACGTAAACTCGTCTTTTCCTGCTCGCGTTTTCAATCCCGCAAACATTTTCCGTCATGCCGGGCAAACTGCCGAGACTCAAGCAAAGAGTCAAATCCAAGATGAAGACTAACATTAATGTGAGGCCGGCGTCGGGATCAATGGTAAGCCGCCGTTTGTGACCGCTTCAGTGGGCTAATGGCTAGCTTGCTAAGGTAACCGTGTTCTTAGATGGAGCTCCTCGCTGTGCTTTTCCTCAACAATTTGGCCCAAGAAGCAAAAGCCAAAGCGTTTGAGGAGAGATCCGCAACGATTCGGGCCCACCACGTCAAAGCAGTCGTCAAGGTAATTCCGCAAACGGTAGAAATACTCTGTCTTTATCTAAGCAAAAGTATAGATATGTGTGCAAAACGGTTGTTAAAAGTGCTGCCTTTAGTCGTTTAGTCAAGAAGTGTTGACTCGGAAATGTACAAAAGGGAAAATGAATGTTTACAGTTGTCAGTGAACGCGTTGATATTCTGACAAAGAAATGACCAGGAAATAAGTGTACAGTACAAGCAAGAAGGCCATCCAATAAATATGCGCACAAATTGAAATGCAATGTGACGATTGGGATATTTGATGAATTGGATACTGTGCACACTGCACTGTTGTTCATACATGTACTGCATGTTCCTTGTACCGCCCTAACAAATCATCCTATGTCTTTATTTTGTAATACAAATAAATAAATCTTGCACCCCAGCATGAATGTTAATTCACATTCACTTTATTTCTTCAGAGGGTGCTGAAAAATGCCAGAGGATGAAGACCATGTTTTTATAATCATTTCGCCCACCGGGAAGTCCTTTATTTTTTTCCGTCTGCTTATCTAATGGTGCTTCACTTAGATTTTCTCAATTCAAATGATCTGTTCCTTCCCTTTTTGCTTTAACTTTGTGTAATATTCTTCAATGTCTCAACTCATCTGTTTTCTGTTGTGTATTTTGTTCGAATACGTAATATTTTCTGGTGATGTGTTTGATGTCCAGCTGGAATTTATAAGGGTATTATTCATTTCTGGGGGTGTTTGAAAGTCTCCTTTTTAGCCGTACTGTCAAATCATAAAATACTGTTTTTCTTCTTCTTTATTTTCCTAATGTAGTGTATTGTATATTGTCATATGATAAGAAAACCTTTATTTGTCTCACAATGGAGAAATTTGCAATTTACAGCACCAACATTGAAAAATATAGTTTTCCCTATTATGTGTCTCGTAAATGTCAACTGTCTCCTAAAACTCCAACCTTTTGAGGAATAGCATGTATTGTATTGACTAATTGTGTACATATGCAACTGACCTTCATTTTTGTAATAAAAATAAATCTATAAATAAAAACAATCTCTTGTATAACAATTTTTTTCTGATCATACTGTAATTCTTAGAATTATATTCACGCAATCTGTTGGCTTAATGAAAGTGTAGAGCATCGTCTGCTCCTGTATGTCCTTAAATTGTGCCTTGTGTTGACAGTGGAGAGCTGGAGTGTCTGCCGAGCCTCCGAGCCACCACTACATCATCAACACCAATCTGAAAGCGGTCTCTGTTGCAAGGTAAGTGACTTCCCCGCAAAAAGTGCATTTCAGTAATCCGGGCGAGGTCCGATGAAACATGGGTTTCAAAACTAGCATGTATGTTTTCAATTCTGAAGGGATGTCATCGTGCTTGTGGAAAACCCACGTTAACGCAAGGCGAGCAGAAATCCCAGAGTTGAGATTCGAACACAGAACCGTAGAACTGTGAAGCAGTCGTACTAACCACTAGCCTCACTGTACGCCTGCAACTGTTTCTTCAGTGTCAGATCAGTTTGAAAGGCCGTTTGATAAACTACAGTGCTGTCCTGCTTGTTAACATTTCATTTCGTTTGTGTGTCCACGCCAATCGTACTTTCAGATTTAAGCATGTGCATTAAACGTATGTCTCCACAAGGTGGTGCTGTTGAACAAATTATTCGTTTCGGTTATGAGGGTTGAAGTCAGGCGACTTTATTTTTATTACTGTATTATTATTATTGCGCTATTTTTAGTTCATTGGTTTAAATATTGAAGAAAATGTCCAATTTCAAGTTGACACACAAAAATCTCAAAATACATGAACTAAACTAATAATGAAATATTCAAACAGTGGTATTTATATTCATTCATTCATTCATCTTCCTAAGATGAATGAATGAATGAATGAATGGTATTTATATTTAGTTTTTGTGTGTGATTAACTTTAAATAGCATTAAATAAAAAGTAGTAAATGATTTCCCAATGAATTTAACTTAATTGGACAAAATAATTATAATAATATTAGATGGGGTATATATTTGCATATTACCGCATTAAAGTGTAGCAAGTGATTTGAACATTCAATGTAGAATTCAGATTTTCCTTTACTTTATCTCCGACTTTCACTATTCTTGAAATCAAGCCTACCTGCAGACAAACTATCATAGAGACTGCAGGGGGGTGTCTTTTCATCTCCAGTACCTCAGTAATTTAGTTTCCCTACTGTGTGGCCTAGGACCATATAGGCTTTCGAAAAACAGACACATTCATGCACGAGCAACGTATCGGGAGGAGAATTAGGAGCGACACTTTATCAGGGTGTTTAAGGAGAGACATGCTTGATGGGCTAACCCAGACAAAATAACAGAATGGCAAGCGAAGTAGCTGAGTGCTCCAAGTCTGGACTATACGCTATGTGATCTATGTGGTGTATTTACAGTACAGGAATATATGATCATGCCACAGACAGGCAGGGGACATTTTACACCTGCTATCACACCCACCTCTGTGCTCTAAGTGCTGTGTGTGCAGTGCAATATATAAGGTTTGGTGTTTTGTGTGTGTGTGTGTTTTTTTTTAAACCACGTGGAAGTGGAAAAATGGAGAGAAATAATCTGCGTTCAAAATTGTTAGATAAATAGTTTTTGGGATCATAGTTGTTTGTATGAAAATGTGAAACGAGCTCCAAATGTTTATAAATAATCTATGTTATAATGTATTGGCAACATAGCACATTGGTTTCTAAATGAAAACCATGATTCAAAACATTTTTTGAATGACAGAAAATTACGAATTCAATGTTGGGCTGTTAAAAAAAAATCCAAGCACAAATATTTACAGTATAAACTGATAGAGCTTTTGTATTGAGCGTTCTTGGAAATAATTGTTGTTGCGTTCTGTTACCAAACTTCTCCCTGGGTTTTGATTGATTGTCATATAATGTTCTAATTCTTAATTACCGGTATTGGGTGTAGCAATCCTCAAAATGATTAAAAGGAAATACTGTATGTACATTGTGAATGGTTCCATTCTATGTGTCTTGAATTTGAATTAAACTATTGAAATAAACTAGGCTCTGCACTATAGTCCAATTTATTAAAATGCACCTGTTCAGTCCCAGCACAATTTAAAGTGACTTGGAAAAACAAAAGTATTTTCAAAAGATCTTACAAGATGCGGGCTTCTTGTGGTTTCAGGCTTCCTCTCTACATCCCACAGAAAATCCACGATATTGCGTATCCTGACGTCCCGCAAATAGTCGTTTGCATCTTTCACCACCTTGAGGCCCGTGTGTCCTGTATTTAGCTTTCTTGTGCGGGATTAGTTATGACTTTAATCAGGCTCCATTAGGCACCCTTATCGGCAGCCATAATGCTTCAACTGCTTTCCATCTGTCATCGCCGCAGTATTTCAAAACGGTATGTTAAATGTATGTCAAGGGTGTCGGCTCGGTTGGGGATTGGGGGGGGGGCGGTGCCTGTGTCACGCCTGCAGGAGCCAGGAATGACCTCACTGTGGCGACGATCATCGAGCACATGGCATCAGCGCCTATCGAGTGACATGCCTCGCTAAGACACCCGCTAAACCATGAATAATGCCGATGCATCACTGCTATGATGACATCCCAAATCTTGAAGGTGATATTCTGGACGTGGCGCAAAGAGATTTTGGGAACATGATGACGCCAACGCGTATTCTGGGTCTCATGCGGTCCGTAGGCTCGGACACGATGGAGCGTGGCTCGATATGCCTTCAGTAAACAAAGAAACAGAGCAGGAAGTCTTAGGAAGCTAGAAACTCTGCAGAAGTGAATTGAGGAGCTTCATTGAGCAAGAATTAGTGTTTTGCCTTCATTTTGGGGCTTGTTGGTGCAAAGGAACTCTGTCGGAAAGACATGAGGAGCTTCATTTCGACAAAGGTAGTGCTTTCAGAGGGGTGTCAATGAGCAGATCAATAGTTTGACCTCTAACGGTGTTTAACTCAATAATTTCAAACTTCAGATTCAGAAACAATACATCGTTGATAAAGAAAAATAACGGAGTCTAGTAGCACTAAACAGCGACTTATTTTAGTGTCTTACAATTTGCATATAAAATAATCTGACGTAAAAATCCACACTCATCACAATATTATTTATTCTTGATATCAATGTACTAATGAGAGCTATGATTGGTTTAGCTGCAGGAATACATAGTGTATCTATTCCTTGGTGCAGAGCGCTGACTTATTTGGAGGGCAGCGGGGGAGGAGGGGGGGGTGTTGCGCTACGCTAAGCGACGCTAACCGGGTGTCTTTGGTGGCGTCATGTTTTGATTATGTCCCATCAACCTGTCAAACGGAGTATTTACAGCTCCTGGATTTAGAACAACGCGGCGCTGCTATCCTCTTGGTTCGACCCCCGCCGGGTTCTGCCGCCTCATGTTTGCTTCTTCTGATACATAATTCTTAGTCGTCTTCAGTGTGCGTAACGCTAATATAATTAGCCTCTTATGTCATTTGGACCCGATAGAAGCCATGTTGCATAAGAGCCCCAATTTTTGTATGTGGGCATCGTTTCAGTCGAAGGTATAATGCAGTACCTACGCTATTGTGCACTTTAACACTGCTGAGATGGAATCAGTGGGGGGAAAAATGGTTTCTGTGAAACGTGAGCATCCACTTATTTTATGCAATCTGCATCGCCGGCAAATCAGCAGTTCTATTTTGCCCTAGTAGCCAGCCATGTAAAAGGGCTTCTTGTTGGTCATTCCGTCAGTGAGGCTCAAGCTAGTTCATGTGACCGCATTGCCAGCATTCTTCCAACGTTGACTTCCAAAAGTGAATTTGAGACCGTATTTAAGGTGACACTGTCCCTGGCGCAGCTCTCACTCTTACTTGAACCCGAGCCTGTGGCCCTGAAATGTTTTGGTACGTAAACAACTGTAGGAAGAAGACTTTTTGGGCTTTCTAGTTGACCTTGCTTGAAAACAAACCATGAAGCAGCTGTCTTGTTTTTGGTCGGAAGCTGGTCTCGTGGCTGTAGGAATCTGTCGTTAACTTTTCTGAAAAGCAGAGTCCTGAAGCGTGAGTGGTGATGTCATCCTTGCCCAAAGCAGCGCACAGCAAAACCGTTCTGTAAAACTACTCCCAATAATTCCCACTGACTTGCTTTCAGCACCGATTCTGGGTCTAATTTTCAGCTCTGTATATTTTTATTGTAAAAGAAATGCATGTGGGGGTCCCGGACTAATCTTTAACTCATTCACTCCCAAAGACGTATTTAAACGTCTTTTCAGACTCTAGAATTGGCTGGTACTGATGAGTGCCTCTTTTGACAATCAGGCCCCGACTGCCGGGCTCCGTCACTATTCTCCGGTGTGTCCAATTCCCCCGAGCTAAATGTGTGAGGAGCCACACGTCGTCACACCCGCTCCCCGCAATCCAAATTCAAATTGGTCATTCGTCACATTACAAGTAGCCTTCCCACCCCTCTGCCGAGCAACACACTCGAATCCGGCGAGCTCAACCCCCGCCGTCCCCTCGGGACGCTGTTGTTTTGAAAGACAAGCCGAGGCGGGTCGTCTTTCAAAGAGGGGAGGTGTTTCCTATTTTAACGGAGAAGCCAGGCAGTCTCAAGACCCCTTCGCGGACCTCCTGGCTTTCCTTGATAGGGGGCGGGGAGCACTGATCGTACTCATAGGCGGCGATTTGAGCTGCGCTCGGCTTCGATGGAGACATTTTGGACAGGTGTAGCGAGAGGGACTGGCCTTGATGGTAGCTTACAGCTTTCCAACTTTGTCGATGAAAGTGGACGAAAGTTTCAGTTGTAACATTTAGCGGCCCACCGGTATGGCAAAGTTGTCTTATGCGTGAGGACAAAGAGTGCTGGATATCAAACAAATGAACTTCCCCTTTTCACACACCCGCATCTATTTCAAGGTGTGTCGCAGTGGCAACGAACACAAAAGCAGAGCGAGAGCGTGAGCGTGAGATTGACATGGGGGACGGGGGGACCTCGAACCCGGCAAGGAGACGTTATGTCAGCCGTCCAGACCTCACACTCGACAGATGTTGTGGCCATTATCACATTGGCGCCGAAGATATGATACTTACTCGAATAGAGTCTGCGGAGTCTGCCTGGCACCAGCCTGCCACTCAATCTTTCACTTTGAGTGCTCACAGCTATATAAACTTGGATGTGGTTAGCATAGTTTATGAGGCCGCACGCCAATATCGATGCAAGTGCGTGTTTTTCCATGCCTTTTTGGTAAGCAAAGTCCTTCACCGCCAAAATAACTACAGTACGGTAACACCCTTCAGATACACGTTTAATTTGTTCCCTGACCACGCTCATAAGTCAGGATCTCTTATCAGAAATCATCGTGCCTCATTGAAATGAATGGAACTGCCAATAATTGGTGCCAAAAAACAGCAAATATCTTTTGTAATGTTTTTTTTTTTTTTTTTGTCAGGGAAATACCAATCTCTGATATTGTACTTCAGTAGAACATATGAGAAGTAATGAAAGTCATGTAACCAAACAGAATAGTTACACTTTAAATTGTGCCATATTCGAATCATCTCGCACTCCATGTATCGAATCAGCTTTTATTCGAGGGATGCGCACCCCAACCGGTAATGTATACTGTGTGCTCACACAAGCCTGTCAACATTTTTGTAACTTGAATAGTTTGGGCTTTGGAGAGCTTTTTTTCCCCCCATAGTTTAGTTTTTTTGTTTTTTTTTTTAATGAAGAAAATAGCACTGCATTGTGAAATGTCAAGGTAAAAACGATTTTTAAAAAATCTAAAGAAACCGATTCTGACACTCGCTCGCAAAACAAAACAAATTAATAAACAAGCAATGGCCTCTAAAAACAATTGCGGCAGGTTTAAGCCACCCCCAAAAAATTCCCGCCTTATATTTAAAAATAGCATCTTTCAAGGGTCCCAGGGATGTGTAGTTGACGTAACCCTTGAAGTACCTTATCCCCCCCATGCCCCCTTCCAACAAATTATTCAATTTTGAAACTTTAATAACTTGCCGCTCGAAAGTGGTGAGATAGAGGCATACTGTAAATGCTGCGTGCTGCCGATTTGCTACTTGGGCGCTTCACCGAAAGGAAAGAGGCACCGGCAGCAGCTAGAGAAAAAAACCCACTTCAGTTCATCTAAAGAAAAATCTCTCGCGTCCACGTCGTCTTCCACTTGTTCCGTCTGTTAGGCAATGCATAATCCAGATGTTGGCGTGACACCGGCCAATAAACTACACACTGTCAGCTTTCTAAGAATGGACAGAGGGTCAAATGAGGGAAGATGAGGGCCAATGGGACCCCTCGTTAAAATACCCCCTCATGCTGCATTAGGAGGTGCGAGCCTGTAAGTTAGATGGACTCTTGGGCGAAGCGGTAATTTAGAAGATGACAGTTGAGAAGCGTAAAAAAAAAAGTTGCAGGACACAATTCAACTTGCAAATAACCTCCCTCGCCTTTACATTAATTTCTCTGTATGCATGTTGTGTTTCTTTAACCAGAAGTAAGCAACCAATGAGGAAGCAAAGTCCCCCTCAAGCCCCCCCCCCATCCCCACACTCTTTATTTATGCTGGCCTTCGAAACAAGCGGGCTAAGATTTCTGGCACCAAAACACACGTCACGCTCGCTATTTTTGTCCCGAGTTGCCACACAGGTTGAATGGGAGTGGGGGGGGGGGGTGTGAAGTGTCTGCTAATGTGAATGCGCTAATGGCTACTTACTCATCACCGGAATGGAATTGTTTTTGTTTGCATTTCGTCGCCATCTTTTAAAAAAAAAAAAAAAAAAAAAAAAAAGGGAAGATTCAAGCTTTTTAGTTTCCTGTCAAACTAAACATAAAACTATTTGTCTTGGTTAACCACCAATGTTATTGAATCATAACAATCAAAATAATCGGCATTGTAAGATGATAGTCAATTTTACAAGCTGCCCCGCGTGTATTAAAATTGAATATTTACATCTGTAAATTACAAAACATTTGAAGAACTTCTTTCTTGTTGCTTTTTGACTTTATCCTCATAACATGGCAACTTTTT